>NC_133024.1:100376666-100981250 GCF_048771995.1 Taeniopygia guttata | reverse complement strand
ACTACAGCTACAGGGCTGGAGTTTCCTGAGGGATACAGCAGCTTCATCCAATGATTATAATCAGCTAACAGATCAGTGAAGTCTTTCAATTAGGCAAGTATCACATCAACTGTTAGCAGTGGAGTTTGGAGTAAGATCCCCACAGAATTCAGGCTATGATTGAAAATCAGAAATATTGAATGCTTAGAGAAAAGTAATTATTCCTACTATCCAATAGAGGTGTCATGGTGGTGAGTTAGGGCCTGCCTGAAGCTGAAAAGTGTCTTTCAAATACCCACTCTTCACTGCATTGAAATTCCTTCCCAGACCAGACCAGTGCTACTGTTTTGACAAATCTCCACTAAACACATCTCAAGGTGGAAGTGCATGCTGGCTAATTTGGCTTTACTGCCTCCAGAAAAAGAGGACAGACCAAACCCACTGGTTTTACTCTGGACTTGCCTCTTTCCAAGTGATAATAGAAGGGGCTATGCTAGAAGAGCCAAAGGTTGATGTCTTTGTTGCAAAACTGGAGATTAAGTTCCTGGAGGCAGAGCACAGCAATTAACCAGGTTCTAGCCTGGCTTAGGCTGCTCACCAACAGATTGCTTCAAGACCATTTTCATGTCCTTCAACTATGATTCCTAAGTCAGAACTCAGTTAGTCAAAGTACAACATCCAACTACTCCAGCAGCACCCCACGAGCTATATGCCAACCTCTCCTACATGGTTTCAAAACTCCTTCCTCAGTACAAATGAGGTACTCAGGCTTTACCTGGAAATTGTTGCTTTTGATTGCTGCTTCAAGGTTGCTTTTGATGTTGATCTTCTTTGAGCTACTGGTTCCTTTTACCAGCTCCCTAACTGAGGTGGCAAATTACTTGTGTGTATCATGATCAGCTCCTAGAGACCTGTTCATGTACAGGTGAAGAATTCATGGCTTATCTTCGGTTGAGAGTTATCTCAATTGTTCAAAGCACTTCCTTGTTATTATGACATTCCTAAGTCTGATCCTGTGCACTACTAATTATATTTTAGTTGTACATACTCTTACTATGTGCCATCAAACAATCTTTACCATTAATTTGGCTTTTCATAGAGATTGCACATGACACACAAGCATTCTATGTCACAGACTTTGTTAAAAGGATTTTAGTCCAAATAACTTCCACTCCACCCCACAGAATACTACGGTGCTGAATGCTTCAGACAGGAGGAGATGGTAGCCATGAAAGCCACAAGTCTGACATCTGACGACATTGATCTTCTGTTTTGATAACTGGTCTGCACTTGCTGAGACTGGTGCTGCCTGGATTAATTAAAACCAGAAAGGAATTACTCCTTCTCCCAGTTTTAAAAGTTAGAAGAAAACTCAGCTCATAACAGATTTTCAGCAGAATCTAATGCTAGTCATACATAGAGACCTGAGTACGTGAGCCTAATTACTGTGCAGGGCTGTTTCTCCAAGATTATCAAGTGGAAAAAGAAGTCATGCTGCTTGACACTGATTCTAAGCTAAACAAAACTGGCAAATACTGCTTCATGATCCTGAATCTGCTGACATATTTATATTATTTGCTGTGTGATTTTCTATGCAATTTTTAAGCAAATTGAGAAAAGCAGCACACACACAGAGACCCAGAACTAAAAAGACTTTTAAATTCTACATTTAAAATATGAGGATACCCAGAGAAAAAGAAAAGTTTAAGTCTGCAAGATATTTTGTTGTTGGGTTACTTTCAAAAGTTGATCTGTGCAACCTCGGCTTCCTGAAGTGAAACTGTTTGGGGCTACTGGAACAGCACGAGGGGAAGACATCCTGGAGTCAGAGCCATAAAGAGGGCTGTGCTGCTTGACTGTGCCAGTGCATCCCAAGAGCAGCAAACACTCTGCACTCCATACTAACCCCAATGCAAGCTTTGGGTCCCTTTGGTTATGCTTGACCTAAAGGCATAGCTTGTGTCAGGTCACTTCCTTTGGCATTTTAGGCCATCTCTGTGATGGCTGGAGTCCAAGACTGGCTTCAAGGCAGGTACAGCCAGCAGTACATACCAGGACACAAAAACACCAGCAGCCAACTGCTGGCTCTATTGCAGGCTCTGCCCCTCACCAGACCATGGGTACAACTTATGCTGAGCTATAACCATTACGCCTTTAACATTAACAGCAATGGCAATATGAGTTATCTTTGGGGTGCAACAGGTGCAAGGAGCGTCAGTCTTGGTAGACCATAAGTTGCTGCTTAAGATGCCATTTTTTCACTTGCCCTCTAATCTCTCTATTAGTGTTTACTGTCTTTCCCATCTGCAGCTGTGTATGGGTGGCCCTTAAATTCTACCAGTGACCATATATTTTGTTAACTCAATCTGAAACGGAACTCTTGCTTTCCTTGGCATTTATTTTTATCATTCTCATTTCCTTTTTCTGGGTATGTGACTATAGCACATCCCTGGGTGTCAAAACTTTCCAGAAGCTGTGGTAGATTCCTCAGAAACTCTGGCAAGGGGAGCTGCACATATTTGGTGTATATTCAAGAGGTGAACACAGAAGATGTATTTGACTCCTGAAGAGCCCAGCTTTTAGGCACTGTAAGATGTGGTTTTCTCACCCACCAAGCTGGCTGGCAGACAGAGTGGTCAGGGCACTTGCAGGACAGAAGCCAGAGCTGTTAGACAGAACTTCAGTATTTTAAGCATTATATCCACAAAAAAGAGAATTTCCCCCAAGAAAAAGGGAAAAATCCCCACAGGGTTGGGGATTTATTGTCAGCAACTTCATCTACTAGTAAATCTGCAGTGCTATCACAAACCTGCTTCCAGTTTTAAAACTTATTAAATAACTTTCACAGTCTGCAAAATTTCCAGACCTTAGGTTGTGCCATCCTCATTTTAAACACCTTAAGATGCTTGCTGAGTCATTGAGATGGCAATCTGAAGGGAAGCCGTCATTTCTCTGAGCCAGTGCGTCCAATATGAGTGTGTGAATGTGACTCTGAGGGCTCTCAGAATGAAAAAGAACAACGATAATGTTCCAGATATTAAAAAAAAAAAAAAAAATCAGGGAACCTCTCTAAGGTACTTCAAGTACATGCTAAGTAGGACTGGACTGTTGAAACCTGGATCAAGAATATAATGGCATTATGATATAAAAGCAAAATAAACAGAAATAAAATCCAAAAGCAAGAAGTAGGCAGGCAAAAAACTGCTTGTTTGCATACATTAAAGAAGAAAAAGCCATTTCATTAATCATCAATTGGAAAAATTGGGAATGGTTTTATTTATAAAAAAACTGCATTCTTTTATTTCTTTCTTTTTCTTTTTTTTTTTTTTTTTTTTTTTTTCCCTCTTCCTTCCCTTTTGGGACACTTGCTTTTTTTTTTCCTCAATAGTGAAACTGGCAAAACATCCCATACACAGTGACTGGTTTTGATATGCATTATTCTAAAACTATTATCCTGTCAGCTCAAGAATTGTGTGTGCAGGTTGCAAGATAAAATTCATTCATGAAATATCTGTGACACTCACTGATCTGGAATTTCTCAAAGAGATCAGTGCCAAGTTATTGCTTATTTCCATAACAACTATGTGCCCAAGAAAAGGTAAGTATTGTCATTGTATAACACTTGTTAAAAGTTAGAGTCATCATAAAGGACTGCTGGGAGAGTCATTGCCAAAGTCTACTAATGAGACATCTCTTACTTTACCTCAGCATTAAATAGAAATTTGTGTTTTACTTCGGTTTGGGGTTTTTTATGTTCATGAATTTGTTTAATCACTTTTTGAATCAAAGTTAACTTTTAGTACTTCCTATATCCCCATGTCTGGTTTCTACAGCCGAGCTATTGCCTAGTGATTTCCTTGAATGCTCCCTCTTATTTTAGAAGACAAAAATCATCCTTCCTTATTTAGCTTCATCCCATATATGATTTTACATCTCTCTTTCATATTTCCTCTGAGTCAACATTTTTCATAGCTAGAGTCCTTCCATGTTTGATTTTTTTTGTATTGAGCCTTTTTACCCATAGTTTTCCCTGTCATTCAACCATACTCTTTTATAAATACATGCATATATATGTGTGTGTGTTTGTATATACACACACACACACACTGATATGAAGGCTAAAAAATGTCCACAGCCTTCAAGATACCATAGCTTAATATTGTTTTATGCATCGTTCTCCCTCCCTTCCCTATTAATTTGCTTCATACTGGCTGCCATTCAGGACTATGCTGATCTTCCTGCATACTTTGCTATTATGACTTCAGACTCTCTGGCCTAGCTGATAACAGAGTCTTCAGGGTCTGCAGTGAAATATCTTAAATTTGAATTCCTCTTGTGAACTCTTTTTACATTTTCACACATTCCCTTTCCCCACCCTGCCATGTTATTCAGTATCACAAGATGTTACAACAGCTCTTCAGACTTTCCTAGCTTTTGGTTTTAACACAAAGAAGAGTTCAGAACAGTCACTGAACTTTGTCACTTTATATTCTGTTAATTTGTGAATGTAATGAAGAGCAGGGCTCATCAGATATACCCCTATGGGACCATAGTGTTAAGTCCCCTCTGGCAAGAAAAGCAAATTCTTTTCATTGTTTGACGATCCACGTCAGCACTGTCCATCTCATCCCAGTCTTAACTTCTTTAAGACCTTTGGTGAATGATCTTGTCCAGTGACTTTCAGGAATCCAAGGAGACCATATCAGCTGTATCTCCCATGCCAGCATGGCTGTTCACTCCTTCAGAGAACTCTGAAAGATTTATGAGAAATTCATTACCTTTACAGAACTACCAAGAATCGTTCTGAATGTAGCATCTTTGCCTACATATCCAGTAATTCTGCTCTTTTATTAATGTACTAAACCAGTTTGTAATCTTTTAAAATCTCTGAAACTCCATTCAACATCAGGCATCATATGGTACATTTCCTTTCCTCTGTTATCCAGGTTACTGGATAACAGTAGGATAAGTGAGAAACAAGTGGCTGTGCTCTAAACTAGTAGTTCATTTGATTCCATTTAGAGCTCTCAGGTGAAATATATGGTCCTGCTGGTAACTCTCTACTAACTCTCCATGCAGTGGCCATTTAGGGTAAGTTGAGTTTTCATAGGTTTGCCATTGCCGAGGTTCAGTTCTCCAAAACACCTTCAGGTCAGGACATTTTGAAGTCATTATTTTATTCCTATAAAATTAACTGAAATGGGAGTTGTGAAAAGGCCAGGAGAGGAGAAAAAAGTCATAACAACCTGTCAGTTAAAAACCATGTCAGAATGCTCATTTAAAGGCTGAATATCTAAAACCTCCTGATTTAATTTCCCAGGGCACTTCTTGAAAAGCTCTGAGAAGCAGCAGGAGAGAAAAACAAGAGCCTGTGTACACAACTGCCTCTTTTCCTTTTCAGTTGTGTTTTCTTGTCTCAATTCAGACCTGTCCAGATTTTAAAAGAATGAACAAAAAGAAAGATCATGGCACATATGCATGCTTTTCTCAATTAGGATGGGCCTTAATGAAATGAAAGTTTCTGTAACAAAGGATTTTAAACACTGGGACTTTATATACATTGCTCACATATAATTTAGCAATGAGTAGTTACTAATGTAGTTAGGCAGTTGTGGACACAATTATCGAATTACTGCAACTGGCACACAGACAGAGTAACTGTACAATGAATGCACTCGTGTATTTGGCATTGATGCTATTGGAGCCTGGTGTCACCCTTTCAGTGCTGTGCCAGAGTAGGGATGTTTTGTCTTGCTTATTAACACCTCTGTCCTTGGGGAAGTTTTAGCACGTGGTTTGGGGAGAAAACATTCTGGGTTTTCACAGGAGACAGCTAACAGTGGAACTACCGCAAGATAGCTGGCAATGAGGAGCCTTAATTCTCTCAAATTTAGATGACATTGAAGTTAAATTTGCTAGCTTCTCTGAGTTTCCCCTTCTCAAAGTTGTTTCTTGTGATAATTCTATTCCTTATAGATGTTGAAAAGTCATAGCAGCCTCATCAGCCAGAAATTTGCATGTGACTGAAACAAATTCACAGTGAAAACTGAATTTTCTGCTTTGCCTTAACAGAATATTAGTTTAGTGTATGCCGCAAAATACAAACCCAGACGTAGTTCAAAACGAATTTCAGCATTCTTCATGTTATTTCTCTTGACATTTGGGTTTGGCATGAGAAGGGAGAGGTGCATCCATCAAGTCTGTGCCTGTGCAACAGCAGTATAAACAATTAGGCAAATTTTTCTTCAAGACACAAGTTCATGTGGAAAGCTAAATAATAAAAGTAGGTTTTTTGGGGAGGTGTAAATAAATCAGATCAGAATTTCACTCCAAGTGGAAGTGGGATACATATTCTTCCACAAACTGAAGCAATGCATTTCCCTTCACACTTAAATTTCTGACTGTGAATTGTTGTGTGGGAAGTCTAATGACTTGGGACAATTACTGAATAAAATGGAACTGCAAGAAATGAGATACTCTTTGTGGGATGCAGCAAAGGTAAAATCACAGATTGTACTAAATTGCTTGTATAGAACATGCCTTTATAAGCATAAAATATACGTGTATTTTTGCCTTGATACAATATCCTTACAGTGTTCATCTTTTCTCCATTAGTCTCCTGGATTCCCACAGCGCACAGCTCCCTTCCATTGGTCCCTTATCCTAAAAAGTAGTTGATCAAAATCCAGACCATGTTTATCTTGCTGGAGGCAATTAGTTGGGACCAGCTGTCAAAGCCACAGCCGGTTCCTAGCACATGTGTGCAGCCTGTCAGCAGGCACAGTAACAGCATATGCCTTCCAGAAGATAATGACACTGATCTTAAACTGAAATCACGTTTTGTTGGGTAGAATAACACATGGAGAACCAGATTACGCCATAACCAAATACTATGATATTTCAATAAATGATTCAGCTTCAGGCCTATTTTCTGTTTTGTAGACAGCTAGCACAGCAGCTGCTTGTAATATAAGCTCAGTTTATCTATGCTCTCCCAGTACTTAGAGGTTTGAAACCTCTTTTGAATTTACTGCCATCTCTATTTTTAAAAGCTCATTTATCAGATAAGCGCAGCTGAAAGACCAAGAAACCTCTAGGCTTTGAATGGATGGATTAAAGTGTTGGGCACAAGAAGTGAAGATTTTTTTCAATTATGCAACTTCCCCTGCACATCAGTGTTTTCAACACTCTGTCATATTTAGAAACTGTTTTGCTGCAATATTATTAGAAACAGTAGTTAAGTGTTACTTATGAAAGTAAAGCAAAATAATGTTACCCATTTGTGAGCCAGAACTGTCTACCTCCTACTGAATGAGAACTATCAAATAATAAAAAGCTCTTTGAAATCTATAAAAATACTCCTGTGCTAATTATGTTTTACATCAAACCTTTGTAATTTCCAACAAATTCATTATGTAAAATTGATAAAGAATGAGTAAAGATTAAACTCACAGTGATTACTAAGTACAGGTCAGAGATGGGAATATTCCATTCCAGGAATAATTATCAGGATTGAGAAACTTTGTGTCTAGTTAGAGATATATTTCTGGGGATGAGCTTTACTCCCTTGCATTCTGGAATATGCTGCCTCCCCCTGAGAGGCTGCAACAGCCCCAGAAAGGAACCACAAAGGCCAGAAGATTTTCTGTGAAAGTGTCTTTAGGAAGAGAAAGTGTTATTAGACCCAACATGACTAAAGTAACTTACTGGGAAGCTGAGACAACCATCTGGGAGGGAAGTCCCAACCCAATGCAGTGATCTCTTCTGAAACTGAGAAGTAGAAGAGCAACAACAAACTGCTAAAGCTTTGAGCCACTGGTAACCGCATTACCTTGCAATCAACAGGGACCTAATTAAAAGCAGACAAGGTAATGTCTTCGAAAGAAGCAGCGCAAGGAAGACTTTCCCCTTTTCTGAATCACTGGTGTCTCAAGCTGGTTTTGGATGTGTAGATGTGCATCATTGGATTTCTGCCTGTGCATCATTTTGACTGTTAACTTTGTTTAAACCAATGCAAAACTCCTGAGCAGCAGAAGAGTTCAGATTTTGTTATTTGCTATTGAATTGCTGAGTTCTAAACTGCAGAGATTATTGCCTCTTTAATGGAGGCTATCCCTTTCTTTAGAGAAGGGAAATGGAGCTGGAAGCTCACAAGTGGGGTAGTTTTGAAACTATCTCCACACTATATCTTCTAAACCTATTGCAGCGGAAGAGGCAAGATCATAGCAAGCTCTGTCTTTTTTCGATAGCCCTCTGTACAGTGCAAGACAGAGAAGAATATAAGCAAGAGAAAAAATAGGAGATAGGAAAGGAAAATTTTGAGCAGATTATGAAAATTATCCAAGTAATTTTCTAAATGAAAGTAATCCTTGACTATGAGCAGCAGAGGCTGCAAGTAAATGAGACTTTTGGGTAGAGAATTCCTCTTACTAATCAGAAAGAGAAGCTCTGTGCAAGCAAAGGAGAGTAATAGTATTAGTCACTCCTCATGCTCTGGGATTAACTTCTTTCAAAACACTGATTACAGCTCTAAGTACAGCCCAAAACCGGAATTTATAAATCAGATGATAAAGTGGCATTTTTTGTAGTTGCGTTTCAGATCCCAGTCATTCTCTTTCTGCATAACCAAGATCAACTTTTGTAAGCTTATGAAGTACTACCATGTATAGTTACTCATCCTGTATAGTGAATATTCCCTGTAAGTCACATTGTGCTTCAGCTGATTTCACTGCTTATTGACTAGGACTGGAAGTTGTGCGGAGTATGGCAGACCAACAACCAGCTCTGGCCACTGCAGACCTAAGTGAAATGTCTTTATTTGGCTTTTAAATCACATCATGCATCTGCATACCAGGTTCAAAACAATTTGAGCATGGGTTTCTTTTGCCTCCTCTTCTGTGTTTGCCCTCCCAGCTGACACTGAACCTATGAGAGGACACAGGGCCAATTCTTGTATGGAGCACAGGGTGAGCAGGAACAGTGAAACCTGACCAGCCACTTCATGTGCCACCCTTGGAAACCTTGGCTCTTGGCCATGGCAGAGTTTTCAGCTCTGAATACTCCAGGTCAGTGATAGCTAAGCAATAAATTATGTCATAAGAAGATGCTGAGCCCCTGACTAATACACCTGGAGAGAATAACAGAGAAGATCCACTTTTGGAAAAGTACAGGAGGAATTAAAAACCAGAAGCAAGGAAAGTTGTCAGTCAGTAGACAACCTTTTGTCAGAAGAGGCCTAGTCTGATTATTTCTTAAATTATACCCTGCAAATTTAAGCACATTTAACCCAATGTAGAAAAATACCATGGATTCTTATTTAACAAGACCATGTTTTCTTTGGCTTCTCAAGGAACTAAGTTGCAAAGTCAGTTCCTGCCTGGTTCATCTCCAGATGTCAGGAAGCTGCACATTGCAGGTGTCCAGAGCCATTTCGAGGGTCTCAGGAAGATGAGTTTGTCTCAGAAATACTTCTCCCCTTTCTCTCTTTACCTTTTTTCTCTTGTGCCTGAATATGTGTGATGAATCATGGCATCGCTGGGCACAACTCCAAGAAGGGGCATGTTTGTCCAGCAGAATTCACATAACTTTAAGCTCTTGCCCAAATTAAATGTTTAACCACTGCTTAGCTCATACCCTGCCAAATAAAGGCATAAGGACTAATAACCTCAGTGCTCAATGGTTATGAAACTGTGTGGTCAGACTAAAAAAGCCAGTGCTCATTCTGTGTTGAATCTGAAGAAGCAGGTTGAAAATTTGTTAACATGGATATGTTGCTAGAAAAGATCTAAGAAAATTTTAGATTAAATATCAGGAGACCAAAGCTCTTTAATAATGATATTACAGTCTTTCAGAATGTACAGCAGATAGCCGAAGTGAAAGTGAATTTATCTCAGTATATACACAAACACTGTATCATCCCTATGTTCATTAAAAGCAATACATTCAAAGAAAATGTAAATTGCCTAAGCACAGCAAGATGTAAAATAGTAACGTTGAAGTTATGTATTCAATCTTAAATGAGTCCCTTTCACTGTTTCTTAACTGGTAATAAAACATTTCTCTCCATTTCTCTACTTATTCCAGTGTATCAAGTAATTTATTTTATATTGCCACCTAGCTCCAAAGGAGCCGTTTTTCCTTTGTTTCTCAAAGCAGTTATTAAGATGCCAAATATTAATATCAAACAGATTTTTTTTTAAAACAGGAACAAGCATCACTGTTTCTTTTATATTGTCTCCTCTTTATGCTGTTTAAATTTCACCTTTTCTAATTATGGCCCAAATTAAATATTTTTCTTTGAAATATGCATAGCTGAATTAGGGTCCAGCTCTGTTCCTATTCAAACCTAATGACGCAAATGAAAAGGAAAATGAGACATTTTGGTATCTTTCACTCCCAGCCTCAGCTTCCTTTTTTCTCTTCCTTCTTAGATTCACTATATATTTATATTGGTTTCTGAAGGAGATAGGGATTATCTGACCACATTGTCTTTCTGCTCACCTTCACTTTTGAACCCTCTAGCTTAATGTACTTTAACTTGAAAGAGCTCCTGATCTCCAAAAGGTTGTATTTCTATGCCTTCTGGGGAAATAGCAGAGACACCCAGATTAGTCATTAGTCACGAGGAGAAAAGTGGCAGTGTGAGTGGGGTTATTACTCCCCCCCATTTTGCCAGGCTGCAGTCCCTCTAGCAAAGGCAGTACTTGGAAGCACAGATAGCACCGTTGATAGCTGGGTATTACAGAACACACAGAAGGATGAGTCAGGATGAGTATGATAGGAGCCTCAAGCAATCAAATGCCAGACCGGAAATCAAGATTCACAAGTGACAACTCACTAACTGAATGTTCTGTTATTTTTTCTATTATGTTTAGGGGGGTTTTGTTTTGTTGTTTTTGTTTTTGGCTTTTTGGGGGGTTTTTTGTTGTTTTGTTTTTTTTTTTTTTTAGGAGGAGGGATCAGTTTGATTATGACTTGCAGTGCTTGGGAATATCTAAGTTCTGAAGAGGAACGAATCCACATGAGTCAGACAAGCATTTGCCTGAGCTAAATCTAAGCAGAAACTTTGGGACTTAGCCCACTGGCCATAAGAGCTCACTTCCTCACATCATTTCCTCCCCAGATGGCAAATGAGTATTTCACCAGGTCACCAGCTTGTCTCACCTAGGCCAGCTGTGAAAGCTCATACCAAGTCCAGCTTCTAGAAGTACCATTTCACCTGGTGTTGGATTTTTCCCTCTTCTCTCAGTGATAAATTCAGTAAATATTTCATTTTTGTTTCAGAAATATTAAACACCGAATCCCAGGTCTTTATGAAAGCTGCTAAATGTAATGTCTTATAAACATAAAAGTAGGACAAGAGATAGGAAAATTAAATCCCAGGGCCCACTCAGTTGTGGGAATTTCTTTCCTTATAATAACCAGTGCAGCTAACATAGCTCAGCTACATCTAAAATTGCTCACATGCCTGTTCCATTTTCTTCTTCACAGCAGCTTTGTTATTAAAAAAAATCAATGTAAAAATTTTTTGTCCATATACTGATCCCACAATTACACAGGTCAGCTTCTCCAGCACCTTTAGATAAATCCTTCCTAGCCCTATCCCCTGGTATTGAGTACATCCAGCTTCTTTCAAGTCTCTAACTTGTTCGCTCTCTCCCCACTGAGGAAGGGCTGTCCTTCTCCATCCCACATCATGCCAGTTTCAAATCAGCTTTTCCTTGTGAATACTGAGGCAAAAAAGTCACTGAATACTTAAGCCATTTTTGCTCCATTTTAACTATCACTTCTTCTCCATCCATCCCTGGGTCCTGAATTTACTTTGAAATTAACATTCACAGAGTCTATGCTCCTCAGTAGTTTCAGCTCCAGCTGGGCTTTGACCTTCCTAATTTTGACACTAAGTTTCTTACACTGCTCCATCTATACTGCCTGTCCTTTCTACATCTTCCCCACTTCCTTTTTGCGACCTATTTCAATGAGAAGTTTCCCACCTAGCCATGCAGACCTTCTCCAGAAATTCAGTCTTTCCACATGGTGAGATTCATTCCTGAGCTCTCAGTAAGTTACCTTCAGAAGCCAGCCAGTTTTCCTGGGCACTCTTCCCCTTCACAGCAGCTCCATAAGGGATCACGCCAGCTAAACCTTGAACCAGTCCCTGTTTGCTTCCCCAAAGACCAGGGTCCTCTGCTCACCTTCCAGCCTTCCTCTGTGCCCCAACCTCCAGCATCTTGTGTTGCTGCTTCCTGGGCTGCCCTGTGTGACCAGAGCTGCCAACAGCTTTTCCCTGCTTGTAAGGAGCAGGCTGAGTCAGTCAGTGGGGTTCTGTCAAACCATCACCCCGAGGAGGAGAGCCTGCCTGCAGGGTCGTGCTGCTGGTTTGGAGTTTGTGCCTGTTCCCAAGGAGTGAGCAGCTTTGTGCCACAGGTGAGCCCTGCTGGTCTGTACCACCATGTATTGCCAGCCACAGACACTATTAAACTTCCTAAGACTGTTCCATAATAGTTGCCTTGAAGAGGTGAGCTGGTCCTCTGTTTTTAGATAAGTGACAGCTTTTCTATCAATTACAGTGATACTTAGTACAGTAAAAATGGTATTTCATTTAAAATCTGGACTTTGAACTCCTTTCTGGAAATAACAGGAATATCAGCTCAAATTACTGCTTATCAATCACTGATGTAATTTCTTCACGTGAAATATAGCTTTCCAGTTTGTTTTCATTTTTAATTATTTTTTGGCATGACAATCACAGGTCTTGCTGTGCTCCAGTCAATGACTTCTTGTTTTTAAATTTTGATACAGCATCTGAGTTTTAGAAGGGGATTCTGACAGTTGAAAAAACAAAATAGTATTGTACAGAGATTTGTTTTTAGATCTAATAAAGAAAATTACCATGTCTGTAATTTAGCACTTTATTAAGCACAACTACACTTCGCTTAACATGTGATTATGAAACCATTGTTTTGTACAAGCAAATATATTTTTGAATGCATTGTGGGGGCAGGGGAAAGTTTGCAGCATAGTGATAAATGGAGTCTTATATCCCCGAGAACAATAGCTTGCCTGAAAAATCTCACTCACGGATAAAAATGGTATAATTATACGGGAAAAGAAAGATACATTGGTTTGGCACTGGCAGCCGTTTGCCAGGCTGGGTGGCTAAACCAGTACAGTCTGCACCAGTGAGACATGACCTTAATACCATGTTGCACTTCAATAATGTTCTATAGCATCTGGAATCTTCAGTGTTGAAATTTAGATCCAAAAATGTAAAACATGATGAAAAAGAGGTTGAGACTTTTCTCATCTAAAAGATTTTAAGACTTCTTTTTCTACAGGAAAGAAAGATAACAGCTCTGTCAGAGCTGCTGAGTATGGTACATGTGTTTTAAGCAAGTTTTAGTCTGCAGGGACAAAAAATAAAAGTGCAGAGTACTGGTTTAATTGTTGCCATCTGTATTCTTCCTTGGCCATTCTTTTTGATCCTTGAGGTTCACACTGCAGATAGTCATTACCAGAAACTCTAATTTTATCATCAGAGATCCTAAAATGAGATCCTTATTCCAGGGGATGAAGAACACACTGAAGATGGATAGAAATGCCAATAATTCTCAGGAATAAATATCACAGAAATTTAGGAACGGACAATTTGGCCCATCTTGTATAATATTTCTTATTCTAGTCATATGTATCAGCCACCAGTAAGGTTTTCTTTTAGAAGTTGTGTGGTTCTTTGTTGCCTTTGTTGCAGTAGAGTGAAACTCTGCAGTCCTTGAGTATTTTGAGTTTTAAGGACCATGTAGAAAAGAAAATATTTTTTCCCTTATTCCTTTGCTTTCAAGGTTCTAGGTTAATAGTGTTTGCTAAACCACCTCTGTAATGTAATCTCTATTCACAAAGCAGTATTTCTTATTCCCTGTTTTACCCTAGTTGTCTTTATCTAATCAGGTTTGCAGGTTGGCACTCATGACTAAGTACCTGAGTGCTACCAGCCAGAACTTGAATCTAGTATATACAGGAGCATATTGTGTCCTAAATAATCACTCACCCTTCCATAGAAAGCCACTCATATTTAAATTTTAGTTTAGCTTTATTTTTTTCTGTTATGGGCACTTGCTATATCTGCCCAGGTACAAAGGTTAGAGACTGACCCAGGAGCAATGGACTGGATGGGATTTCCTAGTGCATCAAGTTCTACCTATCTGGTATTACTAGCAAACAACCTGCATCTTCCTTTTTATAAACTGACCAACTTCTGGTTTAAAAACATGTAGATTCTGTCATCCCTTATTTCCACTGTAGTTTCAAATCAATGAAAACCTTATTGCTCTGGTAGTTATAAACCAATTTAGTTTTATTCACAGACAATTTATACTCATTAATTTCTGTGCCAGTATTGTTCTCTACCACAAGTGGCTCTTTCCCTTCCAGGTGTTTTACCTGTTTAGCATTCACAGAGAGCAACCACATCTTCTTTCAGCTTTTGCTTTTCTAAACTGAGCAAGCTCCCTAATCCAAAACACTTTCCATTACTGTAATCCAATCTCTGCACCTGTTCCAGTCTGAATTCCCTCTCCCTCAGTCACTGAAGCTCAGAAGTGCACACAATACTCTTGATAAGGTTTTGGCAGAGTCATACCTGCATGAATATGTGTCTTTTTTCCTTACAATTATTTCAATTGACAAATCCAAGCACTGTGCTTCAAGGCAGCTTCTCATTAGTAGCTCATAGTCTGATTCTAATCAGTCAATACAGCCCATAGCACTTATCCTCTCTGTTATTCCCACCTGGCATTCTCACAACACTTTCTCTAAGATATTTCTGCAGGAATAGTTTCATTCATTTTAGTGTTTGAAAGGTAGTGGACAGGCTCATCTACTTTAAAGTATCTGTCAAAGGCAATTTAGATAGGTATGTCCCACCGCAACTCATTCCATTTCTCTCCAGTAGATTTCTAGTACTAACTTGATGTCTCCACCCAAAGGTCACACAGAGTCTGGGACACATGGGCCATATTCCCATGTAAATATTCAGCCCTTGCCTAATACATTTGGGACATTTTGTCACATGCTGGCCCGATAAGTCTCAGTTTCTCTATCATCTTCCCAGTTCTCTCCGAGCTTACACCATCCCTGGCCAACCCAAACATGTAAAAAACAAAGCTCCCACACTGACAATCAGGTTCACCCACTCTGTAAATACTGAAACCCTCAGCTGTGGGTTTCAGATTCAGTCAAAGAAAGAAACTGAGAGTTTCTAGCCAGGCAAAAAGCCTGGGAAAGAGCTGGGAAAGAACATAAATAATTCTTTATCTCTCTTGTTTTTCACATTGTTTATAGTTAAGTTCTATCACTGTGCATCAAGCACTCTGCACCAATGGTGTGGGTTGTTTTCACTTCAGAACCAATGGATTTGGCCTTTGCGAAGCTCTGTATAAAAGAGCGGTGTATTTTGAATAAATCAGAGTTTTACTCTCAGCAGCCTTCTGAGCCTGAGTCTCTTCATTCCCGTCCTGCCTCGACAGCGACACTCAGCCATGAATTACCCAGCATCAAAGAGATACATAAGATGTGTTTTCATGGAAACCAGTTGGGATTGAGCAGGATGAACTGGAAGACAGCAACGGAGCTTGGAAGGGATATTAGCAAGAAGATAAGAATTGCACTACAGCTCATCTTCCTGGAACAGTTGTGTGGTCAGACCATGACCTGAGACAGCTTTAAAGTTTGGTGAACCAGAGAGAGCACAGACTATGGGACAGCCCCAGCCACGGCTGCAGGAGGGGTAAGGGGAGCTCCTGAGGAAAAGACTTTCCCCTAGATACCAAAGAAACAATTGAAACTTCATACCATGGCCTTTCTCAGAAACATTAAAGACAAAAATGTTTATTGGCATTTCTTTATGATGTGAGCACAAACCTTTTTTCCAGAATAATTTTTCAAATGATTACTGAGTATAGCATGGGAAGGCAAATCAGGACCAGAGTAGTGTTTGGGGAAACAGCCTTTGACTACATTTGCCAGCTTTTCTGTCTTTTTTGCAATGGGCAAAGCCAGAACAGACATGGGACAAGCCCACACTATCTCTGTAAAAGCTCTTGTTGCTGTCTAAAAAAAAATCATGGATAGAAATTAATTGACTCTTTTTCATATATGAAAAACCCAGGAGCCCAGCAGCCATGTCTGATTTGATAGGCAGATCAGTAAGGTAAGACTAGGTCTGTCTGTTCATTCTAAGGCAAGGAAAGCAGGATTTTCTCTGAATCTGTTTATCTGAGCAACTCTTGGTTGTTGTGGTTTGCTTAGCTGTTGCTCCAAGTTTTGCTCTCAGGCCCACACCCATCCTTTGCCCTGACCACAAACCCCCCCAGCCTGTTGTTATCACTGCAAGTATTCTGGCACTTGGAAACACTAGGAGTCACTTTTTCAATTTCTTTGGTTTTGATGTTGTGTTGCTGTTGTTGTTTGGCATTTCAGTCTAAGGAGTGAAGGCTGATCAGCGTATTGCTGACCTATTTAGATGCAGCCACCAACCTGCTCCTATCAGTGAGGGTCAGCTCTCACTGATGCAGCTGGACCCCTCTTGCATCTGTCAGCTTTGAGGCTGCTGTGAAGTCTGTCCAGACATCCAAGGCTGTCTTTGAGACGTGGCGGGCTGGAAGGCAGATGGGCATCTCCTGCCATGGCACCTGACGCATGGCTAAGAGGAGAAAGGAGAAGCGACACTTGAACTCTGGGCAAGAAGAATTCAAAATCAGAGGCAGAGCTGTGTGGGACTACACTAAAGGATTCCCAGCAAGTCCTTATAGTGTCTGGGTAATTTTCTTGTACAACCCTGATTTTGTGCAAGAGAAGAGACTTCTGCCAGCTATGGTCTCTCTTTCCCACATCTGCCTTGCCCTAGTGAAAAGGAATACCGGGTGGTAAGAAGGCCTGTGTCTGAGTAGCAGCCTGAGACACAAGCCATGCCAGTGGCTGTCCAGGGGCTTGAAAAGCTTGGAAGAGGCTAGATTTTTCTACAAGAAAAATCCTAATTTGTTGCTCCACTTAAGAAAGTACTGTCTGAGTGCAGAAAGCCTCCTCCAGATACAAAGCTGAGCTTGATTTCAAGTGACTGACATTTTTCCTCACATTTTCAGGTTTATCGTCAGCCACTGACACAATATACAACTATAGGTATGCTACATGTGTACCATCTTTCTATTGTTGGTGTGATTTAAAGACTCTTAGAAGTTAATAGTGCATGTCTCAATACTACAAAATTTCTAGTGATAATGCCACATTCTACTTTATATTTTTCAGACAGTGAAGTTCAGTTGCCTTACCATAAAAATGTGCTACAGATGTGCTAGAAGAACCAACATTTCTCAACCTTAATAAACCTTGCTCCTCCACCCTAGAGAAGTTTTTTTTTAAGTATGTAATTGCAATGCCTTTGGAAAATAGAACCTCAGATACATTTCACAAAGCAATGCAAATCCATAAAACTGGGATTGCTCTGTGTTTTTTATTCTCTCATAGTCCATGCATCCACCTGGCACTTAATGCATCATAAATGATATAATAAGCATGTCAATGCACGCATCTATTTAATTTTGGCAAGTTCTTGATTGCAGTCTTTTGTATGGAGGCAGTTGCAGATAGGAATTGTGTCAGACAGTAAATCTAACTGACTTTGAATTGGCAACAATGGCTGTAATGAAGATTTGCATTTTTAAAGGCATGTAATTAACACCAGTATTAGCTTCCTCCTCCAGCTAAAAAGTCAAGCTGAACTACCTTTTGCTGAACTTGTGTTGGGTTTTGTATTTCTTTTGCTTTGCTGACAAGTATAAAGCATACAGATTAGCTGCTGCCCAGGTACTGTTTTGAATATTGCTGTTACAAATGGTTAAGCTGTGAGAAAGAAAAAGCAGGACAAATGGGCAGATGTGCTGGGAACCAATGGATGGAACAAATACTCAGCTTATCTCAGGGTCTGATCTGAGACACTACCTTAGAAAACTTGGGTTTTACTCTGTTTTCTATGGCAAAATTACACAATGCATAAGGCAATAAGAATTTTCCTTCCATAGTTTCTTCACTTTTATTGTATTGTATTGTATTGTATTTCATATGCCCATAATGACACATAGAAATGGCTTTGGTGTCCTTTATGTTCCCTCAGCCTTTAGACTCTCAGTTTGAACACACCCCTATGAAGGCATGACATTCAATCCAGTTATTTCAATTTCGTAAACATCACCAAATACGTGAAGGAATAATATTATGGTAGACAAAGTACTAATGATAATGGTTTTGAACACCTTAAAAACTACATATCAATCAATAAGTCTGAATTTCCAATTTTTTCACTGCTGTTTACTTATTATTTCCATAATTTTCCATTTTCCAGATATTTTTTCTTTAGCTAAAATCTCCTTCAGCTTCTTTAACAAGCTCAATAACTGCCAGTAGTAACAATAAAGAATTATTTACTTGAGCTTTCTCTGATTCTACAGAACCTGAGATTTCTATCTAGAGTTTAGTCAGTTCTTTGTCAAACAAAGCATCCATGAGATTTGATTGGTACTTGCCTTTTGAAAGCTACGAGTATAAGTTGTTTTATAGAATGCAGAGCAGCTTATCTGAAGAATTCATCAAACTGTACAGAGAGTTAAAAGCAAGACTAAGCATGAACCTTGTAGATGCCACTGTGGGATCAATGAGATTAAGTCCCTCCTAGTCTATGACACAGCATGGAAATTTTGGTTCTGTAAATAAATGTTCTTCACATGTCTTTTAAATGCATGGTGTTATATCAGAAAGCTGTTTGGAAAATTCCTAATTTGAAGGATGCTATGCAGCAAACTTCTATGACCAAATTAACTGTCACATTTAAAAATAAAAGTTTAAGAGCCAGATTGATTTTTTCTCCTGTAGGTTTTTATTTGCATTATGCTCACAGTTTCAATGAGAAAATAATTCTATCAATTGTTTTACTGCGCTAGTACATTACAGAATCAGAGAATCACAAAATATTCTCAGCTGGAGAAATTACCTTTCCATGTACCTCATATTTAAATTAAATGCTGACATTAGTTTTCAGTTTTTTTATAAGAAAGTACATTCTACAAATGGCATTAATGTCTAGAGGGAAACTTCTGAAAAAGTGAATTCATCAAGAGGAAAACATGCTTGACCAATCTGACATCCTTGTAGGTCACAAATGGCCAGTTAGATGAGGGAAGAGCAGTGTAAGTTGTCTACCTTGACTTCTGCTTGGAGGGTGAAAAAGCACTTCAATACACAAAGCACTGCAATACACAGAGCACTCCTTCTCTGGTCATATTTGAAATTTTTCTGGGCACAATTCTGTGCAGCCAGATAGAGGTGAAGTTGCCTTAGCAGGAGGGTTGGACCAGATGACTTCCAATTCCAACCATTCTGTGATTCTGTAAGTCTGAGATTCTGTAGTATTGTTAATGTTGTTGTGACATTAATTTCTATAATTCCTTGATTTTTTTTTTTTCCTACAGAAATGCACACACATGATTAAAAGTGTGACAAACCAAAAAATTATTCACTGAGTCCATGAGAATTTAGAAATATGCCAGCATGTTTTTCTTCTGTATCATAACAAAGGGTGAAAAAACAGTAAGGAGCAGCTTCCAACCTAAACTTTAAAAGGAGAAACTAAAAACAAACAAGCAAAAGGCAGAAAATTAGATCAGATCTGATATGAAATAACTTCTAAGGTTTACAGAAAAATAAAGTGAAAGTAAGGCAATGCTATTTAAACATCCTGAGGAAAAACACAAATGAAACAATTTCTCTATTTTTGGTTATTCTTATTTCATGTGTGTGTTCTTCCTTGTTCTGAATATATAGAGCCATTCATTGCATTCAATTATGCCTTATCTTTTGGTTATGGACACAACTCCATTCTGCTTAGGCGAGTCAGCGGCATCCCTGAAAATGCGAAGTGGTCAGAAAAGCTAGAGCCCCTTTCATCATCTGCCAGCAAATGATCTGACCCCTGGATACTTACATACAGAAGAAGAGCCAAAAAAAGTATGCTGTCAGGAAAAGCCTCCATTTGCTACTATTTTGTTCATCTAAACGAAACTGCAACCTTTTCTTCCCTTATAATGTGCATTAAATATGTCACATAGAAATCAAAAATATTCTTTGTGAGCAGGAGCAATTCTGCCCAACCTTGCAGCTACATGGAAAAAAAAAAAAGATAATAAAACTGAGAAAAGAGGTCGCATTTACACACTCATTTTCCACAAGATGTTTTCACTTTATCTTGCAGAGGTATTTTGGGGCAGGCCAGGAAGGAAAAATAAAAGCATCTGAGCAGTGGATCTGCAGCCAAACCATCACTTGTTGACACCACAGGCATTGCGTCAACTGACATGAAGGTAGCAATTCAACCATTCCAGATAACCAACAACTAGACCAACACTGTGACCTGGTATGGAAGGAGAAAACTCATCAGTAGGACAACTCTGCAAAAATTGTATATATTCCTGCTTTCAACAACATCTGCTGTATGATAACAAAGTGCAAAATTATTTCAGTCTTCCTTTACGTTTTCCTTCATGAATAGAAGTACCTGTACCTGCTACAAAGAAGGTGGATATTTAAAGACCCGAAGTCATAGCCAAGATAGATGAAATAAGCATGACTACTTGCTTCAGACCTAACAAGTGAGTCAGCAGTCAGATTCTATTTCCTTTGTTGAAGTCAGAAAACAAATTAAGCTGACAGCATGCCTCTAATAGTGATGACATCACTGAGAGTAGAGTTATTTTCAGTCTCTACAGCACCGGTAAAGGAGAAGTGTAAAAGTGAGAAAGGCAAACTTAACTTTTTACTCATGCCTGCTCCTAATACGTTTGCTTTGAATCCCCTCCCTCAAGTTAGGTATTTTTTGCTTTTGTTATTCTGTGTTTAAAAGTAGACATGCATTTTTCAAAAGCTTGTAACCATATAAAACATTTTCTTTCTTTCTTTAGGAAGCACCAGAACATAAGATTTACAGCAATTTTATCCTTGTATGAAGTGGGAAAAAGTCCTCCAAATACTTTAGAATTGCATCTAAATAAAGCAGAGAGGAGTCTAAACCATTTGCCAAAATGTTCAAAAGTGACCTTATATGAAATCTGTCAGTCTTCAGATGCCCAACCTGTAAGCCCCGTGGGCAGTATAGAATGTGGCTCTACCCCTGCAAAAATACCTCCCTCTCAACTGCATCACTTTCTTTTAAAGTGGAGAAGGAAAAGCTTCTGCTTTTTGAAAGTACAAAAATTGCGCTTTGAAGAGTTTTCTAGCTTGGGAAAAAAAAGACTTTCTGGGACAGTGGCTGAGAGATACTATTAAGGTGAATATAGGGAGACTCGAGGGGATTTGGGGAAAAGCAGGCCTTTCTACATAAGAAGCCTGAAGTACAGAGTGACATAAAAAATGCATGAGGCTGAGAAGCAGTAGAAAAGAAGATGCATGAATATACAGGTCCATGAACAAGATAAAGGAGAAAATGAAGAAATAAGCCAAGACAGAGGCCAAGCTATGAGGCTGAACCTGAGTAAGAAGCAGAAAGACGCGAAAGTGTGGAAGTGTCAAGGAGATGGGAGCAGCCTGGCTGTGTTGGTGAGTGATGGAATGTGAGGTGATGAGAACAGCAACAGGACTGCAACTCCTGGCATTGGCAACAGACAGGAAGGAAATGCTGAATAGCCAATATGCAGTTCCTGAAGGTACATGATTTACTGAGAAGCTGATGACTTGACAAGGAGGATTAGACAGGTTAGTTTCTTGTGCAGCAAGTGGGAAGCTATTGAGAGAAGGGGAAGAAAAGTTTTGGATGCACCACACAAAGCATGACAATAATTAAAAAATAATGATAACAGTGCAGAAAGAGGAGTCATAGTAAGCGAGGAAATAGATGTACATGAGGTTAGTGGGCACCTCAGATCTACCTACCATAATGCAAGGAGAGCAGGCTATCTTCTGCCAAGTGCCAGATTTAAGCTGTGTGAGAAAAATGAAGAAGACCTTGAAAGAAACATGAGAACTGAAGTTAAGAAAACCATGTCTGTCTTCAGAAGCTGAAATTGAAGAAGAAAAAAGGTATAGAGGACTAAGAGGACTGAGAAAGGCAGTCAAAGCTAGCTGGAAGGAAATTAGTGACAGATTTCCTGTTTGTCTCCAAGGAAAAAATAAACCCAGTGCAAAATGTCACACTTCAGACAAGAACATCCATGACATGATATGTTGTGAATGTACAAGGTGTTCTGTTGACTAAAGTGTTTTAATTTTGTCATACAGATGAGTGGTGCTTTAAGGAGCTAATAAAAAAATCTCTTTGTCCTGAGAAACTATTGAACAAAAAATAAACCTGTAGTAGTGAAATTAATAATTAAGAAAGCCTTGCAACAGACCAATTCAGCACTCTCTGGAGATGGCCATCTTATTGCAATTTGCACTCTCTCTTAACCAACATCATTAGTAGGGGTTCTAGAAAGCAAAAAGTAATGAAGCACTGAAATACTGCAGGAACACTGTCAACACTGATCAAAGCCCTCATCATAGCTTTTGTTCAACTAGGGCAAGCAGTGCATTTGTGTACATCAGAGGAGCATTCATTCTGATGAAGCAGGCAAAATAGCATCACTGCTTCCTGAGAATTGTGATTTTTAAAATAGCTTCTCTGAAGTCAGACAAAGTTTCAGTTTGCTAAAAGTGAATCAGTAAAAGAAGAATATAATCCTGACTACTTGTTTAATCCCTTCTACTGTCTGTGGTGATGTAATACCAAAAACTCTATTAACTTATACTTCCACTCATGGGCTGAAAATTTACTTCTTACTGCAAGCATTAATCTAAGCCACTGGAAATTGTATCCAGCTGTAACAGATTTAATGAGACAGTGAATGGTTGTTTCATTAATCTAGTATCAAGTGACTTTAAAAAAGAAAATACTAATAGATTTCTACAAATGTTTAGAGTATCTCTCTGGCTTATCACTTTGAACACAACAGCCTTTACAATTTTCTGTGATTCACTAAATATTTACTGAAGTATATATAGATTTAACTGGCTATTTGTATCCAAGACACAAAAGCTTCTTATAGTCTTTAAAACTGTTCTGCTCCTTCCCCTTTTTAAAAAGCCATCTTCTATCTCAGCATTCCCTCTCTATTTTATCCTACATCTTACATTATCATCCTTGGCACTTTATGAAGAATGACCAACAAGCCAAAAATCTTTCACAGTCTCCCCTCCTCCAGAGTCTCCCCTCCTCCAGTTATCTTAACCATCTAGTAATAGATCAAGTTCATACCATTCATTAGCCTAAGCCCAGAACCTTCAACAAGTATCAGACAGCATAGACTTTACAGTTTCTGACTCACCTGTCACATATATATCATTTTGCAACACTAAAGCTCTAAATAAGGAACCACATCTTAACACAGTCTTAAGCTTCTCTGCAGTACAGGATAAATGTTGCTGCCTCCTCATCCTGCTATTCCTTTTGGCAAGGCTGGGACTCTGGAACAGGGCCATGACCATGTCTTTGCTCCATCAAATAGGACAAAGTAGACCAACACAGCCAGGGCAGATTGAGGTACTTATGGGGGAACAGGGCTATTTCATCTAACGTATTTCTCTCCACTGTTTCCAGATAATGTTTCCAGAGCTGTCTTCCATCACATTCATGCTTCCCTTCAGTAAGTGCTGACTTTAGGGGATATAAATAATGCACTCACCGTGGAACTGTGTCATTGCAATGTGCTGAAATGATTGCTGGAGATGTAAAGTATCCATATTTAGAGTAGGCACCTTTTCACTAGTAAAATCACTTGTAGGACACAAGGAAGGGTGCCAGTATACTTTGGAGTTTGATAGCTCCCAGCCAATACTGAGTGCTGAAAAAATACTTCAGGGTAAGGTAGTCATCAGTGAAGTTCCTTTTTGATATATCAACAGTACATATGAGTGTGAATCCATCATTTCACTGAATCATGGAGGGGTCCAGGGCTCATACAGGGAGCTGAGGAAAATATTACCTCTACACAGCCTCTTGTACAATGTACACAACTACGATCCTTACTGATTTACATCTGATGATGTAACAAGTTGTATTGATCACTGGAGAACATTTTTGGACATGATCATAAACCTGGGCCCTCTCTGGCACTGCTTTGTTCTCCATAGAGCAAAAGGCAAGGCACAAAGGTGAGATGCTGATGGAAAAGTGAGTGAACAGTCTTGAGAAAATACGTGGATCTTTCAAACCAGTAGAGGTAACAAACTCTATTTTTAGGTGCTCCGACAGCACATATCTTGGAAATATCCCCAGACTACTGGGAATGAGCATCAAGTGTTGTCAGGCAGGATAAAGGACAGCTGTTAGCTGAGTCTGGAGAATCCTGTTCAGTATAATTAAGGGTCAGTAAAGAGAAAGTGAAGCTTTCTAGATTTAAAAGGGATTCTTGGTTAAAAGATGCTGGATAATCTATAAAAGGAAGTGAAGAGTAAGATTGTTAGAATAGATTTGGTAACTAGTTTTCGAAGAGACCAAGGCACTATTTAATTGTGAGGGCATAAAATCAGGAAATTTAGGTAGTAAGGTTAAATAGCAAAAAAAGTGAGATAAAGTAGGCTTTGCTTGTCAGTAGGCTCTTTAATTTCATAACAATAATAAAAGGGTCTGTGACCCTTAAATTCCTAGATTGGGGGCGGGGGGGAGGTAGGGTGCATAAATAGTGCTGTGCCCTCCTCTCAACAGTGTGTTTTATAGCAATGATTTGTGAAGCTGATTAGTTTTTTATTGCTATATTGTATAATATAACATTGTATTCTATCTCTATCACCACTATTTTTGTTTTGGTTCTTTTTGTTGGTTGGTTGGTTTGGTTTTTGTCGCCTTTTTTGTGAACAGCTATCTTGTGTTGTATTTAATGCAAGAGAACTCTGACCCTTGAACACTGATCTTGTTCATACTCCACTATTTCCTTTTTGTCTCAAAATACCACAATCTGAAATTCTAATCTGCTTCTCAATGTTCCACTGCAAAGAGGTGACAACTTGCATTCGGCATTTGACAGCAGGTTTCCATGTAAGATTTCAAAGCTCAGCAAGAGGTTTCTTATACTCTGTGGTGAACAGGATAAATTTTGTCATTCAGACGATAAATCTGAGCTATCTGTATGTACAGAAACACTAAAATGAGAACATATGTTGGAGACAGGTATGCTGTAATGAGACCATATTTTATTGAATTCCAGATTTCCACTCAGGATGTAGAAACCACAGGCACAATTATTTCCTGCTAGCATAGTGACCACAGATAAAACTCGGATAAGTAATTCCATTGAACCTGATGCATTATGCTTTACCCTTTCAGTGCAATTTTATGTAAACATACTTACATCCAGAAAATCTATAGCTTTAAGCAGTGAGTCAGACATTGTATCTCTAACATATATAGGATTTAGAAGCATTCTTATTGTCATTATCACATCTACTATACTTGCAGGATTAGAACTTCAAAGGAGAGCCTGCCAGAGGAAAATGCAGGAAATGTTTGCATTCCTGTATGATTCCATCATCCAGGGGCCTGTAATGGTGAAAGCCCCCTTCAGCAGATGTTGTTTGAAAGGTCAGGTTAAATCTTAGTACACAATAGACATTCATTTCAGTTCTTCCCTTCTTAGTTATTGATTATAACTCTGATTCGTACAGCAAATCGCTCTGATGTCTCTGCTATGACAACTTACACCAGCTGGAAACTTCTTGCAGCACTTTGTCTCTCTTTCCCTGGTCTTTATCAGCTTTCCAAACATCACTGAAACCATCCTTCCAATATCCCAATGAGGTTAAGGAGATGTTCTTTCTATCTGCACCTAAAGCATAGAGCAACCAATTCTAACTAGCACTAGGCTTCCTTAGTTTATTTTGGCAGGATGTATTTATGCTTCTTCAATCAAGGCCTCCTCACACTTTTCAAAAGGTCATGAAGAAAGACTAAGTCTTCTTAGTTGAATCTCATCAATATGAAGTGACTGACTAAATTACACAATTGTCCTTTGTGTTTTGCTAGGAATTGAATCCAGGTGTCTTGAGAGTAAGAGACTCTCTTTGTCTATCAGCTAAACAAATAAACATTATTGATTATTTTTTTAACTCTTTGGAGGTTTTTTCCCATATAAATTCAGACAGTAGCTTCTGTATATTTTCCTGTGCATTAAATTCAAATTTTACACCTCAGTGCTATGGTCACAATACTTGAAACAGAATTTCACACTTTCACATTTTATTTACTGTTTCATATTCCATTCAGAAGATACTGCATCATAATTCCCACCTAATGCACTGCTAGACCTTCTAGATAAGTGTCAGATTGTGGGGTTTGTTGCCATAGTTTCATTTGGTTTTCTCTCTGCTTTTATGTATATTTTAAAAATGCAAGTTGAAGTTCTCAAATATTATTCTGATCATAATATTAGTAAACTATTTTTGTTTTACACTTACTATTTTGGGGGGCTTGGCTAAGGTGATTTACTAACTCTGCAATTAATTCTGCACTAATTGCAAAGACTATGTAGGTACTACTTCAAAGCTAAGCAAAACATTAGATACAACCAGCCATAAGCAAGATTCCCTAATTTCTGTCACATATATATCAAGAGGCTGCCTGTGGGAAAAGACAGGTAAGTACTATTAAGCTGATGTCTCCCTTGCATTCGAGTGACATTTTAGTGAGGTTTGTTAGAAACAAGTGGAAAAAAATGCTGCAGGATGTGAAGCCCATCTAATTCATATGACAAGTTAATGGGATTTTATACAGCACTGTCATTTCAGTGCCATATGCTACCCTTTTCCTAACAAACGTGATCAAATTTTCGGTTGCAATACATATAAAACATCCATGTGGATGCACCACAATTGCAACCGCTTATGCAAAGGTGAAATCAACGCCCACAGCCGAGCCTAGTGACAGACAGTTATTAGCAGTGACTGCAGTCAAGCAGAGATAGTTGTGCCTAGAGGGAAAGAGGGTAAAAGAAGAGGTCTGCAGCCACAGGTGAAGGCACTACCTCACTTTGGCCTGAGACAAAAGGAATGAAAAATAGGAGCTGCTGTCTTGAGGCAAAATATCTTCAGCATCTTACCTCTTGCTGGGAGGATGATCCAACTCCGAGCTTAGCAAGGTTTGAAAGTCAGAATCCCCCGCATCTCCCAGAGATTAACTGATATGTCTCCCTGCGGAGACACTTTGCAGATGATTTTCTTGCCCTGAAGACTGTTCTTGCACAGTAGCTCCTACTAAAATCCTGATGCAGCTTTCTCTTTTATAAAATTTAAATGTGTGGTGCAATAATACTGAAACCCCTGAACAATGAAATGGCATACTTCTACCTACTCTTTACTTCAGTGCCTCAGAGAAGGTCAGATTCCTATTGTTTGCAGCTCTCTTACCGGCTAGTGCAGAAGATCTTTGCCCCTGTTTTATTTTGGATTTGTAAGATGTATACAGGGAAGGACAAAAGAAGATCTATGTAAAAAATTCAGAAATTATAACCAAACTATGACGCTTCTCCCCTTCTAAAAAGAGTTTAAAATTCAAACAATTTAGAATATGTACCCGTGGCAAGAAAGGACTAGACAACTATGAAAGGAAAAGAGATCATGGAGTTTTTTAGTTAGAGGAAGGAAATCTTTTATAAAGAGGGACTTGTTGGACTATGTGAAATGCAAGCTTAGGTTTGGTGTATTGTTCTTGTGATTGCCATCTTTCAGTTCTCAGGTTCATCTCCCTAATGGCACATCTCAGATGTATGTACCTGACTGTGTAGTTGATGCAGGTACAAATGCATGAGTTTTCATAAAGTCAAGTGAAATATTCCTGTAAGGGAATAGAAACTTTTATTTCCAGAGGGATGTAAGGTAACTTTTTTTTTAACATCATGAATTTTTACATGAACTCAGGGATTTTTTTTTAAGTCTTGATTTGTGCGTCAACCACATAATGTAAGACTGCTGTAAAAAATTAGTTTTATGCTCAACATTCCAGCAGCCAGTCTGAGACTGAAGTGACCTGCTGCTGCTCAGACTTATGAAAAATTATTTCTTGCATTATGCTCAATATCACGTTTGCATTGTTCTAAATTTCATATCATAACCAGCCAGGATTCTGCAACTTGACCACATTGGAAGGAAGCAGTCTCAACTCCTCTTCAGCCTTTAATATGGTGGGTTGGTTGGTTGGTGGGGTTTTTTTAGGACAACAGGAGGTAAAAAAGGTACAGTAGGGTAAGTTTTGATGCAGATCAGTTCCCTGGTATAACTCACCACATGACAGCACAAGCAATTGCAGCCCTTTGAAAGAGAGGCCGATGGAAGGGCCAGACTGACTTGCAGTGAATGAGGGCACATCTGCTCCTCCTGGCTTCAGGTGATCATTCAACTATGACCTTTTACTCCAGATACTCTGTCCTACCAAGTCTCTGTAGGACCAACTAAAGACTGATCCATTATTAGCAACTGCCTATCCACTCCTTCGTTCCTCTTTGTAGACAGGTATTTATATTTACATGAAGTGGGATCAAAACTGCTACCAAGCAGAAACAGAACCAGTCTGTATTCATCACAACAGTGTGTGCATGCACATACACACTTTTAATTACTAGCACTCTTGCTATTTCTCCCACTCCAAAAAACCTTACAATTATTTAAAGAATGTTAACTTTTATAAAGGATGGAACCAATCATGTGACCTGTCAAAATCTAGAAATGCTCGGAGCAGTGGGGGCTCTCGAAAACTAAGTGGCCTTCTCAGAGTTCTGGAAAGTTTGGCTTCAACAGCAAGAAGTCTGACACCAGTGCTCACCCACCTTCAGTTGCTGGTCTCATGTTTCAAGGATTCTTCAGCATTAGCCAAGCCATCTAATGTTACAAAACATGGGTGTTCATGACAGTGCTTAGCATTTTAGGAAAACCATGTAACACCCCATAGGGTCTCAGTTTATATGTTTGCGTACCAGCTAACAGCTGACAATAAAAAGTAAAATAAGGGCCGTTTTCTGAACCTTTGGGGTTTTGGTTGTTTTTTTTGTTTTTTTTTTTTTGACAACTTTATGTTCATGTCTTTCGGCCTGAGGGAGTATGACTTTCCCGCTTCGAAGCAACTCCCACTGCTTAAACGGTGTTGCCACAAAAACAGATTCCTACACCTTAATTCCTTTCCCTCTTTGCCTAATGATATTCTGCACCACCCCACGTCCCAGCCGCCTCGACTTCTCCCTCCGCGCTTGTCTGTGCAAACAAACTCTCCGCGTCTCCAACTGCCCGCAGCCCGGGGGGCGGTAGCAGCCCCGGTTCCGCAGCCCCGGTTCCGCAGCCCCGGTTCCCGCAGCCCCGGTTCCCCAGCCCCGGTTCCCCAGCCCCTCTCCGTGGGGCCGGGCCCGCCCCGGCGCTGCGGGGGCGCTGAGGCCGCAGCCCCTCACGAGCACCGAACGGCGCCGCCGGGGCCGCCGGGCGCACGCGCGGGCGGGCCCGGCCGCCGCCATGTCGTGAGCGGAAGCGGGGCCAGGGGAGGGCGGCAGCGCGGCCCCGCCCGGCAGCGGGGAGGGCGCGGGGGAGGGACGGGCGCACCGCGGCGGCGGCAGCGGGCAGCAGTCGCCGCAGGAGCCGCTGTCGGAGCCAGCCGGGCTGTCCCGCGCCCTCCGCAGCGCTCGCTGCCTGCCTGGCCGCCCCCGCCGGGTAGCGGGAACGCGGAGCGCGGAGGCTGCGGGAGCCGGACGGGAAAGATGCCCCTGGCGCAGCTGGCAGACCCTTGGCAGAAGATGGCTGTGGAGAGCACGGCCGAGAGCAGCACCGAGGTACGGGGCGGGCGGGGAGTGCTGCGGGGAAAGTTGTGAGGAGAGAACGGAACCGGGCTCCCGATGCCGCCGTCGCTCAGCGGTTGGGCAGAGTTTTCCCACGGAGATTTTGGGGCGGGCAGCGGCCCGGCGGGGGAACGCGGCGAGCGCCGGCCCCTGCACGCCGCTTCCTCTCCGGGGCACTGACTCACGGCCGGCACCGGCCGGGACTCCCTGGCCCGCGCCGGGCTCGGGGTGTGTTCGCGGGACCGGGCTGGTCGCGGCGCGCTCCCTCCCCTTCCGCCCCGTTCCCGGGAGGGAGTAACCTGCCTCCGTGGTGGCCGCCGGGTCGGGCGCTTTTGTTCCAGCGCGGTGTCTGGTTACTGTCACGGCGAGTTTCCTTTCCCGGGGCGGCCCTCCGCCTCCGCGGCTCGAGGTGGGCAGGAGGGCCAGGCCTGCCCTCGCCTTGCCCGGTGCCCTCGCCTTGCCCGGTGCCCTCGCCTTGCCCGGTGCCCTCTCCTTGCGGCATCTCCCCGTGTGGGTCCCCGCCCGGTGCCGCTGCCCCCTTATCTCGGCAGGATGGGGTTGGCGGCAGTTTCGCAAGAATTTGGGAAACCGCAGGGACGTGAAGGGTGGTGAAGCTTTGTGCTCGGCGGCGTTGCCGGGAACAAGCCCGGGGTGCCGCGCACTGTGGGTTTCCCGCTGTGGTATTGGGGAGTGCGTGTTGTGCCTGTCCTTGTTAGGCAGGACGCGTGTCAGCTTTCCTAGGCTGGAATAATTAGAGTCACTTGACACCGAGGCCACAGAAGCTTTCAGCTATTTTAATATTTTTCCTACTTCTGTTGGTTTGGATCTGTGTAAACACTGCACCTACACAAGTCCGTTTTGCTTGCTCCATGAGTCCTTAGTAGCCCATAGTGCGTGTGCTACTTTGTGACCAGATTCCATCTGAAAAGAAAAAGCTGCTTTTGACAGTGCAGCTTCGACCTGAATCGGCTCCAGCTGATACGCAGCCAGGCTGCTTCAAGTGATGCTGATGTGGAACGGTGTGGACCCAGGCCAGCTCACAACAATTATTTGCAAGGTTAGGACTCTCTCCTTAGTGAGATGAGCATAGAGGGACCGATGCAGAGTTTCTGCAGTATCAGGATTTGTCCTTTTGATCTTTGTCTTGTCATTCTTCTGCTGAAAGTCACTGTATCTCAGGGATTCAGAAGAACCTACAGTTCAGATCTGACAGGCACATATAGTTTTTAAATTCTTGCCAGGTACTGTAGTTACTTTTAAATTTGTGCTAGTTATTTACTGACTTCTGGAGTAATGATCTTAGATGATTTTAAATTGGGAGTAACTACAATAAGTAGTGTGATGCTTGAGGGTGGGGCAGAAGGTGGTAAGGGAAAACACTTAGGCTAATCATTTAGAGAAAAGAACTGTTGCTTTAGTCTTTGATGCTCACTGCATGGAGTCTAACTTCAATAATAGTATATATGCTAGATATGTAGAAAAATTATGTTATTTGCAATGTGCATACATACATGATTACACTTCACTTGTTTTAACATATTTCAGACATCATTTGTTTTTAAATTGCTGTCATAAACTTTTTGGAACAACTGTATTTTATCACTTCCTTAAAAATAATTAAACTCATATATTGACATGAGTCTACAGTAGCTTATCACCAAAAAATGTCTAGGACCAATAATAAAACATGAAACAACATGAAGTGACAGGTTTGTACTCCAAGGCCCTAGCCTAGAATAAACAGTTCTTGAAAGGACCAGGCTGCACCTGCAAAAGCTTCTCAGATGACACTCAAAAGGAAAAAGTTACTTAGAAACATTGCTTATGTGAAATGACTATTTAAGAAAAGATATTTTAGTAAAAATAGGTAAGTTTAAATCAAATACGTCAACAAGTGACCTAAATACATAACTTGGATTTTTGATTTGCATGAGTTGTGTTTATCTGTAGCATAGCAATATCCTAATTACAGACCCTATTCTGCAAGAGTATCCTTGGGCAAAAACGTTCTTACATTTGCCTGAAACTCATTGTGATTTCAGTCATAGTTTGATACTAATAATATCTTTAGCTGTAACTCTGAGTAAAGCATTTCTGCTAACCTCTCAGATTTGCTGACACAGTTCTTGTAATGCTGTATTATCAGGATATGGAATTATAAATTTTTGAGTTCTTTCCTGGTCTTAACAAATCATGGAATTCTTATTTGACTTGATTTTTCATTTGTTTCCCAGTGCAGTCCTCTAGTTATAGTGGTACCTCCAAGGAGGTGATGTTCTGTGATGGGTGTGCGAATTTAGGAGGAGGACTAGAATACCTTTAAATAGCTTTAGTTTGGAAGTGTACTTAACCACAAACAGCTGCTGTAACTTAGGTGTGCAGAACAGTAGAATATAATATTTCTTTTTTTAAAAATCAGACAGTTGATTTTTAGATAAAATGTGGCTTTATGATTTTCAAAATCATTTTCAGGACTTTTCTTTCTACAGGTGCAAATAGGTCAGTGATCCACATTGTATCTCTGACAGCTTTTTTAATGTGTAAAGTTGTTAAAATATTTTTTAAATAGTGTGTCTGTATGTGTAGCTTCAGTTTCATGTTGTAAATCAGAGCACCTTTAAAGCTTGTGGAATGTTGCTGTCTCTTACTGACTCAGGGTCTATGAGGATTCATAATAAACATAGGTTCGTTTTTCATGGTGAGAATGTGCCTGTTATTGCAAGTCATCTGCTTTCAAGCAAATTAAGTATTGATGACTTGAGTTTGCATTTGAATGCCTGAATAACTAGCCTGATCCTTTGATCTATACTCTCAGCTATGCATATTAATGTCAACTGGAGGAGAATGAATACAGTTATGGCAGCCAAATTCTGGACACCAGTATGTTGAAAGTGCTGGCCATCATAAGGAGATGCCGTTTGCTAGACTTTCTGGGAAGCATTTGTGACAACTGTCATTAGGAGTTTTAATTTAGATGCTCAGGACTGGCTGTGGAGAAATTCTTTTCCCACTGCTCTTGACAGGGTTTATGGTCATTTTTTCAGGTGTTGAAATAGGTGCTGTGAATCTTCCTTCGCAAATTTCTGTTGTATAGTCTGTATCCAGGATTATTTGAATTTTGCATGAGAAAAGGTATGCTAGCATTTAACAGCCATGCTGCTACTTTAAAGAAACTAGTATAATGCAAATTTTGCTTTGTAATTTTATTTTGATTGTCAGTGTGGCATTCTCTATGTCAATATATATTTCTGGCCTGGAAGCTGAAGTTTGTCAGATGTCTTGCCACCTGTAGCCTTGAGCCTGTAGTTGTGATTGTCTCTTCACATTCTGTACTGTGTAATCAGTGTTGTACTTGTCTTCCACAGAAACTAAGGCAATATTTACAGTCATTTCTGGTATAGCCAACACAGGTAAATACTTAAAGCCAAAGTGGAATTACCTAAATGGACTGGTCTGTGGGGATTTTGAGGACTATTCGTTTTCTCTCCATTGTAGACAAAATTATGTGCAGCACTTGGCTGTTGCTGCTCACGTAGAAGTGCTGTCAACATGTGCATTCTGAAGTCTGAATTTTTCACTGATTTATGGGATGACGCTTTCTTGTACTGAGTTAAAAGTGGGAATTGGAAATTTAATTCTGATTTAAATAAGTAGTATAGACTATATTCCACAAACTGCTGTGAAAGACAGATAACAGATCTTTTATGTATGTAAATACTGCCTTGAGAAACACATAGTCTGCATGAAAAGTGTTGTGGGGGGTGGTCAGATTTTTCATATCCTTATTGGTACCATGTTACCTGATTTGGTTTTCAGTTAACACAATCTTAGTCCATGACATAGTAAGGATGTCCTGTGGTCAGCTGAATGGGGCAGGAAAAGGCAGGAGTTTTACTTTGTTGAATTCAGTACCTTCTTGCACTGCTGTGTACTCTCTGCAGTTCTTGGTTTTTTTGTAAAGGTGTTGAGTTTAACTTCTTTGAATGGTTCTCTTGCTTTTCTTGTGACATTGGCAGTTATCTTGTTATTCTTTTGTTCGTTTTAGTGTAGGCAATATTTCTTGCCCCAGCTGAGATGTGTAACATAAAGTAGATGTAAGCAGATTGACACATTTAAAGGCATGTCTGTTATCTTTGAACTGGTTGTGGTCTGTCACACTGACTGTAGATGTTTGTAATTTGAAATGCTAGACTTAAAGTCATATAGATATATAGACTGAGGTGGGCGTTTAATTATTTCTGCACATCAAAAATATTAGCTTTGTGTGTTGACTGATCTTGGCAGTTGCCAGATCTACCAGCTTTAAGAACTTACTCAAGATACTAATTTGGAATTGTGGTTTTTCGGTGGCACTTGGTTGAGGAAGGTGTTTTGTTTTGGATTTGAGGATTTTTTTTTTTTTTGTTTGGGTTCCTTTTTCCACCAGATATAATTCATAGCCATATTCCAATAGTGAAACTTTTAACCTGTTTTTCAGGCCAGAGTAGATTCATATAATTGTTTTTTTTTATAATCTTGATAACATTCAAGAGGAGAACAGTTTAATCAGTAAAAATTGAAAAAGTTAGAATCACTTCAAAGAACTTTTAAATTTGGGCAAAGTGGTTGACTACCACAGTTGCTGTGCTATATGCTTGCATACGTGATACTGTGCTGCTTATTCTCTTCTTATTCCCTGAAATAAGATTAAATGCCTCACCCACTGGAAGTAAAAGGGAGAAAAAAATCCTATGTAACAGATGGGAAAATGAGGCTCAACAGCTTAGTGACCCCATCTAGCATTATTCATTGAGACTGTTCTAGAACTACATGAACTCTGATTTTTTGGGACCTACTCCAGTGCCTTGACCACAAAGTTACTGCTAGTTCATTCCTATCAGTAAGAGTTACTGTATGCTTAATGCTCCATTTAGCTATTTTTGGAGGAAATGTGCTACCGTTTCTTTTTATTAATTTATTTGTTCTATGAAGCCATTTAATTTTGTATAAATGAGTATCTTAAAAATACTTTATTATGGTCTATGTCTTTTTCTTGGCAGTTTCTACGTTTAAATTAAAATAAATATTAAAATACTATTAAAATAATTTAAGCATTAATTTATTGAAACATGCTTAGCTGTGTGCAGATGATGTAAAGAAATGGTATTTTGTGATTTTAAATATCCAGCAATACATAGCTCTGAAAAATAAAACCCTCGTTGTCCTGCAAATTCAAAAGGTGTTGGTTTTTGGATGTAAATATTATTTGAATTATTTCTTGCATAACATGTTTGCCAAAAGTAGTTACTGTTAGAACTCAGACTTACTTGTGGAAAAATGCTGTCAGTTTCATGGGGGAATCTGTCTCCTGTAGCTGTCTTCCTGTAGCTAACTTCTGTTACACGTCAGAAATCCTGAATTCAAATCCTGAATTCAGGAAATAGTGAAATTGTTTCACAGCTTATTCTCTCTTCGTAGCAGAATGTATCAAAATAATAAATTTTAAGTGTAAAAAACCTGCAAATTTCACCTTTTGAATTTATCATGAATTCTGAGAAAGCAGCTCACTTCTGAAAACCTGTGTGTGCTACACAGGGAAGTGCAGTGCACAGGCTTGCTGTGCCTGCTGGCTGCCCCTGCTCACAGGAGAAGGGCCTGGCACGTCCTCCCTGTGTGTGTGCAGTCCCTTGGCAGGAGCCCAGGAAGGCACAGGGCATTTCCGTGGGCCTGGAACTGCGGGAGGCAGGGAAGGTGCGGTGCACCTGCCTTCTCATGCAGGTCTGGTAATTAGATTTGTACACTATCCGGTGCCAGAGTCACTCTAAAGATTATGTGTGCAAGCAGAAGGAATTTCTTCTGTTTTCAGGTGTGGTTGGATATATTGAGGTAGGTGATCTCTAACGTGTGTATTTTTTCTTCCTCTTTGGAGCAGATGAATAGAGATTAGGTGCTTTGGGTTTTTTGGCTTTGTTTTACTAAGGCTGCTGAATTGATGTGTTAAATGTAATAATTTACTACCTATCCACTTGTACAGGCAGGAAACTAAGTGAAACTTTCTCTTCCCTGTCTTTTTCTTATTTTCTTGTGTTGTTTTCTTGGGTTTTTGGTTGATTGATTAGGTTTTTTTGTGAATACATGACCACACGTGATTTGGAGCTATATAGACTGCTTGTCCAAGACCAAGATTTTATAACAGTACACGTATAGCATCTTGAGTAATGTTGTGGCACTTGTTTGACTTCAAGATGTGTTAATTCAGAGAATTAAACTTGCTGAGAGCTGCAAACCTTTTTACTATTCTTTTCTAATGTGACTTGGCACAGTGCTGGACAAATACCAGCCAAGGAAAACATTGCAGTGCAGGAAAGGGGACTGATTTTCTTATTGTTTAACTATACTCTGGAGTCATACTAGATAGGAAGAAGGTGGCAAAGTAGATAGGATTTACAAAATCACATAGTTAAAGTTGCCCAAGTATCCTAACTTACAGAAGTTTGGCTTTGTACCTAAATGATTCGCAGGTTAATGGCTTTTATCTGAGGTTGTCTGTGGAGAGGCAAGTTTCAACATCCAGTTGTTTCTCTTAATACTTAGCAAAGGAAGAAGTCAGTCACCTTAGACAATAAAATTGAGACTAAATTATGCGGAACTCATGGAACTTGAGTTAACAAAGTTTTATATTAAAAAATACTTGTGGGATTTTTTTTTTTAATATGGAGTTTTTAATACTTGCATGTATTATTTCTAACAGTATATGCAAAATGTTTTGGATAAGTGCTATAAGAGAACAGCTAGAGAAACCTAAGATGATGGCTCACTTCTGCTATTTACATCTAGTAAATTTTAATTAGGTCAGGATTTAGGTAAGTGCTTTGGATCTGTGTGGCTTCACAGCTCAGAAGTTAGGGCGCAAGTCATTAATTCAGATCCTATTAAAGCCTTATATTTTATTTAAGCACTGGAATAGATTGTGAAAACTCCTGAAGATTTAAGAAGGGCTTAGACATAAATGTCTTGTGAGCAGCATTATAGGAATAGCTGATCATGCTTTGGTGTGTGGAGATAGATTGCTTGACCTCTTAAGGTCCTTTTAGTCTATTTTCAACTATTTTTTGCAGACTTACAAATTTTTTCTCAGGGTAGCTCATTGCTGCTTAGAATAGCAATTTTGAGTGCGCATAGTTTGAAAGGTTTTTACTAAATGTGGTTCCACACAGCGCCTTGTGTTACTAACAGCAGATGTGTTATTAGTGTTTCAGTGGGAGTGCTGCATTTTGTGCTGCTTTGAAACAAGGCAGAAGCATTGTCACAGCTTTACTCTATCCAAGGACCTCACGGTTCTTGGGCTTTGTCAATTGAGAGTCCCTTGAATACACTAGAGAGAAAGAGCTTGGATCTATCTATACACCCAGTGTTTTAATGACTAAATATTAAATAATACTGGAAGTTCTCATGTGTTTAAATCCAGTAACTGCAGTTGTTGAGTAAGTCTGGAAGTTTTGGTAGTTGACGACTAGGACTTGCCTGAGAGAAGCTTCATCACCTATGTTACTCATTGGCATGTTAAAACTTCCACGTAACAATTTGTAAGGGATCTGATTCAAATGTCTTCGCTCTTTTGCTTATTTGTCCTCAAAGCACCATTCTGCACTGATACACAGTTTCATTCTTGAATTAAATCTTGTTAAGTCTTGATTAATTGATAAGTCTAGGAATAGAACATTTTTTGTGTTTACTGAATTTTATGGTTCTTCTACAAGGCACCAATTACATGGAAAAGCCAATAGTTGCCAAGTCTACTGAACTCTGTTAATAGTATAAGGACTGCCCACTAATTTGTATGCTCAATTCCAGTATTAATAATTAGGAAATGTTGAGTTTGATGGCAGAAGAATTATTTCAAAAGATGCAATTGGTATCAGTTTCATAAGGGGTTTTTAAGTAGCTGACAAACATAGTTGAGGAAAAAAGTGAAAATATTTACCAGAAAGAATACTTGAACATCCTGGAATAGTTAAACAATAGTCTGAAGTCAAAGGAGAGATATTCTGGGGATGGAAGAAGGTGTCAAATATTGAAGAAGGTCTGGGGAAAAATTTAATGCCCTTCAGAAAAAAAAATCCTTTTGGACTGTAGAAAAGAACACAGTTTTTAGCAAGGTAGGTCCAAATCAGTGGAACTTTGATTTGCAAACAGAATGTAGGAATGGAGATGCTAAACTAAATCTAAAAATTTCAAGTGTATACTATATCATATTTTTTATGAAACTAAGGGGAAAATAGGGAAAATTAGTACAACAGGAAACATAATGATTTGCCCACTTAAAATTTCAATTTATATGGTTTGGATACATGTAAAAAACACTGTATGGGAATGATGGTTACCTGACATTATTATTAAAACAAGATGTCCTGCCCCAGACTGCTAATTGTATTTATGGATGCTAGGTGCTCTGTTGTACATACAAAATTACCCATCTGGATCCAGTGCTAATCAAAAAGGTTGATATGAAAAGCATTAATTTTATTGTGCAGGTGAGTTTTGCCAGACTTCTGAGACGAATTGGATCTCTTGCAGTAAATGCTGGAACCATAATTAAAAAAAAATAAAGGTGGCATTATGACTTGCAGATCAATATGCAACTGTAGTATGTAAAGTACAGGATATTCAGTGCTTCAAAGGAAGTGGTTGATTGATTGTAGGGAGATGTGGGCTACATTTCTTGGTGTACTTCTTTCTTACAAAGAGTTTGGTATGACTGTGTTTTCTTGATGTCAGTACCTTAACATATGATGCTACTTGTGACCACGTCATCCCTGCAGTGGTTTTTATGGGTGTGCATTACTGGTCCAGATTTGAAATTATTTGAATTTTAAAAAAACTTTCTTTAAACTGTCTTTCTGCCAGGGAATTCCTAAGTTTTTACATTCTGAGACTGCAGTGGGTTGAAACCTATAATTTTTGATTGCTAGAAATATTGATGATTGATTGACTTTTGTGTCACATATTCTGTCACATAATTTGGGGGACATTAATGTACTAGCTGCCTGATAAAGATTCACTGGTGTCTGTGTGCTTCATAGCTAGTATAGAACCTGTAGGATCTCTTTGTGTTCCTGTCCATGTGCCTTCAGGGAAACTGCTGGAGCCCAGCTGTGTTTAGGTATTGATTTCTACTAATTTAGTGAGATATGGCAACAGGTTTAAAAGCTTTGGGGAATGTTGCCGTGCGAGACCGGCTTCAGGCGGGCGCCTGCGGGAGCACGGCTGGAGGGGGGGAGAGGCAGCGGCCGCTTTGCCCCTTCGGCTCTGCGAGGCTCAGTTCTAGTGCGGGAACAGACGAAATAGCGACACAGGGCTCCGGTGAAAAACACGTGTTTATTATGGAAGCGTGTTCCCGAGACAACTGGGGCATCGACCGAGGGTTGGTTATACCCCGTGCTGGGGGCGGGGGGGAACCTGAGCCACGGCCAATAGGACAGGGCCAGGGAAACCCCAGAGACCCTGGGGAGGCAGGAGCGGCAATGGGAAAGGCTGAGGGGAGCAGGGACAGACCGTGTGGCGAGGGGGAGTGATAAGGGAACAAAGGGTTGGGACAAGGGACTGCAGGGGGAGGGGGAATGGGGCGGAGGGGAAGAAGAGAGAATTAGAAATCCCGCAGGGGAAACAAAATTTGTACCTTAATTAACATGACTTTTCCCACTGGAAAACAGAATAGGAAGTTGAATCACAGTGGGTTGGAAGACCATTTTGTAGGTTGCCTTTGTAAGGGATGTGCACCCTCCTTTCCCTGGCAGAAATTGATTGTTGATGTGTTCAGGTGCAAGTAGAAATTTTCTGTGGACCTTTTCTGTTACTTTTTTTGTTATACTTCTCTTGTGTTGCCATCTGAAATATGTTTTACTTTTGGAATACTGGAAATAGCCAGTATATTCCCAGAATACTGGGAATAGCCAGCTCTTGGATTAATTCTGCTTACTTAGTTGTCCTGCTATGGGAGGAGAGCACCTGAAGAATAATAAAGGACTAGAGTCTCTGTCCTTTGAATTAAACTAATCTGAGAACATGAAAGGTACATATTCAGCCTTATCTTACATCAGACTGTTATATCTGCTCTCAGCCTGTTATGTCATTGAGGCATGCCCTTGGTGCTAGTTAAATACTAGAGGAAGTCTATGCACAGCAAAACGTATTTCATTTGCTCACCTCTTAAGCGTGCTACTGACCTCCTCACTCCACACTGGTTTCAATAGTGCCATATCCAACAGGAAGCTTTGGGCTTTACATTTTAACTCCTAAGAAAGGCTACAAAGTGCACAGCCTTTCTTAATGCACAGCTGTTTTCCATTTAATGGTATATACCAGCAAACCATAAATCATATATACATATTCTTCTTTACCTTACATGGCTCAGACTGTTCTAAGAAAACTGGTTCTACCATCCAGTGATTCCCTTAGCATAATCATTGCTTGGGTAGACCTGTTTGGAAAGATCTTGCTAAGCCAGTGCTCTGGCTCAGACAGGACTGCGTGGCGCTCATGCTGATTCCTTGAGTTTGTTCCTAGTTCCAGTGAGTGTGTTTTGCTTTAGTTCAGCTGCAAAGTAACTGTAAGGAGCGCAGGATTGAACAGGAAGACCAGACTGTACAAAACAGTTTATTTGTTTTGCAGAAGCTTGCTGTGGTTTTTCTGGTTGATTGTTGAGAAAGTCAGTGAGGTTGAAGATTAGAGCCTTTTTAAAAACAGAAGTTGATCTCACCTTTTTGTCTTTAAAGGGAGGCTTGTCTGAAGTTTCTGAGAGTGCATTTCACTTCCAAAAGATTTTAGTTGTCTTAAAATAGTAGATGTGAAAACTTAAACTTACTGTGTGGTAAATTCTTATTTAACCTGCAGTTAATGTACATTATCATTTAGCAGAATGACTATTGTAGCAGGAATGACTATTTCTGAAAATCTGCATGTGGAGTGGAGTCAGTGTAGAGCACATGGTTTTGATATACAAATTGCCCTATTTTAGGCCCCAGAGTTTAGCCATTGTTACTGTTAGGACATTACAGACTCCTCCTTTTCAGCTAAAGTCAATTGTTTTATTTGTTCTACTGATTTTTTTTCTTTCTTTTTTTTTTTTTCCTGATTGGCAAGATCAAAGGAAGCTATCTTGTAGCGTGAACAGAATGTAGAGATGTGTAGCTAAAATACTAATGTTAATTTATGTAGTAAAATTGAGAAAAGGGGAGGTATGTGACTTGTGGCCTTGATGGTAATGATATATGTGTACTTAATCTGCATCCTGTCCCTGTAAACAAGCTTTATTAACAACACTCATTTCTGTTACTTAGCTAAGCTGGTGTTTTTCTGGTGTTCCGTTTGATAATATCAACTTTTTATGTATCTTATGGAAGGATAATACAATACAATATGCACTGCCTGTACACTAGAAGTAAAAGATATTACAGTGTAGGGAATGTGGGCTTTTGGGATAATCATCAAATTACCCTTTGCTGTACAGATAAAAGTTTGTATTAACTGCCCTTAACTGAGAGAGCTTTTAAAGATTATATTCACTGCTGTAATAATGTATAGCACATGCCACTGATTTCTTACTAGAAAGAAATCTTTCCATCATGGAAAGAAGACTTTTAGAGTAGACCAGCATCATGTGAGAAATCTCTAGTATCTTCCTGATGCCAGGAAAGATGAGAAAATAGCACTGCTACCAGGTGCCAGATGTCTGCACTAGGAAGACAATCAGAAAGCCCAGCCTTCATCCCCTCCCCACCATCAAAACAAAACAACCAAAAAACAACAACAAAAAAACCCCAAAAAACTAAAGAAACACCCTCTCAAAAAAACCCAACCCACAGGTGTCATGTTTGGAAATTCATGATTCCTATAATTTAGCTTTTTCTAGCTACATCTCCCAGCAAAAAAACAAAAACAAAACAAAAAAAAAAAAAAACCAAAACAAAATCCTCTGGAGAAAAGTTGCTAGAGAGCTGGTAATCATCTGATTGAACATTCAGTGTTCTTGCAATATTTGAAAATTAGAATTTGTAAGTGGTTTGGATTTAATCTGTCACATATGAAAGACTCTACCCATATGCAAGCTAGAAGATTCTGTTAATCTAATAGAAGAATAATAGAAGTTATTACAGAAGATGCTAGGAAGGCTCTGAAGAATTCTGCTGAAAAACTGAGTAGTGGGAAGGAAAGTGTGAAATGAAGGTAAAATCTGAATTTCTGAGCAGCTTTTATTAACTTTCTGGCTTCAAAAAGGTAACTATCTATACATCTATGCAACTTTTAAGTAAATTAGGATTTGAAAAAGGTTGATTAATTAGACCTTGGGTTCTCTAGGGAAACAATTCACAAATGAGCTCCAATTCTGTCTCCAATGGTAATGGGAAATGGTAACCATTTTTAATAGTTTTTCATTTGTTTCTAAAATGATACTGAATTGCTGTTAAACTTTAGGAGCAAACTAAGAATTAATGCCTGAGGTGATGCCCTGTACCATAACTTAGGAAGTACTTACTTTTACTTACAACTTGCTGTTGGTCATGTTTGTTGTGTAAGCAAAGTCATTCAAAGTTTTTCAGGGAAAAATATCTCTTAGAAATTCTCCAAGTATAATATCACTGTCAAGCAAAAGAAAGCCTTTGTTGACAAACAAGGTATTTAAGATTTTTAATTTTTTTAAAATCTTTATGGCTAAATTTCAAACTCAAAAGCTATTTTCTGTATGGCTTGTTAGAATGGCCTTTGGAAAAGTACAGAAAATGGTAAATGATGTAAAACTAATAGTAAAATTAGAATTGCATTCAATATTTTTTAATTCTATACTGTAGTTATAAATTTTCCTTAAGGTGGAATAAGGGCTAACTTGCTATGTAAGGTCATGCTTTTAGAAAGAACCCCTTTATCTGTTCATTTTGTGTGTCTTTTTGCCATTCAGTCTTCATCAGGTTTAACTGCTTTGTAGAAGTGGCAGTAATGGAAAATAATGCCTACGTGTATAGTAGTGAGGCTTCAAATGCCAGGTGATTTTATGTATTTTTTACTGTGACTTCATCCAGGTTGAGAATACATGAAGGAAGTTTTCCATGTTTACTTTCAATTACCTGCTTTTGTAGAATTTGGAGAAGAGAGTACAACAGTATGCTATGAAAGCCTATCTCCAATATATTGATTTCTGTACTTGGATTCAGTATTTATTTTCACTTTCTGTGTCTTTTTTACAGAATGGACAGCAAATTGTGGATGAACCTATGGGAGAAGATGATATCAACCAACAGACTGTAAGTAAAAGATGGCTGTAATAAAAATAATACCATATTGGCACACACTGACATCAGTTAATTCATAATGGCAGTTTGCCACTAGTGTTTTGTTGTTTGAGATTGCTGGACATGGGGTGCACTTTCAGATCTTAATATATTTGAGAGAGGTTTTTTTTCCTCACTGTCTCAGGTCTAGTTTGGCATCCTACTGTTCTCAAAATTCATTCCTCAGCCTTTAGTAGTGTTTCATGGAAGGTCAAGTGTGAGGAACAACCATGAAAGTGTCGTTACCACTGTTGTTATTGGAAGGCATTCATCAAAGGAATTCTTAACCTAGGCTTCTTAAAAATAGAGATTGTTACTAAAGAGAAGATCAGTGAACCTTCCTGACTGTGATAATTTCTAATGCTCCTTGTCTTCATGTCAAACTTGCAGTTTACAAAGTTTCATAATGTGAAGATACCAAGTTCACTTTTCTTGTTGCAATGCCTGTGAATTTTGTCAAACGTGAAGTTTAGCTGTACTTTTGTGTTAGAGAGTACTAGCTGAATGTTAAGTCTGGTGATAAATGGCTTTGCCAATAAAAACAATTTTTGAAACTCCATATTTGGTTGGACTTCAGGGTTCATATGCTGCTATTGCGTATTGTGCGGACTTCAGGTTGTGAGTAGATGATCCGATTGTTTCCCATTCCACCTGTTCTGCTTGACAGGGAGGATGTGGAAGAGTGGTATCAGCCTGGGAAGAAGGGGAGGGTGAAGAAAAAGGTGGTTTTACTTTCATCTTTGTTTCTCACTGCAAAGGCAACAGGTGAAATAAATATTCCATGGTGGTAGCTGGTGTGTGCTGTCCCTGTTCTTAAGGCAGTGCATGAACTTTTCTCCTACATGTCCTGTTGAGGAGGGGGATTGAGAAAGCAGCTGGGTTGGGTGTCTGGCAGCCAGCTAAGGTTTATCCCTCAAAATTATTGAACTTCTCTTTCAATATTTGATAACTACAGGATGTTTACAAATGTTTCCCTGTATTTCCTTTGGAAATTTCCAAACTGCTGCTTTTTGGGTGAACAACATACAGTATAACCATCAAAAAGTTAAAACATTACTCTGGTATTTTTTTCTGTCATGCTTGAGCTGCTTGGTTAAGATTGTTTTAGCTTTTTAATGTCTCAGGTCAATATTTTAGGAGTATACTTTGCATTTATTTCTAGGCTGTGATGAGTAAAAGGTTGCCAGTTGTGGTGTAAATTAATCTAGGGGTTTTTAAACAAATTGTTACTTCAACTGCTCAGTCAGTTATAGCTGGAAGTTAACCAGTGCTGTCAGTTGGGTGATAAAATACTACCTGAGCTGGGATGTGAGATTGTCAGTGCTTCATTGTTTTGGCAATATACAGACAATTAAAAATTACCATTGAAACTCACTTAAGTTGTTCTGTTTAACTTTGCACTTAAATGGACTTGGGGCACTTACATAATTGCTAACAATTTATGACATTTCTCATTTGTAACTGAGGACTACTGTCCTAGGGTGTACTGGCAAATGAGGTAAGAAGATGAAATCCTTTGGTAGGTGTATAGAGCGTGCAAGTTCAGGACAGAAAGTTGCCATACTTCTGTGGAGATAGAAGGTGAAAGCTTGAAATCTACATACTTTTGCTGTCTGAAGTGGTTGGCTAGAATGCTAATAATGGAAATGAGTAAGGAAGTTTAAGATAAATATTAAAACTTAACACAGTTCTATGTACATAGGAACTCTCTCTAGTATTCTGTGTATCATAAGATAGATTGTTTCATTACATCTGTGTTCTTTTGGTCAAAAGTAAAGGTAATTACTGGAAAGCCTGAGTTACATGGCTGTGATTCAAATTTGATGGTTGTTTTAGGAAAATCAGGAGCTATAAAGATACCCATTTCTCAGGAATCCACGATGCTGTATGGTTCAAAGTCTCGCTTCTTTTGAAAGGGCACTCGTTCAGTACTCTGGTTTTATTGCAACAAGTGTGCTGATTATATCTGACTTTATAGCTTGTTACCAACATTTTTTATCTGTATCTCATAAATGACCTGGGACCAGCAGGAAATAAACGTAAGAACAGCTGGCTGAGGCTTAACCGGATGTGAAAACTTATGTGAACATTACTGAAAGGGGAAGCTATTTAAAGCCTTTTGTTTGCTACCTTTCTCACTCTTTTGCTGTCTGCCATTGCTTTTTGTACCTCTGTGGCCATAGCGATTGAGTAAATTAACTGAGCAAATTAATTGTTTTGAGCTGTTGCAATCATGCTGAATGCTTTATTGCTAGTTAAAGCTAATCAGAAGCTGCAGCTAGTCTAACAGGTGGCTTCCCATTTTATGTGTATGTGAAGAGCATATCATATTTGTGCTGTGTTCTTTGTTATCTGGATTCTATGCAACTGATTAAACACTTAGCTACTAGCTTAAGCCTAATTATTAAACATATGAAAAATATTAGGTTCCAAGAATTTGTGAAAAGTTTTCTTTTCACTAGAAGTGAAGTTTTCATTTGTAAGTTGCAGGAAAATTTCTCTTCGGTAACCTGCAAGAACTAAAGGGTTTTTTTTCCCAGTACAGGCAGAAGTGGAACCTGTTCAGGCTCAAACCTGGGATGAACCTGTCTTCAATGCAGGTGGCGGGGTCATATTACTACCCTTGACTTCTTGCTTTGGCCCTACTTTTAAACAAGCAGAATTAAAGCATACATAGAATTAAAACTAAATCAAAACAATCATATTGAAATATGCTGATTGGGGTGATAAAAAATTAAATCTCAGTAGCTGTCATGCTCTTACTAAAAATATATAAATAAGGTAATAATGACTAGTCAGTGGGTAGTCAAAAGGTAGGGTAAGAAATCCAAAAATAATTCAGTAGTTTAAAAGGTCTTTTTCGTTTGTTTTTCTGGTAGAATTTAAATAACACATCTGTTTGCAGTCAGGAGAGATGAAAATTAAGACCATTGTCTTCCTAGTCAGTGTTTGTTATTGAAAGAGTTTATAAGAAAAGCGTGATCTTAAAAATGGCTTCAGCGTACATTGGAAAAATAATTTGAAGCATGTGGACAGTACAATCTCTTTGAAGTATTGCATTTGATTGGTCGGTGCTGAGATTCTGTATTTTACATGCATATATACCATACAATGTACACTAAATCTATAAAGCACTGGAGTGGGGTGGTCAAGAAAAGTAGAGGGAGCTCATTCACCAGTGACAGCCATGGGCAAAGCAGCCTCCATCACTCAAGCAGCAGATTACTAAATCTAGAGTAATCTGGGGTGATCTCATTTGTTGTGTCTTCATCTGTGAAAATAATGTAGGATGAGATCGTTATTCAGGAAAAAAAGTATAACAAAACTGAATGATTTTTACATTTTAAAACTTTTCAGAGAGGCTTTAGCAGATTTTTAGTTTTACCTCAATTTCTAATAATCTGTACTAGCGAGAGCTCAATGTTTCAGAAACTTTTGCTTGTCCTTCAGCAAGTTGAGGCACTGTTTCAGAACTGCTCTAAACTTCTGTTGGATATTCCTTCTCAGGTGGTCAGTAACAGTGTCCATGTTTAAGAACAGTCATGTTTGTTAACATGACAATGAAGGCATTTCTGATTTTGATATGCTTGTTTTGCTTTTGTTGATACAACCTTCACTTTTCAATTTTTTGTGTGCATGTATATGAAATTTTTGATTAAAATTCTTGGCTCTGTGGTAGAGATTTTAAGAATTAGCTATAATTTCTTAAACATTAGGGAAATGTTTGGATTCACCAGTGTTCGTAATCAGTTTTGGATTTCTCATTATTTACAGATTGATACTTAATTTTAGTTGAAACAGCTACTTATGTAGCTACTTGTAGCTTGGTTTTCAAATACTAAACTTGTACTTGAAAGTATTCTGTGAATCTTACATTACTTTTAGTGTATTCTACGAAATATACTTAGATATATGCACTCACGTATTTAATTTTATTTTCCCATCAAATAACTTGGTTCTTGAACAAATAAGAGGTTTTTTTTGGCAAACAATTCATATCTGTAAAAATTAACTTCAGTCATTTTCTTCTCAGTGACCAGACTGTGCTTTGTAAAAGGCTGAATACTTTTTTTTTTGTCTAATGTGATGAAATTAGAAATTCATTATCTTCCAAAGCACTCTACTATGCTGAAACTTGGATGAATTTTGTTAGCAACTTTGTGACATGGTGCATTTTACCTCTCTGAGGATGAACTTGCAGGAATTCATATAAGAATTTATAGCATCCTTGTAAACAGTGCAGACCATTTGGTCTGAGATGTTAACTCTTAAATATCAAACTAATATATAAGGAAGGCAAGCCCTGGAATACTTTTTTTTCCCCTAAGATGTCATCAGGTGTTGAGGAAAGATTACAGCAAAACTTTCATTAATGTGTTCTACTGGATTTTCTAAGTGACTTCTTTTGCATTTGGTGTCTTAGTTGCAGGGTACATTCTGGATCTTGGTCAGAAAATTTGAATAATTTGAGAGTGTAGGCAATGTTCAAAGTCAAGCTGCTTACTTGTTACATGGAGAGAAAACAGATGGTAGCCCTGCAAAGCCTGTAAACTGACAGATGGAAGCTGCCACACCCCCTGTTTAATAGAATATTGCTGCTTTGGCTATACAAATGTATTTATTATGAAGAAAAGTATATTATTCAGCTTCTGAAAACTCAAAAAATTGGCTCTCTGTTCCTCAGCTGTTGACCTTTGTCAAACAAGGGCTTTTCATTCCATATGTGTACTGCTTCTTTGTTTTTTGCAAATAAATTGAAAACAATCCATACAACAGAGCCTTGCTTTTCTAGCGCTGTATAGACTTTATTTGCATTGTTACACTTCTCAGACTGAGGGTATATAAGATTGTCAGTTTATCTGAAGGACTCAACTTATATTGAATGTTTCAGCATTCAATAAAACTCAGGGATTCCCAAATGTTCTGTATTGCTTTGAGAGTTCCTCATCATTTTTTACTTTTCCTGTTCTCTGTAGTGTCTGTGAGCTCTGTTTTCTAGAAAGTCTAGGCAGCATTTCTTGTCATTTTTGTCAACTCAGATCATCCAATTTAAACAATGAGGAGGGGATAATGGGAGATGAACTCACTTTATATTTCTGTACTGGAGGAGAAGGAAATGCATTGTGCAAGTGGAGTTCTGCGATTGACAGGACTGTGACTGACAGGCATACCACATTCCCTTTGTTTTGGAGACAGCTGTATCTCCTGATAAACAAGTATAATATAAATCCTTATCAAAATTTTAAGTTAGGGAAGCTACTTGCTGGAGCAATTTGTTCTTTTTATCAGAGACTTCCTGTTGGGGACTGCTGCCCTCTAACCTGTCTCCTTCATATATGAAGGAATATTTAAAAGGGCAAGCTTTCTTCTGAGAGGTGCTCAAAGCGAGTTGTATAGCTTATATCTTAATTTTTCTGGTTGGCTGCTGGTGCTCTTTGGGAACCATGCAGATTGTGTTCTCCCAGAACACAAGAAATTTCTTCCACCTGCCAGACTCACGCCAGTTATAGGAGAGCTATTGTTGTGAAGTAACCCCACTGACCCCTGAGCACAGTGCTTTGTACTTCTCTGGGAGGTCACATAAAAGGTTTGGGAGAGCAGTAGTCAGTAATTGTACGAATGTTTCAGTTGAAATGCCTTATTCCTGTCACCCTTAGCAGATACAGCTATCTGCAGTAAAATTCACTCATACCATTACAGCCACAAGATAAGAAAATTATTATTTACCCACAGTATCTTTTCGTCTGTAAGGAATATTGTAATTAGAGCTGCTCTTACCATTTACTCTCCATTTTTGCCTTTAGCCCTTTTTGGTACAACAGGGTTTAATTTAGTGACTTGAAGATTCCTGGTCACTCTGCTTTTAGTGTAATTGTATCTATTCTTGACAAGGTAAAGACAGAGAGCTTGAATGGTCTCCCATTTATTTATTTAAATTTCTTCTAAGTTTTCCAAGTGCAAATAACTATATTGCTGTTAAACTAGAAAGTTAAATTCTTGTGGTATTTCAGTTTTGAAGGAGGAAGTAGCTGCATGTTTGAACCAATTGAAGAGAGGAAAGCTTCAAATAATTTTATGCTGTTTATGAAATACTTGAAATCCTTATGTTGCAGTAAGCTTATTGTGTTTGAGAAGCTTTGTTCATCTTGAAACTAATACTTAATAATTCTTCATGCTGTCTTACTACTGCTGTACGAAAGACTGTTTCTTCCAAAAAGGCTGTGCCACACTGGACTGTAAAAAGCACATTGGCAATGAGGACTTCTGAGCCTTCAGTTGAATCACAAAGTCCTCCTTTGTGTAGTAGTAGCTCCTGAAGGCCTGTGTTTATTATAATAATAATTGTGTATATTCGGTACACAGATTTTGAAAGATGTTCCCTGCAGATGTGACACAAATAAAGACCCAGAGGAGTACAAAAGAATACTAAAATGGCACAATTTTGCATCTGGGATATGGCTAAAGTCGGGTCTTTATTTCACCTCTCAATTTTGACAAGAGGATCTTGGCTCATGCTGAGGAGATGTGTAATCCCAGTTTAAAGGAAAAGCCAGAAACTGATAGTGTAGGGAGCCAGGATGTGGGATAGAGATAGCAATGTGTTCTGTCACTTAAATTACTGGCTTTGTCTTCTGAAGAGGAATTAAAATATAACAAAAAATGAAGTAATCCAGATATTTGTTAGAGCCCAATCAAGGGAAGCTGTCTGCAGGGTGGGTTTGTTTTCATGTCTTGTGCAAGCAGGACTACAGTATTTTGCTGTATGTTTCCTTTCATACATAGTCTCATAGTCTCTAAACGGAATCACCTGGATATGTTTATAGCTGAATCCTTGTATATGCCTTTGACTAAAGCTTTTTACTTGCCTTTGTTTGTTTATTACTTGAAAAACAGACTTATTCCACTAAAGGAGCATGTACTTTGTAATTCATTGTTTTAACAAGTATCAAAAAAGCTAAAGATAGTGTCAATATTCGGGAAAATAGCTCCTGAAAATAGTCTAGAGAGATCAAATTAAAAATGTCTTCTCTTACTCTTTGCAGTAAATAGATTGAATTCTAATTCCTAAAACATTTGAAGTGTTTGGGACTTTTTAAACATTGAAAGAAAGCTTAGGGATCTTTTTTACTTCAAGAAGTTCACTTTCTACAGAGTAATACAATACTGGTGCATAAGTCAGACATTTGAGCTGGGCAATCCAATTTAAATATTTCTCCAGTTTGCTTTGGCCTAGAATATCTGTGGAGCATTTTCTATGTGCAGGATTTCAAGGGACTAGGCACAGGGTCATTTTGGTCCTCTAATTAACTCTAGTAAATAAAAACAATCTTTAGGCATTCTCTGCCTTGAAGGTCATAAAACAGTGATATGTGAGATCTTAAAACATTTTGTAAAGTTAAATTAATAAAAATACATTTATCACATATAGACTAAAAATACTTGCTATTGTGCTTAATCAGTGAAATGTTACGTAGTAGTGTGATTTCTGAAATAGATGCTGGTCTCTTTTGTTCTTTTCTGGGAACCAGGAATCAGTAACATCTGCAACAGCATGTTGCTATCAGGCAATCTGCTTAAGTTTCCTGTGCTGATCTCTGTAAGTATCAGCAATATGAGTACCACTGCTGCCCAATCTTTCTTTATCACAGTTCTATGTGTGTGTGTATTAAATCAATGTCTTTTTTTAATATATTTTTTTTCTTTTTGACCTTTTTTTCCCCCCTTCTCTCTCCCCACCCCCCAGCTGTGTGTGACTTGCCTGACAGGAAATTTTCTAATTGCCGGAACAGCTGGTCACAGCAAAAACGCCAGGGTTGGTCTTCCCTGCTAGACTTATGATCGCTCAGTCAGAAAATCCAAACATCATGGTTTCGTAGTCATGTTTAAATTTCTGGCTCTGCGTATTCGCTCTGTTCGGGTGAGCTTAGTTTCTTATTTAAGAGAATAAGGGGGAAAGTTTTACTTTTATTTAACTTCTAATTTCAGAGCAGTTTTAGTTTTTCGTTGCTTAGGGATCAGTGTTGTTTGGATACAAAGTGTTTTGTATTTCCTTTAAGAAAAGTCTGTGGTATGTTCATATCTTGTAGAAGTTTCTAAGGTACCTGCTGATAAAATCTAGCCTTATTAGGAAATTGTTACCTGTATGTAAATAATGTAAAACATATATTTTAGGGGGAGGTGGGGGGTGTTAATTATGAGCTTAGCTGTATGTTTTTTCACTGAGAGTCAAGTTTTATTAAAAACCTTTGTATTTTTCTTACTTAGTGGTTACTTTAATAGTTACATCTTCATATAGTGCTTTAAACTGTAAGATATGGCTGGCTCTGTGTGGTGATAGCTAAAATAACTCAAGCATATTAATAGCTTAAATTTATTTCTGAAGGAGAGTAGTGATGCTTGCATAAGAGTGTTAGGGTTATTTTGACTTTTAAATAATAATTTAGTCATAGCAGATGTTTAATTTGTGTAATTTGTCTCGTTGGGCATATATTTAAGCATTAAAAAGTTTTGTTTAAGTTTAGAAAAATTACTAGTGGAATATTGTATTGTCCCAAGCACTGTTTCAGAACTATTTAATATTACATGTAAACATGCAGACAGAACATTCTGTCGCTGGAAGTCAAATCAATTTTCATGTTTATCCTTCTGTAGGTCTGCAAATACTTTTCAGTGAGGGGGTAAAAAGCCCAAAACCCCATGACCTTCTTATGTAATGACTTGAAATCTTAAGTGAAGGTCTATTAGCTTGTAAAAGTGGTAGACACCTACTAGCCCATGTAGTGGTTTAAACAATTTGCGTTAGTTTTTGCAATGAATGTTAAAAAATGAAATTGAATTTTCTTGCCACAAGTGAAACACCAGAACAAGACATGCATGTAAAACAATACAGCATAGCTGGCATTATAATCAAGGGGATTTTTAATGTAAACCTTATAAACTAAATACTTATCAACTCATAGTCCTGAATTATAGGTCTTTTCCACAGGCAACATGAATGGTATTCCTCAGAAATTTTGTCAAATAATGACATTGTTTTATTTTACAGGAGCCTTGTTAAGTTGTCTTCAACATTCTGTTGATTTTAAAATGCTAGCTATTGCAGACCAAACTCAGTTTTCAACCCATATAGATTTCAGTATATGTTCAGGAAATTATGATAATAAAACATAGGGTTCATAGAGCTCATAGATTAGTGCTGAGTATGCTCAGGGATTATTTTTCCTTCTAAATAGTTTGGAGCTTTTTTACTTTATTTAGGTTTTTAATTGCAATTCTCTGAAATGTTAGTGCTTATAAAGTAGGAAAACACTTATATCAGAGTTACTGGGAAATGAAAGTTCCACCCAATGAGTATTTTTTTCCAATGCTGACGAGTACATTTCAGTTCATGAGATAATTCTGTGCTGTTTGATTAAAAGAGAACTACATTGCAAAACTGCCTTTGGTGACATTGAGCTTTTAAAATGCTTTCAGGAATTCCTCAGCTTACCTGCCAAACAACCTAATGCTGGGAGTTCCTTTGGGAAGGAAGGGATAGTGTCCTACTTATGTTCTGTCCTTTTGTGTTTTCATTCTAAAGAAAGAAAGCATTTTCAGAATTACACTCCCAGCCTGGTGAACTATATTTATCCATAAGGCCTTACCTGTCCTCTGGCTTGTTTCTCTGGGACAGGATTCATTATTCAAACTCCTATCTGGCTTCATCTGTACAACCAAAAGACTGGGAGGAGTTCTGCTTAGTAACCAGGTCTGCAGTCTTCATTCTGTGAGTTGGCTACATGGACAAATGCAGACATAGGCATCCTTCTAGATCTCAAAACTGTTTCAGAAAAAGACAGAAATTAAGAGTAGAAAGAGAGTAAGGAATAAATACACAAATACATTTTTACTTTATTATCTATACAAATTGTTTTCCTCTGAGAGACTTAAAAATTTAAGAATTAAAAAAGAAAAAAAAAGCACCAAGCCCAGACCCTGAAACTAAACATTTACAAATAAGATTTCCTAAAAGAAAACTTTTTTTTTTCTATCAGGTAAAACAATAAATACTGTCTGCAGCAAGTGTTATGATGTTAGTTGAAATTCTAAAGTTTTTCCATCTTCCAAAAAGAAGCAAAGACATAAATTGTGAAAGCCTGTGTATCTGACTTCAGATGTCCACATGTAGAACTTCTGCTCTACTCTTGCTTTTCTTTGGTAGTAGTGTAAGACAGACAATAAACAGAGAATATCCTTAGATCAGCTTGACTTAATTTTATGCATGGTACTGCTTTGCTTTTTGTCCTATTGGAAAAATTGCTGCTTCAGAAGCAGAATTTTTAATCAGCTTTTTAGAAGAATTGTTTGTGTATGAGGAGATAAGTAGTGGTTAGTAATATTAAGTGGTTCAAATTGAATATTAGTCACAGTTTTAAGAAATGGATTTTAGTCCATGATTTACCTTACTAATACTGCTTACCAAAGTAATGGGAGATTGTGGAGTACTTGTTGCACTGTGAGGTTTATTTTTAAGGTAGTTTTGAATTTGAAGGTAGGAGAATAAAAAGTATAGAATGTATGAAAGTGTATAAAATGTGTCTAAAATACTTTAAAACACCTAGACTGGTGCATTCTTCACAATTTTAACTCCCATTTTTTACCTTAATGAATATTTCTGTAAGCTGTAATAAGAGAGGTAAAAGTAATTTGTTTTCAGTGTGCTGCTCTTTATTGCTTCAAAAAGTATAACTCAAAAGGAGAGTTTTATTTCTGCAGCTAATGCTAAAAATTCATCCTATGTTCATAACAAGTTGGGAAAGAAAAAATGCATCTAGGACACTTCCTGACTCAAGGGAGGGGAGGAAAAGGAAATTCTGTATATGAGCTGGGGAACTGTGCCAACATTGAGTCATCCTTTTAAAATCACTTGATATCCGATAAGCTTAGTGTCCTTACAGGACATAACTGCTTTATGTAACTTCAGTACCAAGGTTTAATATCATAGTCAATACTTCAGAAATAGTTTATTTGATTATGGGGATCAACATTATGATGCTTGTGACAGACAAATATTTTGCCAAACACAGCCATGTCCAGCAGAGCTCTTAGCAGTACAGTGAAGGCTAACAAAGTAGTAAAAGGCAACCTATACCCATTGTTGGAGCAGTGGGAAGTAAATTGCTGTGGAATCCAATTTTCTGTTTTCAGTGTTATCTTTGGTTGTACTGAATGTATATGTGCTTCAGGAAAGTGCATTTGTCTAAAGGAAGCAAAACATTAATGAAAAGAGATTGAGAGGGGTGAAAACAAAGCTGCTACTTCAATAATGAAAATGGAAAAATCTATGTTGTTACATAATCAATGAAAAGTGAAAAATGATAAAAAGCAGTATCTTTGGTGCTGCACATTTGGATTTGGGTTTTTTTTGAAAATTGTATGGTCAACAGCATACCCTGATTTTAGGACTGATACACTGATTTAGGTCTTACCTTGAAAATGGCTGATGTTTGAGGGTAGTTCACCAATATGGCCAATATGGTTTTGACTTAATTGTTATGATCAAAGCTATCAAAAAGGATTTTTTTTTTCATATTTTGATTCCTAACAATAGAAGTTGAAGTTCCAGAACTGTGATCTTTCCTGATGGTGATTCTGGCTGTTTCTCACATGTAAATTGTCCCCATATAAAATAGATACAAAAAATACTGTAGTATGTGGATTTAAACAAAACATATTCATTAAATAGTTCACTAAAGAGTTTCTGATGGGATCTCACCAATATTTTTTAATGTATTAATAGGGTCTGTTTAAAATAAGTATTTAAGTCACGATATTGGCACAGTTAAGTGCTAAACAGTGTATTAAGAAAAAAATCTTGCATAGTTTGGGGGAGTGACTTGGCTTTGTCAGGCAGTGACTCTTGGAAGGACTCTCAGGACCAACTAAACACAGCCCCGTGGCTGGTCCCTCAGCAGCTGTGGTCACTGCAGGTCGAGGCGGGCAGATTGTGACTGGAAGCCTGAGGGTTACTGCTCTATGCTCAGCATAAATCAGCGGTGCAGAGGCTTCCACAATAACATGAACAATCAAGTAGTAAAGATAAAAAATTCGGGGAAGACTTTACAAGAACACAAGCTAGAAAATCACTTTACAGTGAAAAATCTGAAAAAGTCCATAAGGAGCAAATTAAGTTCTAACTAAGACTTATGTCTGTAAGTAACTGTATGTCCAAGATGGTTCTGTTTTGTAACTTCTTCACTCTGTTAAGACAGTACACAATTAACAGGTAAAGGTGAAACCTGTGTAATGCTGGAACCAGGATTTTCAGTATTTACATTATTTTCTCCAGCAATTGCTTAAGATGGCTTAGCTATTATAAAGGTTTTAATTATTTATTGATATTAAAATTTGTTAATCTTCTTATCTGATGTTTACCTTAAGTCAAAGCCTTAACCTCATTTTTACAGATTTTGGTCAGCATGTTAACAATGTTTGATGTCTGGGAAGAACTTTTATGATTACTGGACCCATCCAAGGATTTTTTGCATGTGTCAGATTTCCCTCCCACTGGGTTTTTGTGAACTTGAGTATGTATAGCACATCTGTCCTAGTGATGTGTGCTTGTTATTGGAAAATGGCAATTTATTTAAAAGTCCTGCTGATAGTCAATTATTTTCTCATGTCTAAAAGCAAAGATATGACAGGGGTTTCTTTCTGTCCAGATATCGTGTTGTAAAATTCAGAGGTTTTATTTAAAATGAGTGTGAGGTTAATGGTTTGTCCTTGTTCCTTTCTTATGTCCTCTATTTCATAACTTCTATCTCTGTTAGATGCAGAAGGGATTGGTATGTGGCCTTTTACTTTTTTCCACGATGAAACCTTTTATTCTGATGCATAGAATCAGGTTTGGTGTTGTATTTCTTGCTATATTTTGTATAGCCAACAAGTGTGCAGAGGGGAAGCTTTTTGACCAGCATTTAGTCATCTGCCAGCTGAAATTTACTGCACTTCTGAGGAGATTTTCACCTTCATCTGGGCAATGCTCATTTCGTGGGAAAGTGAACATGCAGCCAGCCTTGTTTTGCACTCAGTTCTTCTGCGTCCCTTTTTGTAATAGCGTGCGGATGTTGTGTGTTATCTTCAGTATCCCCTTCCTGATGCAAAGGAGTCAGGATAGGATAGTTATTCATCACATGTCTCACACAATAATGACTTCAGAGATTTTCTAAATCAACCTTTTATAAAGAGAAGTTTCTCAGAAATCTGTTCCTGAATTTGTTCCAGGTGGAACTTGGGTATGGTGAAGGAGTCATTTATTTTGTTCAGCCTTTAGCTGCTGTTACTCCTTTTTTTGTCATCAGAGAAGAACATCCATTTTCCACAATAATGGGCCTCAGAATAATCCAAAAAGTAATGCTAATCCTTTTGAAGTGTTTTGACATGTTAAGAATAAATATAATGTTCTTTCAAAAAGCCTTCATCTATAGGTACTTGTGGCATGTACTGCACATACCTATCTTTATTCTTCATATGATGAAAAAAATTAAACCTGACGGGTTTTTTGTTGTTCTTTGTGTAGTTAGAGATATTTTTTTTATTTGATTTTTTTTTTAATCCCACACTTATATAATCAAATAAAATCTTTCTGGACCCTTCCAACCCCCAATCTTGTTGTGCATGCCTGTCTTTGTTAGGAATCTTAGTTTCTGGGTACCTTGCTTTCGGTCAGCTTTCTATTTAGTTTAATTTCACTGAAGCGGGCAGCAGAGACTAGGCAGTCAGTCTTTCTCTTCAGGATGGGTCCAGTTTACTTTTCGAGTCATGTGCTATTGACTTTAGTGTTTGAATGTCTTAATCTGTCAATGTTTCCCTGTACTTTTTTTTCCTTACCTTTCCAATTCTATGTCACTTCATGACTTTACACCCCTTAAATGTCATCAGTGTGTAGGAGCAATATAAATACACCAGCCCACTATTATTGTTGCAGTAAAACTTTACATTTTTTAGGTAGCTGCTGCTTTTTTCCTTTGGAGTATTATATGCATATCATAACTTTAATTTATACTTTCAGTATATTGAAAAGTGTATACTCAAGTCTTAGTCACTCATCATGAAGCTGATGAACTAATTAATCTTTTAATAACTGTTACCTAAACTATGCTGTCATTAAGATTTAAGTGTTTAAAATATTTCTACTCATACTTCTGTAATTTTGAGTATCTAGAAAAGGAGAAATCTGTCTTCCAGAAATACCTTTCCTAAGTATGCGTTCCATAGCAGTTTATTCTTTGATGTTCTGTTTAAGTTAATTCACATCTAGTTCTTACATGTCTTTAAGAGTAAATTCTGGCTGAATTTCCTATTTCTGTGACGGTATTTTGAAATTTCTTTGCCAAGCACTTGTCATCATGTGTGTTCACACTTGGCTTACGCATTTTTTTCAGGAAACCGAGACTGAGAATTTTAGGTGCAGTGAGTCTCCTATGGTGTTTGGGTGTGCTAATATTCCTTATTCTGAATGGCTTTCCTCTTCCTGCTACAAGAAAGAGCACATATCTGATCCTGTGCTGCCTAAGTAGATGATTCGGAGTATTTCCTTGTAGATTATTTTGCCAGTACTGCAGCATACATTTATATATGTTTTTAAATTATTTTAATCTTTAGTTGATTATTTCTGTTCTTTTTACATAAAATTTGTAGACTAAGAATGCTTCCATGTTTTGAATGTTTACTATTTAAACACTAATGAGCGTCGCAGTAGTATAGTGGATTTTACTGGTAGTTCTCCTAAATGCCAGTTCAGAGCCCAGTTTAGCAGTCCTAGACCAGCTTTTCAGCTGTCCCTAGAACTTACTGCTCAGAAAAAGGTCTGCAGATAACATACAGCATGTTCTGCACTGATGAGCTTATGCCATCCAGCTCTACATGGGTCACTTCTTTACACAGAGCAGTTTTCAGGTCTCCTATTGAAAATTCAGAATTCTGAAGGGTATATTGCAGAGGAGTCTATGTATAGATAAACTCATGTTTTTCTCTTGCTTTTCTGGGCCTTTTCATTACTACTGAGAAATATGTATCTGGTAAGACTCTGTTTCTACTTCCTTTAGGGTGTGAAGTCTGGTTTTGTTTTAATACATTATCTAATAGTTGTTCCTGTAATAAGATCTCAAACAAATACAAATATTGTATGTTGGAACAGAGTTAATTTACTTCTGAATTTAAAAGTGAAGGTAAAGGAAATTCAATTACTAGAAGCAAGATGAGTGTTTAATGTTCATTAAGTACCTAAAATAGTGGGGTTTTTTTTCCCAGCAACATGATTAGGCTATTATTTTTATAGCCTGATAATAATTAAATAATTTTTCACTGCTTCCCTAGAAGGTGTCTGTCCTTTTTTTTACTAGCAAGCATGTTTCCTATTCCAATTTGCAGCTGATTACTTAAGATAAAAATGAGTTGCCCTTGGTGTTGCAGAATCCCCTTTTTTCTTCTATAAAGTTTTTAATTCAGATTTTATTTGTCTGTGCCATACAGTCCATTTGGTGTTCTTTCCTATATGTATGTGTGTGTTCTTGTGCACAGACAGTTATTGTGAAGTATGTTACTATACTCTTATTTATACGGAGATACTGCCTGGAATAGTTCTGACTTGCAGATCACTACAGGAAATTATTTTGGAATATGGTATTTTAAACTGATACCTAAACTTGTTTGTCACTCACTTCCTTTCTAGGCCAGTGTTGATTTAACACTATTACATTGTTAAGTAAACTCAGTAGTGTTACCTTCTATTTGTTTCCTTGTATTCCATATTTAGTTTCACTGTAGTGGAAGCCAGTAACAACCACTTCAAAGTTGACTCATATGGTTGTTTTGGGGGTTTTTTAATGGATTTCTGAGGTAGTGTAACTTTTTAGTGTGAAGAAGGCCTTGAGAGAACTGTGTGCCAAGAAGAGTAAGTCATGTCTTGAGACTTCTATTTAGACCCTGCTGCAGTATAACGCTTGAGAAAAGGGAGCTTTCCAAGCTTATAAATAACAGAAATAAAACGTAGGCACTAGGGTATAGTTGTAACTGGAAGGAAGACCCAACCATTGCAACTGGTGAGTTGACTGTCTGTAGTTGTGTTATCAAGGAAATTTACCGAGGAATGGGAGAAAGGAGCAGAGGACCCAAGTATTCCAGCATCTCATTTATTTTCAATTCATCACATGGGACAAATGGTTTTGCAAAGTACTAAGAAATGATCAAACAATTCAGTACCAGATGAAATGGCTGGCTTCTCTTCCAGTTTCATCTCTTCCATTATGCAAGATGACATCTATCATCTGATGTAATTAGTACAGTTGGTTGAGAATAGAGATCTCTTTCTACAGTGTATAAACTTGTATTTTAATTCAGGTAGATAGTGAGATTTGATTATCTCTGCATATAAATTGTGTTTCTGTAAAAGGCTTAGCATTTGTATTTTTAACTGCATTTGCAGAACACTGTTTAGGTTAAAGTAACAAACATTCAGCAGTTAAGTCAGAAAAGGAAACTGAAAATTTGTAGGCAACCACTCATCATAAATCTTGCTCCCAAATGAGAGTTACTGACAAATTAAAGTTGGATATCATTAGGGTTCCTTTTAGTTTTAAACCACAGTTCTATTAGGTCTGCCTTTTATGGACTGAAGAGTAACGGAGCCCTGAGAAAAGTCTGGGAATATTCTCTTGGTATCAGGAATGTGAAGTGGTGGTTTGGGGTTTGTGTTGTTTTTTAGAGGATGCTCAAAATAACCACTGGAAAGTTGGTTGCATAATAATTGCATAGCATTCAAAAATAATAATTTTTGTTTGTGTATAGAGAGCAAGATAATATATTTTCTTTTCTTGTTCTTGTTGAGTTTTGTAGTGCTTTTTAAAGCAATATAGAATCAGAAAAGGGTTTGGTTTGGACCATGAAGGTCACCTAATTCTAACCCATGTGCCCTGGGCAGGGACACCTTCCGTTACATCAGGTTGCTCAAGGCCTTATCCAGCTTGGCTTTCAACACTGCAAGGGTTGGGGCATCTACAACCTCCCTGGGTAACCTGTTCCAGTATCTCACCATCCTCACAGTAAAGAATTTCTTCCTAATACCTAACCTAAATTTCCCATTTTTCAGTTTGTACCCATTACTCCCTGTCCAACCACTGCAGTTCTTGATGAAGGATCCCCTCTGGCTTCCCTGTAGTCCCCTTCAGATAGTGGAATTCTACTATGGGGTCTCCCATGCAAACTTCTCTCCTGTAGGCTGAACAGCCCCAGCTTTCTCAGCCCGTCTTAGGGAGATGCTCCAGTTGTCTTACCAACCTCATGGCCCTCCTCTGGGCTTGTTCCAACAGTTCTGTGTTCTTACGTCCACCTGATTGCTTTGCGTCCCTGAAGGCAGTAGATAAGACATTTGAGAATATTGTGCTTCACATGTTTTTGACTTTCCCAAGATTGCTAGGGAGAAAATAGATAAAACCATTAAGCAGAAATGGATCAAAGTATCTGAAGTACTGTGTACTTGGCAGTCTGTTTTGCTGAGCTATTCTATTCCTCCCTTGGGATTCTCTAAGATTCAATGGGTGGTTTAAGTAGTATGTAATACAACTGATCACATAATATTTTAAAATACAATGCAAAAAATGTCCACCATCATTTTATTCCTTTGACAAGTAAAAGGAAACAATATATATTTTAGACTCTGTAAAGATTCAGCTGGTAATCAATGCTGGTAGCATCTTCTCCTGAAAAGACAGAGAAATTCAGGTTATTAGATGGAGTACTCAGCATGCCTGTGTGCACACACATACAAAATTTTGGCTGTCTTAAAATGGAAACAGCCATATAAACTTAGAGGACATCTTGGATCTTCTAAAATTAGTCTTAAAACTATAATTCTTCACATTGAAGTATCTTTTTTCACTCTCTGATTTTAAAAGTTGCCAGCATGTTCTGTGCATTATTCCAAATCACATGCTGTAGATTTTTAATATATACAGAGTCTCACACACACACTCAGGATTTCTTATGTGCAGCTCATTTTCAACTTTGGAATCTTTTGAAAAAAGAATCTTTTCAAGAAGAATTGTCAGTCTGGGAGAACCATGTGTTGGAATATGCTGACCTGGGTGGACAGTTGCTTTGCATTTTTATACAGTACTGAAATGATCAGATGCAAAAGGGTACTTTCAACACTAATTCATGCACATAAATTTTGCAGAATGCTTGAAAAGCTTACAATTTAGTGCTTCAGAAACACTGTTTTAGAACTTGGCCTCTACTAACCTACCACTATAACTAATTAGTGCACATATTGGTGCATATAGATGAAGGGAAAGACTGGAGCAAGGAAGACATACTCTTACAGGAAAATCATAGACTATCCTGAGGTGGAAGGGGATCATCAAGATCATTGAAATCCAGCTCCTGGTCTTACACAGCACCCACTAGGAGTCACACCGTGTGCCCCAGAGCATTGTCCAAATGCTTCTTGAACTCTGTCAGGCTTGGTGCTGTGACCACTTCCCTGGGGAGCCTGTTCCAGTGTCCAGCCACCCTCTGGATGAAGAACCTTTTCCTAATATTTAACCTAAACCTTCTCTGGCACAGCTTCAGGCCGTTCCCTCAGGTCCTGCCACTGGGTAGGTTAGAGAATACTTAAGCAAGCCGGGTGTATCTGTAGGTCTGTGGGCCCTACTGCAGCGCATGAGTGCTGAGGGATCTGGCAGCTGTCACTGTGAGGCCACTCTTGATTGTTTTCTAATTACCACGATGACCGGGAGAGGTGACAGAGGGCTGAAGGAAAGCAATTGTAAGCTCCTGTCTTCAAAAAGGGCAAGAAGGAGGATCCAGGGAACTATAGGTTGGTTAGCCAGGCCTTAATCCCCAGGGAAATAATGGAGAAACTAAGCATTCCTGTATACATGGAGGACAAAAGGGTAGCTGGGATTATTTAGCATGGATTGACAATGGAGAAATGATATTTTACCAGCATGAAGGGAGGGTGCAAAGAGCTTTTTTTTTTCAGTGCTGCCCAGTGGCAGGACCAGGGGCAATGGGCAAAAAGGGAAATACAGGAGTTTCTGTCTGAACATCAGGAAACACTTTTTTACTGTCAGTCTGGCTGATCCCTGGCACAGGCTGTACAGGGAGGTTGTCACCATCCATGTAGATATTCAGGTCCTGGGCAGTTGGCTCTGGGTCGCCCTGCTTGAGCAAAGGGTATTGGGTTAGACAGGATGATCTCCAGAGGTCCCTTTCAATGTCAACCAGTCTGCAATACTATTAAATGGGTCTAAGAGTTCCTCAATAAATAGATAAAAAGTACTCTCAGATTTATTTTGTTCACTATAACCAATAGAAGAAATAGAAAGAGAATGAACAAGAAGTTAAAACTGTAGATAGTATATTGCTTTCTGTATGTTAACTAGCAGTCAGTCATGTGTTAACTTAAAATAGCTTGGATTGCATGTAATGCCTAGCTAGATCTTCAGATGACATTAACAAGAATGCAGGTTTTTTACTTGCTTGATGATAACTTCTGAAATTCCTTCCTTGTGTGGCAAGGAGCGTCACTTTTCAGCAGATTCTCAAATTCAGTGCAGAAAACACTGGATTAAGTGCAGAGCACAAGAAGATAGGAGTCACTGCTGCTTAGAGCTTTCTGGTGACCAGCTTCTTACAAAAGGGGAAAGAAGACTGGGCAGTTTTCATAGGATAGACTCTCCTTGAGAAGAAAGGCAGTATACTTTCTTCAGTGGAATTTTATCAGTGGCAGGTGAAGCCTGTTGTTGAAGTGGAGAGTCTTGCTTTGTGTGGAAATGTCTTGAGTCTCATGCTGTCTTAAAAGGTGAGCATTGGCATTGCTGCAGCATGGTGGTCCTCATTCAAGTGTTAAAAAGGAGGGCTTTCCAAAGACATCTGGGCCATTTGATACATTCTAGGTATGCTTTAAGATTACTAAATTCTTAAGAAGATTGATTTCCATTAATTGGTTGTGAATCTGTAACAGAAATATGAGCCCAATTATATGGGCCTAAGAGACAAAGCCTGGGGTTTGCTGACTTCTGTCAATTCTTTTATTGTCTGGATCCCGGTGCATTGTTATTGAACTAGTGCTGTCTGTATTAATTATGCAAATAACATTGCTAAGTGTTTTTTTGCCTATATTTGGCATAGTCTAATTCATTGGGTTCAGTGACACTGGTATTTTTCAACAGATTGTGGATTTGTAAATATTTGTAAACCATTAATCTAAATGTACTCCTCTGTTTTCCTCTGCCAGGAAGAAGGAAGTATCAAAGAAATTGCAATAACTCACCATGTAAAGGAAGGACATGAGAAAGCAGACCCTTCACAGTTTGAACTTCTGAAAGTATTAGGACAAGGATCCTTTGGAAAGGTTGGTAACTGAACTCCTGTGGAGCCAGTTATTCAGGAATATAGCATTGAATATTGGTTGTGAAATACTTAGAACAGTCACAGTTTTGCATTAAGGCAATGCTGCCAAAGCGAAAACTGCTTTCTAAAGTAGTGCTAAGTAGCCACTGTAATTGTGGTGGATCTTTTTAAAGTAGTAATTTCTTTTCATGTTAGCATGATATGTGGATTTCAAATTCAATAGAAAAAATGTCTTGATATGAAATAATGGGGTATTTACTGTTAAAATGGAATGTCATTCTTTTCTAACTACTCTTCTCTATTTGAGAGGATGAGGTTGAAATGTTTTTTTTATAAGTATTCCTGGTTGCTTGCTAATTGTAAGATATCATCAGTACAGAAGCTGGTTTTTTTTAGCATGTTGCAATTGTAATGAATCAATTTTAGGCAGTAATAGCTACTGAAGTAAATGTGATACACCCCAGTCATGTTCATTATCTGCTGTAATTTGGTTAAGGTAGAATGTACTTTGATATTTATCTGAACATCTGTTAAAGATTCAATGTTTCTAGCATTGCATGAGTACTGAGATCTCATTAGGCATAATTTTTTTGTACTTTTAGTTGTCCAAATCCAACTTGAAAGCGAAACATTAAGTTCACATAGCAAGACAGATCATCAAGACTGAATTGAATATGTAAGGCAGGACAGGAGAGCCTTTACATCCATTTTCAACCTTAATTGCAATTCTGAATGTGATATTAAGCTCTAGCATGTAAAAAAAAACACCTTAGATATGGTGGGAAACTAGAAAAATAGGTCCAATTCTCTTTTGGTGGCAGTAAGTTACTGTTAGTCGCATTATTGTTCCAGTTAAGTTTGGAAATCTAGGTGCTTAGAAATGATAACATTTTGTACTCCTACTAGTAAGAATTCACTGAGAAACCTGATTCCAAAGGTTTGCTTTAATCCAAAATCATAATCAAGTTTTTATTTGGAAATCTTCAGATCACGACAAGTAAATCATTCAAGGGCAAGGAAAAGTAAGCTAATAAATTATCATTTCAGCAATTGCTTTTATTTATAATACTAAATTCAGTACTTTAATGGGAGGGAGAAGGGGGAATGTGATTTTTTAAAAAGCAAAAATAATAAACTGTCTAGCTGACTCAAATTTCTGCAAAAATGCCAGTCTTGTCCAGTTGTCTTAGCCTTTATGCAAAAATCATTAATATTTTTTAAAAATCTTTAAATCATTTTGTTCTAATAATTTGTGAATACGTCAGTGTTTCCCTTTTAGTTTAAGAAAAGTAAATCTGCATGCTTTTCAAGGTCTCTTGATGATGATTTGGTAGTCTTTGGGTAATGCAAGGAATGTTTACATAAGTGAGAATTGGGCACAAAACCAGACATCAAACTGATTTCACATAACAGTTTAACTTCCTCATGTCTCTATACATGTCCATAGCCAGAAAACCTGTGACACTTGGTTTTGGTGGTTTTGTTTTGTTTTGCATTTCATTCCTAAATCTAAAATTTTTCTCTACTGGAATTAATTTTGTGTTAAGGGTATTAAAAACAATACCAGTCAAGAAATCCCATGATACTGAAGAAGGAAATTAAACACCCTTTAATTGAGGCTGGTTGTTCTTTATTGGTATATGCAAGACTAGGATATTTTTGAAATTCTTTTATACATTTATTTATATTTTATATTTCTGAATCAAATTTTCTTCACATATTTATGGTCATATCTGAAAATTATTTTATTAGCACATTTGTTGTGCCATCCTAAGAATTTCAATAAGATAAAACTAGAGACTAATTTTAAAAAGCTGATTTTTGTGTGTCAAATTTGGATGAACTGAGAGAATCCAATTTATTTTTTTTTTACTCACTGAAATTACCTAAATTAGACCAAAATTAATTTGGCAGAGTATCTTCTGTATGAACTTGAATGAATCTTTTTACAATATTAATAAAGAATAGAAGGGAAAAAAAATGAAAGTAGGTTTGGCTTTGCAGAATCTAAAACTATCAAATAGACTTGCATTGAAATCTTCGTAACTACTTGAATTTCATAGCAAAATACATTAATTTGACTTGCTTTTATTTTCTTTTAAGAATTCTTTCTAAATTTTAATACAGGTCTTCCTTGTCAAAAAAATCTCAGGATCAGATGCTAGACAGCTTTATGCAATGAAGGTATTGAAAAAGGCCACCTTGAAAGGTAAGCATTGTTTAGAACAAGGGAAGAGAAATAAAAAAGAAAACTCAGACTTTATCCCTAAACTTAAATCTTTACACAGCTGCTGCTGTACAGATTGTGTTTTACAGCTTTCTTCTCTGAAACAGGAAATAGCAGAATACACTGCTTTGTCTTGTAAACCTGGAAGGATTAGGGATTAACAATACCATGTTGGTAGCTGGAGAGGACAGCAGGTTCCTTCCCATGGCACTTTCCTTAGGTGATGGTGGGTTAATGGAGTGGTTGTGTTACATCTGCCACCTGACTTGCTCCTTAGCTGTTATTTGAAACTTAATATCCTCCCATTTTTCCTTTGCTGTGTGTCACCAAGGATACAGTTAATGCCTTTTGCTCAGTTTATAATTAGGTCATGATATTTAAAAGCGCTTTATATCAGCTGTTTTATTCTAGAAGTTCTTCATGTGACTTATGTCTGTTTCATAAAAAAAGACTATAGAGTACACTTGCCCCAAACTCTTGGCACGTGATGTCGATGTAGAATGTATTTAATAAAATCTTAAGTTAATAATCTAAGTTACTTGAGCAAAAACAAATTATGAATTTATCTGTTTCTTGGGTGGTTTTGATCTTGAATGCTATCAGTGGCAAAATAAGTGTAAGCCTGAGCAAACTCAATGCTATCTCAGAGAATTCTGTAAGAAAAATTAAATAAGGTATTTTTTACCATAGATCAGAATGAAAGTCATCTTTCATCACTAATGCCTTAAACAGATTGTATGCTTGTTCTTTTATGTCATTGTTTAATAGTTTTGTCTATGTGAAGTTCTTCTAATTCATGACTGTACTGGAACTGAAATGAGAATTTTGGGATGGCTCCAACAGCTTGTATTGCTTTAGCGATAGTGATGTTATTGATTATTATATTGAATTTCAGTTTTAACGTATCCTTTTATCTTAAAATATTTATAGAATGATGGAGGGATCAAAAACATTGGTATATGAACTTCTGCTAAAATGTTGAAATTTTTTCACTTAAGATCTAGTGCTGAATGTCACAGTTCTTACACTTAAAACTATTACAGAGGAGTGTGTATTTGAACAGTTTCCTATATTTTGATTCCTTTGTGCTTTGTGGCACGTGCCATTCTCATTATTTACTTCCTATTTTTCTGAATTTGATTTCCACTCATTTAAGGTACATTAATATCCTCAACAGGCTTTCATTTCCCAGCCTGTTAATAGCTCAGGACTGGTCAAAGGTCACTCACCAGTTGCTTTTTTAAGATGTTCGAGGGCTTCTCTTCATCACCTTTTGACTGCAGTTTAACCTCGTGTAAAAATTACAGTCCAAGCTGTGGTTCTAGTTTTGCCTACAGATAGGAGAGGCTGATAAATACTGAAATTGAGAGCATGACTTTTAATTGGGAAAGGAGATCCTCTGAGGCACTAAGAATTCAAGGATGTGAAAGGCTTGAGCAGAAAGGTGACAACATCAAGAGGATGCCACAGTTCTCAACACTTTGTATCTGGATTATCAGATGCTTTTCATGCATTGCTTGCTTGTGATTAATGTTTTAGAAAGAGCAGAGTTGCAAGCAAATTAAGGTTACTGTTCAAACGTTAATATTAAATTAACTGGAATTAATGCATAATTGCAATTTTCATACTTGCAACTTTTTTATATGTTATACTGTATTTTTAAATAATACAGCATATTACTTGATTTGTCTGTGTTTCATTAGCGCATCCAAATCTATTTCATAAGGTTATTTTTTGCTCTATAATTAAAGATAAAAAGACCACACTTGAAAGCAGTGTACCTGATCCACAAATCAAAATTAGAGAGAATACTTTCATAGAAATGCAGCTGTATTAGCCAGAACACATATATATAACTACACAGTCCAACTTTCTAATGTTTAGAGCAAATCCAAGAATATATACATGTAATTTTGTTTACTGCAGAGACTAGTTTATTAATACACTCTGATAGAAGGTGTTATCTTTCAGTTCCCCTTTATGATGTGGAGAGACAAACGGAGCCAAAACATTGCTAGAGCGTCTGGAATCAAATATATTGAGAAAAATCAGTGCTTCCAGTAGAACCCACAGGGAAATTACAGTCAAACAGAAATCAGATGTCAGTCAAATAATGGTTTATGGCATTATCTGAGACGATCTCAGTTCTTTACACTTCTTTTGCTTGGAGTTTTAAGTCCATATTTTCCATGTAACTGCTGCATGGCTGCAGTCACTTGAAAGTCTTGAATTTTTTTCTCACATGAAGCTGCCTAAAAAAAAAAATAAAGAATATTCTGAATTTCAATCTTGTAATTCAGATGAACTGCTGAAACAGTTAAACTGCACAACTATCTTGTGACATTTTAATGGCTTTAGATGCAAAGGTCACCATTCAAATGTGATGTTTGCTCTGTATTTGAGCACTTATTTCATAAACTTCCATTTTTAGGAATGTGTTCTGCAAATGGAAATTTCATAGTTGTATTCATTCATGAAAACGTATCTATATAACTTCTTCATAAGTATCTGTGTTATTGTAAGTGCCTGTTTCTGGGAAAACATAGATAAACACCTCAACACCATTTTGCTTCTTGTTCTTTTTCTTTTCTGCCTTGTTATGTTTTAATATCTGAGAACTCTGGATTGTTAATTGTACAAGGGATGCTGTTAGCTTAACCTTTGGACAGGACTTCATTCCTCTGAGGTGCTTCCTTAGAAGATACATTTGTGAAAGGAGCAGTAACAAAATGAAGAATAGAGGGAAAGAGAAAAATGCAACATCTTGAACCACTGAAAGCAAACTTTGATAGTTCTCCCCTGTGTAAAGTACTGAATTTAATCTGTGTCCTGGCTGATTCAGAGCTTCAGATGGGAACCAAGCCCTGACTGGAGCTGGCAGGAGAGTTGTGGAGAACAGCTGAAGCAGGTGCTGTGCTCAGCTGACTGCCCTGCCTGTATTCCTGCATTGCTGGCATGTGATGCTCATTTGGGTTTAATCGCTAGTAGCATAGGAGCACTTGTATGTCCTGTTCAGAGCCACCATGGAGGGACAGCACAGTCAGCTTGAGCATCAACTGCTTCTAATGTCTGCTATATTTCTTCATGCACATTTACTCTCAGTAAATGTCCTTAAAATCAAAAATATAATCTGAAGTATACACTACATTGAATCAATGGCATTTTTATTTTAAGTTTATAATAAAGGAAATGAGAAAAAAATTCCTTTCCAAATTGTAAAGGACTTAATATTTTATTAGTGTGACTTACTTAATGAGTTAAACCAATATAAACATCTTTATGATAGTATGATTATACTTATGCTGCTTGTTTTGCTACAACTTTAATTCTCTATAATTTTCACCACCAGAATGTTTTCTATACATAGCTGTGGCAGTTTTGCTGTGATGTTTGAAAGGTGTACTTAGTATAGGGCAGACTGAAAGGTGGCTGTTTTCTCATTGCTTTTGTTAAATTTATTTGCCTAGTGTTAGGTTTTGTCAATAGCAAAAACCAAAGTAAATCAAAATGCATAAAGATATTTATCAGAAAAAAAGTGAAATTAATTGTCTGTGCTCAGCTGTGTATGGTATAATGACCTGCAGACAGTTGCAATATTACAGAATGGGAAGTGCATCAGGAAGCATATGAGAAATATTGAGTCATAATGTAATTTTTTTTTTTTTTTAATCTTGCTCGCTCATGTTCTATTGTAGTTCGAGATCGTGTTCGGACAAAAATGGAACGTGATATCCTAGTAGAAGTTAACCATCCTTTTATTGTCAAGTTACATTATGGTGAGTTGCAGAAAAATTCATTTTTATAGTATAGCGTGTTCGTCAAGATAACTTTTAATATTTGCTTTGTGGTTCAGAAAATCGTAGAACTTTAGGGTGTTAAGTCCCAGTTGTGCAGTCTTGCTCTGTAACAATTCTCAAGCAAAAGAAGCACATGACTGACTTCATGTAGTGGTAAATCTTTATAGGAGTAAGACTCTGTAGATCTTTGTATTATTAAAAGAAGTTATCTATTAATAACTAGCCATTATTTTCCAGAACCTCTAATCTTTTGTATGACATACATTTTTTTAAATTATTTCTTACAGTTGCTTTGTTTATTCTATAGAAAATGTGTGCAATGGTTGGTGGAAATTAGCCTTTTATTTTTAATAGTCTTTTATTTTTTAATAGCCTTTAATTTTTCATAGCTGTAGCACAATACTTATGTGTAAAAGGGGAGATATCAGTATTTCTAATATGTGGGAAAAAAGGACAGTTTCTGGTTTGGTTGGGGTTTTTTCAGCTTGTATTTTTCTTTTAGGGTTTGTTTTTTCCTATAGTTAAACCTCATATCTCTCATTTTCTAATGGGGCTTAAATTATGTACCTTTCACTATTTTATTTGCCGTTCTTTTGTAGACTAGACTAAATGTCCCTGTTAAGCTGCGTTTGACCTAGAGATTCATTAGTTACTTGTTTGCCCTTTTAAATCTAGCTTCTTATTTTAAAATGTGAAATAAAATTCTGGCTAACCTAAGTAAAGTTTATTTTTAAAGGAACTTTATTGGTGATTTGCTTTATTTTCATATAGCATGGGAATTACTTGGTACATGGTAGGGGATCAGTTACCTAATTCATTTAAATACATTTTCTCACAATGGAGAAAGATAAATTAATTTTAGTAATGAAAATAAGGGTGAATTACTTGATATGTTATTTTCCTGATCATGGATAAAGTTAGGTGATATTTAATTTTTTTAATTGATCTTTTCAGCTTTTCAAACAGAAGGGAAGCTGTATCTTATTTTGGATTTTCTCAGGGGAGGAGACTTGTTTACACGTTTATCCAAAGAGGTACACTTTTTAAATTTGAAATATTGTCTGTTGATAGAATTTGGCTACAAATTGTCTGTATTAGGAGAATTTACATTTTAAATTCAGTTTTCATTGAATAAAATTTTGATCTGTTTTTAACCAGGTACATTTTTTGTTTGGTTGGGTTTCTTTGCACAGTAACTTCATAGAAGGGCTGATGGCAATTTACATTATTTCTGAAAAAAAGTCTTGGACAAGCAGTCTTTCTGTGCTGCTTTTTATACCTGGCAAAATCTTCTCCTGTTGCTACCATGTTTAAATATAAGACTCAGAACCTGGATTTATATAAAGTAAGTTTATGGCTGGTTTTAATATCCAGAATTCAGGGGCAGATAATATATTTTCTTTTTTTACCCATGAACGCAAAATTGCATTATGTATGAATATTTAAAAGTGAGAATTGTATTCCACTTATTTTAGTAATTATCAAAAAGTGAATGTTTTGCCTCTGCCATGATGGAAATATGTCTGTGTAGATATAGGAAATAACCACTTCAAGGATTTTCATCACCTCATTTCAATTTGGTTATAATTCCTAAAAAAGATGTTAACATCTAATATTAACTTTTTAAGTTTTTATTATCCATTACTCCTGTTCAAAAACTCACACCAAATATCTGTTAGGCTAGAGATTGTATCCAATGTGTATCTGGTAGCCTGGATTTGCAGTTGTAGTGCTTTCCATTTTCCTTTGCCTCAGTAGTATCTGGGGCAGCTGGACTGCCACTGCAAAGCTGTATTTTTATTAAGAGAGTAGAATTTACTTTGTATATAGATGTACCCTTATGTCTGTGCTGACCACATATATTCTTACATATGTTTTGATGATGCCATCTGTTTCAAGTTGCCCTTTGTCATTTGTTTTGCCACAGGTAACTAATAGGTTATTATTAGCTCTAAAATTGAGATACTCTTAAAGTTCATAGTTCATTCTTGATTCCCAAAAAAGAATGTATATTGGCTTCCTGCTGATGACTTTTTCATCCTGAGCCACTCACATTTGATAATATTTAACATGGTTAGATGAGAAATATTCATTATAGGTACCTGAATCTAAGCAGAGTTCATAACTGGTGAGTGAAATGGGCATGTTGGATGCTATTAATATCACCCTCATACCTCACCATCTCATTTTGAAATAGATCAGATTAACTGAACTGAAAGTTGTTGCTTTTTTCCTGTTGACTACAAAGGGGAAGGTGATTAATTCAAAGCTAGATGTCTACATTGCAGATGTTTAAGGTTAGGAAAGATGAGTCCCATGCAATGATTTTAAATAACATAATGTGGGTGTATTATCCTCCTCATGGGTTCTTTTATTATTTGAGCTTTTAAATGTTTCTTATAGAGATTTCCTTTCTTGAATATGTCTGCACTAAATATTGGCTCTTTTGTTGAAGTAACATCAGCAACAACCTATTGAGCTTTAGTATTGCTTTTTGTCATGAAACTACTGAGGGGAAAACATTCTCCATTCTTAACTCTTGTTTAAAATTATCTTCAGCTTTGCTAAAATAAAATTTTATGCTTTTGCATAAGAAAGAATTGCCATGCTTTTTTCTGGGTCTGTATGCTTTATCTTAAGGTATTAGTCTTAGAATCTAAAAACAAACCACGTAAAATAACTGAGTAGTAACTGAAGTAGAATCAAATCATGCAGGATATGTTTTTATTTTTATCTTTTTCTGAAGTCTTAGAAGAGTTGAATTATAATGTATTCTGACAGGGATCACAACAGTTGATATACTGGGACAATATGTTCATTTCAATGAATATAAACAGAGAGTAGTTCATCTTCCTAATCCAAAAAGTGGGATTGCTACCTGGAATCCTCCTGTGCTCTTATGCAGGCTGTTCACTTTATTCCTTGTTAACTCCTATGAGTTTACTCATTGATCTACCTTTCTGCAGTTACATCTCAGGCTGCACCTTAGGGCTTTTACCATTGCTATAACTTCTTTCTCAAAGTACCTAGGGGCAGTCCTTCCAAAATCAAGATGCATAATTTTCTTCTCTCTTACTTCATGAATGAAATTCAGGCATTTGAACTTCTTTGGTCCATTTGTTGTCTGTAAATGAAATGGTCCCATCCAACAAATAGGTACTCACATTCTTTAAGTGCTTCCAAAGTATTTCAGTTTCACTACAATGTGTCTGTTTTCTTAAACAATCAGAAATCAGATAATCTCCCAATTTGCAGAAAGAAGACTATATTGCCTTTAAAAGTTATTTTTCAAGTATGAAATAGTGTGGGTTATAAAATGCTAGTTTTTGTGTAATAAGAAATTTTGAATTTCTAGTGTTTTGTGTAGCAATGAATTCAAGTATTGTAAGAAACCCTTCTGAAACAGCACTATTGGTATTTTGTTTGTGCTGGTGTAACCTTTACAGATTTCACATGTGAAATACATTCTGTTAATTTTTCAGGTGATGTTCACAGAAGATGACGTTAAATTTTATCTGGCAGAATTAGCACTTGCTTTAGACCATCTACATAGTCTTGGAATAATATACCGGGATCTAAAACCAGAAAAGTAAGGCTCCTCTGTGAGAAATGCAGATATTAATTTCATTTCTGTAGCACTTCTTCCTATGCACTTTTTCCCAACTGTTAAACTTTGGTAATTTACTATATAAATTGAACAGAGGGAGATGGGGAGGTTTATGAACTAATTTCATTTAAAAGGTTGTTTTTCACCTGTCTCAAAGAGGAAAAAGGGTATTAGTTTAGGACTTACAGGGGCTTGTTGAGGGAGCTTTAAACTTTGTTTGAAGGGGAATGGGGACAAAGCCAGAGGTAAGCCTGTGGATGGCACGCCACTCTTTGAGGGACAGTGTTCTACCAAGGTCCTTTGGTTTGCCATGGAGGTCTAATTAAGGGATGGAGGTCCTTTCAGCAGCAAGGATGAAAGGAATATCAGTATGTTAGAAATACCAGAAGCAGAAGACAACAAAAAAAAAAAAAAATTTGTACAAATCAGCAGCAAAAGGAGGACCAAGGAGAATCTCCATCCTTTGTTGGATGTGAGGGGAAACATAGTGACAAAGGATGAAGAAAAGGCTGAGGTACTTCATGCTTTTCTTGCCTCAGTCTGTAATAACAAGACCAGTTGTTGTCAAGATGCCCAGCCCCCTGAGCTGGAAGATAGATTGGGAGCAGAAGGAAACCCCCATAATCTAGGAGAAATGGCCACCAGAATGCCATGCAACTTAGAGCATGGGACTAACCTAAAAGCCCATGGGACTGGATAGGACTCACCCAAGAGTTCTGAGGGAGCTGGTCAAAGAACTCATCAAGCCACTTTCAGTCATTCATCAGAAGTCAGGGTCAACCATGGAGGTCCCAGGACAATGGAAGCTGGCAAATGTGACACCCAACTATAAGAAGGATTGGAAGGAGAAACCAGGAAACTGCAGGCATGTCAGCCTGACCTCATTGGCAGGGAATGTCATGGAGTCATCATCATGTAACGTGTGCAGGAGAACCAGGGGTTCAGGCCAGGCCAGCCTGAGTTTATGCAAGGCAGGTCCTGCTTCACCAACGTGATCATCTTCAGTGATGAGGTGACCTGCTTAGTGGATGAGGGAAAGGCTCTGGATATTGTCTACCTAGACTTTAGTAAAGTCTTTTGTGACATCCAGCCCTTAAGGAGAAAGGACCACCCAAGATTTGTAAGTGCTGGTTAGGAACAACATACATCAGAGGATCTGAAAAAAATCACAAGGTTTTATTAGTAAATTATATACCTGGCATGGAAATTGGTATTTTAGTCCCTGACCTACTATAAAAGCACATGCAGTGGGATTTAGATAAAGGGGTAAGATGAAGAGAGAAGAGAAAAGGTGAATTAAAGAGGGAGAAAGAGAAAGAAAGAGTTTGCCAGTCTTGGCTACAGTGCCAGTCCAATTGATGGGATATCCAGGGTCCCGGGGGTCGTCGGTTGGGCTTGGTGGGGGTATGTTTTTATAGATAGGTTTCCTTGCCACGAAGCTAAGTTTCTTGTTTTTCATACAAATTAGTTGTTAGGCACAGTCTGTTCTTTCAGGCCTTTCTGGAAATAGGTTGGGGGTTTTTGGGAATATTGGGTGGTCCTTTCTTCCTCTACAGTCCGTGCTTGCTTCTCAACCTCATTCCTGCACTTGTGCTGTACTGGGTTGTGCTTATCTTCAGGAATAAGAACAAGGATGTTTGTCCCGGAAAAGTGCTGCCCTATCACTGCATGGCCTCTTCTCTGGGCACATCTTGTTCTTTCTCAGTGTATGATTACCCACAATCCTTGCTTATTACTAGCAATCCTTATCTGTTGTTACCAACAATCTGTGGTTGGCCCCAGAGCCAAATGACTTTCAGCATATGAGACATTATTCTGTGCCTTTGACACCATTTCCCACAGCATTCTTCTTGCTTCCCATGGTGTGGATGAATGCACTCTTCACTGGGTAAAAGACTGATTGGATGACCAGGCCCAGAGAGTGGTGGTGAATGGAATTACATCCAGCCAGAAGCTGGTCACCAGTGGTGATCACTCTGGGTGATCCCAGGGCTCTGTGTTGGGACCAGTCCTGTTTAGCATCTTCAGTGGAGATCTGAATGAGGGGATTGAGTGCACCCTGAGCAAGCCCACAGACAGCACAAGTTGGGTGGAAGTGTTCATCTGCTGGTGGGCAGGGAGGCAAAGTTTGCATATGGCACTTTAGGACAGGCTTTAATGGTTCCCACCATGGGAACTGCAAAGAGAAGGGGACGGGGTCTGGGTCATGTCTTACCCCAGCATGAAATGCAGAGGAGGCACTAAATCCACTGTGTAGGGGGTGTTACAAAATCCAGTTCTTGAATGCTTTGCATGCTTTGCAATGCAGTGATATTCACTGGTAGTCAAGGACAGTTGGCATCTCAGAGAAGTGTGGCCTTTCTTGTGATTGAAGTGAAAAGACTGAAGCCTAAGGTCTGCTCCCAGTACAGAGCCTGTGGGTCCTGTCCTTTGGTACAACATGAGGATAATTATTACTCGATGTTACTTGAAATGGTCAACAACTTGTGAAATTATAATTACAAATTAATACCTGTTATGTATATGTATGAAAACGTAACCTGGTATAAGAGAACTAAAACTATGCCTCTGTTTTTAACAATTACAGTAGTGCTGCATGTGCTGCAGATGGCCAAAGCTGTTACTACATGTTACTACATACTGAATTTAATCAAATGGTTGAATAAAACTCCGGTAATTTTGTTTCTTAATCTTTAAAAAGAAAGAGTAGAAGGAAAAGAAAATGTGTAGTTTGAATGTATCTTCTAATAATTCATTTTCATGCAGGTTTAATTCTCCCTCTCTTTGTGTATACTCTACTGTTTGTTCCTAAATGTTGTCAGTATGTTGTCTGAAACAATACTTAAGATGTTTTAATTAGTTTTTAATATTATTTTTATTGTTTTTTTAGCATCCTGCTTGATGAAGAAGGACATATCAAATTGACAGGTGAATAAAGGAATTACAATACTAGGATCGTTTCTGTTCATAGTATAATCTTTGCATTTTCCTTTTATTACTTCCTGAAATAAGTAAATTTAACTGAGTGGTAATTTAGCTGCAGAAGCAAGCAATGTAATTAGCTTGAAATAGATGAAATCTATAAATATTTCAATAAGATTTACAAATATATCTGACTTATAGACCTATGATAATGTGGGGAAGAAAGGATAATCCTGTAATTCCCATCTTAGTGTTCAGTTGTCTATATGAATGATAAAAGCATAACACTTTTTTTTTTTTAATTACATCTGGAATTATTTCTTTTCATTCAGATTTTGGCTTAAGTAAGGAGTCAATTGATCATGAAAAAAAAGCCTACTCTTTCTGTGGAACAGTGGAATATATGGCACCAGAAGTTGTTAACAGACGAGGCCATACACAGAGTGCAGACTGGTGGTCTTTTGGTGTTTTAATGGTAGGTTTCTGGTAAATGTAAATAATAGCAAAATTGTGATTTGCAAGGGCTGGTGAAACAAATCAAACCCTAACCCGTAAGGTGAGCTTCACACGAATTTTAACTACAAAGGAAATCTAAATTGTGTGAAATCAATAACGCCACAGAGTTTGATCAAGAACATGGACTAGGTTTTATATCCAGTAATATGCCATATTTTTATTATCATCTAATTAAAATATTTTGTATCTATGGTACGTTATGGGGACCAAGAGCAATAAAGAAGTATACAGAAAAGTGCTGTCTACTCCAAAGTGGGGGAGAAATTAATATTCAAATTTTAAATTTGAATTTACATTCAAGAGGAAAAAGGAGATTGGTAACTTTCTAATTAGAGTCTGTGGTGTAATTACAAGTTAGTGGAATAATAACAATTGTTAACTATTGTTCTCACACATCAAATTTATCTAAATGACACCTGATACGGGATATAGTTTCTCGGTTGCTTATGGTGTTTCTGCAAGGGGTAATTACTGTAAAATTGCAGCGTCAGGGGAAATATTATGTATATGGAATATGAATTGGAAAAGAATAATTATGTTTGGTATTTAAGGAATGCTGAAAGACTTAATACTAAAAATATTTGTGTGTATTTTTGACATGAAAATTAAATAATTGTATAAATGTATTCATTTCTTACTGCTTCTGCTACATAACTGTAACAGTACAACTAATGTGTGTGCTTTATAGTACAAGAAGGACTCTTGTGTCTGAAAATAGGTCATCCTATTGCTTTATGGTGATTAGAATGCTGTTGTGATCTGAAAACTGACTATGTAAAAGTAGCACCTGATAACAGAACTCTCTCCAGACAAGCACACACACTCCTCACAGCCACGCATTTTATCATTGAGAACAGTCAATTAAAAGATAATTGCAATGTACTTGCAGAATATTTGTTGTTGATAACACAAATATAATTAAACTTCAGCTTTAATTTATAAAGCTAAGAAACATAATTTGCTGTTTATCAAATGGATATGGTATAATTGAAAATTGCTGTAAGATGTTAGCTGTGACTAGGGTAGCTTTCATAGTCTTAAATGCACTGCATGCTAAATACATTGGCTTCTACTTTGAATACAAAAATATGACCTTAAAAACCAAATTCTGTAAAGTAGTATATGAAATACAGTGCAGCTTTCTCTAGGACATATTTTTGTTGCTTGCATTTATAGTTTGTAATTTTCATAATCCATCTGTAAGTATCCCCTTTTAATTAATTCCTAATTTCTGAGCTGATCTAAAATTCAAGTGATGGTTGGTGTGGTATAAGTACACAGTAACTAGAGTGAACAGAAGTTACATCATAGAAATGGAGACTTTAAAGATATTACAACAAATCATTTGGCTTCTTTTCTTGTGCCACTAGACACAAAGTTTGCTTAAGCCATTGTTAAGAACTATATTCCAATTTGTCCTTTAAAACAGCAACAGTTTTAAGGGATGTCATACAAGTAAAAACATTCGTTTAAGGTTTTCAGAAGCACTGAAGTACTATCCTCCTGAAATAAAACATAAATAGGAAAGGCCAATATTTGCTTATACTATAAGCCTATTATCATTGGCCTATTAATGTTGGAATATAGTATTTGGGAGGGGTGACAAAGAATACACATGTTGAGCTGTTAATACAAATATATGTGCTTGTGACAAATTAGGAGCTTGTTAAAGAAACTGTATTTCCTGCAAGTGTAAGTGGAGCACTCCAAAGTTACCTTTTTAAAAAGGTTTTATTTTTTTAAGTGCACCTTGTGAAGATCTTTCTAAACCACAAACAATTTTTTTTTTTACTTACAGTTCTGGTTTATCCCTCTCACATCTTCCTGACAATTGTTTTAGGTATTGAAGTTAAAAGTAGTCTTTTTTCGTGTTGGCATTATTACTAAATTTAATTTTTTCAATATATCAGTAAGAAATATTATCTAGACTATAAAGTATCTACCAGTAGTGAAGAGATGGCAGAAAAAATTCAAATTTTATTTCAATAAAATGGTGTTTTAAAGAATACTGTTAGTGCAACTTCATGCTCTTACTGTAGATCTACAAATACTGTAGTCACACATTATTTTTCAAGTTATCCACTCCATCTTAGGCTGAATGTTTGGGTCATACAAGAAAAGAGGGGAATAGAGGTTACCTTGTGTTCAGGATACTAGTGCTACATTTGCATAAGCTGTTCAGAGGGTTCCTTTATAATTATTTTAATTTTGATGTCGTTAACCGTATGCCATGAAATTGCGTTGAACTATATTATTTTGCAGTCTTTAAATCAAAAAATTCCGATTTCTGCCTAAGTGCTGGCTGCCATGACTGCTGCCGGACTGCTTTCACTGCCTCACTTAGATCTGATATCCCTGCAGCATACTGCAGTCCAACAGGAGTGCTTTTATATTTATCTATTTTTACTCAGTCACTTTCAGAACAAATCAGTATTTTAGCAGTGTCTGTTGCTTACTGCCAGGCACTGTAGAATGTGCATGCACGTACTGTGTAGCTCTTCCGTGTTCCTTCAGGCTGTATTTCCACTGTATGCATACAGTAACCACTTTTCATCATGCATGTCTTTGTCAATCAGCTAACCTTTTCCCCTTCCCAATGAAGGCTGTGTACATGCCAATTTTCAAAATTTTGACCTTTTTTAAAAACTTCTGCATGAGGAGAAATCATCACTAACTTTTGAAAGGAAAACCTTTTTCCCTACTCCCTCCCCTTTGTTTAAACATAAAGTTGTACAGATCAAGTCTTCCTAGAACAAAATTTTTAGGCAGAAATGAAACACAGAACATTGTAGTCTAAGTTGTTCAGATAAAAGGATGTAAAGCAAGTTACCAATATAGGAAAATATTTTGCAGCTTTAAAAATGGCAAAGGCTGCTCAATGTTCTTAGCAATTGAAACTGTACAATGAAGTTGTTTTGTGCAGACTTGATTGTTAGCATGCATGAATTTTGGAAGGTTAAGATGCTAAGTAGTTTTGTCAAAAATTAGTTTTTGTCCAGGTAATGTAATTGATGAAAGTTTTACTCTATACAGTTTGAAATGCTCACTGGTACTCTACCTTTCCAAGGGAAAGACAGAAAAGAAACCATGACTATGATTCTCAAGTGAGTACACTCTTATTTATATATCTCATCAGGTATTCTACAGGGATGCCCTCCGGGCTGCAATATCTAATTTCTACTCCTCCCTCATTTTCAAAGGTACTGGTAAATCCTCACTCCCTATTCCATATTATTAATTCCCTTTGCTGCCTATCTAATTTGCTTCACTATTCCTCCACCATACCAGGTACAAAGGATTTCATAGCAGCTCTTTAATCTGTAATAATAACTTCTCCAACCACATGATCTCTCACATCTTATTTCCATAATATTTTAACTTTCTTATCCTTTTTGATAACATGTGCATTTTTCCTTGTTGGGTTTTTTTTTCCTTTGTTTTAGGTTTTTGGAGTTTTTTTGAGAAAGTGTTTTCACTCCTTATCCTTCTTTATCTTACCAGCTCCCCCCAATACTCCTCCCTTCTGTACTCTCCTATGACTCACCTAAGCTCCAATTTTTCCCTTTGCTGTTTTCAGCATAGATTTTGCATTAGCTCTATTGCAGGAATTGCTTTCCTTCATGCAGTTAATGTTCTTGGTTTTGCTAATGAAGGTCTGCTTTTTTCCTTGCCAGTTCCCCACACGTTCTTTAAACTAGTACAACCTATGGCATAAATGCCCCATTTTTGGGACAGTAGCCAAACACTGTGCAAACAAGTCTGTTTCCTCATATCATAGGTTCACTTCTCTGTTTCCATCTCTTTTTAACTAATACAATTTTTTTCCATGGAAGTTCATAAGATTATCTTAGTTTTCTCATTTGTTTTCTGCTTCATTGTTTAGCATTGTTCTCAGTCCTGTTAACCACTTGTCTACCCATACATCAAAGGTGGAATTTCTTTTGCACTGAAAGCCTATTTTGAAAAATAGATATATGGAACTCTTTCATATTTTCTGTAAATAATAATTAGAACGTGAAAAACACTAGAAAACACACTCATCATTTTCCTGGCTTTTGCTTTCATAATGCATACATGTTATGTTATTCTTTGCCCTTGTTTTTTTTTTCTTCATCTTATTTGCAAATATATTTAGTGATGCTAGTTTCTTCTGCTGCCTCAGCACTATGCCAGATCAAATCTTTATGTTGTGATTATTCAATGTCTTTTAACTAAAAAGTTCTATCTATTCACAGCAAACATAAACTCCTTCTGACCACCTCCTATTTACAAGAAACTAGTCTGAGATAGTCTGCTGCACCCTCACTTGGTTCAGGAGCCTTTTTTTTCTGTGTCTCATGAGTCATATCTTTCTCTTCTTCTCTTTGCCTGCATGTGACTCTGCTCTGTTCCTCAACAATCTTTTCGCTGTTGCTATAAATATCTTCTGTATTCAGCTGCCATGTAGAATATCCTTACATTTTTCCAGGTAATTGATGTTCATAGTCATTCATAGCCCAGAGAGTGGTGTTGAATTGAGTGAAATCCAGCTGATGGCTGGTCACAAGTGGTGTTCTCAAGGGGCCAGTCCTGTTTAACTTCTGTATCAACAACCTGGACAAGGGGATTGCAGGTGCCCCCAACCTGGATAAGAGGGCATATGGGTCTGCTGGAGAGTAGGAAGGCTGTACAGAGGGATCTGGACAGGCTGAATCAATGGGATGAGGCCAATAGGGTGAGGTTCAGTGGGGCCAAGTGCCAGGTCCTATTAAGGGAACATACTAGACTTAGGGAAGAGTGGCTTCAAAGTTGCCTGGCAGAAAAGCTCCAGGGAGTTTTGGTCAACAACTGCTGAACATAAGCCAGAGTGTGCCTATGTGGCCAAAAAGCCAATGGCATCCTGGCCTGTGTCAGCAACAGTGTGGCCAGCAGCCCAGGGCAGCAATTGTCACCCTGTATTCAGCACTGGTCATGCTGCACCTCAAATCCTGTGTCCAGTTTTGGGCTTCTCACTATGAGGACATCGAGGTGCTGGAGTGAGTCCAGAGAAGAGCAGTGGAGCCAGTGAAGGGTCTGGAGCACAGATCCTGTGGGGAACAACTGAGAAAACTGGGTTTGTTTATTCTGGAACATGCACAGGGGAGGCCTTATCACTCTAAAGCTACCTGGAAAGGAGGCTGTAGCCAGGTGGGGATCAGTCTCTTCTCCATAGTAAGAAGCAACAGGATGAGAGGAAAATACCTCAAGTTGCACTATAGGAGGTTTAGATTGGATATTGGGAAAAATTTCTTCATTGAAAGGGTTGTAAAGTATTGGAACAGGCTGCCCAGGGAAGTGGCTGATTCGCCATCTCTGGAGGTTTTTTAAAAAGATGTGGCATACAAGGATATGGTTTAGTGGTGGACTGGGTGGTGCTGGCTTAATGGTTGGACTTGATAATCTTAAAGGTCTTTTCCAACCTAAGCGATTTGAGATTTCTATGATTCTGTAATAACTTTCATATTTCATTTGAGAATGTATCTCTTAATAAGATCCAACTTCTTTCCAACTTTTTTCACCTTCTAGTCTTTTCAAATAGCTGTACAGAAAGTGTGCTATGATATAAAGACATTTTACTCTCTTTTAATGTTTCATGTTCTTATGAATATTATCTTGCATAGAAGTGTTTTTCTTTTCGTCATAAAAGCAGCTGAAAACCAGAAGATATTTTGAAGTGTTTTCTGATTAAGTCCACACTTTTTTTTCTGGTCTATGTTTTCTTTTCTTTTCCACATACCTAGCATATTTTTCCTTAAATTTTTCATAAAACTTTCAAATGGACAGGCGTGCATATGAATTCTGGTTTCCATAGTGTATATTTACAATATATTGCTTTCCTTATGTTCCTAAAAATCCACAGAAAATGCATTCTTCTTAAAACAAATTTTTTCAAGGTTTCTTTATTTCTTTCAATATTATCAAGTCAAATTTTGTTTATTCTTGTGTGTTTTGCCTAAAACTAGAAAGCCCTGCAGTTTGAAGTAATCATAGGTTGCTGAAATTTTAAACATTTTTTTCCTTTACTTAAGAGGTACGCCTTCATATAAAACTTTGCCATTGTCCATCAGGAATGTCAGAAAAAAAATGCTGTCACTCATGTAGTTGCATAATATAGGAACTCTGAGGAGATCTGGCAATTGCCTTTCCTTCTCCTGTCATGTGCCTGATACAGGATTTTGTGGAAGGTGGTGGTGCATGCCAGTCAGGAAGAGTTGGATGGCTCACTGCCCATTTCTTCCCTCCTCTGGTGGCCTTGATCTGTCTGTAGTATGTTTTTGAAGAGCCTAAAGAAGCCAATGTTTTTCAGCTTTTCCTCCTCCCTGCCCTAGCTTTTTTAATGCTAAAAGGAATGGAAAATTTACTAAGTTCTGGTTTTAAAGTAATGAATAGTAAATCAGTGGCAACACATTTGCATTTACACAAGTGATGCAGAGGTGAGTATCTACAAATAGCTGGAATACAAGACAGATCAGGTTCTGATTGAAACACAGAGCTTGTGTCAGGGACTGTTACAGAATACAAGCTACAGGCTGAATTAGTGATGGAAAGGAGGGAATTATACCCCTCCTTACCATTATCATAGTTACAAGAAAAAGTAAGCCCTAGTAGCCTAGTAAGCCCAGAAAGAATGAAGGCACAACATTAAAGGGAGAGAAAAAAAATATGACAGGGATTACAAAACAAAATTAAATTAAAGAAGTACAAAAACTTAAATCTAAAAATTCAAGGCTGGCAAATTGTAAAAGTATTAAGTAATAAATTGGGGAGGGGAGCAAAAAGGAAGAGTGCGTCTTTTTGTTTTGGGGTTTTTTTTTTGTTTTTTTTAACCAGCTAATCCTGCAAGATCTGTCCTACCTTAATTGAATTTATGTATTCTAGTTTGTTTCCTGGGTCATCTTGGTGTGTGTCATAGTGTGGTACTTTTCTTAGTCCTTCTATTATATAACTATCAGAATGCTTTGGTGTCATTTGCCAGTAACTGGACCTATAAGTGGATCAAAGCATATTATGAAAATTTACAAGTTTATAAACTGCTATTCTCTATCTATACATCTCTACATGTTTTTCCACCCTTTCCTCTACTTAAGTTCCTGAGTCATTACTGAAAATACTACTTAAAAAAAATAAATTAAAAACCCAAACATGTTTACATGACTGACAGCACTTTTGCTCTGTGTCTGATGTCTGAAGGCAATTTGTCAGTGATGCTACTTCATTTATTATGGACTTGTTGAATGGCAAAGGACAGGGGGAATGCAGAGTTAATCCTTACCTAGATATGTTTGTATACTATTAATTATTTTTATTCTCTAGGGCCAAACTTGGAATGCCCCAATTCTTGAGTCTTGAAGCACAGAGTCTCCTGCGAATGCTCTTCAAGAGAAACCCAGCAAACAGATTAGGTAAAGTTTTTAGCAGAATATTTTAAATTTGATCATAATGTTCATAACATCAGTGATCATTAAACTGACTAAAATTTTGTTTCCTATGTAAAATAGGCTTTAAAGGAAGAATGTAGTTTGCCCTTCAAGTGGCCACCAAAGTATTATCATCTCTGCTAGTCATACCTCTAAAATTAATGCAGAAGGAATATGAAATATAATTTTGCTAGCCATTACTTTTACCAAGAAGAAAATAATTCATAGACATTTTTCTTCCTTATAAAAGGAGCAGGTCCAGATGGAGTAGAAGAAATTAAGAGGCATGCATTCTTTTCCAAAATAGATTGGAATGTGAGTATCTAATTGAAAATCAATCCAGTAAATTTCTTGGTTAAATCTTTTATGGTATCATATAACTTTTCCATTTACAATTTGTCCCTTCTCTTCAGAAATTGTACCGGAGAGAAATTCATCCTCCTTTTAAACCTGCAACTGGCAGACCTGAAGATACATTTTATTTTGACCCTGAGTTTACAGCAAAAACTCCAAAAGGTAAAGAGATATGAATGAGAGAATTTACATATTCAAAAGACACAATTTGAATTTCAAATTTTTTTTCTTTCAAAATGTGATAGAAATTGTTGTCTGTACAAATTCAATGTGCTACCAAAATATCAGTACTTAATCTCCTATCTACATGTTAAAGACTCTGCTTATAAGTATATGATGTATTTTTCAGATTCACCTGGTATTCCACCCAGTGCTAATGCACATCAGCTTTTTCGGGGATTTAGTTTTGTAGCTATTGCATCAGATGATGAAAGCCAAGCAATGCAGACAGTTGGAGTGCATTCAATTGTCCAGGTGAGTACATTAATAAAAAGAAAAATCAGTGTTGTCTCTTGGTGGATGGATTGTTTCCTTGTCATAGAATGAGATATCATGACAAAATCATTGTCATATTTTATTCAAGAAAAGTAAAGATCAGATTTTTTCATCCAAACAAAATCTCTAAAGGTACAGAACCTGTATAATTACTGAGCAGCTATAGGTTCAAACAGGCTTCAACCTTAAATGAAAACATCCTACCATATGTACTGTATTAACTCTTTAATGTCAAGCCATAACTATAAGGTGGAGTGGAATAACAGATATATTTATTTATTGGGTTTTCCCCCCCCATACATGAAAATGTCAGTTGACTCCTGCAATGCAGTAGTAGAAAGCACTGGAGTATGATTGTGAATTGTATCTGGATGTTCAGGACTGCTGGAATTTGTGGCTCAGGACATATTCTGTCTCTCCTAAGCCACTTGAAGTTAGTTAGCTAATCTCTGCTTTTTGTGGCTGGTATCAGTGCATCATACAAGTCAGTGTTACAGTGCACACTCAAGCTTTGGCTTCCTTGATGTATTTCAGTGACTCCGGTAGAGTCCCCTGTATTAATAATTGTGAGGTTGTCACCTGGAAGAGGAGACCTCTGTAAAAATTGTGTTTGCCTCCTCTCTCTGCTTTCAATAATTACTGAGTCATGAAAACCAACTTATGTTCTAAATTGTGTTGAAAACTTCTTAATGTATAGGTAGGAATAAATTATTTGGTTTATGATTGGATTTATTTGTATGATTTGGTTTATTTGTATTTTTCAGTGCACTGGTAGTTTGCAAATGTCTGAGAAAATTTTAAAACCCCACAATTTATACAGAATGTGAATAATAGCCCTTGTATTTCTTTAACACTCCCATGTCTAGAATTGTTGCAACGTGCTTTTCTACACATTACTGTTTCATGTGTAATAAATTTTTAAAGATATAAATTTAGATCCTTTTTTATTCTCAATAATATTTCTGATTTGATATATGCATCGGAATTATTTCTGATCCTGGGATCTTACTAAAAGTTTCTGAAAGCTGCTCTGTGCTGCTTCATTCCCACATAATTTTGTAGATGGCATTTTTGCTCTTTGTATATGGTTTCCTTCTCTTTTAAAGGTCTGTTTCTCTGCTGCCTTTCCTCTGTGCCCCTCAACAACTTCCTCACTCCTATTTCCTCTTTTCTGTGCTGCAGGATACCCAGATGGTTTCCTGCAAATGCTTTGCATCCTTTGCACAAACTCCATACACTAGAACACCATTTCCTTCCCTTACAAGAGTGAGCACTTGTCCTCCTTTCAGCTTTTTATTTCTGTGAAAGGATTTTTGACTGCCATTCCATGCAATTCCGGCCAATCTGATTCTATTCAGTGTGTCTGAATTTTCCAGCTGGCATTCTGTCTATTCAGATAATGGAGACAGTGATACTACTTTACCATTGTTGTATCACTTTTTTATCTTGAAGTCTTCTGATTTTTGGGGGGTTTGAGTTTTTATCTTTAAATTAGTAAAGCAGCAATCAGAAAAATAATGTTGTCAGTTTCTAAATTACAGTGTGCATTATTTACAGCATGTGTAATATATAATTTATCTTATACTAATTTTGAACAGAAGGTAGTGGGGATTTAGTCCACTTTGATCTAGTAGAGTCATCAGTTAAAATTTTAAGCAAATCAATATGAATTTTTAAAAAGTTATTTTAATATAAAAATCAGTTACATATGAAGATTATTCATTAACTGATAGTGTTATTTTGGTAGCAGTTGCACAGGAACAGCATTCAGTTTACTGATGGATATGAAGTAAAGGAAGATATTGGAGTTGGCTCTTATTCTGTCTGCAAGAGATGTGTTCATAAAGCTTCAAACATGGAATATGCTGTAAAGGTAATTACTTTGTTATAAACCACACTTCTCAGATTTTAGCATTGGGCATCTTTTATTTGCGATAGAGAAATAGAGATTAAGGGTTTTTTTTTTTAATATAAAAAAATGTAAAAGTTAATTCATAAATTCTCAAATAGGTAAGGAGTTCATAACAGTCTTCAGTCTGGTACAACTTCCAGAATAAACTTCAACTCTGTTTTGGCTTCCTCGATTTCAGCAATGTTTTTAATGTTGCTTTTGTTATTCTGTAGAGATTTTTAGCAATTCTATGAAGGCATGAAGTTCTCAGTTGAAATCAGTAGATTTCCCAGAACTGCAATGATAAGGTTTTTTGTCTTTCTGTGCAATAACCTGGGTCTAAATGATTACTATAAAAGCAAGAGTATGGATTAGCAGACTTTATAAGTGGGGGGAAAATAAAGCAGTCTTTAAATTCTATTCTGTGAGGCAGTTCTGTTTTTGAATTGTTGAACAGCTTACTACTTACTTATGTAAAATACAAAGATTAATTCAGTATGTAGATTGCCTCCTCAGAACGTTCCAGTTTCAATCTGGTAGTTAAATACTTGTTTTTCTTCTGGTTCTGGCCAGGAACAGATTTGACTTCTGTTCTTTCAATTTGAAGTAATTTCTTGAAACTGCAAGAAAGTCCTGGCATAGCTGATAATTCCCTATCTAGTTATGACATTTGTTGTGAAGAGTCACTTACTTTTCTATTGCCTCTCTTAGGGCATTTTTTTCCTCAAGGAATCTTGAAAAAAACAATAAGATATCAGGGTCTGATGTGTTAGCAGGGGATGGGTAGCAGTATGGGAATAAGGATGAAGGGGTAACACAACAATGGAAGAGACATTATAGAAAATTGTGCAGTTCGGGAGAGGAAAATGTGGGAAGAACAAGAATACATTTAAGTAGGGTAAACTGTTACTTTGCTTGCTTGAACAAGGTGAACTTTAGAGCAAGAGCGTCATTCATTTTGTAATGAATGTATGTTTGAATTAACTCTGAGAATTTTTTACTTTTTCTATTTCTTTTTATTCTCTTTCTCTCCTGCTTTCTTTGCTGCACCAAATATTTGAGATTAGCATTGTGAAAGTCAATTCATTAGCATAATCTGAACAATATCTTGTGTTAAATTAGGGGCTTCCTATTTTATTAAATAATGGATCACTGAAGTCTTACCTACTGGACAACCTTGCATGATTTATCACAAAGACGTTAGGTCACTTATCCTCCAAAATTATTTTCAAAAGAGATTTTTTCATTTTTCAGAGTATTTTTTGCTTTGCCTTGGTTTGATTTTCCAATTTAACAGACTTGGTTTTGGTTATAATCCATGCCTTTTGCAACAATAAATACTGATTAACTATTGGTGCTAATAAGCATACCAAAGCATTACACTAGATCCACAAAAAGAACTATGCCTATGTCTGTACGTGCTCTTACAGATTATTGACAAGAGTAAAAGAGATCCAACAGAAGAGATTGAAATCCTGCTGCGCTATGGACAGCATCCAAATATTATTACCCTGAAAGATGTAAGTAGTGTTTTAAAGACATCCTTTAGTGTATTACAATTGTGAATAATTTCTAATTTGAGAGATGAGAAGCTACATATTTTAGATTTATGTTCATGTTTTTTCAGTATTTAAAAATAAAACAATGCAGTTTATTCAATAGTGTTCATTTTTATATTGGAATGTCTTGTGTTTTTTTTAAAGATGCATATATTGTGGTACAGTCTTATTCTGATGAGTCAAATAATTCATCCTTCATAAATCTTAGCAGAAGAGTAATTTATTTAATGTTGGCCGTGTTTTTAAAGGATAAGGGAAGTTTTTGATTGCTTAGTTGACTTCAAATCTGATTTTCCCTACATTAATCAAAAGCAATTTTTATGTACATTATTATATAACAAAGGACTCACTGTTAGCACAGTACCCAAAGTAATTTTCATGGACAGTAGCGAGTATTACTCAGTAGTAGACAAAATCTTACCATATCCATAGTTTTCACTCTTTTTTACCCGTATCTTTGTCTGGCTTCTGTATGAACGCTATCTAGGTATTTTTTCTTGGTATTATTTGCTCTGACCATGGAAATTCTTTGTCCATAAAAAGCGAGGAATAATATAAGCTGGGAGGTAGAGGGTTTTCATAGTGAACAGAATATTCTGATGACCTTACTTAAAAAGAAAATTGTCTTTGTCTCCTTGGTTATTCATTAGAGAGGATTAAAAATTAAAAAGGTGTATGCTTAATGACTTTCTTAGACTGCAGGGAAATATTCTGGTCCCCCAAACCAAACCTCAGGCAAAACAGCAAACCATTGCCAGGAAGCTGAGCTCAGCTGAAAGCAGATTGTCAGACATTTTGAAGTCATTAAAACAACAGCTCATAAATACTGTGGAGATGAGCACTAGAGAACTCTTCATGAAGTTGATCTACTATAATCTGTCTTCACTTTATTGATTTCATGTTGTTTGGCCCTTTACTGGACAGAGAAAATAAGGTAGATCTTCAGGGAAGCCCACCAGGGAGCTTATCTTATTGTAAGCAAGATACCACATTACAGTCCCACTTTCTGTTCTGTTTCATGCGGTTGGACAGTAAAGCTGCTTGAGAGCTGTGCTGAACAGAACCTGCATCAGCATTCATGGTGCTTTTAGTGCTGCATGATGGGCTCATGTGTTACTTGAATTTATAACACATCTTACGTTGTTTAATCAGGAAGACAAACATGAGAATGTGAGCACTTAACCTGAACTTAAGCATGATGAATATTTTACATTGAGAACAGATATCGTAGGCAGTCTTAAACAGCTACAATGTATGCTGAATTATTTCACTTTGTAATTAATCTTTTACCATCATCAGTCATCTTCCAGCAGGAACCATATTTCATGCACAACAACAGCAGTACACAACTAGACTATCCAAAAAAAACCCTTAAGCCCACAAAGCGAGAGAGGCTGTAATTCTCACTCACTTCTGCTTCAGATCAGTTCCCGAAGCAGAAATTATGGATGTCCAGTGTAAGAAAAGATATATAGGATTCATATGTAATAGAATCTTGTATAAATCCGTAAGAATTTGACAGTAGGTTTTTCTTGTCCTAGTACAGACCCGTGGGGCAGATTGCTTACATATCTCACATTATAGTGGTGTGCTATTACAGCTTTCAGAGAAGATAAGGAGTATTTTGCCTTCAGGTCTCAAACTCTATAGAGTATTGTTGTAAAAATATAATTCATTGTTGATTTGCTCAATTTTTCATTTAGTTCCACGTCACAACTTCAATGTTTCTAATCTGAAGTGCCAAAATAAAATATTTCAGCATTTAAATACCTGCTTTGAAAATTATTATTCTGCAAGAGATAATTCCTATCTTTTCTTCTAGTTCAAGAAGAAATGCAGTAATAGTTGGATTTTGCTTAAGATGGAAGTTTTCATTCTTGTTCAGCTTTTTTATGTAATTTAATTCTGAAGGTGTTTGGATTGAAACAATGGATATTCAAGAGACCAAATTCTTTCTTGCAGTGCACAGTCCTCTGGGGTTTTCCTTCAGATTGTTATCAGTGGTCTTTTTCAGTTACACAGTATATAAACAAAAGCAGCTATATTGTGCTAATTCAGATATCCTTCTTATCCAATATCCTGCCTCTGACAGAGGCCCTTAGTGGATGCCTAGGAAACAGTGTAAGAAGGGAGGAAGCACACAGCTTCCAACAAAACATTACCTAGAAACTTCCTGTGCCAGACCATTATAAGTATTTTACTCTTTTTATGTAATAGTTACTGTTCTGTAACAGAACTTTTGTCCTGCTTTGAGTTATTTAAAACATTGCCTGAAGAATCTTTTCAGAAACATTTTAGAAACCTGAATACAAGATATCCAGTCTTCCTGTCCAAGAGCTTATTTATGATTTCAAAAGAGCCTCATAATATGTCTGTAAAATCTTACTTCCCTTGGCAAAACCCTCAATTTCTTTCTCCATTATGTATTATGCATTATGTTCATATGCCTACATCTGTTTCTCAGTATAGTTTCTTCCATTTACCTTGTAGAGAAAACATACTTACTGACCTGTGGCTTGTGCTCAGTTAATTTTAAAAAGTAGTGTCACATTTGTGATCTTAGCATGATACTGTACATCTGTGAAGAAGACTTCATCAGTATTTATTCAAAACCAACTTGAGTTGGTAATACCATTAGAGGAATTGGTGCAAGGGGAATGGTTTATTTGGGAGTTATCTCCGTGTTTTTTTGGCTGGCAGACAAGACCAGCAGGTAAAATACGAATCAAATGCGAATTTTGCTTGAATTCTGCAATCTTGAGATGTGTATGCTCTGTCATGTCAAATGAAATAAACTATGTTCATCGTGTTATACCAGGATTAGAGGAAGCATACCTATTTAAAAAAAAATCCTGTTTAGAATCTAGAATTAGATAATTCTGGTTTTTAATACTGTGTAATATTTAAAGTCTTAATACAAACACATTCAGGTGCTCAGTCATTTATATTTCATGGGGGGAAAAATTCCTGTTAAATGAGAACACAGAAACCCATCATGTCTTCATCCTCTTAAGATCATAAGCTTGTAAGGCCCACAGAATTATTTAACTTTTTTTTTTTTTAATTTGGTGAGAAAATAAATCCTTTTAGTATCGTTAGAACAAAAATTTTGATGCTTAGAACTTTATTAGCAACTTTTTCCTAGGCAGCTTAAGACCAGGGAGTTGGGATGAAAACCTTTTTTTTATTTATATTTTCTGTTACTTAGCTGATCTCTAGTCCTAAATTTATTTTACTATAATTTTGGTAATTGTTTCTACTTAAATAGAAGTTTGGGTTTTTTTTCACACATTTTACTGAAAATAACACCATAAAAGTAGGTGGAAACGATTAAAGGGAACAGTTTGTAGAAGATTTCACTAAAGCAGGAATTGTTTCTGGATTAAGTTGGAACTCCCAGGTCAGGTTGGATGCTTTGAACAATGGAGGAGGGTTGGGACTAGGTGATCTTTAGGGGCTCTTTCAACCTAAGCAATTTTGAGATTCTCTGGAAGTGCAACTGAAGTGAAATGCTGAAGTGTAAGTACCTTAAAATGTGCTTTGGTATCACTCAGTCTGTAGTGCCCTCTGGTGAAAAAGTAAAGAATTCTCAAATGCTTCCCTGGATAATAAAATCCATGCAAAAATTAAGCCATTTTCCATGACTAGAAGTAAAGGATAAAATATGGATGTTTTAATGCTTTTAGACTTTGACATAGGCTTTATGTGCAGAGTAATGTATAAGTTTAAGGTTTTATCATAGCAATTTGTTATTCATGGTTCATAGAGGCTATTTGAGATAAACTTAGATTAATTTTTTTCCTTTTTTTTTCTTGTCTAACTGTCGGAATTATCTCTGTATTTTTAATTTGGTGCAATAATTGCTGCTTGAATTAGCTCTGGTTTTGCCTTAATTAGACTAGTTTCCATTTCTACTACTTCATTTCTTACGTCTAGTTTCCTTTGTTTTAGTGAACCTGTGTGGGGGAAATTTCCTGTTACTTATCCTTTTATCTTTAAACACTTTCATCACAGTATTTCTATGTTATTTTGGTATGGCATTGCCTTTTTGTAAAGATTTTGTGTTCACTTCTGAAGATGAACAACATGTGGATAGTGTGTGGGTTATGAAATACAGGGAAAACAATTGAAGAAAACAGCGTGTGGACACACCTGCACTATCTCTGTGTGTTTCACAGGAAGACAGCAGAGAATAAATATTTTTAAATATAAATTTTTATGTACTTTTTGCAGGTGTATGATGATGGAAAATATGTGTATGTAGTAACAGAACTTATGAAAGGAGGAGAACTGCTGGATAAAATTCTTAGACAAAAATTTTTCTCAGAACGAGAAGCTAGTGCTGTTCTGTTCACAATAACAAAAACAGTTGAATATCTCCACACACAGGGGGTAAGTTTTCATCTCAGACAAAATGTTTTTAGCTATTGATATTCTTCTCTTTCAGAAGCATAAACTTTTATCTTGATACATTGTTCTGTGTGGTAAGTAGTTTTTGGTAAACAGGAATTCGTGTTGAAATCTAAACTTTCCTTATCAGCTCTTTATATGTTCAGATAACTGAGATGATGCAACTGTTTCTGTTCTTTGTGCAGTCTGTCAGCAGTTCTGTGAAATATGCAGATAATTACTAACAGAGAGGATATGAGGGGAAGAAAGTTCAGGAAGAAGTGCTAGGACCACTGTTGTTGCATAGCCATGGGACCTAATGTAATTTCAGTCTTGTCCTGTGATATACCCTGAAAATTTATTTTCCACCTGTCATACTTGTAATTCTTTTGACTTCTTGGTTTTGAAAAACATGATTTATGACTTGTAACTCCTGTGCCATAGGGTCAGGAACTTGTAGGAGACAGATAATTAACGCTTTGGGAAATTAATTTGGAGACAGAGGAAGTAGTTCAAACATAGAGAAGGACTCTGTGATAATTGTATGGCAAGAAAGACAAGTTGTGTTGCATTTTTAAGAAAACAAGAAAAAGGGCATGGAGAAAAAGCAGAAAATAAGGGTGCAAGGAAAAAGTCAAGCTGCTAATACATGATTTTGTTATCCAAGAAAAGATGCTTTTTAGAACATATAGTACTCAAATTATTTTAAATAACAACAATTCCATACACACTGTCATGGCTGGAAGCTATTATTTCAGAAAACTTATGATCAAAGTTATTTGGTATCTCATTCTGTGATTCATCACTCAAGTCACTTTCTCATGTGTGTGGTTTTTGGAACCTGTGTGCACAGATTATAGTCCTTGGCCAGCAGCACCCATGGGAATTATGATCAAATCTTGATACCTTCTGTAAGGAAATAAAGATAATAGAATAACAAATCATAACTTGGTTCATTCTTGCCACATGTGGCTAAAAGAGGCCCAGAGCCCTTGCATCAAGTAAGGGATTTTAGAGGTTTTCATTTCTTTACAGTAGATTTCTGTAAATATTGGCATTTTAACTTCTATTAGACCACATGCACTTTGGAATGTTTGCTTTTGTAAATTGTCAAGTCTTACATTAAGTACACCTCCACAGGAAAGCTGGCCATATATGTAAATAGTGGGCACTTCAGTAGTCTAATTATTTTTTGGAAGAGTCCCTCATATCTTCAGTGGATTTTCCTGTTGAAACTCTTTGGACACTGGAGGAGCTTATTTGAATATGCTATTAGGTAATGTCTGGTTTGACAATCTCTGCATCTATGTGCAGTCTCCACAACCCTTCCAGGAAGAGTTTCCTCATGGACATTGATATTTCTGAACTGAGAAACTAGCTAAGCAAGGAATTAAATCCTCAGGATAAGTAGTGCTTCCAATGCTCAATCACCCAAAGCATTTTAAAAGTATGAGGGCCAACATACAGTGATTAAGGATTTGCACAAGAGACATCATAAAACAGGTAAACAAGAAGTGTCATGTCCTCTTGGAGCAGCAGACTTCTGAATGCTGATAGGTAATTGAGACTGCTGGTCAAAAGTGCAATGCTAAGAAATAAAGAACTGAAAATTCCTGCCTGTTATTTTGTTCTTTTCTGTTGCTCTAAAATAAAATGTTATTTCTACACAAAATACCAACATAATCTAAACAATCTGGCAATTAAAAAAAATGTATTTTTAAATATTTTCAAAATTTACCTTCGGGGAAACAGCTTAACATAGGAAGGTGTTTCACTTACTCTTTTGTGAGACATAAACATTTTGGTTGCTTGGGAAGTAGTGTTTTAATTTGAAATGCACTGTTAAACTTCCTCGTCCTCCTACCTGAGCCTCACTTCCCCTTCTTTCAAAAAAAGCATACAACTTAGACTGTTCTAGAAACTGCCAAATCTTCAGCTCTGTGGTGCTTCCATTGCTCACTTCTTCCTTTCTACCCCTTTTAGAATCTCTCTCCAAAAAAACCCCAAAGCATCAACAAGAATAAAACATTTTTTTTTTTATTTGCCTCTTGGAGCAGTAAAGGTTGTTTGGGTCATTATTAAGGAAAAAACTAAAAAACAAGGGCAATCAGGAACTGATTATCTCATACACTGACATCTCAAGCCAAGATGTTCCCCTTAAGACCTACTGTTCCAAGTCAAATTCTTTAATATCATTTGTATATTTCAACTTACAAGGTGGTTATTTCCATAATTTTAGGTACTTGGTTTGTTAAATCTGAGAATTGCACAGGATTTGCATGCTGGAGAAGCCTCTATTCAATGGACTTAACGTGTTAAATAGCTTTGCAAAGTGCATGACCCTCTGCACTCTTACCCCTTGGTCTCATGTTGCTTTCCTGAAACCCTGCTAGGTTTGGATGAGTGTGCTTGGCTCCTGAATTTTAGATATCACTTACTTGCAGAAGTCTGGGGGTATCTTCTTGTTCTAATGTGATTACTTTAATTAAATATTTTGCAATCTCTTCCATTTAAATTTAACCATGAAAAGCTGTGTTTAACATTAGTGAAACACACAGCGCAACAAGGAAGATAAAGGCCCTCCTGTTCTGCTTTAATATTTAAAGGAGGACACTTAGATCCTCTCTGCTGTCTTACAGTGGTATTATACCCTCTTCTTCACAGAGAGCAGAGTCTCTGGAGGCTGTAGGCTAACTTAGTCTTGTGAAGAAAATATAGAAGGTCAACTGATTTCAAAGACTGTCCTTGTGCATGCCAGGTTTTGTTAAGTCTTGTTATAACATAGCTTCAAATTCTGCCGGAACGTTGGCAGCTTCTCCGGTATTGTCAAGCATTTTACATCTTGAGCTTCTGCAAAAGGAGACTCTTGGGAACCAGTACAGGCTTTTTTTGGTATTTGGAGAATACCTCTTCGATACTTTGTTGGGAGTTTTCTTATTATTATTATTAAAATTCCTTCTTCATCAGGCTTTAAGTGTTCTTCTGAGATTAATTCAGTTTGTCTGAATGAAGAGAATGGAATACAGAGTTACTCCAGCAGTAAATAGTCTGTGGTTACATAGCAAGGTGTGGCACATCAGTAGCTATGGGCACCCCTGACTCCAAAAGATATTAGAAACCAAAGGTTCTGATTTAAAGAGCCTGTTAGTTATGCATGTTAAAAGGAAGGACATGATTCAGCCATTAGAAGAGACATACGGAACTGTCTGTACAAATAAATCAGGGTGGCAGGGATGTCTGGAGAGGGTTTTATAGTTAAGTTTCCAAGTTAGAATTGTCATGCTCCAGACACCACAGATCATCAAAAACTGCAGCTGATGGTGGAAGCTGGAACTCTGGAAACTGAGCATGCAGATGGGAGACTTAAAATTAAGTAGCAGAATTGCCAATTAAAATTTAAAGGTTTTCATATGTTTAACTTATTGTATTTAATGGCTTCTTTTTTTTTTTTTTTTTTAGGTTGTTCACAGAGACCTGAAGCCTAGCAATATTCTTTATGTTGATGAATCTGGTAATCCAGAATCAATTAGAATTTGTGACTTTGGTTTTGCAAAACAACTGCGAGCAGAAAATGGTCTTCTGATGACTCCATGCTACACAGCAAATTTTGTTGCACCAGAGGTAAAACCCAGGATAGTTTATATAGCTTGATATATTTTACTGGGATTTTTTTGCTAGATAGATTTTTTTTTTTGTTCTTGTGCAACAAGTAGAATCATTCTGTAAACAGTAAAAATTTGAAATTTTACCATTTTTATAGCATAATCAAAGCATTTCCAAGCATTTTTTTTCAAAAAAATATTTGTCTCCCTCAGGTTTTAAAGAGGCAAGGTTATGATGCTGCATGTGACATATGGAGCCTTGGTGTTCTACTTTATACCATGCTCACTGGGTAAGGGTAATAGTTATCATTTGCTTTGCTGTAGAATACCAAACCAATGTAAACAAAGCCAGTAATAAATGTAGGCCCACTGTTGCAGATGTTTCTGTCAAAGTACTGATTCATCTCAACTTTGGGGTTGAGAAAAGGGTTTACCTTTAGTAAAATCCAAGTTTTCAGGGACTGGTGTGAAAAATTCTTTGCTTCTAATGTCTCCTCTATTTTAGGGCTTTAATTTCTGCTTAAAGGTGATTTTGCACTAAGAATTTATTTCATGTGAAAATTAAAAGATAGATTAAGCAACATATATATTGAAGAAAATATATGTTGCAAATATAATTGCAATGCATTAAAGCATGTTTCTGTGCAAAATCCAGCCACTGAATGTTTTAAGTGATGCAGTTAAAATATAGTAAATGCAATAGAAAGGCATTGTATATGCAACAGAAATTAATTGTGTAAATGATGATAAGAAATTCAACTTTAGTACCAGAAGTTCAAAATTAAATTTATTTAGCAAATGCAATAGCAACTGGCTTTTTATGCTAGGTTATTCAAGTTGCCACTTTGGTTAATGGTTAACACCATCATAGATTTTTGTATTTTAAAATAAGTGACAAACATACTTGGTTTTGAGTGTATCTCTTTTTTGGTTGGGAACATTCTGATAGCAGCAAGAGTATGTACAGTCAAGCAAGGAAAGCTGCTGCACGTTTCTTCCTCTGGCATTAAACCAGCATTTATTCATTCTCAGACATTTAGATTTACAGCAGAATGGATTGGTTTAATACTTGACTAGAATATGAAAGTTTAAGGAATACTTTCTGTAATTCAGGAACCACCAGTATTTGAACTGCTATAGGAAAAATCTGGTTTTCAGACCAGATACAGAGGAAATACATGCAATAAGAACAGATCTATAGTCAGTACCATATATTTTCCCACATTAAGAATAAATTCTTATTACATCTGTTTTACTATTTGTTGCCTATAATTATGTTGAAATTGCAATCAGATTTCTAATACTTACTGAGACCCAGGTAATGGAAGTTGCTGACGTTGAATTTGTTTGGTTAAATAGCTACACTCCTTTTGCAAATGGTCCTGATGATACCCCAGAGGAGATTTTGGCCCGAATAGGAAGTGGGAAGTTCTCCCTCAGTGGTGGTTATTGGAACAGTGTTTCAGACACAGCTAAGGCAAGTATATTTGCTTTGTCTCTTGGGGGATCAGGGATGGATTGCAGCATTGTTGATTATAATGTATATGTTATATCATAGATGATTGGCTAAGTTCCCCCGTTGTTATATTAAAATACTGATCTAATCCCTTATGTGCCTAGAATTTCGTTTCCTGGTTTTGATCAGTTCATGTGTCAGCAGTCACTTGCATGTAGGAGGAAAGAGCAGGTGTGACTTACACTGTAGCAGTTAACAGCTGTCCTCAGAGATCTAGTGTGTTTTATCAGTATTCACACATACAGTCATCCATGGTGAGAAGTGCTTTGACAAAGCTTCATGTGGAAGCATGACATTCAAAAATCATACAGGTACCCTAATTCATGGTAATGAAAACCAATGAAGAATTACTTTTTTGAGAATTCTGTTTTTAACAGCAAATAGATTATGAGCCTCAGTGTGCAATATCCCTTATGGCCCTTCTACATGGATGCTTAAAATGCTAAAATTTTCCACATTTAATTGGATACCATACTTGTGTTACCAAATGTCTGTTAAGTCACATAATTAAAAAATAAACTGTTAGCATTGCTGGGTAGTTTTTCCTTTGTTTTAAACTGACATTATGCACATATTTTTATACCTCTAGAATCTTTTATAGTTTGGAACTATTAATCTGTTTTAAAGTCGAAGTTCTACTGTTATTTCCATTGATCTTCATTGACAGGACCTTGTTTCAAAAATGCTTCATGTTGACCCTCATCAAAGACTGACTGCAGCCCAAGTTCTCAGTCACCCCTGGATAGTTCACTGTGACCAGTTGCCTCAATACCAGCTGAACAGGCAGGATGCTCCCCATTTAGTGAAGGTAAGTAGATTTTTTTTTTTTCCAGCTTGCTGTTTAGCCAAAATTAGTGTAAAGAAAAGGGGTTTTGTTTTTAAGGTTGGAGGTAGCAGGTGTATCTTCTAAATACTGTAGAAAAGTTGTTACGACTGGATGTTGCACAAAGCCATAAAATGAACTTGCAATATGTAATAGGATTTAATGTGAAACCACTGACAGGTGATACATCTAATATATTTGAAAAGAAAAAAAAGTCTTGTGTTTAAAATCTGTTGGGTTTACTTACACTGGAAGGTTTAAGTGCTTTTGGAAACCAGCCTAAATCATTCTTCTCCAAGTGAAAAATGTCTGGTGACTATAGGGGAGTTTGCTAACTTTATAGTTTCAGAGGAGGGTACTTGCCAGTAACTGAAGGAAAACAGAATACTTTGTGATCACAGTAGAAGCTGAAGTCAAAAGGGCAGTGTTAATTACTATGGTATCACACTTCTGCGCTCTGTCTGAAACAACCTGGAACTTTTTCACTTTGAACAAGCAGAGGAAAATCAAAAATAATTGAATTCTACTTCTTTGTATTCAACCTTGTTTTCAGTCCTACTTTCAAGAATCTCTTGTGCAACATAAAAGGGATCTAAAGAATATAATTAACACTCTCTCTGAGTCAGCTATTAGAAAGTTCTAGCATCCAAAACACAAGTGGGAAGTGGGGGAGTTCTGATCCCACAGCTCACAACTTTCTACATTTTTTTTTAAGTAATTTTATGTGCTGAATAATGTTGGTGATTTTTAAATATTTTGTTGGAAACTAAAATGGTTAGGTAAGTGATAAGCAGAGACAGGCTACCAATTGGATTTCATTTCCCAGCTCTTTCACATAACATAGTGGCAACCTAGCTTATACCTTCTGGGTTTGACTAAGCAATGTAAAACTATTTATTACCCTAAAAAACACTCGCTTCTAACACTGCTAGGACTTGAGTAATGCAGTAGTATGTTTCTGTTTTGTAGATGAAAATAGACTGAAAGTTGAAACTTCAGAGTTTCTGGCATTTAGCACTTCTGTAGTGTGTGCATCAGTCACAACCTGCTCTTACTGTTCTTTTCCCCTCTGCCCCACAGGGTGCAATGGCAGCAACTTATTCTGCTTTGAATCGTAATCAGTCACCAGTTTTGGAACCAGTTGGCCGTTCTACTCTTGCTCAGAGGAGAGGTATTAAAAAAATTACCTCAACAGCCCTGTGAAATGACCTCAACCAGACACTTGGTACCACAGCATAAGATGATAGCACAAATCATGGCGACAGGTAGCACATATCTGACAGATACCTGCAAGCACACTCTGTCCCAGCTGGTACCTATAATGCTGCTGCTCCTGCTGCTGCTACTGCTTTCATCTACTCTCGCTTTAAACTGTTGATGTCAAGTTACTGATCATACTGGAGCTGCAAATGGAGTGACAAGTGGAAACAATGAAAATTACCATGTTCGCCACTGAGTAAACCAGAAGAATTACAAATGCCACCTCTGTCAAAAATACACTGAATAAAGCACTCTGCACCACATAGCATTATTTTTATAAGGAATATTTTTTTTGTCCCCTAAAATATTCTTTGTTACAGGTCGAGATGGACAGTTTATGTTAAGCACTTAGCTTAAACAATCTGTTTATATTAGCACTATACATTGTGCCATCCAACATTTTGTATGTTTTTGTAAACAGTTCACAAGCAGTACATTTCCGTGCTGTTTTCTTTAATGTATACATGCCTTGTTTTACATAGATATTATTAATCATTATGACAAGTAAGTCTGATTAAACAGTTCACCTGGATTAATCAGTATTGTTGAACAGCTCTAAAAGAAGCCTGACTGTTAAACAGCTATTGAATGTAATACTATGGATAAGTAGTTTTCCTTGCCTATGTCTTTTCTACATTTCTGTGTTTTTGATGCCACATGTCATGTTATGGAATTTAAGCAGTGAATCTCTCACTATACTATATATCCTATAGGTAATGTAACCCAGAGAAAAGATAACTTGCTCCATATCTCACTGTCTTTGTTACCCTTCCCCTCCCTTTTAGTCCCTCCCATCTAATCTCTGGACTCAGGAATTATTGCTAAATACTTTCTGATAGAGGACATTTCTATATGGTTTATTCTTATAATCCATTGTTAATATTTTATCTGTATTCTATGACTTTTGTTTAAGCTGCAAAGGAATTGTTCAGTGAACGAATGTTGGCATTACAGAAGAAAGGCAGAATTTGAAGTAAAAACAAAACATATTGGTCGCTAATAAGCAGCAGCCTGCAAAGAGTAGATTTAAACTGCAGTCATTGCAGTTGCAAAACTGATGGATCTAATGTTCTGCCAGTTGCTTTCTGATAATTTTAATTAACACTGGAATGTGTTTGAATACAGTGAGTGTTCCATTCCACCAAAATTACAGGCTATGTAAAGTCCTTCCAGATAGGAAATGACTATTGGGAATTCTAGCTTTAATGAAATATGGATCTGGGAGAATGGCTGTTGGTGAACGGCTGTTGGTGAACAATGCAATTTTGTGTTTTGCGTAAGAAGGTATTTTCTTGGCTTAGTGGTATTAACTTTCTTTTATGGTGCTTAATTGGCTTATTTCCCTGAAATCATCAGTGGTCTGTTGATAGGAACAATCATCTTTATGACACCACAGATTTGTTCTGGATGGGAGTGTTTCGTCCTGCCAGAATTTCTGAGTTCCTTGCGGAAGCTTCCTTTGCTAGATCTGCAAAGGATCCCACTTTTTTTTCCCTTAAAATTTTGCTAAATATTTAATCCATGGTAGAATTGTGAAGAAATTAGTTTTATAAACAAGGATTCTTAAATTTGCCTAGCTCTCAGAAATTTGAAAACACAGCTCTTCCCAAGCAAATGGTATTTTTCCTTTACTTGGTGCTCTGGCATTGAAGTTCCCTTTAATTATACAGATGCATCTACCCTTCCTTCAAGAAACATTTTTAAGTAGAGGCAGAAAAAGGCAATCTTAATTTTTTTTTTTTTTTTTACACTGGCAATTCCAGAGGAATTTAGTAAAACCTTACCTCTCAAAATCAGGCTTTTCAAAATCTGGAAAATGTACTTTCTGGTGGCTTTTAAGGTGTTAATAAAAGACTGTCATATCTAGTCAACCAAATTATTTAAATGCTGTTGAAATAAAAAGATGGCAGTACTTGCCAGTGTGTCAGTAATAACATTTCACTTCAGGAAGGAGTTCCTACTCTGTTCAGTTTGTGTATATAGGTTCCTGGCAAAGAACAGACCAAAAAGAGGAAGTGTTAAGCTGCCTCACTATTGGCAATATCCACATTAAAATAATATTAAAATATTTTCAGTAGTTTTATTGTAGCCTTTTTTTGTGGTCCTCAAACTCATTAGCCAAACAGTGAAGCAAACTCCTGCATTTTATGTATCTACACTCTCAAGTGAGCTGTTAATTTAGTCTAGACTTTACAAATATTGCTATTAAGTCATGTATATATATCAGCAGAAGGTGAACATTTTAAATTGTAGCAAAACAGGAAAATTCAGCACACCCTAAACTGAATGTATTGAAGTCTAAATCCACTATATTTTTAAGTTACTTTCTAAACCAAGGTATAAAGAACCTGCCTAATCAGGGAGGTGTATTTTACAGCCAGGCATGGTTTATGTACCTTGCTTCCTGGTTTGGATCCATGTTCATGACTTCCACTTTTTTTTAATGTTTTTATAGCTGCAGTTGTTATAACCTATAAAGAAATCCACATAATGCTTCTCTGAGTCTCAGCACTTTTCTGTTAGAATGTGAGTTTATGACCCACTGTGTAAATGCATTGCTGGACTGCTGCAAAGCATTAGCAAGTGACTCAGAGAGTCATGGAGGATAAAAAAAGAGAATACAGATACAGGTGAATTTGTCTATGTGTTGACCATGGTTTGTTTTTAATTTTTTTTAGTGTGAAATTACCATTTACTGTGCTTCAGAGCATGAGGGAACAGAGGGAAGAGTGAAGTTGCAATACTCGTTAAATGCCATCTGTGTCCAGTAATGGCAAAGTTCTGTGTTCATAATCACTATAACGTTGAGGAAAACTTAAAAGGAGTTTTTCAAGAAAACAGTTAAAACTTTTTTCTGAAGAGACAAGGCCATAAGAAAATAGATTTACGTGTCTGGGATTTTTGTGTGTGTGTGTGGTTTGCTTTTGTAAATGTGGTGTTACCAACTAAAGCTGTGCTTTTCTATTATTGGAAGGAAAGAATTCAAAGTGTGCTGGCCCTTACTAAGCAGTGGTTAATAGATGAATTTTCACATATGAAAATGATGTAAATGATTAGCTTTATCTTGATACTCTTGACCTAATCAAAGGGAAGGTGTACTTATGAGGGATGTAATTATTTTGCAACCTAGTTGGGGGGAAGTCTACTTAAACAATTTTTAAAAAATTGCAAAATCACAGATAAAATATTTTTCTACGATTCTATACAATCATACTTTATACTAGTTTTCTCAGCATGGCATGTAAGTGAGTCTAAGGTACTGTTCCAGGAAATCAGTGGTATTGTACCTTGTTCTAGACCATTACAATAGCATCTGTTAGATGCTTGGCACTGCTGTCATAGAACTGAAATGCTAGTTAAAAAATGATTAATTGTACTGAATACTTTAAATGGTTGTTTTATTCCGAGTCTGATCTAAGAGATGTTCCAATCATGCTATTAATGTGTAATTAAAACTGTTCCAGATGTAACTATGAACAGTTTTGGAAAGTATCATTGCTTGTTTTCCTGTCTAATGGCAGGTTTTGTAGTCTTCAAAAGAAATTGAAATTTCTACTATGAATAAACTTTCAAACATCTTAAAAGGTTGTTTTGTGTAATAATTTGTTCTGACCAGTTACAAAAGTCATTGCTTGTTCATCACTAGCGTTGAACTACCTTCACAGCACACTGAGTGTGCTGTGCCAACCAGAAAGGGTTTGTAAAAAACAAGTGTCTCAACATTGCAGCACGTTGAGGAAGGTAAAGATGGAGACAAAGGAAAAACTCGAATTCAGCCGGTGCTTATAGACCTGATCTAACATATAGCAAGACCACAGTGCAAAGATATTTTACTTAAATACCCCATCAGCTTCCAGTCAACTCTGAAGTACCACTTAATGCTAAATAAACATGCAATGCCTGCATTGCTCTGGACACTGAAAATATGGGCATGTTGGAAAATTAACACACTTTGTAAACATTTGAATCATAACACTAAATGCAGAAACACTCCATAAACAACAGGCCCATGTTTTAGCAGCTCATACAACTTGGAAGCATACAGCTGTGATTCTTTTTAACCTTGCAGACTGGAAAAGATGAGAGATTTTCAAAGGTTGCATAGTGTACAAAAATTACAGTAATTGGGATAGAGGATATGTGAGGAATGCAAGCAGAGGTTTTGCTAAGTGTACCAACAGGAAGGCATCAGGTAACATGGAGAGGTTTGTAATGGATATGGGGCAAGGGTACTGCGATTTCCTCGGTGAGATTCACAACTGTAATCAGAGGTGTATACAGCTGTGGCCCTTTTTTTCACACTAGACTTTGTGCTGCCTGTCTAAAAACATTTTTAAATTTATTTACAAGTGAACTGGATAATTTGTAGACCTCCAGAAATTCTGCAAAGGCTCGGGTATACCAAAGCTCCTGCTGTCAGCCTTCCTCACCTTCGTGCCCTCTTATTTACAGAATCAGAATAGTTTGGGTTGGAATGGAGCTTGAAAATCATCCAGTTCCAATCCCCTGCCGTGGCAGGAACACTTCCCCCTGGAGCAGGGTGCTCGGAGCCTCATCCCAGCATAGCCTTGAACACCTCCGGGCATGGGGCATCCACAGCTCCTCCTGGCAGCCTGTGCCACTGCCTCACCACCCGCACAGTAAAGAATTTCTTCCTAATGCCTCATCTAAACCTACTGTCTTTCAATTTGAACCCACTCCTCCGTGTTCCATCACTTCGAACTCCTGTAAATAGTCTTGCCCCATCTTTCCTGGCAGGTACTGCAGGTATGAAGGAGTTATCACTAACAGCGCTGGCCTCGGGTGCTGTGCGGTGTCCCGGGGCTGCAGGGGCGCGCACTGCCCGCTCCCGCTCCTCCTTTTCCTTGAGCTCCGCCACAGGACGCCGGGCAGTGCCCAGGCGGGGCGCTTCTCCGGGCTATTCCCGAGGCCACTCCCGGGGCCACTCCCGAGGCCACTCCCGGGGCCACTCCCGGGGCCACTGCCGGGCCGGGCCGGGCCGGGGAGCGGGCCCCGGGCGCGCCCTGCGCCGCTGGAGTCCGCCGGGCCGCGGGGGGGCGCTGTGGCCGGGTCGGCGCAGCGGCCGGAGCGCCGCGCACGAGCCCGCGCAGCCCCGGCCCCGCCGCTGGTCCCGCCCGGAGCCGCCGCCGAGCCCGAACCGCCGCCCCCGCCCGGAGCCCCTCCCGCCGCCCCTCCCGCAGCCCCTCCGCGGCGGAGCGTTCGGCGCCATGCCTAAGAATAAAGGTGAGTCGCCCTTTCCCTTGGCCGGGCCCGCGGCGGCGCGGCCGGGCCCAGGCGCGGTGGCGCAGGGCAGGCCCGCGGCCCCTCACGTGGAGCCCGCAGCCCGCGGGCGGAGCGGCCCTCCCGGCGGGCCCGGGCCGGTTCCGCCCGCCGGGCGCGCCCCGGAGGCCGCCGGGGCCCGGCCGGGAGCGGGGGCCCTGCCCGCGGCTCGCTCCTCAGGGATGGCCCTGCCGAGGAGGCGGCCCGGCTCCTCCGTGCCCGCGCCGGCAGCGCTGCTGCCGCTTCCCTTCTTCATTCCTCCGGAAAGAAACGCGGAAACCGTGAGGGAAAGGGAGCAGCAGATTTTAACAGCTGGGCAAGTATGAGTTGCTCTTATGCTCTTCGTGAAGAGCATCTAATGCTGTTGCCACGTGTGTGCCTTCTTAAAAGGGCAGCTTCACTTGGAGGGTAAGCTTCCTCTTGAGTATTTCAGGGATTTCAGCAGCACCGTAACTGAAGTTATTGATCTGCTCTTGAAGATTATGTGCATCGGGCTATCCCACCGTTGTTTTTGAGGTATTTGGTAGCAGGGATCACAAACTGAAATTGGCCATCTTGTGAAAATCATTTTGAAGGCTGCTGTCACTCTAGAGCAACCAGGACACCTTAAACAGTGGAGATTCTAATGTTTATTTACTTTGTTGTTACCCAGCTAAAAATTTAGACATAAAAGCAAGCAAAAGAATCTAGATCTGGGTAGGATACTTAAAATAGCCATATAGAGTACAGGCATAAAAATCTCTGTAAGTCTGACTTTTCTCACTCACTGTATCTAGAGACAGCAACACCTGCTTTTTACTTCTTCCACTTTTAATTTAGGCAAAGGAGGTAAAAACAGGCGACGAGGTAAGAATGAGAATGAATCAGAAAAAAGAGAACTGGTCTTCAAAGAAGATGGGCAAGGTGAGTCTTTAACTATAATATGGCAATGTCATTGTTTTCAGTCACATACTGTAAGGGACAGACTAGAGAGAGGTATTCTTATTGAGGTTGTATTTGAATTCCAAATGACGTATTGAATGTAAGAGAAAGACAGGAGGAGAAGGGAAGTTTTCAATATCTTCACTGCTTAAAAATGACATTTTTCTCTTCTTGACCTTAGTGCATGCTGTGTGTAAAGCAGCACTTAAATATTTCCTAGAAACCTCTTGATAGCTTTGTGTGAGGGTCTGTGAGCAGTTGGCTTAGCAGATGTGGTTCAGTTTCGCCAGTAATTCCCCTTGGGATGCACAGTCCCACTTTCTGTTTTATATGGACTCTAACATCTCTTGGATCCTTCCCTGAGCTGCCCGACGTCACTGATGTGGCAGAGCAGCTCATCTCACTGTTCTGTCCCCTGATGGTTTAGTGCAGTTGGCTCCTGGGCTGGAAGTCTAGCAGTTATTAAAACAGGAGATGGAAGTGGGAGGTGAAGTAAGGCACAAGAGGGCTCAGCCAGGGGATGACTGGGATTCCCATCTGCCCTGCCTTTGGTGACAGTGAGCTCACCTCCCTTTCAGCTCACCCTGTCTTGTGTGTGTCACACTCTGGTGGTTGCTCACATGATGTGAATGCTTTCCTAGAAACCAGTTAATCAGTTGGTTGTTAGAAATATGGGGAGGGTTTAAATCACTGTAGAAGTGCCACTGAACAAATTTCTGGTCTTTTGTGTTGGTTCTAAGCAGAAAAGGAGTTTACTTTTATGTACATCTGAAACTTAAGATCCTTTACATCTCCCGAGCAAAATCTATTTAATGAAACATTAGTCTCAGTTATGAACAGTCTCGTGGTTCGTTGGACTATCTAATTCTGTGGAGTTCTCCAGTATGTGATTTTTTGTAGCTTGGTGAGGGAGAAGATGAAATACAAGGTGAAGAGATCGAGGGTAGGGTTAGAGAGGTGCTTCACAGACCTCAGCTGAAGTCCGCTCTTTGCCTTCCAGCCAGAATCTGATAAGGGTTATGTCCTTTCAAGGACAGTGGGGTGTTGTCCACAGAGCCTCTGCAAGAGGGATTCAGAGTCTCAGTAAGTGGCTGTACAGGGCATGCAGCTTTTTCCTGCCTCAGTGACAGCACTGAGATGTTGTCCTTTAAGACAGGTGCTGTGATGTTGTGATATACTTTCATACTCTGAGTGTGACTCAATAGCTCTGAGATTTTCTGTAGTAAACATTTGAGAGGGAACAAGAGGGTGGATGCAACCAAAAAGGAACAGTATTTGAAAATGTTAACATCAAGAATGATACAAAACAGTGATACATTCTGCAGCCTGTGTGGGTACTTGAAGCTCTTCTCAGCAGTTCATGTTTGATAAAATATTACAGCAGATTTGGGTTACAGTGGAGAAGTTATTGGTTGTGTCTTGAAGCTGGATTTGTTCAGTAGTTTTGCTCTGTGGCACTTTGGGACATGACTTAGTGGTGGACTTAACAGTGCTGGATTAATGCTTGTACTTGTTGATCCTAAAGATCTTTTCCAGCCTAAATGATTCTGTATGTTACCATCTCTTTCAGAATATGCCCAGGTGATCAAGATGTTAGGCAATGGAAGACTGGAGGCATTATGTTTTGATGGTGTGAAGAGGTTATGTCATATTAGAGGGAAGCTAAGAAAAAAGGTAATTCTGAAGCATTGTAATAGGAAACAATGATGTTATGCATGATATGTAATTGTAAAAATTTACATAGGTAGCTTGTTACAAAAATGAATATTCCTACTGCACTTAATATTTTAAGCTATTTTTTTTGATAGTAAGCTAGTCTGTCCTTCTGTTTCCATTGCTGGCACAAGAATAGGCAGTCTTTGGCTCTTGGGTGAAGCTCACAGTTTTAGGGCTGCCTTTCCATGTGCATATTTCAGGGGAAGGTTTTTTTTTGGCTGCTTATGAAATACAAGCTTTTCATATTCTAGAAAATTATACTTATTTAAAATAATAAAAATCTCCCTAATTGCAGATGGGGTGTTTGGTGATTATTTATAAAATACACCTCCAATGCCATTGTTTCATTGTCCACTTCATCAGTTCCCGAAATATTTTTGTTGAAAGCTAATTGCAAAGATTTTTACCTTCAGGGATGTCAAAACGTGTGTTTGCATTCTTAACTTTGCCATCTTCAGATGGTGTCCCCTCTGGCCCTTGTCAGGTGTTACATCTTCCTGTCCTCTGCTGGTGTATGGTGAGGAGGAGGAGGTCCCTCAGTCTGTTGCCAGTGAAAGCAAACATTCACTGTCTTCATTCTGGATTGTTCAAATTTTTGAACAGCACTGAATGCACATGTCTTGGGATCAGTGTAAGCAGTGCTATAGCTGCCTGCAAGAAAGTGTTGAAGTGGAGAATGTGCATAAGTAAACACTGAGTGCTGCAGAATGAATTTCGTGCTACAAAAGGCACCACTTATCTATTCCTTATGTTTAAAAGAAAGGAAATTCCAACTGAAATTAGTTCAATCTCCAAAAAATCAAGTGTTTGTGGGATAGACCCACATAGAAGCACCCTGTGCATTTTAAAGCATATCCTCTTTTGCAGATTTCTGGTTAACATTTTCTAGAATTCTGGTTAACAGAAATCTTCTAGATTTCTGTTTAACAGTTTCTAGAAACAACTCAGTTCATTTTCTTGTGCTCTTCACTGTTTTTGTCTATCACCCCCTTCATCAGGTTTTTAATTTTTGCCCCTGAGGAGCTCAGTTCACAGAGTTCATGACTGGTGTCTTGATGCATTCTTTCTGTTTTCTCAGATGTTAAGGCTTAGTAACCACCCTGTTGGCTAGAAGCTCTTCAAAGAAATTTGATTAGCCTGTAATAACTTCATAACGTGTAAAAATAATGTAACTATAAGTATTTATGACCTTGGGTTTGCTGTTAAAACATTAAATTGGATATTTCTAGCATACTGGTTAGAAAATGAAGGTGGTGGCTGTAGTGAAATGTTTTATGTCTCTCCATAAATCTAAATGTGCTGTTTGGTTCTTGTGTTATACAACAGAAGTTGAATTTCTTTAACACATGTTTTTTCCTTCAGGTCTGGATAAATACGTCTGATATTATATTGATTGGCTTAAGAGACTACCAGGTAAAAATTCAGTATAATATGACACTATAAGGAGTATCTTACAAGTAGCTTTATTTACTGTTAAATTGCAGCAGCTGTTGTGAGGAAATTCCTGTCTAACTTTGCATTTGTATTTAGTTGTGCTAAATCATGATTTTTAGTTTCCTTGTACTACAGGAAGATTGTAATGAGTAGACAAATTCTGGTTTGACTTGTTCTTCTAAATTGCACCCTGACTTTGTAAGTGAAGGTACTTATTGTCATCACGCTTGACCTGTTTTTTTCCAGATGTAGCTGTTTGGTGCTTGCATCCTGTGGTACAAAGGGAGATTGAGTCAAGTAACAAACATTTTACTGTAATAATTAGGATTGTTGGTAATCAGAATTTTGGATCCTTGATGTTTAGGCTTTTACCTTAAGAGGCAAATTAATCAGTAATTAGTTTGTACTTAAATTTCCAAAAATGGAGTGGCATAACTTTACGGAATATAAACAGTAATGGGAAACAGTTGTCAGGTTTTCATTAGGTGAATGCCTTTCATGAATATTAGTGTTGTCAGCAGTTGTTCAAGATAGATTCTGCTTCTGAAATGTGCATTAGGTTTATAAAACATTTAAAATACTGTCATTTATTGTATATATTAAAGTACTTAAAACCAGTAATTTTTTGGTTTTGACTTTGCCAAGGGAAATATAGGTTGGATATTAGGAAAAAGTTTTTTACAGAAAGAGTGATAGAGTACTGGAATGGTCTGCCCAGGGAGGTGGTGGAGTCACCATCGCCAGATGTGTTAAAAAAAAAATAAAAACAAAAAACAAACTGGATAGACACTCAGTGCCATGGTTTGGCTGAGGTGTTAGGGCTGGGTTGGACTCCATGGTCTTGAAGGTCTCTTCCAACCCAGTAATTCTGTGATTCCTGATTGACCATCAGCACCTCACTGTGTGTATTGTCTGAAGAAAGGTTCATTTCAAAGGCATGAAACTGAACTTGTCAAGTTCTTGAATACTCAACATTTCTCATTTGTTGCAAATTCTCTTTTGTCTTGTTGCCCAGGGAAGTTGTGGATGCCCCATCCCTGGCAGTGTTCAATGCCGGATTGAGCACCCTGGTCTAGTGGAAGGTGTCCCTGCCCATGGCAGGAGGGGTTGGAAGTAAGATGATCTTTAAGGTCCCTTCCAATCCAAACCATTCCGTGAATCTATAAATTACTTGTATTTGGAGATAATTAAAGTTATCACTGAGAAGAAATGAAAATACTCCAATGTGTTTATTTACATTTAAAGGAACTGGAGGGGAAGAAAGAACAAGATGTTCTTCTGTAAATATTACAGGTGTTAGTCCACTGTAAATAATATAGTTGTTGTAAATAATGCAGTCTCCTGAGGTTAACAGCGTTAACAGTTTTATTTTTCCTTCATGGATGACTAATATGGTCTAATAAATTCTTATTTAGGATAACAAGGCTGATGTTATTCTAAAATACAATGCAGATGAAGCCAGAAGCCTGAAAGCATATGGGGAGCTTCCAGAACATGGTAGGAATCTTTTCACTTCAAATTGGAAGTTCATGTTGGATAAGAATACTCCGTCTGTCTTGGCACAGTGTGAATGCACTCCTTAACTTCTCTAAATTCCTTCATAGCTAAAATCAATGAAACAGACACATTTGGTCCTGGAGATGATGATGAAATCCAGTTTGATGATATTGGAGATGATGATGAAGATATTGATGATGTAAGTAGTAAATGTGTATTTTTACCATATGCTTGAAGCCCTCATCTTTGGCAATAAGCTGTTGTTCTACAGCAAGGAATACAAGGGTGTTCAGGATAGCTTTGCTGCTCAGGGACTGCCTCAGGGTGTGGTGTGGTGCATTCATGTGCCAGCTGTCTGTCCTCTCTCCTGTCCTACAGTCATTCCTGCGCTGGCCTCTAAACACATGGCACACTTGTGTCCCGCTGCTAAAACACACGTGGAGAGCAGACTGAAGGTGCCTAAAGGAGAATCAGTCGTTTGACACCCCCCAGTTCCTCTAGGTTTAACAGCCTTACTGTCCCACCAGAACTGCAGAAATAATTAAGGGATTTGTTTTTTAAAACACAAAGGGTTTAAGTCTCCAATTCTGTTTACATAAAAACTACAAAAAGCTGCATCCTAATAGTTTTTCTAAAGTTAATCTTGACTGTCACAGTCACTTGTGTTACTGCTTACCACTAAACTCTAGTATTGGTCATGCACACTCTGAAATTATAGTAGTAAAATTGTTACAACTCAAATTTTATAGTAAATTGCAGAAGTAGTATCTGCTGTTTAATGTTTCTAAGTTGATGCGCTTTAATTTACAGCTGAGTAATGAATGTTGTGTGCAGGGTCAGCTGGCTGAGAGGATAAGTAGTAACTTACTGAGCCAGTGAGTTAACTTAATTGGATAGACTGTTCTAAGAGTACTCTCATGCTTTAATTCTTCATCTTTTTACTCCTCTCTCTGAGTTGATAATATGACTAATTATTTTAAAATGCTTCCATTATTCTGACTTGTTTGAGATTATCAATATATGATTCATTAGATCAAGTGTTTTAAAAATATGAAAATGCTGAGGAATTTTTCTTCAGACTTTTGAAAATTTCACTTTGGGCCTGTCATTGGTTGAGCTTACTGAAGATTTAGCTCATTGAAGCTAGGAAAACTAGTACTGCGTGCTTTTAATAATGAGGCTATTGAAAGACATCAAAGAGATAAGTAGCTGTAGGACAAATTTGCAAACTAATGGATCTGTGTGTGGGGTTAAGTGAGCAGCTATGATTATTTCTAAGCTTTTGCCAGCTCTTCAATGAAACATTAATATCATGCTTTAAGAAAGTAAAAGATACAAAGAAAAGATGTGAGTAACCTCTCTGAGGGTCACCGTTATATATCTGGAATGATGTGCAGTTTCCAAGGTCATTGTTAACAGAAGGAACTCAGTGGAGCCTTTCCTTTGTTTTTTATATCACAAGGATAATTAGAAAGTCACCACTTAGGGGTGTGACTCTCAAATTTGGTTTTATTTTTGTTTTTGAGCATCATGGCCTAATTTATGGCTGGTCTAGTGATGTATAGTTGTACTGTAGATACTGTTGTTAGGCAGAATTGCTCACCTGCATTTCTTGTCACAGGGCTTGTGGGGACAAAGGCAGGGAGTGATTGTTCATGTGTTAAGGGCATGAGCTGAGCCAAAACAGGACTGTGCTGAGTTCAGCAAGTCTCCTGTTGAAATGTCAAAGAGTTGCTTGATGAAAAATACATTTGGATGAAATACATGGTGTGGTGTTTTTGCTTTTCAGATCTAATTTGGACAGAGGTTTACATTCCAACTTTTTTCCTCCAAGGATTGTTCTACATTGATACTTCGATTACTTTTTGGGTGATGTCCCTTACTTTTAAGAAGACTGAAAATTCTCAGTAAAGAGTGTAGTTTGTTACATCAAAAGGATTTATTTTCAATGTTTGTTTTAAAGTATTTATATTTCTTTAGAAATGGAAAACGCTGGATTATCACAAAGGTTCAATGATATGCCACAAATATTTTGTCTCTTCACCAATTAGAGCTTTTATCTCTGGATGTAAGTGAGATACAGTGACATGGGCTGTAAAAGACTGCATTTTCCCCTCTTCTGCTTTCATCACTACAATTCCAGTTAAACTTGTATTTTGAAATAAAAATTGTTTACCCTGTAATTATCATGGATTTTGATTAAAGGAAAATAACCCAGATCAGATTAGTATCAAATCATACTATGCAGTGTCTGTCCTTATACCCCTTGCCTTGATGTTAACTTTAAAAAAGATTTTGATAGTATAAGAGGAAGGCAGAAATCTGCATTTAAACTCATAATGCATGATGAATCTGCTTTTCACATCTAGTAGCATGCTGCTATTTTTATACTGATTTTGATAATTAAAAACACTCATTATTTCAAAGACATTCTCCATGGTGGAGGGAGGGGTGGGAGAGGAGTAAAGATGAACAGTGAGCAGCATCTCAAATTTGCAATTTTTTGGAAACTGCGGTTGGTGCAGTGGCCGAGCTGCAGCTGCAGACGATGAACACTGGGTGGCGCCCGACTGAACAGGGAGACAAATGCAAAGCCTTCACAGTGGGGTTTCTACTGAAAAATGCATAAAATAGGTTTTCCCCAAAGTAAATGCTTAACATTCTTGATATGTTAAACATGTAGAATATTTTTACATTATATAAAAGGTTATGTTAAGAGTAGAGTTTTATTTTAATCTGAAATTCCATACATTGTAAGGTGCAACATAAAAGCTTAATGTGAACTTTGAGTAACAATATAAATAAGAAAATAAGTTTGTGTCAAAAGTAGAAAGAATCTTTTCATCCAGAATAAATCAATGAAACAGACTAGTGGAAAGATTCTTGTCCACCTTCAGACTGGAGGAGTCAATTGAGAAGCTGAATAAAGACTAACATCATCATGCAAATATTATTTTGTGGTAGCCTTAGTGTCTTTGTCTTTAATTATGTATTTAACAATTCTGAAAGCAGGTTAATGGAAAAATTCCTTTTGTGCCATAAAGATCTGATTCTTGACACTTGTATTCCTTATACAGTCTTTTTGGTATGATGTAAAGTGACTACCCCAATAGATAAAAACAAAATGACTTTAACTACAGAGTGGCCTCTTTGCTTTATATTTAATTTTAAGGAGACTTAAACATCCAGAGCTTTTGTAAAAATGTCTTCTCTTTTTTCTTTCATTGTAGTGTCTATTTTCCTTGCATGGATCAGGTACCCTGCTTTAGGAAGAACATTCTCTTAGTATTAAGTAATTATTTCATGGATTTTGACATTTTTATTTGTTGTAAAAACTTGGTAAGTATTGAGGGAAAGATACTACCAGTACAGCATTCTTATTCAACTGATCTTAAATGTATCAATTTACTGTCTTTGTATGTCTGTAAGGTTCAATTGTGAAGGAACATAAATGGTGTAATGTTTCTGAATAAGGCTTATAAACCACTCCTAAGCTCATTGGTTTCCTCATTGTATTCAGCAGGCTAAGCAGCTCTGAAAATGTTTAAAAGCTCTCAAAGTTCTTGAGATCCAAGTGCACAAGGTGTCTGTCCTTTCAGTTGTACTGGCAGGAAGGTTAGTGATTAAATTGCAGAAAACGGGTACTGAAGATTCCAGTATTGTGGGAACTGTACTTGTCAGTCTCATATTCTGAATGTGAAATGTAAATGCATGGTCAGTGGTAAGGGGAAACACATAGACACTGCTGCTGTAGGGAGCCTACAGTTCTCAGTGTAACACAGACTTTAGCTGTGGGTCAAACATGGAGCTGTTCCTGTCAGAAGCAGTTGTGGTTTGCCCTGAGGTTCCTTCCAGTCTTCATTGCTCCCAGGTTCATATCTGGCTTAACCTAATCTGCAGATTTTAAGGGAATTTCTTACTTAACTATTAATTTCTTCTTAGTGCATGAGCTTAACACCCTTCAGTTTCTACTCATAAGCTGGACTGTATTGCCTTTGTGAGTACCTTCAGTCACCTTGTTTCTCTGTCATCTGCTAAAGCTCCCTTCACAGTCCAATCTAGGCAGCTTGATATCATTCCTGTTGCCTTTTTTCATTGGGGCTGGAAAAGCAGCTTGCACAAGAAGCTGGCTTTCCCATGTCTCCCTTCAGAGAACAGTGGTAGAAGAGCAGCTGCCAGCTAGAACATTGCAAGGCTGCTGACTAAAGCTGTGAAAGGCACTCCATCTGTAAAAGTATTTTCTAGATAATTTTTTCATTATTCTTGCGTGAGAATTTCTGTTGGCTTTTTCCCTAGAGTGCAAAATTGAAAGCAGGGATACAAAAATTATTCTCCCACAGCTAAAATAAAAACTTTTTGTTCTCTGTTTCCCCCTTCAAGGTTTTCTCTGTGATTAATATTTTGAAAAATTATTTTTGTCCATTGTTCCAAATCTTTTCACCTTACAATAGGGGCAACTGTATGTTGCTTGGAGAGCCCTAATGCTTTTCCAGATAGATACAGTCCAGACCTAGCAACTGAAAAAGCGTATGAGAAGCAACCTCTTGTTCCCTTCTCAAAAGGAGGAGCTGGTAAGCCATGACTGCTGAGCTCTGTGCCATTTATTTGTTACTGCTGATAGGTTGTGTCATGCTCTGCATGTGCCAGCATGCACATCTGAGCTACTGTGTGCTAGTGCCATGCAGATATGTGATATATGCCATAAATCTCGTATATATGGTACCATATTAAACACACACACCCCTAAATTAGTGCACAGATAGAACCTGCAGGGGTTAGGCTGGCACAGCGGTTGCTTTGTCCCCTGGGTAATGTCCATGAATGTCAGAGAGCTGATGACCAAGGCTGGCAGGTTGCTCTGTGTGGTATCTGACCACGCTCCACAGGTTCTTCATCATAAATTGGTAGGACTGGTGGCATCTCTGTGTGTGAAATAATGCTGGGACTGCTGCTCCCTGAGACCCTCTGGCCATAAGGTAAGTCCTGCCCTCAGGTGAATTGGGGTGTCAGCTGTTCCTGCAGTTGAGCGAGCTCCAGTTTAATCCATAATTATTTGCTGTTACTGGATATGAATGTCAGGGAACTTGAGTTGCCCTGTGGCTCCCTAGAGGACTCAAACCTAGTTTTTCATCTGTGGACACTGCTATTCTGTAGGCCTCATAGAAGACTTAAAATTTAAGTGTAGGTTTTTGGAAGATGTGTGGGAAGAGGGAAGTATTATCTGAAATAATATTGTTGTAGTGTGAGTGCAGCTTTATTTGTCCCTTGAAACTTGAGGCCCATGGTTGGCTTTTCTGCAGGTAGCTGTTGGCAATGTTTTGTCATTTTGTTGAAGAAATAGGTCTTCAGGATTTACTTCTTGCACTGTGATTGCCCTTCCTTTTGGAGAAGGAGAAAGAAGTAAGGGAGGATGCCTTGGCTTTGTTACAGTTTTAATCACAGAAAACAAGAGTCAGAGTTCCCATTGATTAATTCAGGTTATAGCTTGTGCTGTCTTGCCCATCCGATGGAATGCCAGAGCTCAGCATTCTGATTATAAAATGCAATCACAACCAATTAAAAAGGCAAAGTAAAAACTATGAGTACCTTCATTTAGTAATTGCAGCTAATTCAGTGAGACAAAAAAATACTTTCAAAAAATACACAGATGAGACCGTTCATTTTTCTCTGTGTTTGTAGAGAGGACACTTGCACAGCAGTTTTATTTATATCCAGGCTGCCAGCTCAAGGAAGGAAAGCTTCAGCAGGAGCTGACGGAGACTTGGGGCCTCTTACTGCATCACTTGCTTAGCAGTAAATTCTCTTTTGAAGCCCTCTCACTGTGTTTTGTAGGTATTCATTTTTCCTTCTTGCAGAAGTAGGTGGTTTGTTGTTGTGTATCTAGGCTGTGATGGTGTAGGAATCTTTTGTGGTCACCAGCCCCTGTATTTCTTAATCAGCTCTACTCATTGTTGTGGTTAAATTAATGAATTTTATTCCCAGTTGAGGAAGATGATCAGCTAAATGCCTTTGTGTGCATGGCCTCTGGAGGGAGCAGACAAACAAAAAACCAAACAGACTTTGACACAGAGGAGCAAGCAGGGTGCCTCAGCATCTCAGTAGGAAGTTTCTAGTCCTGGCTTTCAGAGACTCTGAGGTGCCCATGTCTGCGGTAAGTATTGCCAGCAATGAAAATATACTTGAGGTTTTTTTAGGGTTTTCAAAGTAGGTCACCTTCTTCCTAAAGAAGCAGCTGATGGAAGCACGTCGGGCTTAGGTGCACCTCTGGCACTGGCAGAAACAACAACGGATATTGCTGTTGCCAGCTGGAGTAAGTACAGCAAAGAGCAGCAGAAATACTGAAGGATCCCCGTGGGAAACCCAGAACTGTGTAGGTTACATGTGTTCCACTACCAGTGGTACTGGCTGTCAGGGAGGATTCAGCCTCAAGACAATGACAGGACACTGTGAGGACTATGTTTAGCCTCAGTGCTTGGAGAGGAAAGCCAAGTGCTGCACAGGGCTTGAGGCTTCTGACTTACAAGACTTTGAAACTAACTGTAGTAGACAGTGGTGGAGGGTGGAGAAAGGAGCATTAACGAGGTTTCTGAGAAAACCTTGACAAAAGACAATTTTAGTCTTTTGCTGCCTGACCTAGTAGAACGATCCACCCTGCTCATGAAGATGTATAGAGAAACTACAGTGATTAAAGTTGTAGTGTTGAAGACTTGTCAAGAAGCCCAAAACTCTGAAAGGATGTGGAAGACCTTGCTGCCTTTTTACCCACTGGACAGTGACTATCCCAGCTTGCCTTGCCAGGTTGCTCTGGAGTACATAGGAATGTTAATAAGGAGCTGTTGCAGCAGTGGCTGAGCAGAGGGAGTCTTGCAGCAGCTCTGACACAGGGACCTTTTTGTCTTGAACAAGTGACAGTATGCAGCTAGATCATAAGCTTTGCTGAAAATGGCAGAAATAGCCAGTGCTAAGTAATGTGATGGAATATACAGAGATGGACCTTCACATCTGATTCTGGCAGTCCTGTTAGTTGAAAGCAAATTTAAAAACGTCCTAGGATTCACTGGTGTGTTGTCCAGTGTTACTGTATTCCTCTTGAGGGAATTGGTCCCAAGGAATGGGCACCTGTATCTCACTGTGGTTGTCAGCTGCATCCCCTTAATAGCACTTACACAAGTTCCAGCCTAGAAATGGGTCTGGATTGCTGCTGTTAACCAGAGTATGGGCGAGTAAGCAGAAACCTCTTCCCAAAATTCCACAAAGGTGTTGGAAATGTGCAACAGCCTAGGAACTGTTTCATTAGAAGTGTTGGTGTGCCACATGTAAGTGGAACAAATACTGTTACTGGTGTATTGTTACCCTGGGACAGACTAGTGAAACAGTTGCTGAAAAGTGGAAAAAGCTCGTGCTTTTTTGTATTAAATTGTGTTTTAATCCTCAACAACTATCTCTGCCCCTCCTCTCCCCAGTTTGAATTGATGCTATCATATTGCCAGGTGTATGCTTTGTCCACAAATGTAGAAAGAGTAATCTCAGGCTTCATGAAAGTTTTTAAACTAAACAGATGTAAAGCTACTGTTTAGGACCACAAAAGTCTAGGTTAACTGTAATATTTAGTATAAGATAATACAGAAAATAATGTATGGTTACAAAGAAAGAGAACATAATACAGCCAGTAGCTGATTGTGTGTGTTTACAGGCAGTTTAGGTTAGCCTATCAATAGTAAATTTCATAAGCAAATGTTGGGGAATCAAAAAACACTGAAGATATGTGTCTGGTCTAGAGCATGGGGAGGTATTTAGAGGAAACAGCTTAAGTGCCAAGTAGCCAATAACTTTATTTTGAGAAGACAGCATGTTTCTGATTACTTGCCTAGATTGACATCTAAATCAATTACAAAAATAACAGGGGAAAGGAAGGAGAGTATGACACCTAATGGTTTCCTTCTTTATTACCCAAGCTTTCCTTATTAATGGTTTTGAAAATATTATTTACTCTCAAACAGGTTTTGGGGATTTGTTTTGATGTGTGCATGCCTAAGGAGGGTAAACTGTAAACCACTGAACTTTCCCCAAACAAGAATTCTGAGAAATTTAAACTTTCAAGATAATTTGGGAGTTATTACTGATCCTTAGAACAAGCTGAAGAACAGAGTATGTGAGGAGAAAATGAGATCCAGTGGAGATCTATGAATCAAATTCAGATTAGGGGCTCCTGCCTGTTTGCATATATTTTAATATTTTTCACTGTAACAATAATGAATGCACCTAGTTTGCACAGCTGAAGTACTACATCCATATGATCTCTTCAGCAGATATTATTACAATTTTGTACTATTTATTATTCAATAAGAAGAAATCAGAAGCTGCATTTTTCTCTCTTAGGCTAAGCTGAATTAGCAGTAGTCTGGGAATCTTTGCAACAAATTTCCCTAGTGTAATTCTTCTGCAACAGTAATCCTTTAATGATACTGAAGTTAGTTTTATGTTTATTAGTATAGAGTTGGTACTGACCACTTTAGGAAATTGGTATTTGTATTACTCTATTTCTCCATGATTGTGTTGGAAGAATAATGTTGCATTGGTAAAAAAATGGCAGAGGAAAAGATGAAACTAACATTTATTAAAACAGGAGATTTTCTGAAACTGTAAAAATTTTAACAGTGATCACTGGCAAGACAATATTTTTGGATAAATGATCTTTAGGTCCTTCCCTGGTCAGTACTCAATTGAACCTCTGCCACAGTACAATACAACAGTTTGTGTAGCACAGCCTGAACCATCTCAGGGCAGTTTAATTGTTTAGTTACTTAACAAAACTTTTTTTCTTTTTTTTTTCAAACCTCTTTTTAGTCTGGGTCACTTCACTGTTCCATTTGCATTCATGCCAGCTAAGCTGAAGGAAAAATGCACTGGGAGGTGAGGAGAGTAGTGGAGGTACAGATACTGCTGTGAGCTGGTATAGCCTCTGGAGGCTTTGAGGGAATCCTGGCCTCCAGCAGCTGTTTGACTCACAGAATTGCTCAGGTTGGAAGGGACCCCTGGAGATTGCAAGTCCAGTGTTTTGTACAAAGCAGGTTGAGTTAGAGCAGGTTGCTCATGACTTTGTCCTGTTGCCTTTTTAGTATTTTCAAGGTTGGAGGTTCCACAGCCTCTCTGGGAAATCTGTTCCAGAATTTGAAAACAAATAACTTCCTTGCATCTCATTGGAATGTCTTGTGCCCTGGGTTATGTCCATTGCCTTTTGTTCACCCATGATATGCAGCCAAGAAGAGTCTGGCTCTCTCTTCCCCTCCACTTCAGTTATGCAGCTGCAGAAAAGAGGAAGATTTCCCCTCATCATTATTTTCTCTGGCCTGAGCAAATCCAGCCATATGCATGTCTCCCCAGTACCATGTGCTCCAGTTCCTTCAGCAATCTGCTGCTTATTTTTGTCATGCTGGGGAACCTCAAAATGGACACAATGCTTTGGATGCAGTGTCAGCATAACAGTGTTCTTCACTGCAGTCAGAACCAGGCTGCAGTAGTGGATGATTTTTTGTACACTGATGAATTGGTCTGAATCACAAGATTAGAACTTGACTCCAAGGATCTGAGAACTCCTGACTCACCTCTCTGTTAGAGAAGGTAACTGAGCAATTGACTGAGCAGAAATGGAAAAATACAAATGGGAAGTATGGCATAAAAAATGCAGAGGTTCTCTTTTTTCATTTTCTTTTTAAACTAGCTTTTACCTTCAGTACAATTAGAAGTGCCTGTAAATACTGAAAAGTGCACCACAGACTATGGTACTGGTTACTATCATAACAACAGATAGATAGATCTGAAAGTCTTCGGTAGTCTTAAAGCTAAGCTTCAAAGGTGTGATTTATATCTACTGAATCCCAGCTCAGAAAAGTGAATTCTGCTATAGGGGGTAGGACATATTTCTCATACCAGGAGGACTTGGAAAGGTGTATTTGCTTGAGCTGTGAGGTTCTGGGGTTATTTTTAAGTTCATGTTTAAACAAAGTATTTTTCTTAAGCCTATAATCAGTCTGAGTGTTCATTCTATAGGATCACTTGTTCATCCTTTTATTCAATTAGCTCACAGCCTTTCTTCTAAGGAGGTACTTTCTGAGGAAATAAGTGCAACCACTGGAATAATTTAATTGTTGTTATTCTGAGACTGTTCCAGCCCCATTTTAAACTCCCTTTCTGTGTCTATCTGGATTTGATGGGAGGACATTTGGGCAGATGAGAAATCGGTTGGATGGTCACATCTGCAGGGCAGTGTCCAGTGGCTCAGTGCCCAGATGAGAACTCTGTCAAGGGCTGTGCCTCGGGGTCTGTACTGGGACCAGTGCTGGTTAATGTCTACATCCATGACATGGTGGGGGCAAGTGCACTCTCAGCGAGTTTGCAGGTGGCACCAAGCTGAGTGGTGTGCTTGCCACACCTGAAGGATGGGTTGCCATCCAGAGGGACCTGACCAGGCTCAAGGAGTGGCCCATGGGAATCTCATGAGGTTTAACAAGATCAAATGCAAAAGGCTGCACCTGGGCTGAAGGAATCCTCGGGATCAGCAGAGGCTGGGGGATGAACAGATTGAGAGTAGTCCTGCTGAGAAGGACTTGAGGATACTTGTGGATGGAAAGCTGGATGCAAATGGGCAATGTGCAACTTGCAGCTCAGAAAAACAACCATGTCCTGGGCTGAATCCAAAAGCAACATGGGCAAAACAGTGAAGGAGAGAATTTTTCCCCTCTACTCTGCTCTTGTGAGACCCCACCTGGCATGCTGCATCCAGCTCTGGGGTCCTCAGCACAGGAAAGCATAGACCTGCTGGTCCATGGGAGGGCCACGACTACAATCCCAGGGCTGAAGTACCTCTCTTTATGAATAAAGGTTGAGAGAGTTGGGGCTGTTCAGCCTGGAGAAGAGAACGCTCTGGGCAGCCTTCTAGCATTAGAAGGGGCTTAAAAGAAAGATAAGGATGAACATTTTAGCAGGGCCTGTTGCAATAGAACAAGGCATAACAGTTCTAAACTGAAAGAATTTAGTTTTAAACTAGTTCTAAAGCAGAAGTTTTTTGTGCTGGCAGTGGGTAGTGAATTACTGGAACAGTTTGCCTAGAGAGGTGTTGGATACTTCATCCCCTAGAAACATTTCAGGTCAAGTTGGACAGGGCTCTGAGCAACCTGGTCTAGCTGAGGATGTCTCTGCTTATTGTAGGGGGAGGGCAGGGTGGGGTGTGCTGAAATAGATTGTATTGAAGTTTCCTTCTAATTCAAACTACTCTATTATCTAATCCAAAACCCTATTTATTTGGCACTGTCTTAGTGTCAGCAATCCCTAAAGTCATAGTTCTCTATCTGCAATATTTAAAACAAGAGTCTTCAGCTCAGTCTTCTAAGTGTCAGAAGTTGAAGAGCCTTTCCATGGCTAAGTACCCACTGTCACAGGGGAATGGGAATGACAGTCACCAGTGGTTCAAACAGCACCAGCTTTTACTGAACTACTGGATCAGGTACTGCATGAGACAAGGGCAGGTAAAAGGAGATTTCTACTGCTTGGACTTCAACAAAAGAAAAAAGGAGATTAGACATAGTGTGTCAGTCCATCCTCAGGTACTTCCCTTCTTTTCCCCAGGTGCAGGATTTTATATTTCCCCTTCTTGAACTTTTCAAGGATTCTGTTGACTCATTTCTCCAGTCAGAGTCCCTTTGAATGGCAGCACACTCATCAGATGTATCACCTACTCCTCCCAGTTTTGTGTCACCATGAAAGGGTGCAGTCTGTCTCATCATCCAGGCCATTAATGAAGATGTTATGCAGTATTAACTCCAGGGTTACACCACAAGTGACTGACCTCGATCTTGAGCTCATGACTCTGATCATAACCCTTTGAGTCTAGCAGTTCAGTCAGCTTCCAATCCACCCCACTGTCCATTGATTTTCTACATATTTTATCAGTTTCTCTGCAAGGATGTTATGAGAGACAGCATTGAAAGCCAACATAGATAACATCCACTGCTCTCCCTTCTTCCACCAGGTCACTTATCATAGGGAGGCATAATCTTCACTTTTTAAATCCATTCTCACTACTCCCCAACACCTTGTTCTCCTTCAAGTGTTTGGAAATCATTCACAACATCACTTTCCCAGGGTCTGAGGTGACACTGGCTGCCCTGTAGGTTCTTGGATCCTCCTTTTTGCCCTTCTTGAAGAAAGCAGTGACATTTGCTTTTTTTCCCAGTCTCTGGGAACCTCCTATGATCACTGGCACCTTTCAGAGATTAGTGAGGGTGACCTCACAGTGACATCAGCCAGCTCTATGCTGTTATAACTTACATAATTCAAATCTAGAAGAAGCAACACATTCCATGGATTGCAGGATTTACAGGGAGGAAAAACCTCTTCCTTAATTGCAAAGCTTTAACCTTTGCAATTAAGGTAAGTTAACGTTTGATTAATGTCATATGTTTACTCAAGTTTTGACATGTATGACAAATACATAAATGCAGCTCTGTGAAACTTCTGTAAAGTTACATTATTTTATCTTCCTTGTGGGTTAAGTGTATTCCATCAGATACATTCTAGTTTTAATTTCTCCAAGTATGGCTGCTCTGCTCCTCCTGTTTAGATACATCATGTCCTACCATTAGTCCACTGAAACTTTGAATACTGGACCCAAATCAAATCCACAAAACACTAAAGGATTCAGATGTATGGCGTATATGGCTCTCTACTACCCTCTGAGAGGAGGGGGTAAAAGACTGATAGTTCTAAACAGAAAACAAACAGGTTACTGTTGCCCAAAAAACAAGTAAAAGCAAGTTCTCTTGGCAGCGTGATCAGTCTGGGAATCTACTGGGCTGAGGTGTTATGGAATCAATATAGTTCACTACAGAATATGTCTATTTATGTCAAACCATTTTCTACAAAACAAAGAAGCTGGATACTGCTGTGATAACAGAAGGCCAGAGAGGCTAATTACTATTGTTTCAGACATGTTGGAAGGAGCAGCTGAGTTTATATTCATGTTTTAATGTGGTAGAGGTCTAAGTCAACTAAGTTGGAAAGGCAAATGGGTGTCAGGGCAAGGGGATGTGGAGCAGGGGTGTGACTTGAAAGCCTTTCCTTAGCGGAAGTCTCTTGCTGCATTTCCAGCTCCACAAAGTAGGTTGGTGAGAGGTGTTGTCCCAGTTAGGCAACTTACCAAGGTGTTTCCCATATATTGAGTCTTCTCTCCAAACAGGCTAGATGACAATCCTTTACTACCACTCCTGAAACCAAACAAGTTAATAAATAGATTATTTTAATAATAGGCTTTATTAATAAGATGTCAAGACCTGAGACCTGCTGCAAGATTATTGAAATGTTGGTTGAAAGGTACCTCTGAAGACTGTTTTTTTAGTTGGACCAGGTCAGCACTAGACTATGTCAACCTTGGTTTTGCCTGAGTCTTGAGAAACCTCAGTGACAGAGATTCCTCCACTCCTTTGGACAAGCTGTTATACTGCCCAGCTATTCATTGGCTTTATTTTGTGATGCTCAGTCTGAAGCCTTCAAGTTTTAAACTGTGGCAATTGCTCTGTTAAACCCACTGGCAGTGATAAGAAGAATTTGGCTCTGACACTTTTCTAATGATCCTTCAAACACTTGTAGGCTGATGTTGTTACTTCATAGCTTCCTTTCTACCAGCTAAGTCCAGTGCCTTCAGTCTCTCCTCAATAACTTTCTTATCAGCCCTCCACTGAACACTCCCTAATCTTGCCCTGTCTGTCTTGATCAGAGGTATCCAAAACTATTTCAGGCATGGCTTCACCACTACCCAGCAGAGATTATCAGCAAATTCCCTGTGATGTTCTGGCCATGCCTCTCATGCATCCCAGTGAGGACATCCTCCCAGAAGAGCCATGGGTTCCTGCTCACCCCAGTCTGTGCTGTAACCCACAGGATTGTCACCTTGCCAGCCACTTCCTACTCTGTACCCATACATGGGGCAATTCCATTCCAGGGGCAGAACTTCATACTTATAAAAATCATGGCATCTTTGTCTAATCCTTGAGCTTTTCAGGGTCCTTCTGGGTTGAACCAGCAGCTGCTCCCCAACCTCAGTGTTACCTGCTCAGAAGCTGTGGATGAAGGCACAGCATATGGGTGCCAGTATTGAGCCCAGGCTGCTTGGCTGATTACCAACCAAATATTGAGTTAGTGCTATCCTCGCAGTTTCCAATTCATCCAAACAGGTGGCTTGTCCAGTCCACACTTCTGCTGTTTCCAGAGGGGAAGGGTGGGGAAGGTGTTGTCAAAAGCCATATTCAAACCAAGGTATGTTGTAGCCACCATTCTGCCCTCGCCCACAGGGCCAGACATTTCATCACTGCAGGCTCTCAGCAGGTCAAACATGGTTTGCCTTCCTGGGCTGACTCTGCTGGTTATGTGCTCCCTGGTCTTTCCATTGACTGAGATGTGGCTGACTGGCCCATCCAGAGGGCAACCCTCAAGCCCTTCCAACCCAAACCATCCTGTGATTCTGTGACTCCTGTGTTCCTTCTTGCCTTTTTTTAAGGATGAGGATTGATAGTGGCTTCACAGTCAGGCTCACCAGGACTCCCAGTAAGCCTGGGGTGATTCCCATCCAGCCCAGTGGATCTGGGTACACAGAGCTCCTCTAACCTCTTTCTCCTTCATTGCTGGCTGTCCAATTCCCTCCCAGTTATGCCTGTACAGGCAGGAGTTGAGGAGCTGGCTTTGGCTCTGAAGTCAGAAAAAAGGCACTGAGTTCATCCGTTTTTTGTTAATATGTGCTGTCAAAAGGAACCTCTGTCAGTAGAAGTCAATTTTCCCTGAACTTGTTTTTCCAATTAGCTATCTCCAGAATCTGCTTTGTTCCAACCAGTGCTCCTTGGCAGTCTCAGCTCCAGCTGATCTTTGGCATTCCTGGTTTCCTGCTTTTGACACTAAGTGCCTCATACTGTGGGTGCTTTTATGTCTGTCAAGTGGTAGTGACTTACTTAGGACATTAAAATACCTTTTTTTTTGTTTGGCTAATCTAAATCACATATAAGAGATGGTCATTCTGACTCTTGCACACTTTTGTCCCAGTAGGTCAAGACTTATGAATTAACATGGAAAAATTGCTTCAACTGCAGAAGCAATTGGCAGCTAGCAGGAAGACATAGAAAAATGTCTGAAATTATAACCCAGTTAAAGGTGATTAATACCATATCAATAAAAATTGAATGTAATTCTTTTGTTTCTTTAAAGATTTAGAAGGAAGGTGCAAGTTGATAGTGAAAACCAACAGATGATCTGTAAGAAGGCTTAGGGTTGGTCTGCCATTGAGAAACATTCTTGGAAGAGGATCATACATGCACACATACACACAGAGTAGTTTGAGGTCTGGACTGGGATCAGGCTAATTTGATTGATAAAAGCTTAAATTCTAAAGTAGGGAACAAAGCTGGGAAAGGTTCATGTGATCTGCAGGATGATAATGTAGTGAGGAAGGAATATCAAAAGGTCAGAGGAATGAAAGTGCCAATACTGATATATGGAGTGGGAAACTGCTGGCTAAAATGTAGCCTCTTGTGGTGGCCAGCATGGAGATATTGAATTGGTAAAACAAGACAGAGGATCCAAAACTACTGTGTCAGAATGCAAAACAGCTAACACAGATACCTGTGGAGAATTAGCTGTTGTGGCTGGGATAATAGGATGGAATTACTTATATAATTTAGGAAAGATGGAGGAGGAAAAAAAATATGGTGAAACAGCATTATACATTAATGACTTCAGAGAAAGGAAAGGGATGGCGTGAATAGCAGGAATCACTTTCAAGTAAAGATTGTTTAGAAAAAGATAGAAAAAGTACTGTGCTGTACTGGAGTATCAGAGCCTGCAGTATCCCAGAGAGCCTGGGAGTCAGATTTAGACAGGGGTGTAAATGTCTGTGATGTCAATTGTAAAAGAAAATAAGTACCTTTAATTTCTCTATAAATATGGAGATATAACATTAAGACCTATTCCTAAATGTGCTAACAGACTCTACACTGTGAGAAGATATACAAGAGTGCTATGAAAACTTTGCCATAGTTTTCATATTTGTAGAAGAAATTTGTAGAATTATTAAATATTTTTAACTACGAGAAAGTAATTTCTGTTTCTTTGATTTAAATAAAAAGAAATTCTGAAATGTCAGAATTCTCATTGAATAGAAACCCTAGTTTTAGCTATCGTAATTTCCCCAATTAATTGTGAGAGTTGCATCAGGTTGTATCTTCAAATTGAGCTTGAAGACAGAGTAAATAACTTCTTTTATAAATATAACAAATTAATTTAAAAACAATAACATTCTAATATGCAGGAAATATTTATAAAGGAGGGAATTTAGAAAATACATGCTAGATGTAATTCTGATTTTCAGTGGGGGGAGAGGGAAAGCTAAAGAGAAGAGTTAGAATTCAGAAAATACACAAAATGGCTACAAAAACAGCATTTGGGACCATCCTCAACACTATTTCCACAGAATCTCACCATCTTTTTATTTTGGTCTCTCTTATGTTGGCTACAGAGGTTTATAGACATGTACCAAAAGCATACACTGTATTTGTTGAGTTGTAATTTCTATAAAATTCAAATCTAGAGGAAGCAGCATGTTCATTACTAGATTGGCAGGGAGGCAGAAAATGGATACTTAATTGTTCATGAGAGTGATCTTTAAGCTGTGAAATTAAGGTAGGCTAATGTTTGATTAATATCTGATGTTTAGTCGAGTTTGAAACACATGACAACTATCTAAATGCATGTCCATGAGATTCCTTGAAGTTGCCATTTTATCTTTTTAGCATATCTAGTTAGAATATTTAATCGAATGCTTACACATTATAAACTGAAGTAACTGATGTTTCTCTTCAGAGACAGACTGAGTAATTTGTTGTAGCTATGTTGAAGTCAGTGGAGCTCAGCCTGAAAATCCATTTCATTCTTGATGAACAAATTTTATCAATAGACCCTCCCCTTTTGTGTTAAAAGGCCTGGGATAATACTTTATACTAATTGATTTCAGATTCTGCTGAACCATTTTTCAAGCACTGCTTACTTAAAAATTATTGATCTCATTTTAATAACCAGGAGGCCTTCATACTGTAACCATCTCCAGGCACAGCCTGATTTATCATGCTTTGAAGCAGCACAGAATCACTGGGACCAGACTGCTTCCTCTATGTCTGAGTGTGCCAAGTCACATGGCACAACCCTTGTCTGTGGAATTTAGGAAAGAACAAAAAATTGATTATAGGAGTAAACAAAATCCTCATCTTTTACAATGTTCTTTCTCTCTCTTTCAATAAAAGCAATCAGAATTTGGCTTCTACTTCCCTATGCTGGACAGGTATTAAATATTTTCTCAAATATCATCTGCATCTGTCATAGATTCCTAAAAGGTAAAAATTCATGAATGTTTATGATTTGAAAAAACATTTAAAATTAGTTATGAAAGCAGACCTAAAGCACACAGACTTCTCTCCTAGAATTATCACGTCTCTCCCAGAGCTGTCTTGTGGATAGTGCCCAGAGAGGCTGAGGCATTGGACTTATCATTTAGGAAGTGGTGAGCATGGAGATACAAATGGTTTCATTGTGACTGTGAGGCACTCTGGCTGTGCAGTTGCATTGCAACTCATAAAGTTATGTTCTCTCAAGACCACAGGACTGCTTGGACTACCTGGTCTACATGTTGAAGAGATTTTGTATCCCCAGGGTAGTCATGATTTCCCTTCTCTTTAAAGTGAATTTATCATACTTGGGGATCCTAGTTTAACCAAAAAAGTAAGAAACGAATTCTCTACTGACTGATAGACAGACATCTGATGCAGTATAATTATTATTCAATGATAACTAAACTTAATTAGTTTAATGCTATTTTAGTTATTCAATCAGAGTAGAAACATCTTAGTGATATTCCATAAACATGAGAATAGTTCATTATCAGTCTGAGGTAGAAACATTCCTGTCCATGCTTCTCTCCTATATAACATAATCTTCTCCTGCATGTTCAGTTGAGGGGGAAGAATATTCTACTTCCTGGCAAAGTATCCTAGTGCAGTTAAACAAAAGTACTACAAATAACTGCAAATCCTTCAGGCAAATATCAATCACTTCTGCAGGTGCTGAAGAGAAAGGGAAAAATATTTCTATGGCTGCAGGGCAGACATTCTTCCTTTCCAAAGCAAGACCTGTCTTCTCCTGCTTCTCGCAGAAAGGTAACACTGTCACATCCTCTTAAAGCATGAAAAGCTGACAGAGCTTTTGCCTTTTCTTTGCCTAATACTGTAGTAAATAATCTTTAGTTGCATCCTAGAATCAAAAGCAATCCAAAACTCATTAAAATCTAATTTGTTAATATTCCCCAATGATACCTGCCCATAAATCTGCAAAGCAATTAGTAACACAGCTCTTAAGATTCATGGCTCACAAGAGTTTGAATCTGGAGAATAGCAGGTATTTGGTGACAAATATTTAAGGACACATTTACAGGAGAATCAGGGAAATAATATATATCACTCAATGAAATATTCATGACAAAATATTCAGTTTAAATCAGTTTAAATCAATGTGAAATAGGTTTGTACTGCATTCCAGTACTTTTTATCCCATGACCATGCTCAGTAAAGCAGGGTGTGTATACAGGGCTATGTTTGTACATGACTTAAAATGCCTCTGCTGTCAGTAAATAATAAAAGACAAGGTGATGAGAGAGTTCCTCTCTTGCTCTATTTTCACTTATTTTTGTGAAGATCAACCCTGATAGTGCCAGCCTTTTCCAAATCAAATAGCTGTGACTGAACTTCAAAGGATAAAAGTGTGAGGCAACTGAAAATATGCCCCTAGTTCAAGGCATTTGCGGAGTACAAAAAAATCACATATGGCATAGGATATTGGGGTGTGTGATTTATCAATTTAACATTTAACAATGTTAAAAAAACATCTACTTTCACATGAAGGAGAAAGAAGACACTTTTCAATGTCAAATAAATAAAAAAGCAATCCATTATGATTCATCCTAGAATTATTTTAACTCTAGGCTGATATTACTCACTGAATGACAGTTCTTGGATATAAGTATACACAAAAATAAAGCAGACAGATGTAGTTCAAGTTTTTCCAGACTGAGTTGCACATTGTTCCTGCTCTTCAATCAGGGGAACCTAAAAAGGCAAGTTTAATGCCTGTGAGTTTAATGCCTGTGGCTTCTTAAGTAGTGGCAGACAAACAGAAATCGAAGACATTTTACCTGGGCAAATTCAACTATTTTTTATAAAAAATATTTTTGACTAAAAGGTAGAAGTCCTTCAGAAATACAACCGTGAGTTCTGATTTCAAAACTGTGGTTTTGAAACAGAGAACCATTTTGCTGTTGGTATCTACATTCAAGACTGCTACCACCAACACATTCCTTAGAAAGATTTCAAGCTACTGGAAAAAAATATTTTCTTTTTTATCACAATGTGCCTCAGTTTATTGACTCAGTGCCCGTGATTTTCTAATGTAAGATTGATCTCTTGTGAGGAAGATTTCTTATCAGTCAATTACTCCATGAGTGTTTCTGTTATTTCATAGAATCATAGAATAGTTTGAGTTGGAAGAGACCTTTTAGAGCTCATCTAGTCCAACCCTCGTGTGGTGAGCAGGAGCACTTTCCACTAGACTGGGTTGCTCAAAGCTCCATCCAACTTGGCCTTCAGAATTTCCAGGGATAGGGCATCCACAGCCTCTCTGGGCAATGTGTCCCTGTACCTCACCACTCTCACAATAAAGAATTTCTTTCTAATATCTAATCTAAACTTGCCCTCTTTCAGTTTAAAGCCATTCCCCCTTGTCTTCCCCCTTGTAATCTATTTTAGGGGGATGCTTAAGATGCTGAGTTAATATTTCAACAATCAGGAACAACTATATTTAATTATACCCACCACCTTTCTTTGGTTTCTGATGCATGTGCTAAAACACTCTTTCTAACTTCTGAGCCATACTCTGTTTATCTCAGAGAACACAAACTCACCTGATGAAGAGGAGCATTTCTCTTCCGATGACTTTGCACTGCTTGTAAAAATACTGTGGTCTGAGCACCGACTTTCATCCAGAGGTTGTGAAACACTGGACTTCCAAGAGCTTCCGAAAAGGAAGGATGATTTTGAAAATAAAACAAATACTGCCTGGGAGAGATGGATTTACCACCTCTAACACACAGTGCTTGCATGACACTGGGCCAGTTGCTCCAGCTGAAATACCCCAGGCAGCCATTCTACTTGCCTTACTTTTTTTGGGCACCTAAATTGTCAGTTATTGATTCACAATGGGAAAATACAGCAAAAACTGTGGACCAACATAGATTTATAGCACTGTAAATTTGGCTAGTTTGCTCAGGACTGACGGTTCCATTTTCCCTCAGAAGCATTCCTAGGGTGGGATGGCTTTGGTTGCATAGATACCACCATCTCAAAAATACTGAGAAAAGAAGCCAAGATTTTCAAATTTAGTTTACAATTTTGTCAGTTTTCATTTGAATGTCTGTTAAGGTGGCAGAATTATCAGTCTCTCTAACTTTTTTCTGTCTGCATCTCAAGCTGACTGTAAGAATTTACTTCTCTGCAGATTTACCTCTGAGATTTTCACAGGCTTAGGTTGACCACCACCTACAGTAGGTCATTTGCACAGACCTTTTTAAATACAGCATCTCCTGAAAATGTGTGGTAAGAGAGGAAAAATGTTTTCCACGAAAGAAATCCAAAGTGGTGTTGATTTTAACAGTGCACAACACACCTTAAAAGAAAGAACAATGCTTCAAAATACAATAATCTAGAACAAATGTTACCAGAGCTTCATTCATGCCAGGGCAAACTGGGCTTCAGATGAAGAAAGCAGAATAACTGAAGTATCTGCAATAAACACTTTTCCAAATGAGTGCTCAATGTGATGTGCCTTACAGAGATGAAGTTCTGTGTTGGGAAAATTCCTTTATAACTTATCTTATAGAGCTGCTGATCAGAGACTGCTAATGCCCAGCAAACACACAGCTTCTCCCTGCTGTCTTATTGCCCTTGCAGGCACTGCTGTGATAATTCACCCTCCTGGCCCAGGAGGAGGTGAGGACAAATTTTCCAGTCCCATCCCTCAGCAACCAAAGGCTATAGGACTGTGTAAAAGTTGTGTAATCCTTCCCCTATCACTCAAAAGTGGACCCTCCCATCGCTCCTGGTGATGTGCATCCTCTAGGATGCTTTCCTTCTGCTGATAGGAAGGGACATTAAAGGAAGGTAGGCTGTGGAGAGTTAGGAAAGAACATAGTGACATCCCCAATTCTAAGCATGCAAATGCTGGCTGTAGTCCCACCACAGCTGGGACGGCCACTTTTGCTGCTATAGTCAAGAAAAGAATCTTGTTTTGTGAACTATGGGTAAAATTTAACTGTTCATAACTTCTTTTTTAAAGGTTGAATATTAAAAAAATTCCTAGAGTGCTTCTATTTGTTGTAAAGAAGGATACACAGACATGCCTGAAATTAGCTCCTGACTCCCAGGTGTGCCTACCAAAGCTTCAGAGATTACTCCAAGTAACCCAATACATCTAGTGCTTAAAGATCTATGATAGTATTTAAAGTCAAAGCTGAGCAGGAACAGTTATGCTCTTGTTTCTGAGGTGCTGGTGGATGCACACTGTATTAAATCTACTCTTCCCTGCCTTAAAACAACCTGCCTGCCTCCACAACATAAAAGAATTAGCAAACCACTACTGACAACTCCAGACACATTATCTTCTGTTAGCTCTTTCCTATGTGGAAAATATGATAATAGTACTACTTTAACTTAGAAGGCTGTTACAAAGTTAAATTTATGAATGTTTTGAAAGAGGTGTAAGACTACCACAGGAAAGTCATCATGGAAATTAATTAACCTGCCTTCAAGGCAGGGTTTGAAGAACGTACAGAGAACATGACATGAAAGATTCCACTTTACATGATGAAAATGAAGAGAAACGTTGAAGAAATATACATTAATTAAAGACATCCTTGTATTGAATGGGGCGGGAGTGTTGTGGAAAAAACCACTCTGCAAAGGTAATTTAAAAATTGATTCATATCACAAACAACATACAATACTGTAGGGGAGGGCTTTGTCTTTGGAGCTTTCATGGTTTCTGTATAGTTTCCTTATGTTTTCTTTAAAATCTCCTTTTTTTTTTTTTCTTCCCATGGCATGACTCTGGGTCTGAGTGCTGTGAACCAACTATCAGAGGAAATTACAGTTGTAGGAGAACACTTCTTTCTCCATGTGAGGTGCTGTGCTTATGGGCTTACAACCACTTGAGAGCCAGCATTGGTGGGCTCATGTTCCCCAGGGCAGATTCTCCAGTGCCCCCATCCATCCATCCATCCATCCATCCATCCATCCATCCATCCATCCATCCATCCATCCATCCATCCATCCATCCATCCATCCATCCATCCATCCATCCATCCATCCATCCATCCATCCATCCATCCATCCATCCATCCATCCATCCATCCATCCATCCATCCATCCCTCTCCTCAGCCACTTGCACGAATACCCTCCTTGCAGATACCCTCACAGCCCTTTCTCCAGTTTCTGGCCATAATCCTCCACCTTTTCATGCCCCACATACATTCTCTGCTGAGTCCTGAAAATTCATCCTCTGTGTTTCCTTTTCCTCATCACTAAGTCTATATATCTTGCACTGAGACCAGCTGTTCTTTCCCAGGTGTTCATCAGACACCAATAGGCTAAAGATTAATTACTGATTAGATTCTGTCTTCTTTTGATTTTGTTGCCAAAGGAGCCCCTGGAAATTAGGAGGGACAGCTACAGTAAGTGAGGTAGGTTTTTTTCTTCTCTAATGTGACCAAAACTGTGCAATTCAATCTTTAGACAGGTAGAATAAAAAGTGGAGCCCCTTGATGTAAGATTAGTGGGAAAAACAGCTGAAATGAAAACATCATTTGGCACTTTCAAAATTTGGCAGAGTAATAAGCAATGAAAATTAAGTATTTAATTGATAAAGCAACATTAGGAATAATTATTACTATATGCACCAGCATCCCTGAATCTGTGTAGCTGAACTTTTATTGAGGTGTGTGAACCCAAACATGAGAACACCACTTGAATGTGTAGATGGAAGAATTGTTGCCCAGAGTACAGGATAATTGCCTCTTAGGAAACAGTGATTTACTAGGAGACACATTAGGAGTACCAAAGTAAATGCTGACCTCCTCCTTCCTCTTATATTGACTATGGTATGTTCAGGTGAAGAATATAAAGGTAATGTAATTGCTTGGCAAAAAGAAGAAAACAAAAGGAGTAAGAATGAAAACTGGAAGGATTAAATATATCTTACATTTAAATTTTGATAAATTGGCAGTGAAGATGGGTCAATAAGGTGTTTGGCATGTAACACCAGTTCTGGCCGCGTGTTGAGCAGGATTTGCCCCAAAGCCACAAGCCCTGGAGCTGTGTCCTAACACGGTCCGGAAACAGCAAAACCAGTAATGGGAAAGCAAAAGAAGCATACAAGGTGTGTGCTAAAATTTTGGGGAGGGGAGTTCAACTGCTAGTATGTGAATGATGAGGAGAAACAAAGATTATGTTATTTTCTCCCCTTCTAAAACCGCGGCCAGCCCAGCCCGAAGGGACCCCGTGGGGGAACCGCAGCTGGATGAGAAGGACACGGCTGTGCCTTTCCCGTGCCACCGATTCATCCGAGGCCGCAAACAGCGGACGCAAACATCTGGATGGAAAAATCTGGGCAAACGGCCGGATCGGCCCGGGAAGCCGGAGAGAGCGCGTTGTTTGGCGCTCGGGGATAACCCGAGTGTTCGAACCCGCCCGGGCACCCAAGCGCCGCAGGGCCGCCCCTGCCCGAGCGCGTCCCCGCATCCGGAGCTGAGGGATGCCCCACCTGGGCAGCCCGGCCGCACCTGGGCAGCGGGCCCGGCCTCACCTGGGCAGCCCGGCCCGGCCCCACCTGGGCAGCCCGGCCCCACCTGGGCATCCCGGCCCGGCCCCACCTGAGCATCGGGCCCGCCCCACCGCGCGGCCCGGCCTCGGCCGCCCCTCCCCTCATCCCTCCCTCCCCCTCCCGCCGCGCCGTCAGGTGCCGGGGCGGGCACTGCGCCTGTGCGGCGGCCGCGGGCGCAGCCAGCCCAGCCGGCCCCGGCGGGACGCGGCGGCGGCACCGGCGGGAAGATGGCGGAGCCGGGGGCTGCGCGGAGCCACCCGCGGGCCACAGGTAAGGGATGGGGCCGCGGCTCCGCGACGTGCCGGGGGACGGCGGCTCCCCCGTCCGCACCCCGCGGCTTCCCCCGGCGCCGTCCGGTCCCGTCTCTCGCCGCCCGGGGCCGGCGCTGCCCGAGCCGAGCCCCGGGGATGGGGCAGGCGGGGGTCGCTCCCTGGCAGGTGCCGCCGGCTCCGGCCGCCATCTCGGAGGGATGGGGCGGCCGCACCCGGCGGGAGCCGCGGCGGTGCCGGCGCCGGGCGGCCGCTCCCGAGGGGACGCGGAGCGGATCCCGCCCGCGGCTCCCGCGAACCCCGTCCGTGCCCTTTGTGGCGCGGGAGGTGTTTGCCGTGAGGCGGCTTTTGTGCCGCCGCGATTTCCCCGGCCGCCGGCGGTGCTGCCGGGACGGGCGGGCGGGCGGCAGCTCGGCGGTGCCCCGAAGTGCGGAGCGCGGAGGCAGCGATTTGTAAACCTCGTTCGCGGCGGTGCCTGGGCCTGCCTGTGCCGGTGCTGCCCAGCCCGGGCAGCAAACTGGTTGAGCGGGTATCGGGTGTGAACACCGCACGCAGAGCCCTCCTATAGGCACGGCTCCTGGTTAAGGTCCCTCGTCGCTGCTCGGCGAGCATAACTTTTAATTTCCGAGGATGAAAGGGGTGTGTGAGATGTGGTGGAGGTTGCTGTGCCGTATGTGTGGATCCCGTGGCGTGGGATCAATCCCTCCAGCGCCGTGAGATGTTGGGGCCGAGGCTGGTGGTCGTGACCTTCACGTGTAGGTGTTAGGGTGGGTCTGGCTGCTCCTTCTTCACATGACTTCCCCTGGGCTCGAGGATGAGATGACTGGTGATTAAGGTGTTATGCAGGTGCTCATTGCTCTTTTACCTTAATTATCTGGTATGGAGCCTCTGCTTTGTGGATGGTAAACCATCTAAACCTGGTGCATAAGAGGGAATTAATTTCCCCGTTTGTCCTAAGCTACTGTAGTGACTAAAAGTAGCTTTACAATTACTTTGGGAGATAAAGAAGGATTACTCTTCCAATTTACGGAGTAGGAATCTGAGACTTTGACTTCTCCGGGGTAACACAGTGTGAGGAGCCATGGAAGGAGCTGGGAATACCTGTGTTTGCTGTTCCTCACCCTTCTCCACACACTCGGCAGTTGCAGCTTTTGCTGAAAGGCTGTTGCTGTTGAGCAGTCAGGCACTTCTGGGGCTTGGGTCTCTAATTTTTAAGGTTTCACATGGAGGACAGGAGGAAATAAATGCTCAGAATTCATATTTGTGAGGATTTTCTTAACCTCTTCTAAAACATAGGGGATTCTTCCCAATATTCACTTGCATTCTTCCTAGACTCTTTTTTTTTTTTTTAAGTTTATGCATTCTAACTTCAGAAGCAAATATTGCAAAAAACTTTCACTCTTTATATTGACCAATACAAAATCTATTTTTCACCCTGTATGAGATTGGGAATCCACAGAAAAGGTAGCATGTACTCTAATTAAAGATGGTTTCAAATGAGTTGTGTGTTGTAGGGCATGGACAGGCACAGACAGATGTAATTACTTGTGGTCAAGCATTGGCATTTGAGCGCTAATGCCTAAGGAAGGTAGTATAGAGTGGTCTTGGCCAAATTTGTTATTTGAATTGTCTGCTAGAAAGATAATACATGATGTGGTGTGAAAGATTGTGTATGTGTGGTGTGTGTTACAGACAGCAGTATGGATGGCATTTGATCTCCTGCAGCAGAGAATGAGGCTCTTTTTTGTGGGACTTGCCAATTCTGTAACAAGCACAACAGCTACTAAAGTGAATCATTCGTGTGGATGTGGAAATGATGCTCTCTTAATTCATGTCTGTATTTATGTCTTGGTCCTTGAGTCCTCATCTTGGTCATAGGGATAGGAAGAATCTTACCTCTCTGTTCCGGAGTAAAATGCTCATTCCCATGGTGTTGTTCTCCAAAAGGGTGCTGCTCCAGCAACAGGCAGTGATGGTAGCCACCATTCCCCTTCCCAAACTGTAGTTGTCTGGCAGCTTCTGAGTTTTGATCTGTACGATCCTCAGTGCTGGGAAAATTGCTAGGATGGCAGTGCAAGCAAGGCACTTCAGACTGTCTGCCCAGACCAAGCTGTAATAAACAAGCCTGCAATAAGGGAATTTTTTTGCATCTCTTGACTACTAGAGGAAATAATATTGTTAAATTGTTATAATTCTGCAAAGAAGGAGCAAAATTCTGTGGGACAAGAAAATAATATTTGCAGAACTCAATTCTTTGCCAAAAATCTGCAACCCTTTGCCAGAAATCAAAGGCATGAGGCAAACAATAGCAGGAGAAGACACTGTAGGAATCTTTTTGTCAGGGAGAGTGTTAGGTGACCGAAATGTAGGCATTATTGCTGCTGCTGTCTATAGTAAAGGTAATGACTAAAGAGCATTTGAAGGACAAGTGGCTCAGTATTGAACCTCTCATCTTCCTTTTTACTGCCTGGTGAGATTTGCTTAAAGTGTGTGCTAGGAGGTTTAAATACTGGACACTTTGATTTCAGAGTAAAATGTGTTTCTTGGTTGTTTAGAGTTTTTTCCTTATAGAAGACATGATCATGCCTAAAAGAATTTAAGATAAAAAAATGATGTGTGTGCCATCCTAGACTGTATATCACAAAACCAGTTTGTGTGAAAGGAATTAATGTGTGGGTTCCTTTAAAAATACTGTGTGGGTTTTTCTTCTTGATCTCATTGCTTTTCCAAGTGATTTCTCATAGGCCAAAATGATTTAAACAATGTGTACTTACATTCTTCTTTTTGTACTGTACTGTTTTCTCTTATATATGAACACTCAAGGTTGTTTATCCCCAAGGTTAATTCATGTGCTGCTTTTCATGTGATATTACCATTTGCAAGTATTGGCTTTAGCTTGGGTCAGTTTAATACACTGCATCCTCCCATTGTTACTGTTTTGGTATTTAAAGTATTGACTTTGTCCTTAAAAAAGAAAAGTCAAACCTCTTTCCAGTGAAGTTCACTAAACAGTGAAGAAAAATGTCTTGCCTTTGAATTCCAGGACTGCAGAAGTAAAAGGAAGGTGTATCACTTAAATTGCACAGGTTAGGAAAGTAAAGGATCTGAAAACTTTAGTGTTTATAGGACAGTGTTGTATAGTACCTCCATTTGATTTGGTGCCTGGTGTATCCATAGCAGTGGAAAGGCATCAGGAATGCTTTTTTAAACATTGGGTAATTATTTCTAGATGTGCTGATTAAAGAAGCATGTACAAATTTAATGTAAATGAAACTATGTATCCTGTGTGATGATACTGTATGAAGATTTAGGTAGTAAGGGTTTTTTAAATCTCATGAATATGTAAAATACAATTATAACTTTCTTGGTTATCTGTTACTCAGTGTATGTGGACCAAAACTGACAGGGGAAGTTCTTTAAAAATCTTATGTCTGGCATTCACTTACAAATGTTTTCTAAGGCTACAGAATAGAGCAAAGCTGTAGATTCTGTTCAATTCTGGACTGCTTAAGTGATTGGAAAAAAACATCTTATTTCCTTCTTGTGTGTTTCACCTTTGCAAGAAGGTCCCAATGTCAGGATTATTGAGTAGCTTGTTTGGCTCTTCTCTTTCACTGCTCATGAAATCAGGTTTTTACACCAGCTCTCTGATAGGGCATTGCAGCTTCCAGCCCTTTGTTTATGACTGGCTCAAGCAATTAAGCAAATCCTAGAAGCAATAATCCTCAGTTTAGGTTCTACATCAATTTATATAATGCTTTTTTTTTTGGTTTAATATAGTGTTTTATGGAATTTTTATAAATAACTGGACTGTACAGATTGGAGAGAGATGCAACTGATCAGGAAGCTAATGCAAATTTTGGGAATTCTAACTGCATTTAGTTACTTGTATTGCACACTCAGATTTAACTTTCTTGTGGACATCTACTAGTTGAGAGGGAAAATCTGGGTAATATGCTTAAATAGTGGAAGGAGTAGTAATGCTCAGGTTATTGGAATAATCAAAAGCAAAGTTCAGTACTGTCACGGGGTTTATTTTAATCTGCTTGTTTTAGGTAATTTTACATAATTTCTGAGTAATTTTTCTGCAATTTACTCGTGTTTGGTATTTTCATCACAACTTGATATATTACTGATGTATTTTCTATGCCTGGATTAGTGCATGTAGGAACATGGTATGTATCAGTTTTCCCAATATGCTTGTGTTCAAGCAGCTTACCTAGTGAAAAAAGTTACTTGAAATCTTGGGTAGTCACATTACCCTGGACTGACTTTAGATAGGATATTTAGAAATACCTTTCACTGTGTCTTATCTCCACAATGATTAATGATGATGATGTGTCACTGTATAAAGATAAGAGATAAGTGTGTTCCACAAAGTGGAAATCTATCTAACCATTAAAACCCCTCTCAAGATTATTATGTTGTTTTAAAGACTAATGCATCTGACAGACTTTGTCATTCAAATAATACACTATTGTTTTTCTTCATTTGTCTCATGAAACTGTCAAGATCCTAAAACCTTAGCACTCTCTGTGGATCTGAATGTTGTAAGAATCTTAGTAAAGTACTTCTTGTTGTAGTTAAATAGTAATCCAAATGTTTCATATGGAATTACTTCTGGCTTTGAGTTGTCCTCTGTGTATGTACATATATAATGCATGTACATTTCAGGCTTTTTGCAGTTGTAATGAACTAATATATTCAAATGCTTGTTGGTCGCATACTTAGTTTTTGTAATTTTCTTCTTGTAACTCTTAAATACATTATCCACAGTAGTTACATTTTCCCATAATTATTTAATATCTACGCCCTCTGTGATCTGAAGTTTTGTGAAGTATTGTGCTTCTTTTCATTTAATGTATTATTTGTGTGCATGTCATCTTTGTTTGCCAAATGCCAGATCAAACTGGTTTGCCCTAAATTCTGGAACGTAGATTTTGCTTTTGCACTTGAATATCTGAAGGTTTTTGCTGCTTCTTTCATGTGTTTGTGTCTGCTTTCCTTTGATCGAGGGGGAGCAGATTATTCCTGTAGCATTGAGGTGCTGCAGACAAACGTCTGCTTAGCTGAGATTGATAAAGCATTTCTGTGATCTTTGCATAAACTTCAGTTACACAGCAGGTGTTTGTTGTTTTAGCAGCTTTTCAGTGAGAAGGTCCAAAGCAGTGATGAACAGAGGAGGTATTCCTGGTGTTGTGCAGGGTTTGCACAGTTGTGCTGTGATAGCTGCTTTCTTGGGCGTGCTTTAAACTGGTTTTCTCTGTGTGCCAAAGTTTGTTTTCTCACTGTGTTTTCATGTTACTTTTCTTAGCATAAAGATGCCAGTAGCAAACTTCTGGTGTTAATGTTTCACTTTTGTTATATTCATTCCTTTACAATGTGTAAAATGCAGATTTTTGTGTTCCAGTATTACACGTACGTGCTTTTTGATTGGACCAGTTGGAAAAACAATGCTGAACTCAGTTTCTTCTAATGATTTAACAGAAGCGATTGTTTCCTGTGCATCATAAAATATTTAACTTTTTGAGCTCTGTTTTTCCTTACAAGAGTAAATACACATTTGATGCAGTATTGGATGTTCAAATCCTTTTTTCTTGTTTGTGAAAAATCTGTAAACTCCAATTTTTCTGTATTTTGAGTACAGAAATAGGTGAAATTGTCCAAGCTTTCGAAGTTAACCCCTTCAGTAGAAATTACACGTGTTATTTTGTATTCCTGTGTGCTTAAATTTGCCTTCCAAGAGGACCAGTCCATGGAATATGTATTAACTTGGTGTGATACGATGAGTATTTTAGTCTGGGGTGTTTTCTGCATTGTTACTTTGTGCCAGAGCCAGGTGCCTTTTTGGCTTTGTGCATGGTAATACATCTGCTTGCACAAAAAGGACAATGGATTTTATGCCCCATAACCTTAACACCATCCCAGGTGTGTTGTGCATTCAACCAGTATAGAAGAAATTATATGACACTTCATAAATCTAGTTTGCTTTGTTGAATAGTTTCTCTTGGATACTTCTTTTTTTCTAGTAGGGATTTCAATAAATAACATGGGTGAGAATTTATCACTTCTACCTGAGATTTTGAGAGGATGGGAATGGGTGTGTTAGATAAAAATACATGATACCATATATCAATTTGTGGATGCCACTGTAAAAGCATATAAAAAATGTTCAGGAACATAGTAGTAATGCTACTACAGTCAGTAGAATTTTTTCTGTTTTGGTGCCAGATGCTGGAGGATGCATTGTGGTTTTATGTTCACTTAGGAGGATCTGCAAGTACGCCCAGTTCAATCTATATGAATTATCAAATTACTCATCTCATGCCAAGCAGAAGCCATCAAGGCTCTGCATTATTTCAGAAAAATGCTCATTCATATATTTATACTTTGAAATTAATTTTGCTCGTGGGTGTGGAATGCTGAAATTCTTCATGTGGCTACACTAAAAAGAGAAAGGTACAAACTTTTGAAAGGTGCTTTTGCATGCCTGGGGTTGTAACCACAGCAGGAATGCTGAAGGGATCTAGTGCCTTCTCACTTCAGTGATAGATCAAGTGTGAGCTGGAAGAATACTTCAGTTTGAATAAACTAGCCTTGATTGTTGAGTTGGAATAAACTTTCAATATCCAATTATATTGGGAGTAAAATAATTTAATTTTGAAAAAAACTCCAGCGATGTGAAACAAAAATATTTTTTTATGCTCCTAAGCTTGCTGCATGACAAATCACCCAAGAAAGGCCCTTCCCTTTTGTCTCAGAAGGGAAAATAAGACAATATTGCAGGGTTTATCCACACATCATTACTGTGATTTTTACATATTTTAAGTTAAGGGATTTGGTTTCCCTTCCCATGGGAGGGTGGTATCAACAAATGGGAAGCTCTTTCCTTTTGCTGGTGACTTGCCTGCATCTTGCCAGTTTTCATTCCCTTGTTTGTGTTGAATGTGGCATCTGTGTGTGTGTGTGTGCAGACCCACACTCTGTGTTAGGGGAAAGAAACCTCAGGGAGAGAGCTGGAATGTGCTGTTGGGCCTCTTAAAATGTTTATAAACAGTAAGCAAATGATGACTCCCAAAATAAATTGTGGGTGAGCTAGTTCTCCTTTCCCTCTCCTGAAGGGAAGGGGACCAGTAGGGCTTTACTTTGATGCTAGTGTCTTGACTTTTGATATCATGTATCGGCCACAGAATATATTTTTCCCATATGCTTAATGATCTATTAATAGATGTAAGTATTTCCATTATGTTTCCTGGGTCGAGTGGCACTAAGTGCTGTGGTTACAAGTAAACATGGCACTTCTCAGTAGTCAGAGGAAGTGGTTTTAATGGTGCAGTGAAACAAGAGGGTGACCTTCCGTTGGCACAAATGAGTTTTTGATGAGGTTCTGGATGTGAATGCTGTGTTGCTGTTTCATGGCTTGTTGAGGCCAGGTTATAGCACTGAATTAAAATGTTTGAGCACTGCATAGGGAAGAAATGGTTTAGAGAAAGTATTATGAAGAGAGGTTGCTTTTTTATGGTATTATCAAGTTGCAGAACTGTAAGAAAACTTGAAACAGAAATAACAGAGTAGATTGAGGCATTTACAGATAATGGAAACAGCTTGGTTTTCGTAATCATTTTTCTATTTTATGGGCAGTTTTGCATCTCTTTTGTGCCTTACAGTATGTTTTCCCTGTTTTGGGTTGGGGTTTTTCTGCCTCTGGGGTTTTTCTGCTTCTGAGGTTTTTGCAATCTCTGTTCTTATAGCAGAGTTACTGCCATTATCCAGTCTTCCTTTAAGTCTCATACAGCCAAAGGAGGTAATAAAAAGTAGCCTATCTTAGAATTTTAATATATTTAGTCTGTGATGAAATTGTCCAAATCATGTGTGAATGGAACTGAAAATCATGTTACACAGTACAAGCACATCCACTTTCAGATCCAGTTTTGTCATGACTGGTCTGTTTGAAGTGTGGAAGATGAACTGAATGCTATAAGGAAAGTCTTTATGCAACCTCCTTGTAGTGAGTGCTCCCTAAAGCATAGTGACAAGCTTACAGGCCATGTAGCAACTGAACGGGTGTTTAAAATAGCACAGTGATACTCCTGGAAGGTCACTAAATTCTCTGTTGATGAAAACCCCCTGCACTACATAGACCTTCTGGTGCCTACTTGCTGATAATGGTGCATCTGTGCTGTTGGTAAAATGAGGCTCTACTAGGAGAACTCTTAAGATTTTAGAAGCTGGCTTATTTTTCTCTCTAATGGTGTTTTTTTCCTTCCTATTATCATCCACTCAGAACTGCCTACAAGGTCATAAGGGTGGCCACCTTAGTGAGAGAAACTGTCTCCCTGCTATCCTCGCTGATGCCTAGAAATGGGCATTAATGGAGGGGTGTAAGATTGCAGCAAGCTTCCAGTATGATTCCTAGAGTCCCTCAAATTATGGTTGGAGGACTTAGAGATGTATCCAGAAGAGAAATCTTGATTTTATCTTCCATATGTACATATTCCCATGCTCTGGTCTGCTTCTTGCCCCGATTTCATAATTACACTCAATACAGTAATTCTTGCTCTTGCTGTCCCAGCAGAACTCACTCCATTCCATCCAGCCTAGGGAGTGGAGGAAGAGAAAATCGTGATGGAGGAGACTGGGCCCATCAGATGGGCTCCAGCAGGAATTTATCTCTCACCAGCCCACCTGCCTCCTGCAGTGGGACCCCAGAGAGCTGAAGTAGCTCTGAAGTTTTTCTTGTGGCAGCTGCAGGGGAGGCAAAGAGACCATGAATAGGAAAAAGGTGGAAAGGAAAACGCATTCCATGCTATTTAACCTCTGCTTCAGGCATTACTGTTCAGAAATAGAGAATCACCATATCAAAGAGCTCTTTGAAAGTCAAAAGTAACAAAAACAAATAGGTTGAGTAGTGTTTTCCTACTCTTCAGAGCAGCTCTTGGTTAATGTGTTGCAAGTGTGATATGCTTACTTAAGTTATAGACTTCGAGAAGTAGAGGGGCAAAAGTTCTCAAGATGCTTTGCTAATGGGTATTTCACACTGCAGTGAATTCAGATATCTCCTGGTGATGCACACATCTTGATAAATTCTGGTCAAAACTTCCATGGTATAAAGTAGTACTTGGAAGATGTAATTTTCCTATTCTGACCTTCATCCCCAATGGCTGAGAGCTGTTGGATCTGATCCTGAGGAGCAGTGATTCAAGCTGATTATATTATACAGTCCTTCATAAATTTGTACAACTGAAAAGCCCCAAGAAACAAAATTCTTAAAGAATATGGAAGACTGTTCAGCAGCTAAAAGCTAGCTTTAATTCCAACATTTTAGATTTTGAAACATTCAGCCATACCTTTCTGTTTCCAGCTGTGTAATCTTGGCCATTACCTTGTGCATTATCAGAATAAACCAAATTTGTTCTTCTTGGGTGTCATTCAGTAAAAAAAAAAAAAAAAAAAAAAAAAGTAGTTTCACCATTGTCAGTGCCAAGTGCTGTTACTGGGGAACAGGGAAATAAATAAACATACCTATTTATTTGTGGGTAGAGCTAGAGTAACATTCTTTGAGGATACAGTTTGGGATCTTTGGGGATTTCCTGTGTCAAAATTTATACAAGCTGGTAAGATCTGATGGTGTCAGGTTTGTAGAGGAAAATATTTTCAGTCTGCATCATTAGCTCTGCTCTGAGAAGGTGGTACAGGATTTGGCTCCTGGTTCTGGATTTAATGAAGCATGTTACACTGAAGTAATCTGCCCCTGAGTCTTCAAATGTTTAATCAAGAATAAGAATCTCTTAATCTTCTGCTGCTAGTCAGCTGTCTCCTTTTGATTCGGAAATATTTGGTGCATCAATAAAAAAGCTCTTCAGCAAAGACAAAAAGATGTCTTTCTTGCCATTTAGATGGTCCTCTTGCCTATGCACAGGAGAAACACTAAAATATTTGCCTGCTTGTTTGGGAGAAGTTAATTTCAAATCTCATTTGTATTCTCAGGTACGAAGTTTCCACGCTGGTCTACTGAAAAAAAAGTGTTAGTTTAGTTTTGGTTTTTTGTTTATAACATTAATCCTCATTAGGTAGCAAAGGTGGGTATAGTTGGCTGTTTGTGGTGATACATCTGTAATTTTCTTTGTCCCATTGCCTTTAGCAATCCATTAATTAATTAATTAATGCATTCATTCTTCTACTGTCAGCTGAGGCTTAGAGAGCAGCCTTCTTGTGTGTGTGTAGACCTACACTTCCCTTCTTCCCAAGTTTCTTCTTACATGTGCAGGACAGTATGTGGCTTTTGCTGCATCTGACTCCTGTCCTTTTCCAGAATATTTACTGGTTTCTATTTCTTCAGCCAACTCATCCTACTCATCCCTCTGCTCTTTTCCCTTGCTATGGGGAGGCAGGTTTTTCAAGCCCTGACTCTGTGTCGTTTGATTTGTATCTACATGTGAAACAAAATTCTGGAAGAGTGTAGGATTCCCGTGTAAGTGCTGGCTTTCAGCCTGAGTGTTTGGTGATATGGGGCTCCACATTCAGCAGAGCTGCTCTCTGTTGCCACAGTCAAACAAAAGCCTTTCCTTGTACAGGTGTGTCCTGAATTTTGTTCTGCCCGCAGTTAGTCTGTGTCTAATCAGTCCTGCCAAGGAGCTCCAGAGTCAGCTGCCTTTGCTGAGAATCCCACGATGAATGTATCTCTCCAGTGAGGCAAGTTTTGTGGATAGATGACCTTGTCTTACTACAGTAACCAATTACAGTCCAAACAAGCAAGGTTCTTTGTCCATCCGTCTGGAGAAGGAGCAGCTTGGTTCATGATACATGGAAGTAGAGAGGAGAAAAGAATAGGACAAGTGGATGCATAAGCACTGAGGTTCCTGATGCAGCAGCTGGTTCCTGCTCTTATAGACACACAGGATGCTGTGGCCCAGCCTTTTATACTGGGACACAGCACCTGTGATCTTTTACTCTGCTGTAGCCTTGCTGTGGGGTGGCAACCACTGCTCAGGGTGGTTCTGGTCAACTCAGTTCAGGTTCTAGAGAAGCCCTAGACAAGAGGGTGGGAATTTTGCTTTGAAAAGTATTCTAGTGGGGTTGCTATTATGTTTCAAGAACTGACTAGGTGAAATTAAGACACATCTCTTGGGGTTTAGGGCAAAGTGTAGAACCCGTTGATGGGTTTTAGTTTTTCTGTGCTTATATCCAAAATTATTTTCACCTAATGAAGCAACCCTGGTGAGTCATTTTATTAACTAGAGTTGTAATGGTGGAATTTCAGATTAGCAAAGAAAAACAAAACTGGTGTAAAAAAGAAATAAACAAAAAACCCCAACCCAAGCAAAAATTCCCTTGTGACAAATATTTCATGTCAGTATGTTTTGGATGTATACTTCATGATTTTTAGAAGAATAAGCCAAGAGAGAATTGCTGGCGTGTATCGTCATTGCATGCAGTTTTCAGATTCCTCATAAATGCTGGAGATAGCAATCTTTTGAATACACTCTTGCAATAATTGCTAAATATTAATACATTTCTAAGTCTATTAAATGCATTTAAGTAGACAGGCAAGACTCTTTTCTCATGTACTGCTGTTAATTTGTTCCTAGGTTTGCACTGTATAGTAAAGATAAATGGCACTACTGGTTAGCTTGTATGGCAAAACATGATGCAGTCTCCACTTTCCTCGTTTGAGACCTTCCTTTGTCAAGTTAAAGTGTCATATGAAATCTTGCTGGAAGAAGTAAAAATGTCAGTGATAACACTTAGCAAGCTCAGATTTTTTGTTCTTGCTATGGTGGGATTTATGGCACCAGGCTGTGGGCACATCTGGAGCTAAAGGAGCAGGCAGGCACATTGCTGTGACTCTGTTTGCAGGGACTCTGCTGTTATAGGCTTCTGCCATTTCTTTAGGAGAAAGGAATTTAATGGTGTCAAGTGTATTGTATCGTTAAAGCAGTGGCAGCTTTGCTGTTTTTCTCTAAGATGTTTCTGCAGGGTGCCAGAGCTAGGAGAGAGTAAGAGGTCCTGCTGCCACCTACAGCATCAGCAAATACCAGATCTGTTCCAAGCACATACATTCTGTCCTTCAGTGTATCAGGATTTAAGTTACTAAGATAGTTAGGGATATGCAGTAGTTATCTGGAAAAACACCTTTTCTCTTGCTTAGCTGAGCTGTAGTTCTCACTGGGAGCCATAACTGGAACACTGTCAGAGCCTTACATGCCCAAAGGCAGATTTTTTTCAGCAAATTTGAGGGAAAGGGAATTTATTAGGCCAAGTACAACTGCTTAGGTTCAGATTTAAGAGCTTTCAAAGTAATTATAAAAATGCTCTTGTTATTTAGTTTTGTTTTATTTGACTTGACAAAAAGTTCAGTGCAATATAAATAAGGGAGAAGAATAAGGTCACATTTTGAGTGTTATGTAAAATAGTTAATTTTTTTTGCCTTTGAAAATAGGGTATATTATATCCTATTTATAGGGAATAATATATCTCTATATAATCTGTATATAATACAGATTGCCTGCTAAGTATAGAGAACTATCAGCTCTTAACACTTTGCTTGTAGCATGAGGGTGTTTGCTTTTTAAAAGGCTGGCAGAACAAATTGCAGACAGGAGGAGTGAGGGTTTTTTTCTGCAAAGCACAGACGTGGAGGAGATGGAAAGCTAAACTTTGGAACAGAAGACTATTGAGAAAGGTGAAGATTTCCCTTATTATTTTCATGTCTCGTCTTTTAAAATACAGTGAGATGAAAGGTGGTGTAGTTTCATTTGGCTGACAGAATGAGGGTAGTAGTTAAATGTGTTTTGGCAGAGGAGGTTTTTAAACTGTGCCCTCATACACGTGTGTGGAGGCAGGGGCTGGACTACAGAGCAAGATGTGTTGGCAGGGATAGTATGAACAGCCCACTTTATTTTAGGAAAAGTTGGAAGGAATAGGTATGAAACTACATTTTTCTGAGAAGGAGTGTAAAGCTGCAGGTAGCTGAATGCTTAGAAAAGGTGATAAGGGAAGAAACCGTAACAAACAAAGGTGAATCTTGTACTTGATTTCAGGAAAGTGAGGAGGTGTGAGATCTCTACAGTTCAAAGCTGAGACACTGAGTATGCATGTGTCTTGTGGACGGTCCTTGTGTTGGTGTATAAGCAGCTGCAATGTAGCATGGGGCTAACCTCAACTTATTGCAATGATGGAAAGCTTTCAGTTTCAAAAACATGAAAATGTTAGTAATCTGACTTTTTTGCTTTTATTAACCCTACTGTAGCCTAAGTCTTAAAGCATGACTGACATGAACCATAATTGAGGTAGCATGCCCAGGATTGACAGCTCCAATATCAGTAGTAAGGAAGGAATCCAGTTTTTCTTTCATTTTTCTGTAGAAGCTTCTAGGTTCTTCTGAAAACAAATACGATCTTTGCTTCAGCTATACTTGGGTAAGTTCTGGCAAGTTATTCAGTGATTTTTCTGTGCAGCTGCCTGTTTCTGAAGAACGTTGTCAAGGAGGGGAAAATGGTAGGAAGCTCACACTGATGTCTTGTGTGGGAACAATAGAAAAGGGTATTATTTGGTGCTATTTACATATAGTATGTTGCTTTGGTAGCTGATGCTACATGGCTATGGATATGTATAAGTTATCAATAATGAGCAATTGGTATTGCTTTTCTTAATCCTTCTTAAGATGGTTTGATTTTTTATTTCCTCCAATATTGTGCATCTACTGTAAAAAAATCTTTATTAGTTGAAGTCACTAACTCATGGCATTTGTTTTGATGTTTCTTTTTCTACTTAGCTTACTTAGTTTGAGTTTTGTGAGGAAGGCACATTGCTGATCAGTGACTGAGACTTGGTCTTCAACAAGGGCATAGAGCTCTTTAATCACTTGAATTTTAAAAAGACCAAAAAAAGGTGTTGGAGAGGAGACAAGACATTGGAAAGTGGGTGGGTATATTGTAGAGATGCTGATTTAAAAGCAGGAATGAAGCTCATCATTTTAGTGTTGGAGCTCTCAAAAACTATGGAGAATAAATAAGACATTTAAGCTAAAATTGAGCAAACCCATGCTTAATAAAGAATACTATATACATTAATTAAACAATAAACAGGGTCCATATACATTCTTATTCTGTGAAGAGAAGTCATTATTAGAGAGTATTACATTGATTTTCATTGTAGTCCTATTGTATATGTATTTATAAATGTAAAAACGTAAGGGGTTTGTGTATTGATTCTTTTCTTTCCTTTAGTCAAATCTCTGCTTATAAAAGGATCTTTTAAAAAGAGCATCCTGCTTCTATTAGATGTTCCTGGAAAAGAAAATCAATGCATGAAGTTGCGTACTAAAACATCTACTGTATTGACTTAGTAATCTTTAATCCTGCATGTAAACAGAAAGAAAATGCTGTTCAGTAAGACTATTTTTTCCTTACTGTTTGTTATTTTTCATTCTGTTAACAGATTTAACTTCTGCAGTTTTTATGTGTGCATATATATGAAGAGTTCTTCACAGAAGAGTTCTTCTGAAGTGTCCTGTGTTTATTTGTATTTGGAATTCTTCTACACACAGTCCCAGGAAAGAAAATGGTGTCCATCCCTTTGATTCAGTGGGATTTATTGTCATGATGGGAAAAAGAATAATGGGATTAAGATTAAAAAAAGGCCAAGAATTTCATGTTGGCATTACTGCTCTGCTATTGTTTCCTTGTGACCTTTTGCAAGCATTGCTCTTGCTGTGCTTTCATTAAACAGAAAAAACTCTGAACTCTCTTCGGGTTTGTTTCTTATCTCTGAGGTTAATCTCTGAGGATATGAACTTTGTCTATTTCATGCTGCTCTGAGCATTCATCTTGAGCAAGGACTGAACCTGGAAGCGTATATTGGAAAGCTGCTGCTATTACTATGTTAATTAATTTTTGAAACTCTGCTAAACAGTACCCACTAATGAACACTTAGACATGTTTATCACAGTTGAAGAAGATATTGTCAAATGCAGATTTGTCTGTTACATCAGGAACTGGGTTAATTTAATCTATTTAGGCATTCTGCTTAAATGTTTCAGTTCTCATTAGTCAGTTTTGAGGTTGTTTTATTTCTTTAGCAGTCCAACGAGATAATTATAAAATTAAATACTTAGTATTTCAGTTCCTTTGCTAAGATGCTTTAGCTGGTTTCTTCCATTCTTCTCAGTCCTGCTGTTCTGTCTATTCATTTCCTTGAGGTCTGTTCCTCTGACAGTGTGGAAGTGCTGCCTTCATTCAGGAACCCAAAGGCTGATGGTGCTGTGTAGAGTAATATGTAATGGAAGAGAAAAATATGAGCTTTAGATAGTCAAATTTTTAGAAATCCTGATTTTAGTGCTGTTTTAGAAGCATTTGATCCTTAGCTGAAAACTCATCATTAAATGCCCCTTCCCTGAAGGGATATATGTTCAGCTGCTTAATGTTCTTCCTTTGTCATCAATAAAAATGTAGAGTTTTCAGATTCCACCTCCCAAAAAAGAAAAGTTTAAATAAAAGCTTCCTCTTTTGCTATTACATGTGCAGTGTCATTTTTCAGCTGTTAATAAGCAGGCAAATGAAGACAGTTGGTATTTTGAATATACCTGTAGAAAATCCTGCCATTCCCTGTATGTGCCCTAATGCCTCACTGGCAGGAGGGTGCACAAATTGCATTACTGTGCACGATTAGGCTCTCTGCAGGAATTCGTCTGACATCTGTCTACCCTGGTTGTCTTGGGCTCCCTTTGAGTAGAGTGGAACAGGCACTTCTAAATTCCTCCCTCAGGAGGAGGTGGTAGGTCTGAGAAGTACCCCAGCTCTCTGTCCAGTGAGTGAGAGGGAAGCTGAGAGCTGCTGGCTCTCAGAGCTGAGCGTCTGTTAACTCGGGCAGCTGCAGTTAGGCTGAATCTCACCCTTCCTGGTACACTGGAGGTGCTGTACCTGTCCTAATGTACTGCTCTGCAAATGAGGAGACAATTTATGGCTGCCATCCACTTCATGATACGGTGACAGCTGTAGCAGTTGCTTTAGTCTGCACTGCTCAGGCTTTGAGGATGCTCAAGAGGCACAGGAGGGCTGGTTATGGCCCCTCTGTGCACTGCTGAAGCTGCTGCCTGCGAGCCCAGGGGCAGAAAGAAGGGTACTGTTTACAAGTCGGGTTTTTCCATTTTTGTTGCAAAGGTTAAGTGCCAATCTGCTCTGACATTTTCCCCTCTGTAGCAGCGTGTTGCTACTGGTTGGCAATTCATGGAGCCCCAGCTCAGCCAGCCTTTCTCAGAAGCCTTTTGTTGACTCACAAAGATGTAAATCAGTGTGACTTTTCCAGTGGCAGCAGTTTGTTCCAAGCTGCTGTCTTCCTCAGTACCCCTGTGACCTTCCCTGGTGTGTGACTTGAAATGCCCCATATAGGCAAAGGAAAGCTGCTTGTGATCTGTGTGACCTGTGTGATGGGCAGGATGTGCCAGGAGGCTGCTGGTTGGGTACCACTGAGTTGGTTGTTGGCAATCATTCAAACAACTTATCACTTTATTTAAATCTCTTATTTTTAAGAAGGCAGGCAAATTTCATAGGATGTTCACTTTCAATTATAGATATGTTGATGTGTCATGAAGATATTGGTCATGCTCTTGCTTCTCTGGCTCTGAAAGCTTATTCTAATCATCAAAAGAATTACTGTTCCATATATACTGTATATCACTGTAACTTTTGACCACTGAGGTTACAACACGTGCCACTTAAGCAAACACTGTGGTGTTTTAGCTTTTTGCAATATAGTGATTAAATAGAAATGTGGGATAGAGGTTATGAGAATTGTCAGTCCCTGTTTTAGGAAAGTCTTGTGAGGTAGACCCATATATACATGTATTTCCTGCAAAGTCTGTCATTCAGCAAAGCATTTGGGACAAGGTTTTAAGCTTTAAGTTTAAAATATTTTTTAAATACCCCAAAAATCATCAAGCTTCAGGGTTTTTATTTGAGTTTTGTTTTGATTATACAAATTGTTTATCCATGTAGGGTATTTTTTTTTGCTAAATTGAGGGTAGTCATGAAGATTAAGATCTAACATACTGTATTAATTCTGTTTATTGGACCTTGATATTGGGTACATGTTTTGCTTATTACGGGCTTCCTGGTAGATGTAGAATCACTTTCCAGATACAACTAGAAGGCCACAGAATTAGCAGGCTGTGTAGCCCCCTACTTTGGAGATGAAGCCATTACTGATGCTCCAAAACTCTGAATAAATGAAACCTCTTTTTCTGCATAATTTGCTAAATACAGGTAGTATTTTATCTTCGACCAGTTCTCCTGCCAGAGCCTTATGTAATTTTTAATGCCTTATTACTATTATAACTATAATCACTGGGGGACGGGGACTGCCTTTTATCTTGTGCTTCTAATGCACAGTTCAACTCTGAGCAAAAATATTAAAGACTTTGTGCATTTTTTCCTACAGTAGAAAAGAATGTTTTTTCTCCCAAAGAAAAAAACAAAGTCTATCAAAATCGTATTTTGTTTTAATCCTTAAAAAATGGTTAAACAGCAGAGTAAAGGAATATATTGAAAATAAAGGAACAAGGGGGAAATATATCTAAACAAGACCATGGAAGAGAGCATAATCTCTGGGAAGTTTTAAAAAATTTAAAATTGCAAAGCAAGTATTTTTGAGGAGCAAACTGGTAAAGGCATAAAAAGAACAGTGAACATGTCACCCTTGATACAGACCCTGCCAGACTTTGTGGTAGGTTGCTAAATGGTCCATGTGTGAAAGGAGCAGTCAAGAGACATAAGGCTGCATCACTGAAGCTTAGTTACTTGCTTTAGTGTTGTGTGTGGAGGAGCTATGGGTATTTCTTGTCCAAGTCTTTCTTAAAATGGAATATACCTTGATATATTGCTTGAATTATATTTGATAGTAGAGGAATTATCCTTAATACAAAGGTTTAAAAACTCTAGAGAAGTGAAGAATGAAAAATGAAAGATTTCAGGCATAAAACTGAGTAGGTGAAATGTGATACGCTGGGAAGAGCCTATAAGCTTTCTGTAAGGGAATATATTTTGTACAATTTGGCTTCTCACAAGAGGTCAGCAAACAGGCACAGTGGTGTGATCCAGAAGGAATATGCTTGGCTTTTCTATAAGATGTTTGTAGAAACTGTCATCAAAGGCACTAAATATCTTTAAAGTTCTTTACTGTCTGGTGATTTGATGATTGATGTGAATACTGTGATGGGGTTTCCTGTTGATAGGGTTTTAAGAACAGTCATGTAAAGAGTAGTCACTAAAGCTTGTTAGAAAGGTGAGCACCAAGTGACTGAGCAGTAAATGACAGATGAATTTCAGTGTCCACTGGTACAGACAGATGTCAGGAGTAATGCCTATGGACGACAATTTATAAACAAAGAGGTATTTTGAATTACCCAGTAGCACTGGGGAAGGCAGTCTTGGAGGAAGGCCAGTTCGTGGGGGTGGGAGCCTTCCCTGCAGAAAGTCCCTGACCTTGTGAGGTTGGGTTTGGCTGGGATCTTCTCAGATCCTGTGTCCTCACAGTTACTGAAGCTGCCTGTAGCTGTGAAAAGTCTTTTGTTCTGACTAGTATTAATGATCATTCAGAAGCTGGTTTTCTGTGGAAGTTTTCTATACAATACATGTGAGTGAAACTTTTTTAAAAAACAGTAATTAAGGGTTTGTGATGAAGTATTTCCCTAAATATGATGTATGATTTATTTTTAGAGAAACTATATTGGTCATGTTAGAGTTATTGATATTAATTTTAAAAATTAAAATATTAAAAATTTATAAATGCCTTTAGCCATTGTTTGCACAGTGAAGTATCAAATCTATTTGAAAGATAACTTTCTGCTGAATATATGCAACAAGGAAAACTCTGTCAAGCCTGCCTCTTGTAAAATCTACAGGTCTACTATGTATGTTCTGCTTTTTTTCTTGTACAGATTAAGCATCCCATTTCGTAAATATGTAGCCATAGTGTAGGCTTGCAGAGATTTTCAATTATCTGTTAAAGCTAGGAGTAATTTTGAGAATGAAAATTTAATTATATAGAGAGTATTGCCTTTTTTTTCTTATTCAGTATTTTCTGGTTTAATCAGATATAAATGTAATCCTCCATACCAAAATTAATTCTGTTTTATTGGTTTATGTTCAAAGGGACTTTTAAAGTTGTTCTTTAAAAAAGGGTGGTTTTAATCAAGATTAAGAAACTTCTTCTTTTTTTTTTTTTTTCCCAGAAGCCAGAAATTTTGTTTTTTTGAAGATGATGATGGTATTATTAGTAGTTTGTCTGAAAACATCTGCAGTAATGCTGTTTCTAGAACATAGATTGTCTGGTGCCACTGAGCAGGAAAGCGTGTTGTTTGTCCTGTAGATAATCAGATGATCTTGTAATTGTGTGGTGGTATAAAGTCAGGTCAGAATTCTTGGCTCCTGTTTTAGAAGGCTATTTATTTTTACTGTGTTGGCATTTGAAATATGGCAAATGGTGTTACTGATGGAGTTCAAATATTGTGGCTTTTACTTGTAAATGAGCCAGTTCTTAATGAAGTTCCAAGGTAAGTGGAGCAAGTGTATTGTAGACTTAACACAGTCCAGTGTTTCCATTTTCCATTCTTAGTTTCCAACCCCCCCCAACCAGTCTTCTGCATGTAAATTTGCATGCATGGCCTCATATGCTTTTTCTCCCTCTGTCTCTCACCTTCAGGAATGCAGTCACACTATTGTATTTGCTTGTTTTTCATCCATGTAAAAGTGTCCACATCTTTATGTCCTCTCTGTATTGTTATGTATGTCCTGGTAGTCCAGAACTGGTTTCTGCAAAGGAAAGCAATTCATGCATATCACTTCCATGCTTGGCTCTATTAATTTCAAGATCAGATCAAGAGCACTGTTTGGCTGTGCTGCAAATCTGCATGCTCTCTTTAAATTTTTAACTGTGTTTGATGGAGTATCTTATTGAAATCTTATTCTTACACGTTTATTAGATGGACACCTTGTTTTTCCCTCAAACAGCTGTGTTGGGTAAAGAAGTTATCTTCTAATTCTTATATCAGCTGGACAGGATTGGAACACTGTCTAAAATGCTGGCATCTCTGATTGCATTTTTGCTTGTTTTGTGAATGTCTGTCTATTCAGTCAAGACAAGGAGAAAGGGAGATCCCTTCCCTGCTTTGCCACATCCCAGGCAGCAGCACTTAGCTTGGTGTATCCCAGTCTTGGTGGTGTATCCCATTTATCTCCCTGTACTCCCTTGAGACAGCTTTCTGCCCAGCCCTGGTTCCTTGAGCTTGGCTCTTCATCCTGTTTTGACTAACCTTAACCTAAAGCTGTACAGTCTGCTCTAAGTTTGGCTCATTTCAGGATGATGCAGATTATTTATTGTGCTTTTCTTTTTTGACCCACAGAAGAATTACTGTTAACAACATGCAAAAGTACATTGATATCAAAGAACTGAAGTTTTGACCCTTGAAAAGGGGCACAGTGCTCTGAACCCCTCTAGGCATCTGGGATGTGCGCATTAAGGGAATTTGCAGTGGATTACTCTAAAAGATTGACTGGCTTTGTAAAGTATTCTGAACTATGGCTTGAGTGACTGTAGAGAATACAGACTAGAAGAGCATGTAGTTTAATCCTCATAATACCCTAACTTTGTCTTCCCACATGCACTGTTTGCTTGTTTTTCTTTTTAAAAGCTTTTTTTGCCTCTGGAGGCTTTCAAAGTGATGTTTTTTCTTCCCTAGTTTCCATATTCCAAAATTGTTAGCTTGGTCTGGATTTTTTTGTGTGCAGATGATGGAGGATGCCTCTACTTTATTACATGCTCCTCGGTGTTCTCAAACAAATAAGATAAAGAAGTAAAATTAAAGGGTCTCAGTTTCTCCAAGTAAAAAGCTCTTCCTCCTTGCCTTGTGGAGCCATCTGTGCCCTTGATTTTGATTCACACAATGATTTTCTTAAGCAAAGACCAGGGCAGTGATTGTCCTCCTGTTCTTAGTGCTGGTGAGACTGCAGCTCAAGTCCTATGTCCCTTTCCAGACTCATCACTGCAAGAAAGATGTTGAGGGGCTGGAGTGTGTCCAGAGGAGGGCAACAGAGCTGGGGAAGGGTCTAGAGAGTCAGTGAGGAGCAGCTGGGTCTCTTTAGCCTGGAAGAAAGGGGGCTCAGGAGAGACCTTATCACTCTCTAAAACGACCTGAAAGGAGGTTGTAGCCAGGTGGGGGTTGGACTCTTCTGGCAGGCAACCAGTGACAGGGGTAGAGGAAATGACTTCAAGCTGTGTCAAGGGAGGTTCAGGTTAGATATTAGGAAGAATTTCTTACTGAAATGGTTGTTAAGCATTGGAATGGGCTCCCTCCTGAAGCAGTGGAGTCATCACCCCTGGATGTGTTCAAGAAATGACTGCTTTATTTAATAGGTGGTGTTCAGTCAAAGATTGGACTCGGTGATCTTGGAGTCTTTTCCAACCTGAACAATTTTAAGAGTCCATGAAAAGGACATATATTTGGATGGATAAAGTTAAATACTACAACAGAATTAACAGTCTGAAATAAACTAGTTGTCATACTCAGGCATAGCATTGTCTTTAAGTGTATGATTAAATAAATTCAAGCCTTAAACAAAATCCTAAATCAGACACATTAGGTTGTGTGGCTTAGTAGTGTAAACTTCCCTAATTTAGGCAGGTCAACACTTACCTCCCAGCTTTAAAGAGCTGTGATGTCACCTCCTTCCCGTGTGTCAGACAGCTGCCTGCTCCAGCTGTAAGCTGCCAAACCACTCCAAGGCAGAGGTGTTGGGTGTGCTGCTCAGGATGTCTCTTACTTTCCTCACTAGCAGTGTGCAGGGTAACCCTCCCACCCCTCTCTGCCTTGCCCAGTCACCTTGCCAGGGCAGGCAACAAGGTGAGGGATCCGCTGTGCAAGTGTCAAACAGAAATCCCCACACAGGATCTGCTGCTTGCAGCCTTGAGCCATTCTGGTTAGGCACACTCTGGATTGCGTATACCTACGCACACACAGTTTAGTAATTCTGTTCCCAATGCCAAATATTTCTATTTGAAGCTATTTTGGTACAGTGAGTAGGATGAAATTTTTCTTACTAAGCCTTAAAAAGTAGTCAGAAAACAAGCTAGTATTTTCAAATACCACACTTGAGTGTGTGACAGACTTGCTGGGAGAGTAATCTACATGAGTTATCCATAGCATACTCATCACCTTGGTATTGGAATACTAAATCATGCATGCTGTAGACTTATAGACTCTGTAGGGACTCTGATGGCTTGTTCTGTTCTTTGCCTCTCAGGTACCAGCAGCCCTGCAGTATAGCTGCACCCTGCTGGGACATTATACTGAGTAGATAATTCTTCCAAAAAATTTCAGAGGTGCAGCCTGAACATGAGCCTTGCTGCAGCAGTGTGGAGGCATTTCCAGCTGTCACAGGCAACAAGCCAGTCCTCTTGGAAATACAGCCTTGCATGTGGCCATTAAGTGATTTCTGCCTTACTTCAGAGCCTTCCTGACTGGGGCTGGGGAATCCAACTATACAGATCCATCACGGGATAAAGGCACGTAGCCATGTAATCCTGTAGACCTCCCTCACTCCTGGAGCACATCTGATATGTCAGGTCTACAATGTAATGGTTGATAAATCTTTTTTTGCTGTAGAAGTTTTAAAGCAGAGCCGTAATACAATCCCATAATTATGTCCTGGCATAGTAATGTCTTAATTTCTTTTAAATAAATTGACTCCCCAGAAAAAGCTGTTATACTGAGAATGAGCTTCATTTGTCATTTACAAATAAGTGAATTTCATAACAGCTTGAATGCCTTATGTTGAGCTGCTTATTTCTGATTTAATGAATAATGGAAGAACAGGAGGACACGTCATAGTGGGTTTTTTCTTTTGTTTTTTAATTGCATAATTTGATGAACCGAATAGATTTTACTAATTATGAAGTCAGAGACAAGGTCCTGTTACCCAAATCAGTATCCTACATGTTGTGAAACAAATAGGTGTGATCCACACTTCCTCAAACCAATTTATTAGGGCATATATATAAAATTATGAAGATTCATTCCACTTGCAAAGAATTGGTTATTTTTGTATGGAAATTAGATTGTGAGCGCCAGAAGGCAGTTATCAAAAATACCATTTGCTTGGATGCTGTAAGCTGGCCCAGTGCCTCTCCTGTGGCTTGGATCTTGAAATGAAAGGAATACCATTACTTCTCCCACTGCTGTGGTTCCCATCAGATATGTAGCAGTGCTGATTATCACTACTTAAATGTGCCTGGTTTTGATCGCCCTAGGAAAATAATGCCCCAGTATGTTGGTTATTTTTGTTACGGAATTTGAAGCTGCTGTAGCATAGAAGTAATAGCCTCCAAATGATCTTCTCTGCTATAATTATGTATGGTAGATGAGAGCTTAATACTACTCACTGCAAAGGGGAATTTGTTCTGAAATTGACTGTAAAGTGCTATGAAAACATTCCTTTAGCAAAGAGGCAATTTTCTTTTTAAAGGACTATGTGCAGGCTCATTCCAAATTAGCTGCATTAAGGTAATCACAATATTCACCAAGTAAAACCAGTGTATGTTTGTGTACAGATGCTCAAGGGCATCCTTTCGTATTAAAATGATGGCTGCAGAGCTAGTGACTGAAAGAACTCTTGTTGTGGATGGGTTTTTTGGTGTGGGTTTTTTCTTGCTTTTAAAAAAAAAATTCATTCTGATGTTATTTATAATGAAGGAGCAGATCTGCAAAGTTGACTCTGTTCCTTCATCTTGCTTTCAGTGATGTAGTGCAGTATGTGCAGCTCTTAATTGGCCAGTTAGCTGGGGTGTGTGTGTGTTAGCTCCTTTTGCTCGCTGAACCAGTAATAAACTCCCTAAATTGTTCTGCTCGCTCCGTTCTCCAAGCGACAAGAAGAGCCTGCAGCACCCACAGCCTGCTCACAAGGAGCCCCAAGCCATTCCCCTCTCCTGATCCCATCTTTCAGGGGGAAGTTTTTTCACATCTTTGCAAAGCTTTTCTACTCAAGCAAGCCTGTCGCCCTCAGTTTCTGAGCATTGCATTGAAGTGGCTTTGGTATCCAAAGGCTTATTTTGAAAAGTGGTGTATGAAGTTAAAATTAAGGTTGTTTAGTCTGTGTAGCATGACAAGATGTTGTTTAGAAGGTGGAAAATAAGGCTTTAAAGCTTGAAAGCAGAGAGAAATGGTAACGTCACAGAATTAAATGTCTTTCTGGATGAGTATAGGTGGAGTGAAAAAGGGAACAAATATTCCTTAAAGGGAGTTCAGGCACTGTCAAGTCAAAATAGCTTTAGCCAAGGATGAGAAAGTAAGATGGTTTTCCAGTATATCATAGTTATAAACTTACTGGTGCGTTATTTCTGAATGATGTCATAGTTTCAATTTGTAATCTCAGAATTGTTATCAGTGATTTTTCTATTTTATGAAATACAGTTAACATTTCAGAAAGAACTACATATTGAACTTGCTGGTTGTGTAAGTAGAAACAAACTGAGAAGCTTTCTGTCCAATGAGGCAATGAGCAAATTTGCGAAGATTCATTTGAAGTTAAGGTTACAGTTCTTACACTTAAAAGAAAGTCATCTCTACCTTTCTACATCTCATGGAAAACATTAAACCAGATAGAGTTAGAATTCTGAGTAATGCCACAAGATAAGCCAACTTTAGTCAAAATAAAAGAGATGCCCTGTACATCATCTCTGTGTCCTTGAATCCCTTTAGATAAAAACATACTGATGTTGTTCTAGTTTAGATCAGGTCATTGCAAGGATATTAAAATATGCCAAATACTTGCAGATTACTTTGATGTCACGGTGGGGGGGGGTGTGTGTTAAATTTTAAGAACTAATCAGAAGTACTTTGTAAAAACTGATTCAATCTTGGCTTTAAGGTAGTTCTGGTGTACTGACATTGCTTTCAAATTTTTCAAACTTCATTTTTGCCATTTCCTTGTTCCTTAGGCAGTCCAGTCAAATATCAATGCTTATGTTCACCTGAAGTGTAAGGCAAGGCTTGCAGAAAACACTTCAAGTTAAATTTCACTTGTTCTTCTGATTGCCACTTCTCCTTTAGCCGAACTATTTCAATTGATCTTGAAGAGATGGTGTTAGTATTCCCTTTTAATAGCTTTAACTGTTACAGATACAAGACAATTATTTATTGAAAAGTCTTTAACCGGCTATAACAAATTAATGTTGTTTCAAGTATCCTCATATGTACATTTTGATTAAGATATGCCTTGGAAGTTTAAAAATAGAGGCATATGTGCATTTTAGACTCCAATTTGATTTTATGGAAGTGTGATGTTGAAACATCAGTGTGCACTTTTTATATAGGAAATCATGTAATCTAGAATTTTGAGGTATAAAATTCAACAGATGGTTTCTAAAAGCTGTATGTGATTTAGGATCAGTTTGGATTTTAATTTTGTAGCTGAATAATAATCCCTCAGTGAAGTTTGAATGATGGAGGGATCATAAGACGAATTCTTAAATGTAGAGTAAGAACAGTTTTTCACTGGAGGATTTATATCCTGTCTCTAAATTTAGGCTATTTTTATTAAATATTTTATTATTAAAGTAGTACTGAAAGGTCTATATTGACATCTGGATACTGATTAATAACTGACATTTTTTCATCAAGTATTTCTGGACTAATTTGGTTCAAAAAGAAAAATAAACCTATTTTCCTAGTCAGTTAAGTACAAAACATGTTTCTGATTCTTCTCAGGGAGCACCTTGATAAAGTTCTATAAAATGTGAGCTTCAAAATATTTCTATTTTAATACTGTGTAATTTATTTGTTTGTGTTGATTCTCTGTTGTCTTCTGTTGAAAAACAAAGGTATACTTAGTGTACTCTAAGGTATACTCTTAGTGTAAGGTATACTGGAGAAAATTATGCATGTACCTCTCTTAAATCAAATTTACATTGGTACCTAATCTAGTCAGCTAATGTTCTTTTCTGCTGTCATTTTGTCTGTCCCATCTTAATGCACACTGATAAAAAACCAGCAGTGTGGAAGAACATCCACCTCTGCTTTTGCCCTTTCATCTGCACTGCAGCCTGGTCTTCTGCTCACATCTTTCTTCTGCCCCATTTGGTATCAGCGGGCACTTGTTTTCATTCTTCTATTCTTCCTGCTGGAGACCAGGCATATAACCCGGAGAAGAGAAGGCTCAGGAGGATCTCATCACCATATTCCAGTACTTAAAAGATACTTAAAGGATGGCTACAAAGAGAATGGAAGCTCTGTCTTCTCAAATAGCTTCCTGGAGAAAGCAAAAAGAATTGGTACCAGGAGAGGCTTTGCCTCGATAAAATAAATAAATTTTTTTACAGTGACAACAATAATCACTGTAACAAGCTCCCGAGGGAAATGGTGGAGGCTCTATCACTGGATGTTTTCAAGGTAGGGTTGGACATGATGTTAGATAATCTCATCCGGGCTCCCTCTCTCATGGAATATTGGACCAGATGATTTTTTGAGGTCCTTTTCTCCCTGGGCAGTGGTTGTATGACCCCACGACCCTTCAGAGCACAAACTCTAGAAAGCAACAAGCCGACTACGTGTTTGCAGTACCAAAACTGAAGTTTTGGAGTAAGAGCAGAGAAACCACACAAGGAAAGCCCATGTGTGGTTTCTCTGTGAGGCCTGGAGCTGCTCTGGGCCAGGAGTGCCAGCCTCATGGCTGGCAGAGGTTGTGGCAAAGCCTGTGGATGTGTCCAAACCACCTTCCCTTGTGAAGGGAGTGACTGGGTGTGGAGCAGAGACTTAATCTGAAAAATATCTGTTTTCTGGCAGCAGCCTTCTCAAGCTTCCCAAAACAGGAGCACGTGTGGGGTGCAGGGGTGTGCTTGCAGCTGGTGTGCTGGAGCGTGCCACCCGCCTCTGACAGCAGAGTGCTGCTGGCACTTGCCCTGCCAAGGCTGGCACATCATCCCCAGGAATCCCTCAGGAGCTTCCTGGGGCAGCTTGTGAGTCAGGGGAGGTGTATGTGATGGTGGGGTGCAGGACAGTTGTGCTGAGAGCTGCAGGAACAGTGGGCTGGATGTGGCAGATGGCATTCTGTTTGAGGGGTGAGGTTTTGAGGGGAGGCAGGAGCTCATGCAGATTTGTGCTGAAAAGTGGAAGGTGCAGGGCCTGCCAGAGAAGGGGTGTATATGCATAGGCAGAGCCTGAAGGCAGAGAGCTGGTTTTGATGTAACTTGAATTATTTCAAAAAAGAAGGGGAAAGGCAGGGAGAGGACATCTTCATCTATTTCTTCTCTCTAATTGTAAGAGAGGAAAACTGCTTAGAATGAGGAAAAATTGCAGAACTCAGCATACTGGTACTCTCTACAGCCAAACTCCATAAAGGTGGAAACAAGTAATGATCCTTATAACACTGAAGTGTCTTCTCAGAAGCATTGTATACATATTTGAATTTCTCAACTGTATATAAATACAACTCATTTTCTTTACTAAATAAAGTCTAAAAATAAGCATAGCATAACACTCACCACCACTGAAGCTTAATGTGTGTATTGTTCTTTACACATCAAAATTCTTAACATGGCTATAACATGTTCAGTGCTGCCCATTTGGCTGATTCCCAGTCTGCCTTGCAAAAGGAGGTTCTGGCAATAGTTTTTCCATTGACACTTGAGAGAACTTTCCTATCCTCAAGACTATTTCCAAGCCAGGATGCTCAGCAATTTTCAAGGTTAAATAAGCCTGCCATGAGATCTCCATTGAATAAACAAACACAAGAGGAGTTTGAAAAGATAGATGTTCACACAGCACTACTATTTATCACTCTGCTTATAGAAAACTGTTCCAGTTTTCATCGTTTTTGTTTTTCAATTTCTGTCCTCCCCCTTCGACCATATATATGTATGTGGAAGGAATCTTATTTACCTAGTCACACATAAATCTTTTTCTAAATCTTCCTATTTACTCTTCATGTTGTAAATCATGCTAAAACGACTAAGTAAGAGCTAATCCAGTCTTTGGCTCTTCACATAACAGTCAATACTTCCGACAGAACTCTGCCATCAAGAAAAGTAATCTTAAATTGATTGTCCTCACTATATAAGGTGTATATATTTTTGCCTAGAAAGACAGTATTTACAGAGTGATGCTGACTGATTCTTCTGTAGAAGTTAGCTTTGTATAAATCACAGTAATTGACCTATTAATTTTTCACAGAGTATGAAAAGTGCTTAGACAAAACCTGCATCCACTTCCAGTGAGAGGCAGGAAGCTCAGTTGCCAACATCATTAGCTGCAGATGTATTTGTCCAAAGTAAATTTGAATGTAACTGAATAGCCCCTAGTCACACATTTTTTATATTCATGAGAGGAGGGAAACATATATGATCTCTTCAAATAGAGTCTAGGAATGTTGTCTTTGAGGTTATCATGCTGTTTGCTTAAGTGGTTGTCAGAAGCATCCTTAAGAGCTCCTCTTCAACAGAGAGAAGGAAATTGTTGTGGCTTGTCTGCAGCAGTGGCAGTTATAGACAAGGCACAGGAGAGGCTGTACTTTGCTTTTTATTCAAAATAAACCCTGCAGAGTGTTTTCGGAAAACAACTCTTAGTGCTGGCTGTGGTATTACAGTTGAGAAGAAGAATGATTTTGTTTCCCTGCTGTTGTCTCAGCTGCACTGTGCAGGATATTGTCTCCCATCTGGCTAGATCTTTATAATATTAATAATGAGCATTGTTTGCAAAACTGGCTGATTTCATTTTCACCTTGAATGCTTCCTATTTTCAAACTGAAACCTTTCATATTTCTTCCTGGTTCTACCTTTATAAATTTCAGAACTTGCTGTGTTTGTATGGGGTTGTTCTGTTTTGTTTTGTTTTCATTAATGTGTGAATCTTTAATTGGGTTTTGATAGATCTGTCACCTTGGACTTTTAGACCTGCAGATTTTATTAGGCAAGTAGCCCATATCTTTTAGCTGAACTGCTCTGATGGATTGCATAGTGTAGGAATCTGCCCTTCAGCAGATGTGTGTTCAAAACACCCTTCATCCTAAACCTTAATTTTTAAGGTGGCAAAATAAAAATACTTCATTTCATCACTCAAAACCTGATGATTCTCGTTGACATTCTAGCCATTAGTTTGGGGAAATGTTGATGAGAAATATGTCCAAAAACTTAGGAAGAAGGTGAGAGGTTAATACAAAGCAAGGTGGGGGAACCCAAAATATAGCTGTGTAGGTTTAACATTTTCTTTCCCCTGAAATTGTTTTTATCTGATCACTTCTCACTTATTAAGTAGGAGTGGCTGCTGGTTTCCTGGGATGTGCATTATGGAGCAGAATAACTTTTCCTTCCCTCCTGTTAGCAGCTGGTGGCCTCTGTGCAGTGAGCAAATGGATGGTTTTCTGGCTTCTGGTTACTTGTGCACCAGCAGCCATCTCTTTGTGTTAAAATTGTTTATTTATGAACCATTTTTATGTATAAAGTACTCGACCCAGCATGATCATAGGCATGAGTAGTGGGTATGTGTTACATATTAAGACAGAAATAGAAGAATGTAATAATACCAGTTTTAAACAGTTTAATTTTCTGTCAAAAGTACTTCACGCTTCATAATCATCTGTTATAAAATAAGAGAGAAGTAAATATCACTATACAAAGCTTGTTTTGTTTTAAACCAATTCACATAACAGTTGGACTTGATGAGACATTTGTGTTTAAAAATGCCTGAAACCTGGTACATTACTTGTTATTGACATAGCTGTTGTTTTACTCAGTTGTTATCTAGTGGGCAGACTAGTTATCATCCTGTTACTTTTTTTTTTTTTTTTTTTTTTTTTTTTTTTTTTTTGTGGTTTAATGTTCTTTTATGTGGTGAAAAATCACCCTATTTTATGTCAGTCAGTGATTCTTGGAAGCCAGAAGTAGAAAAGAGGGTGCAGATTTCTGTTGCAGCAGAAGGGATGAGAAATGAGAAGGAGCCTGGGAGAAAGTCAGTGTTTTCTGGTGCTGTGGTTTTACAGGGCTGTTCAGTGATGGTGTGCAGCCTGTGCTCTCCATGTACCATGAGGCTGTGAGCAACAGAGATGTGGAGCTGAGCACTTTGGCGGTTCTCTCACGTGAAACAAAGGAGTAATTCAGTGGTTTGTGCATTGGCAATAATGCAGCACAGCTTCTGTGCTCTCTGTCCCCCAGCATTGCAGAGTGGGCATAGCAGTGCCATGCCAGTAGGGTGGTCAGCTGAATGCAGGGACCCAGCTGGGATGGGCAGGAGCTGGGCTGGAGATGGGGTTGCCAATGACTTAGTCCAGAAGTACAGCCAGTCTGCAACCTCAGTTTGAATCTGTCCACATGGCACTGGCCCTTCTCCGTGCCAGAGGTGTCTTCAAGGGAGTGGTGTCCTGTGTAAAAATCCTCCTAATAAAAGAGTAAATGTGGAGGGGAGGTGGGTGCAAGGTAATTTCAGTGTTTACCCAAAATTCGTGCTGTCAGTAGATCTGTTACCTCATGGGTGGTCAGGGTGCTTGGACCATGCTTTTGTGGGGACTCCTGAGATGGTGGAGCATTTTGGTTTTTGTTTTGCTTGCAAATTCCTTTGGATTAACCCTTTCTGTTGTCCTTTGTCTGTGCAGTTTGTAAACAGTACAAATTTGTAATTGAGGGATTTCCAAGTAATTTTAATACCTTTAGCAACTATTTATCACTTGTAATAGTCTAGATTGCATAATTCATGGGAAATTATTTCAGTCAATCATATGAAACTTACCTGCTACAGCCCATTTATTTTTGAGGTAGGACATGTTTATATGTGGTAAATCTTAAATAAATATATTGCAAACAGCAAAAAAAAAGTGATGAAAAGACAGTCTAACTTGAATAAACCTGGTAGATTGCTGAAAGAGAAAAAATTTAGTCTGTTGATAATTGTATGGTATTTGCGTAATTGTGTTCCAGATTTGCACTGGTTTATCCCTGAGGTATAGCTGAGAAGGTATTTTTAAAATAAAAACTTCTTCAGTTTTGTAGGATCCAGAATAGGAATAGTTTTAAATAATTAATAATGTTCTTGGTATGAGGAAAGTTTTGTATGTATCTCTACTCTGTTGCTGTAATGTCAGCTCTGGCAGCAGATGTACAGTCTCACTGGAAACTGCAGTGAGATGGTAAGGGCAAAGATAAGGAGTAAATTTTAAATAGATACTCACACACTGACTTACTGAGCATGCAAGACTTAATGATGCACATGTCCTGTAATACTATATAAAACTAGAACTTTCTTACTGGTTTTGTGACATGAAAAGAAAAATAATCAGATAGGAAAGAACACAGTTTGGGATTTATTGTTGGTATTTGGGCAGGGAAAGGTGATGAGACAGGTTGTTAAAAGAATTAAACCAGGATTATTTTACTATTTTGTGGTGCAAAGTTGTAAGCTGTTGACTGTAAATTCCTACATTTTGGTGCCAAATAGAGCTATGTTTGTTTTATTTACAGGATCAGTCAGGTTAAATTTTCTGCGAGTAATTATTTTATTAAAACCACAACTGCAACACATCAGAAAAGGGTGAGAGGGAGGAGCAAAGAATAAGAGAAAATTAAAAAGTAAATTTTAAATAGAAAATACCAGCTAATCCATATATAAGCTAATTGTAGACTTACAAAGTCTAAACACACATTAGAACGAATTAAGCCAACTAGACTATCTTCCAAAATGTGTAATTACGTTGTATTACAAGTAGATAATTTAATTGCTAAATCATTATTCAAGTGTTTTCAAAATGAATTAGAACAAAGTATTGTCTGCCAAGTGTATGTAACCTTCAATTCCTCTCATTCATCATGCATTTATCTCTACTGAAGAGCTTGCTTTTTATCCCCACAAGTTCATCCACACCACGTGTTACTAGACTATGTCATAGCATTAAATAAATCTGTGTGCCTAAAGAGAGTCAGGCTGTGTGATTAGATTTGGTGGATTCAGTGTAGCATCTCACACAGGAGAAGGCTGAGTGGAAATTCAGCCATCATCAACCTTAATACATTTATGCTGCTATTCACTTGTGCAAATTATTATCTTTGTTTCCTTTTAGAGCTCGGTATGTTTCCTGCAAATATTTTTTTCAAACTCATCTGTCAGCCTCTGCTTTTTTAGCCAAACAGTGATGTTTTGATAAACTGCAAGCACTCAGTTTCTCATTTTGCTTTTTATAAATAACCCAAAAGACATTACCACTGAAAATTATTCTTCCATTATTGTTGGTCAGTTTATCTTGGAAGTTTAACATTGTGACAGTGGATTAAGCTTCTTTTACATTTCCCATTTTGTATGTTGTCTCTGCCTTTCTTTAAGCCTGTCAGTTTAAATGTCAGGCAGTTAATTAGATGAATATCAGTATAGCATAACATCATATGTCTTTTACATGAAATATTTAATCTGTGTGTTTAACTATGTTTTTTGGCTAATCTGTGGCTCCCATTTTTATTGTTAGCTTTATTCTAGGTGAGTTATTCAGAAAATGTGCAGGAGAAGCTAGAGAGTCCTCTCTGAACTATTAGATTATCAAAAAATATAATATGGAGATTTCTATATTTGTTCTTTGTAGAAACTTCCATGAGTTTTAACAGATTATTTAGAGTTCTTGAAGGTTTTCTTTTTACTCAAGGCCATCACGTTGTGAGTAGCTGGGGCCTTGAAAATAGAAAGCCTTTATTGATATAGGGCATTGTGTACTTAATATGCTGTATTTCTGGAGGCATGCAAATGAATAGGATTTTGATGCAGGTTTTAAATGTCTTGCTGCAATTTCAAGAACTCTGTTGTCTGTATTTCTTGAAAGAGATTAAATGTAGAGGATCACATCTATTTGTCTATCCATCCTTCTTTCCTCTCACCAATAATTAGCTGTTGAAGCCATCAGTCAACTTCAACCAAATTTGCCATAAGTGATAGTCTTAAGGATGCTATGTTCCCACAAAGATGATAAAACCAGGTGATGCCACAGAACACAGTAAAAGCTCACCCCCATATTACATGGCCTAAAATTCACCACTTTCAGGAGAGAATTGTGAATGATCCTGACCTCTGAGAACACTTCAGTACAGAATCTGGTGTCAAGGCACAGCCCTGTAAGAAATGAGGCTTTTCAGCCCTGTAGAGGCATTTTTGAAGTCACTTGTTTGAAGACTTTAAATTACCAGAAGAATAAAAATCTGTGGGTCAGATTTCCAGCTCTGCCCTTATTTATGAATGAGAACAGAAATTTGCTTTGCAAAGTGCTACAAAATCATGTGCAAGAGTATACAGAGGCAGAAGGAATAAAGTGATTTAAAAAAATTTGCTTTTGAACGAAATAGCTTTTCTTATACTGTGGTGGAAGACCCATATGAGCTTCTTAATAGACATCTGTCATTTTGGACAAATATAAGCTACATATTTTTTTCTTAAATTTTTAAAGTCACATTCTGCTAGTTTTGTGCCCAGAAAGCATCTGGACACTGATGTTGAATTACTGACTCTAGCACTTACATGCTAGCTTTGGACTTTGTCCTGAATCAAGTCAGTCTTCTCCAGATGGCTGAAGCATCAACAGAAATACTCCAAGAAATGTTGTTCTACAAGTACCTGTATTTTCTTTAAAAAATATGTGCTGGGCTAGCGTGTCTGGTCTTTGAAATTAATTCTAGTAACAGTGAAAAGAAAACAGTGTGCTTATAGAGTGTACATGTATTTGGAAAGGCCTATTTGTGTCTAAAGGCTCTAAAATGTTCCTGCTGTGGGAGCACCGGCTGCATCTCCACGTTCTCCCCGGTGCCTGCAGTGCCTGCGCCTGCACAGGAGTTCCCCGGAGCGAGGGCAGAGGCAGATTTGTCCCAGCAGTGAAAGCTGCGTGTTGTTGACATGAATATTAACTCTGTCTCTCGGCTTCTTCCTCTGTGGGCCTCCAAGGTCACAAAAGAAGGTAGGAGACGCCAGTGCAAAGTGGATTTCCCTTATTCCTGCGTAGTGTTGCCACATCACTGCAAAAGTTTAGATGAACTTGGACAGAAAACACTGAATACAGGATCTGATCTCTGTGCTAAGTGCTCCTTACTGCAGAGCTCAGTGACCCCCTGTGTTTTAATTGGCCTCTTTGTGTTGGCTTAAGTGTGCTGTCAGGTCTGTATTCAGTGTACATTTTCATTTTAGCATATAATTTAAGCATACAGTTTAGTCACTTTTTATTCTTATTTATCTTTTAATTTTATAGATTTTTGTAAATCTTTGTAAATGCTCTGGTTTCTTACCTGGAAAAAGTCTCAACCTTCTTTTTGAGATTGAAAAATCAGTGGATGCATAATCCACTCACCTCTCTTGAGTGGAAAGTTTGAGTTTGGTAAATTATCTTTATTATTCTGTAGGTTAAGAGCTCCATGAATAATGTGATTTGTATTCTGAATTTTCATAAACAACTAATATAATTTATAGCTGGAACTCAATGGATAATCCTCTGAGAAACTGGAGATTAAACAAGGATGTATGTTTTGTGGTGCTAAAAAGGCAGACTCAATCTTTTTTACATTTGTTAAGGTATTGAATCTCCAAATAATTTTCACTTAAGAACATCGATACGCATAATTCTTTCAAGGGATGCAGAAATGTTCAGCCTTATTTGTGTATCTGTCCATGTCCATGCTGTATCTTGCCCTTGAAAAATAATCTTCCAAGTACTGACCTAATAGATCTAAGGTCTTCTGTTTCCATAAAATGCAAACATTGTCAGAATGGAATAGGACTTAGGCAAGGAGTGGGTCCCAGCATGTCTCAGTTGTCACTGTTCTCTCACTGACCTGGACTCCTTCAACAGGCTGCATGCATAAATGAGTTTGCCTGGGTCAGTTAAGGCAGTCTCTACTTTGGCATATTTCCTAGACTTCTAGAAGCTCCAAGTAATTCAGGCCCTTTAATATAGTTCAAGGGTAAGAGTTGAATGAGGTTCTCGCTTTTGGAGTCCTGCCCTTCAGGGGCTTGTCTAACAGAGGCAATTAACACTTCCTATGCACACTGCCAATATGAAATTGTTGGACCAAGAGCAGTCATCATAAACAATTGTACAGAGATGCCTACATTGTGTAAAAAAAGGATGTATGTAAATGTAATATTTTTGTTCTCTGGGACAGAGAAGTTGCCAGTGGTCGGGTCTCAGCAGTATCTTGCAGGTGGACTTGCGTGCACTGAAAGCTTTGTGATTTGGATTCCTTGAGTGTCAGAAGCTCACAGCTAAAGCACAGGTAGAAACGTAAGCAGAAGTCCCAACGAGAACATGCTAGCTCTTGATGGAAGACCTAGAATGATTAGATTCTCAGATGAGACTGACTGCATAAATGCCAGAGGGAAATGTTCTGGATTTAAAAGGGTATTTGGATCTCACCACTAAATTATGTGCTTTATTAAGAATTATGTGTAGGGGCCAAGACTGGGGGATGCAAAACCTGGAGCTGTGTGGAATACACTTTGATGAATTGATGTTGACCATAAACATAGCTAAAACTGTATGTTCATACATAACATTATAAATATCAACTATGTTGGTATAGTTCATCTACTAAAATGCAAAAAAAAAAAAAAACTATGAAGCAAACATTTAATTGTTAAAACTTTTGTTCCCTGTGAGGATTTACTGTGCATGTTCCTAGAATAAATTGTTTTGATTTTGATAGTCAATGGGTGTTCTCCCTGAAATAAATGACTGGGAAATATAATTAGTGTGAAGCACAGCAAAAGCAACATTTTAACTGTTGCTCCTGAACATAGCCAAGTACACAGAGGATGAAGTTCACTTGATCATGTGTGCTGTGGATTAATCCGCTTTGCTTCTTATTATTTTGGAAGCTTTTGCCAAATCAAATGGAAAATGTTCTTTCTACCTCTAATACTGGTAACTGCTTCTATTTGGAATAATACATTGTTTCAGCAATGCATGAGGTGTGGGTAGAGCTAAGTGAAGGTTATTTAGGTCAGTCCTTGATAACTGCATGTCATGTTAGTAAGTCATAAACACTTTCTTTTGATAGAGAGAGATATATATAAATGGAAAATTGCAAATGGATTCTTCTTTCATTAAATACTTTATATTCCCTTTGCTGACCACAAAGAGCAGAACAGAAGCATCCTGAAGCTTTCTCCAAATCTTCACTCATGGAGGACAGAGCATAGTGGTAGATGAAGGTAATGTTAAAAACTTTATATTACTACCTAGGGAAAAAGAATTTTGACATGTAGTAACAAAGGACATGCTGGCAACATATCACACCTCCATAAGCATTGTTAGGAGCCACATGTGTTTTCTTGGTTCTCTAACTGTATCTTTGCTGTCACCAGAGCAAATTCCAAAGCACCAGTGTCTCTTTTGCAGTTTCTATTAAATAAGACTTGAAATGAAAACAGAACTAGTAAAAGGACTCTGCAGAACCATCCTGTACATACATGTGCCACCGCATGTGTTGCTGGTTTATGTTGCACCATACAAATTGCCAACTCTTAAGTGGTCATCCACCAAGCCTCTGTCACCCATGTGTGAGCCTTTTATCTGTAGATATTTTGTTTTGCTTTATGTTACTATTTCTTCTGTGATTGTCTTAAATTTTTTTAAGGACAGTTTGTGAGAATGTACTGACAAATCCTTGTCATTTTCACTTCAAGCTCCAAAACAAAACTTTCTGGCTGAAGTTGGTTTAGAAATAAGCTGTAAATTTTTGTCATGCTTTTGTTTGGGTACCTAGACATAGAGGTTAATTACCAGTTTGATATAGGATTTAAAGAAAATCTTTATTGGCTGCCCCATCTACAGGCAATCACTTTGCTGCAGAGATCCATGGCCTGCAAAAAGGCCACAGTGGAAGGCAGGATGTACAGAGACTGCTGGGGCTTCCTCCAAAATGCTGTCCTATGGCTCTTGAGTCAGCTGAAATTAGAGATTTGCAGCTGCTATGGACTGGTGCTGTGAGAGGGAGCTCTGGCAGCACAAGAATGGCCTTCAGCATTGCACTTCATTCAGTGCCTTGAGCTGGGCAGCTTGACATGTTCCAGGTAACTGCCACAGTGGGAAAATCATTCCAGCTTCCCTCTTCTATGTGAAGCAAAATTTTAATGCTGGGTGCGGATGTGGGGGTGTCTGGCCTGTGGGTGGAGGTAGGACAGCCACCCACTGCGGAGGGGAAGGTGACTGGGCTTGCTTGGCCAAAGAGCCTGAGCTCAGCCCAGTGTGCTCCAGGTTACCAGGTGCTCAGTCTGGAGCTCTCTGTGTTCTGCAGACAATATTTGCAAGGACTGGCTCCTGCAGCCCTTGGTTTAAATGTGCAGTGTGGGTGCTGCTGTGAAGGTTGGATGGGGGTTCAGCAGGAGAATGGGCTGTGGTGCCCCTCAGTGCAGGGCAGCTCCTCGCCCGCCCGAGGGCTGCCCAAGGCTTCTGCTGAAGCTCTTCCTGCCTGGCACAGGGGAGCAGCTCGGGGCTCCCTTCGCTTCTGCTGTCTTTATGCACTTCAGCTCTCACTGGAGAGTGCAGCACAACAGTGACATTTGAAAAACCACCAAAGCATAAGATCACTATTAAGTGCCACACACCAGCAAAGCCAGTTAACTTGAACAGGAAGTGGGGTTTAATGTGCATTTGGGGATTACAAGCTAGTGGAGGTGGGAGAAATGGGTACTTACAGTTCCCATCTGGTCTGCTCGTGCTAAAAATATTCGAATTTCTCAGTGAGATGCTAGTGTTTCACCAAGCTTTGGTTATCTAATACCTAATAATCAATATATAACATCAGCAGATGTTGATACATAGATGTGTATTTTCACTCCAGAAACACTTTTAATTAGAAATTGAATTCTGCTAGACTACACTATTTACATAAATACAGCTCTAAATACTCATGTGTGTTAAATCTGAGAGAAGGACACTGTCAAGCACTGGGTAAGCCTCTGGACTCCTTTCAGCCTGAGAGATTACAGAAGCACATGAATAAAACATCAGTGTAGAATACACATTGGACAGAGTGCTGCTGACTACACCCATGCACTGTAGAGCCAAAGCTCTTTTTCTTGTTCATATTGTTACCAGTAAATGGAATTGCTTTCATTTTGATGTATATCTTCCTAAAATGAAGCTGTTTGGATTGAATTTACTGTGATGGAGAAACAAATTTATCTGGTCCTATAAAGTTTCCCTTAGATAATTTGGGCAAAATAACTGTGACTTGAGGTTTATTGTCTTACATTGAGGCTTTTTCTTGCAAAAGTCAAAGAACAGTGAACCAGGCAAGCCATGTCTACACTATGTATAGCTACTCTCCTTCCAAAACAAGAATTTTCCATTCAATATGATAGTACATGAGTGATAGGACTTTTTTTTCAGACTTGGGTGGGCCAAGCTTGGGCTTCCTGATCCTAACAAGGTATTTCCATATCTTCTATTTTAACATAGTCATTCTGCTGAAGTCAGTGAAACTAGTCTGTGCAGGTTTATCAATGCATAAAATGCAAATACAAGTTGGAACTATTGCTGATTCAGGAGATAGGCAGTAAGTGAATGAAAGAAGAAAAAATTTATATTTGAAATGTCTATAGCTTTGGGGTTCATAGGTTTTGCTTTTATTTTTAGTATAAAATTTCCAGCTAGTGCCACCTTGGCAAACCCTAGAAGTTTTAAAATGTTAATTGGGAATTAGGAAGGGTATTTTTTGTGAGTTTTTTGTTGTTGTTGTTTGGTCGGGTTTGTTAGTTTATTTTTATCCTTTCCAGAATGCACAGTGTTCCCTTCTAGAAATGTGCTGGACAGGCTGTAGAAGGGAAGATCCTACCTATAGATGCCAGATGGGGTCTAGGAGTGTTTGAAAAATACAGCTGTAAATGTTCATGTGTGTTAAGTCTTTGAGAAAGACACTGTCAAGCACTGGTTAAGCCTCTGTACTCATTTCTGCCTGAGAATGAATAGAGGCACATGAATAGAAAGAGCATCAGTGTAGGAAACATGGACACAGTGGTGCTGCTTGGTATGGGCTCGGTGGGGGGCTGTCTAGCAGGGACCTGTTCAGTAAACTAAATAAATAATAACACTAGATTAGTTATCTAATGTTTTCATAAATAAAAACATTCTACTGATGTATCTTAACGTTCTCTGAGTGCTCTTGAGGTGCATCTGCTGTGTCTGCCTGATACTGGAGTCTCCTTGGGGCATGTTAGGGCTGCACACACAGTTGTACACAATCCCATGGAGCTGTTTAGGTGTCTGTGGGCTCATGCAAAACTGAGATGATCTGCAATTTATATTTTAGCAATTTTTTTCTCCCCGTGTAGTAATTCAGATATTTATGTCAATATATGTGATCGCAAAATGACCTATATATACTCTATATATCATTTCAAGGTTATTTGGCCAGTATTGTGGAGAAATTTCATCTTAAACTTGAATAAACATACCAGTAGGATACATTTTGCTGCAGTCTTTATGTAAGTATGTTTTACAGCTGAAGTTTTTGATTCAAATGGATAATTTGAAAATCCAAGGTGGGGAGCAGGAGCATAAGGCAGGTGTCCTATTTGTTTAACCAGAGCATGCAGTCCCCAACAGCTTCTCTGTTCTATCTGCCAGGCCACCTCTCAGACAATTAGCCTGGGGTTCTGAAATGTCACTGTTTGGCAACTGTTTGCCTTTAATGACTTCATCCACTTAGCATCTTTATAACAACAAATAGCCATCCTGGTATTTTAATTAGATATAATAGAAAATGCTCCTTTTAAATTTCTGGTTATATTTGAAATCCAGCCTGACAAATATAAAAATAAAATTAAGTATCTGAAACTGAGGAAATTCTGATTCTTTGTATTAAGATTTTCAAATTCAATAGAATAGATAGCTTTTTTAATTAAAGAAAATAGAGAAAAAGATAATTATCAAAAAGGAAAGCAATCCACTAAATCTTACTGAACCTACCTGCAAAGCTCTTGTTGTGTTTGCATGTTGCCTCTACCTGAAAGTCTTTCAGCTATATAATAATTAAAATTTAGTAAAAGTGCCTTTTGCCAATAGAAAGTGCCATCCAGGTACAGTCACATGCAGCTTTGTAACTATTTTTCCCCTCAAAGTACAGTTAATAGGTGAAAACATGAACATTTCTTCATTCAGAAATACCCAGAGGGAAACAATGACAGGTGGAAAATGTCTGTTCGTTATTGTCTCAAAGAACAGTCCCACAATCCCCAGGGAGGCAAATCAGGTTTTAGGGAGCAAAACATCCATTTTATAGATGAAGATTATGTTATTTGAAGCAACAGAGTTTGCCAGCAGTACAGTGGGTGTAAGTGCAGTGGCGTCCCAGGCTCATCTGGTCCCAGGCAAGGCCACCTACTGGCAGAACTGCATCCAACCTGGGAAATTTCACTAATTCAGCAGCATCAGTGCATATTGTGGCAAAGGTCTAAAAGTGTTGGACAATGTCAGGTAGAATGGACAAGGGTCTAAATGTCTTGAATGTGGTCATGCAGGATGGCCAAAGGTCTCGGTGTGTGGAGTGCTGTTATGCAGAGCTGGTCTCAGATGGCCAGCAAGGTTCTGCTATCAGGATGCCTGACAAGGGCTTCAATATCTGCTGTGTATAAATACAATATCTGCTGTGTATAAATATATTGTGAAACCAAATTCACAAAGATGGGGATGTGGGTTCAATAACAAAGTGGAAAAAAATAAAAGTGAATAGAGACCTTACCTGCTGACAATTACTCAGGCGTGAATTTCAGGAGAGGAGATGCCCAAGCAGCCTGTTGGTCCTTTTGAAGTGTAGTCTCAGCTTCTGATAACCTAATTGTCCTGCTTGGATACTTGTTTTCTCACCAAAAACAGAATATGGATTTCAAAAGATAGAGCTTGCCTTATGTCTCATAAGGAGAGGACAGCCTTCCTCTGTCTTGAGCAACCACCAAGAGGATTTCACAAGCAGGATGTGGAGCAGAGCAGTGTGTGTGGACATGTTCTGGCACTGTTTCATCAGTCTGAATAGGTTTGCCTTGCCCATAAAAAAAGGTTGAAGCAGTGATTAACATGTTAGGTTTTACTTCTGTGACTATTTATTTTCAAATAACATGGAAGTATTGAAGGAATCCTGCAGCACCAGCTGTTCCAAAGTCTGCTGCTGACATTGGAACTGGTTTTATGTTATGGTCTTTATCTTTAGAAACGGTCATTGTAACAAAGTCCCAGATGAACAGCTGGCCCTCCTCAATCGAAAAATGAGGCACCATCTCAAGGAATTAGCCCAGTGCCTAAGTGCACTGAGAATGGGGACTCTGTGCAAAGGACTTTTGGGGAGGGCTGGGAGATAAAGTAATAAGTAGAAGCAATTTGTATGTGTGCAGTTCCTGAGAGTAAAATCTTTGATGTTATTATTTGAGCAGTTTCCATGTTCCTCTGCAAGTCTGGGAATAAATGTTTATTAGGGAATTTTCTGCCAGTATCCCTTTGTATTCATTACTCTGGTTGGCAGAACAACCAGCCTGCATTTATTTACATCCTGACTCTTTAAACATGTTGTTAGCTGTTACGTGCCTCTCTAAGTTAGGGATCAGAGGCTTAGCTGTAAATATGAGGAAGGCTCAGGATAAAGCAGCGTATACAGACTTAACCCGAGGTCACAGCTCCGTGAGAGCGACTTTGCCGTGGGTTTCGTTATTCATTCAGACCTTCTCCTGCCCTCTGCTGGCAGTTCCCTGTTATCCCTTACACTATTCCTGGGATAGTTACCTGTGCCAGCTTGCTGCTTGCAGTCTGCTTTGCCAAACGGAATTTGAATTCTTGCCATTAGTGAAATTCCTTGCCACGGGTAACTGCTGTGCCCGCTGCATTTATAATGTTACATGAAGATGCATGAAGTGTGGTCGTTTTGGCCTTTGAAAATCATATCTCCGTGTACAAGCTATCACCCAGGGAACAGTTATTCTGTTCTTCAAAACTGTGTTTACTTTCTGAAGTAAAGTTTCTGATTTTTGGCAGGCATGCTGATTTGCAAAGCCGAGTCCTTGAGTTAAGAAATGCCAGCATTGATGATGCCTGTGCTATTTTAGGGCTGCTCTTGCCATCTTGTGTTTGATGCATGTATGTATTAGAATGCAGTTTTCCTCCACTGTTTTTTTTGGTGGGCTGTTTTATTTTCATGATGGTGTATTACATCTGTCATGAACAGTAATTTAATGTATTGGTAGTTTCACCTGCGACATAGCCAAGTGTGGAGTGCTGTTCTCCAAAAAGCCTTCAGGTATACAGTTTTGTCTGCTTTTCTGTTTCAGAAAGAAAGAAGCAAGAAGCACTAATAACTTTGAATTTGGTTCAACTCTTATGCACTGAATGAATAAGCAAAGGGACCTAAAAGGAAAAAATGTAATATATATGTAAGAACAGGCAAAATAAAGATTGTACAGACTGTTTCAATTTGGATACCTTCTCATTTCTTAAATATGTGACATTACAGCCTTGATAATCTTTTAGTGTTTTCTGATTCGGGTTGCAATATTCAAATACTTGAGAAAGCCAGCCTGAAAAATTTTGCATCAGCTTTGGATAGCAATGGGGTTGTGAGCAAGGCTTTTAGATCCACTTTTACCAGGTGTTTGTGGAGCAATCAAAGTAAAGGTGAGTTAGCTGTAATTTTATTTATAGGCATAATGGGATGCATTTTTGCTGGCAGTTTTATGAGATAGTTGCTGTAAGCCAGGAGAGTGATGAGAATCAGTGCAGGATTTTGTGAACATAGTTCTTGCTGATCCTCTCCATCCCTCCATTTATCCCCATTCCAGTTTCTGTACTTTAGGTTCCACCTCTCTACCTGAGTTACATCCTTTGCCACAGAAGACCTTAATTTGTGCCTCTGCTTGTTTCTTTCCCTTTCTCCAGCTTCCTTGTTCCCAAGCTCAGTCTTCTATTGTTGGGCTCTTGATCCATCAGAATTTCACATCCCTCTGTTGCTTCTAGCCTGAGTTGTAGTTTTCATGTTTGTTCGACTTTAAGACCTCTGAAAAACTTTCCACTGGAGCTGTAAAATACCTGTGCTGATTCACCTTCTTGGCTACCTATTGCAGGCCCCTTCAAAGCAGTTACAAACCTTTGCCATTGATGCTTTACTGAGCTGCCACCTCTTGTCTCCTTCTTCCTTGTCAAATCTGAAAATAAATGTCAGCCAAGTGAGCAAACAAGTGGACTAGAATGGAAGTAGGATGAGTCTTTGGTAATAAATAAATAAATATGTATTTGACCCACAAATTTAGTTGTAATTAAGCAGCGAGGAGCTATAATCACCTTTTTCCAGGGGCCTGGCTGCCTTCAGGTAGTAGCAGTCTGAGAAGGATTAGAGATGGTCTTTGAAGGTGCTGCTTGGGGAAAAAGGAAGCTGTTACTGAAATGGGGACAGCTGAGACCCTGCCTTTGTCACCAGGGGCCACTGAGGCTGGCTTTCAGCCTTCCTACAGAACTGTGCATTTTAGAGAAAGGTACTTCCTATGCAAGACCCTTGCTCCCGCAGACAGGATGCCTTTGGAAAGGAACCTGCAAGTGTGACTTTTCAGGAAGGTAGTTGAGGTTACAGTCTACGTAATTTTTCCATTCGTATTTATGTGATAAAATGAACAAGTGCAGTTCTCAGAGCAAAAGGAAGGGGACTTAATTAGAATTCAGTAACTCAGTAGGGAGCCCAGATAATGACTGCAAATGATGTAAATGGTGCTGTGAGACACCATGCCTGTTTGCATTGCAGCACTGCCTAGACCTCAGGGATCCTGAGAAGAGAGGGAAGGGAGGGCACTGGAGGCCCTGTCAGCTGTTTTAAGAGGATACCATCCACTGGATGCTCTGTCAAGGCATTCTTTGGTGGCCTTATGCCTGCTGTTGCATAAGGTCCATTTTAGGTCCCTTTGATGCTTGTTCCAGGGCATGCAGGCAGGTGACCCCAAGGCACCTGGTGTGTCACACTCTGTCTTCCTGCCTCCTTAAATTGGGCTTTTTAGCTGCTCATGCCATGCAAAGGACTGGGGTGTCTGGATCCAGGTACAAACATCCTTAGGCAATCTCGTCCCAAACAAGTATCTTACTTTTAGATACCAACTCCAGGAGGAAACAAAGTGTTTCTTGCCTGGGAAAAAGGGTAGGAGGGCTGCTGCTTCTGTAGCCTCGTCCAGCAGTAATTGCTGGTTGTTGACGTGCTGAGCAAGCAAGGAAACTGGATGGGCTGTGGTCAGCCATAAATATAAAGGCTGGGACTCCATGTAGCTGCTTACTGCTTTTCTGAGCTACCTTTTTCTATCTAGCCAAAAAATTTAAAATTAGCTTATTAACAAAGATAAGTGCATGTTAATTGCATCCTTACTGTTTTACCTAAGGAAGTTTCATGTTTTGAAACAAGCACTAACAGCATGCTTGTTAGCTCTGAGAAGAGGAGTCAGGCATTTCTGCTGAGGAGCCGTGCTTGGAGTTCAGCAGTAGGTGGGAGACTGTGCTCAAGAGGTACCTGAATCCCAGCTCGTTAACCCGCCCGCATACAGGAGCAAAATTGGTTTTGTTATTGGAGTGGTTAAATGCGCTAGTTATGATTTCTTTTTGATGCATTCTTTTAATATCTTTTGGATCCTTTTTTAGTTTTGCTTAACAGCTTTTTAAGGCTTTTTTTTTTTCCCTCCCTCTGTCTTCAGCTATTGATGGATTTCTAAAAACTGATGAAAGACAAAGACTGGCAAAGGAAAGAAGAGAGGAAAGGGAGAAATACCTTGGTAAGTTGGCAGGAGGTATATCTATTATTTATATATACGTTTTAATAGGCTTAACTAACTAACATAGCATTTTTTGTGTTCTGATTTTTACATATTTTTGTTCAGTCTGTTCCTGGTCTTTACCACTTCTTTTAACTTAAATTATAAAAAATAATCTTTCTGCATTTCCAGTCAAATATTTAGTATTTTATATTTACAAGTTGACTTTCTTCTTTGATTTGTGTGCCTTTGAATATAGGCTTATGTTCAAGATACTGCTGTTATGATCCTGGTTTGTAAAAATTCCAAATAAACCTTGAATAATACTTAGAATAATATGTAGGATGATTTGATAAAGCAGCCTCAATTTTAGTCTGCTTGGTTTTAGCCATATTGAAATATATAATAGAGTTGTTAAGTACAGCATTAAAGTGTGTACTTTTCTGTAAGTTGTAAAATGGCTAATCTGATAAAAATATTCTTAAATTCCTGAATAACATAACCAATGACTTCAGATTTTGTTTAAAACAATAATTTATTTTTAATCTATTAATATGACCAGGGAAATGTTGAGAGAATTGCAAAATATATGTAAAATGTATAAATATATATTTAAGGAGAGTGGGTGTATACACAATTAAAATATACATATATATGTGTGTATGTATACATACATATATATACACATAAATGAAATTTTCTGTTCAACATTGATTGGCATTTCCTATATCTCTCTGTGTATATAAAGTGTTAAACAGTTAACTTCACTTTTCCTCATTGTAATGACAAGAAAGATCAGTAGCACTATTCCTAGAGATAACCTGACAATACCTAGCAGAAGAAGTTGTCAGTGTTTTATGATTGTATGTAAAATTTAAGATAAGCATATATTTTGGGGAATGTCAACTAAACAAGTATGGGCACCTGTCAAAAGAATCATAGGAAAATACTGTTTTTCTTGCAATAAATAAACTGTTGACCATTTATTTGCAAAGTCTGGGGCTTGAGACTGGTGACTTGACATTTTTCATTACCATGGGCTTGGTCAGCATGATTCCTTTTGGTAGTTCTGGTGAAAATGTGCTGCTCTTTAGGACTTAACCTTGCCCGAGCTTCTGTCTATCTGGGACTTACTTCTCTTCCAGGTATGCTCAGTGTAGGCTATCTCTTCTTTCCTCCTGATTATCCCTTCTTTTCTGGTTCCCAAGGAAGTGATATGATGATTAGATTGGAAAGGACTTGGAATAGAAGTGATGAAAAGGAAACGGAGACCTGGAGATTTTGGGAGCAGTTGGCCCTGGGGGATTTGGAAGGTGGTGTCTGCAATTTTCTCCCAGACATCATATATGGCTCCTGGAAGCATATTTATTAAGACCATTTCTGTAATGGGGAGTTTAGATTTTGGTCACACTTTGATTGTGAGAATTTTCTTCTAGAAGTTCAGAAAAAAGCAGGTGTTCCCCCAAGGGTCAGATCTTTAAGGAGTTGGCAAATACTGTATAGCAATAGGAAGTAACTTTTTCACCCGAGCCAAAACTCATTAATCAGTGGTTTAGCATTCTGAAATTAAGCAACAAGAATTGTATGTGTGTCCATGATGACAGAATTGTTTACTTCTCTGTCCAGAATCAGTCCCAGATTTCACCTATTTACTCAGAAGGTAATCTTAGCACAATCTCTGGATACCTCAATTTATTTTTGGTTTTTATGAACTCCAGCATGCTTTGTCACCTGCTCTACCTGATGTGGCTAGCAGTTGGAATAATTAATGCCTGGTCACTTGTTATCCACTGTCTCTGAGGTAACTTTTTCTGTTGACAAGTCTGAACTTCATGCATTCAATCCAGGTTCACTGCATCACTGACACTCCCCTCATACTGCCCTGTCTGAGTTGGGAGGATGAGTGGATTTTCATAGGACAAAAGAGGAAGACAACATCAACTGTATTTCTAACAAGAATAAGCCAGAAGGTGTTCTGGAAAGCAGACTGGATTTAAGAAAGTAGTTTAGAAGGATTCTGTATTCAAGGGAAATAAATTGAATGTTGGAAAAGGATCTGGTGTTGGGAAGACTCTGGCTTTCACCCAGGGGAGTGAGCATGGAGTGGGGCTAAGAGGGATAGAAAGTCACAGGTGTGGTTAAAGACCCTGGGGACAGGAGCTGAGGGGAAAAGGCTGATGTGAGAAGAGGCATTTGGAATGGCTGGGCAAGATCCTAGGAACAATGGGAAGATAATATGGGAGAGTTAGAAGGGTGATGGTGTGCTGCACAAGGAAACAGGAACTGAAGAAAGACAGGCATAAGTGAGCAGGAAGAAGGACTAGTTCTTGTATTAACAGTGTTAATTCTGGCTTTTTTTGATTTCAAGTTCTTAGCCTAGCAATATTCTTTGATATTGGCTGTATGTGTGTTGGTATGTGACACTACCGGCTTGTGTGTATATAGGCATGCTTACAGAACTCCTCTTTCTGCCTTTTTATGGAATACACTTGCATGGGAAATGGATTTTTCCTCTCAATTTGCCATGTTAACTCCTGCTACTTGTTCTCATATGTACACCTGAAGCAACAGTCCAGTATGTATTGTTGCAGTCCGAGTTTCTGAAACATCAGGGTAATGTCCCATGAAGATTATTGCTCCAGTAGGAATAAACAGCTGGGCAAAACCTCAGTACAGAAATAATTTTTTTTTTTTTCACGTGAAGAGGCAGAAGTGGGTAAAGATGTAGCACCAAATCAGGAGCTGAAAGATGTATTTTCAAAACTCCATAGAAAACATAGAATATGTTGTTTACGTGTGTCTGTTTTAAAGGCAGCTCCATTACAAGAAGCACACTTTTAAAGAAGTCCCAAGGGCTTTTGCTTCTACATATAAAGCTGATTTCCTGTCTAAAAAAATAATTTGGTTTTACGCTTCAAAGGGACTTGATACATTAAAAACATTTGCTAAACTGTTTTGTACACCGGGGTACAAACTAGCACCTTGTGTACAAGGGCTTCCCTATTTATTTATTGAGCAAGTTGCTTAGATTAACTAATCATTTCTGCACTTCTGTGCACTATATTTTTAATCTCAACTGACTAAAATAATGTGTACTTGTATTTGTTGTTTTGCACTATTGTTTCATGTAACCAAATAATTTTAAAATGGAAGAAAATTTGCATGACGTGAAATGCACCCTTTTCTCTGCATAAGCTGCTAGGGAGCAGCAGATACTGGAGAAGGAGAGAAGAGCAAAACTTCAGTATGAAAAGCAAATGGAGGAGCGATGGAGAAGACTGGAGGAGCAGAGGCAGAGAGAGGAGCAGAAGAGAGCAGCTGTTGAAGAAAAGCGGAGACAAAAGCTCAAAGAGGAGGAGGTGAGGTCCGCTGGGAGATGTATGGCAGCGCTGAACATGGCTGAATATTGACATGCATTAAACGATGGGGGGTGGGAGCAGGACTGGAGACATGTGAGCAATTACTGCAGGAGCTGCAAAGCACATCACCAGAGCTGTAAGTAGTCTACCACTGTACATCAAAAACAGTTTCCGAAACAATTATTCAAAATTTTTGTCTGATCTCCTAGAATAGTCATCTACTATTGCTAACATATCTGGGACTCTGATTGTCAAATATAAAGCACCAGCTTTTTGGAAGGAAGTCTTTAAAGATGAGTGTTTCCAAAAAGGGAAAGATTCTTCTTGTTGTTCTGTTTACTGTCCACGAAAAAGAAATAATGTGTTGTTCCATTTTTCCTCAGTGACAGAAACTCAGAAATTTGTACTTAAAGCAGTGAAGAATCTAGGCTGTTTTTAAATTCTAACATAAAACAGAAACAGATATTTTTAAGCATCTTCATGCCCTTCATCTATTTTATGCTCCCTGCTGAGATCACTTAAGGTTCTTTTTTTTGCTCTAGTGAGTCCAATTTCTGGTGCAGCTCTCTGAATGCAGGGTGTGTGTGTATATCTCTGCATGACATTATATGGAGAACACCAGCACTGCTACCCGCAACTGATAAAGAATTAATGATTTTTGAAAAAGGAGGCAGTGGTTAAAAAAATAAAAAAAAAAGCCAAAAGAAAATATTTCCTCAATTCCTGGATTTAAAAAAAAGCTTTAGAAATCCATAGTTCTTAGCCTCTATTTTTCTGCCCTGTCCTTTCATCAGAATAACTTTGCAAAACAGGTAAAACACTTTTGCATGATTTCACAATAACATACAGCTGTTCAGTGAATTTTTTGATTTTTCACTTTACTTGAAGAAAAGATTGTATCCTGTCATTTGTCATTCAACTTTAACATTCTCATTGTGGCTTCTATGTAATGGCAGAGAATTAATTTAAAAATATTTTATGTGTTTTGCTTCAAATTCTTTGAAGAAAAATGGGAAAAAGCAGAAAACAAAGGGTAGGAGGTCCCTCTACTGTGGTAACAGCATTGAAGTCCTGTGCTCCTTCTCCAGCATTTTGTGCTGCAATAACCTTTTGCAGCTAAGCAAAATCAATTCCCTTTGTGAGGGTTGTAAGGGGAAGGGGCAAGTTACAAAAACATCCAAAACCCTGCCCTCAAAATTTTCAGCAGAGCAGAACAGAAGGGCAGAGAAGTGTAGGAAGAGCAAGTTTCCACCAGCTTTCCCTGCATTCGTGGTTTGCCTTTGCAGAAGAAATGAGAGCAGAGTTGTTGCATGTAAAGGGCGGTGTGACAGGTCAGACCCAAGGCGTCTGTTTAGCAGGGGCCGATCCCATCTCCTGCAGTGGCCTCCTGTACTTCTCCAGAGGTGGGCATGAGAGGCTGAGCACACTGTGATGCTCTTCCCAAGCTCCAGCAGGCCTGTTCCAACTCCCCAAGATACTGCACGTGTGAGGATGCTTGCTTTGTTTGGGAATGGATTAAACCTGTGAGAGGAAAAAGTCCAGGAGCCTCAAAGGAGAAGAGGGTGCACAGGGGAATAATCTGGAGAACAGGGGAGAGTGAGAGAAGGAAAGTGGGAATAGGAGGCATCATCACCTCCTAGCTTCCCTTCATGCTTTCTTTTTCCTAATTTTTCAAATTCTGTTTGAATTCTACTAAAGGGTCTGCCAGTTCAGCCTCACCTTCCCTTGTTCTTGTGATGAACCCCTCAACCTCTGTGTGCATAACAACAGTGGAGGTCTGAGTAAGGATGGTGATGAATTTGCAGCTCCCTGGGCACTGTGAGTTACTCACTGCTTGTGAGTAATTTTGGCCATTTAAGGCTGTCTTTACTGGAAAAGCTTTGAACCACCTGGGGTTTGAGGGTGTATGTGCTCCTGCCAGTAAGCCAGTGCACTGTGGCATCTTCTCAGTGTTTCTCCTTTTAACACCAGTTAGCACTGGCTGGGTACTGGAGTACCCACTTTACTTGCTCATCAGGTGTCTGAAATGACAAGTAGAGAGATTTTCTTCCTTGTTCTCTACCTTACTGGTTGTCCTTTATAGTTTCCCTGAATTATTTTTCGTTGTTTTTTTAAACAGAGCAGAAGGTAGTGCAGATTCATGGTAGGAAGAGGTCATGTAAATCTCTCCGTACAAAATATTGTTGTTGCCTCTGAAAGAGTCTGAGAGGAATAGATCTTAAAAAACTAGTGGGGATTTGTTTGCTCCTATATCAGAGCATCCTGTGCTTGACTGTTTTGCTTGCAAAGGACTTCTTAAAGAGGTGGCTAAAATTTGATTTATTTTGCTTAGTTTCCCCCCACAACAGTGCCACATAAGGGATGGTGGTTTTTAAGTCTCTCTTGGTAGAAATCAAGGTTCTTTGGGGCAGTTGGAGATTGTTGCAGAGCACAGTGAAAGTGACAGATTCTTCAGAAGGAACTGAATAAATAATGTTTAGAAATTATTCTGTCTATATTGACTGCATCTTTCTTATCTACAGAGGTATTCAGTATCACTGCCCTTCCCTTTGTATTACTTTTAAAGCTGTGCACTACTTTTAATAAAAGCAACCTTGAGGAAAGCGCTGTGTTGTTCTACAGAAGTAATTTAAAAGTTTCTCTTAACAGGGATCTGGACAAAAGTAACTTTTTCAGTTAAAGTAATTCTTTTCCCTTTCCTGTCTTGAACTTCCATGTAACTTGGAAATACCTTGTAAATAGAGTTCTAGCTGTACACAGATTATTGGGAAGAGATTGTTTTGGTGCATGTGCACTATTTGTTACGTTTGTAAAAAGAATGTGCTTAGACACAAAAGAGTGAAAAACTCTCAAGATGTTGTAGTTGTAATTACTTCCTGTGCTCCACTCCAAAGATGAAGCCAACTGATAATCTCAGGAAACAGTGAGCTACTTACATACAATGCTGTATATAAAGTGAGGAGGAAGAGATGGTTTGGGGCTCTTTCAGATGTTTGTCTTGCAGATATAAGGAGATTGGTTTATAATTATTTGCATAAATTATTTTAAGTCATAATACTTGAAAGATTATTTTTTTCCTTGTCACATCTGTGTTATAATTTACAAAAAAAAAGGAAATAACATATTTTTGAGAAAACAAGTAATTTGACTGAGTTTTGAGGAGTGGGGTTTTGTTTGCTTTTAATTCAGACAGTACAAGTGCTTATTCTATTGCTCAGGCTGAGGAAAACGTGCATGAGTAACTAGATTTTGGAAAGTAATGTATATTTTAGACGTTAGCAGTAGATGGCTCTCTTGTGATTTTATTCATTCTTAGTTTAACCTACATGCAGTGCTTGTGCATTATAAAGATTTTTGTGAAAATTCAGTATATCTTGAGAGCAGACATTGTTTCCTCTATCTGTAGCTGTTAGAGTTCCCAAATGAGATCACATAGTCTGGTATGTTTTCAAGAAGTTGCTTCACCTATAACATAAACTGGAAGGGTTTTCTGCATTGTTTGCTGATGAAGGAAAGCTTTGTCTTGTGGTTTAATTTTCATCATGGAACAAATTATTAATGTATGAGTTGTTTATGCTATGCTTGCTTATGTCTTATTATTTTCTTTGGCTTTTTAGTTTTGTGCCAAGTTAAAATGTTTTTAATAACTATGCTTTCTTTGTGAAAAGCAGCCTTTGTATTGTTCTTTATCTAACCTATATCTGCAGAGGTTTTTGAGTTTTAATAATTATATTCTATAGTGCTCTAATGAAAGGCTCTTTGCAAATGAAAATGAATTATTGTCTCCAAATAATGTATCTGAAGATTTCAGCCTCAGATTGTAGGTAGCATGGGCTTTCAAATGTGTATGAAATGTCATTTAATTTCTTTAATCTATTTCAGCATGGATTTTATTCCTGAAACAATACTTTGATAGTAGGTGTAAGTGTATTCTGTGGTTTGCAAACTATAGAATATTGCTTACTCCAAGCATTGTTAAAAAGCCCCAAACAAGACAGCAAACAGAAATAATTGAAACATGACTGCTTTAAATTTTTTTTTTTTGATTAATGAATAGCAATATTCATTAGAAATGGAAAAAAAAGGTTCTATGTAAGAGTATGCTTTAATGAGAAAGAAATGGGAGGGTGCTTTTCCTTGGTAAAGGGTGTGGGTAGAAAGATAGATTAAGGCAAGTTGCATAGTAGAAGAAAGTGGTGAAAAGAGGCACACTGCAGAGAGGAACTGGTGATGAAATATGTGAGGTTTGGAAAGACTAAGAAAAGGGGCTCAAACAGAATTAAGTTAGAGATGTGGGGAGCTAAAAGTAAAAAAGCACAAATTTGTAATGCAAAGCCTGCACATCCAGGATTTAAATGTGAAACTTGTATCATCAGGTAGTAAGAGAAGAAAGAAAACCTGTAGCAAACTAAAGCAGAGAGGACTGACTGCGGAGTCCAGAGAGTGGAAAAAGATTTGTTTCTTTTTCACAGGCAGGGTGTGTCTAAGAACCGAATGGGGTATTCAGAGCTGTGGGGGGTTTCTGTGCTCTTGCAGAAGAGGCTGTGCTTGAGCCTTGTGATGCTTCCTTCATTTGCTCTGTAGGGAGAAGGGAAGAGGCTGAGCTCTCATTTTCATGCCTGCCTGGACGCTGATGGCACTGAGTAGCAGAGGAGGGGGATGAAGGGGGGAGGGAGCAGGGAAGCAGCTGCCGGCTCTCGGTGGTCTTTGAATGATGTTACCTGATAGACCGTGAGCTCACAACACGGCTGAAAGATCGTTTTCCTGGAGACAGCAGCAGAGATTGTAACAGCAGGGTGGGTCACCTGGCCAAAAGGTAACAGAGACAGGACAGCTGGGGATGATAGAGGGTGCAAGAATTTCCTTTTTTCACTCTTTGTATAGAGGGTGACAGAATATTTTATAGCACAAGTGATTTGTAATAAAATTATAAGAGAGCTTAAAGGTTTTGTAATACAATTAAAGAGAGCTTGTTGTTGATACTGATGGATAACTGGTAGCAGGGTTGGATGAGGTGGAAAAAATGAACTCAGAAATAAATTACTGCAAGTCATGGTAGTAGAAGGGATTCTTCAAAGATATGGAAGAGGCAAAAGTATATTCTAGATAACCAAAATATGATGAGGGGACATCTGGCAATGTAAAAAGTCAATGACCAGAGTCAGAAACCCAGGAAGGTAAGATAAAGTTTACAGGTACATTTATAAAAGTATGGAGACACCTGGATTGTTAGGGTCTGATGTGCTTAAGGAGTTCCATCAGAGACAACTGGCTCACCACCAGTACAGAGTCTGAAGGAAACACGCTTAAACAAAGACTGAATGTTTTTGGTAAAATAGCTCAGGAGAGCCAGACCAAAGGCATTAAGGTTTTCCACACGATTTATCTGAGCTGCCAAAAGATATTGGAGATAGAGCAGGGGATTGATAAAAATCAAAATGGGTATGATGTAATCACAGAAGCCTGCAGGATCCAGTTTGAAGTAGATAAGAGTAGGAGTTTTATGCTAGGCCAAAAGAACATAGCAAATGTAATAAGGAATAACACCAAAAATACTAATAGGATCAAAGGGCTAAAACTCCCTGGGCAGGAGCTGGAGGCTGCAAGAGTAGATTTATCTTTCACAGTAGGGGTTGGGCTGCTGAAATGTGAGGGTGAGGAGGCTGTCAGATGCCAGTGAGGTACTGGGAGGAGGAAAGGAAGAAGCTGTTAGATGATGAAATTGTGGGAGGGGGAGAACCACATTTTATCTGCTTGAAAGGAGGAAAAGAAAAAGTGCAGGGATCATTGCCACAACAATAAATCATTGAGCAACTAGCAGAGGGAGGAGGTGGGAATGAAACTCAGTGAAGGTCGTTGAGAGTCAAGAGGTGATGGAGAAGGAATAAAGTGACCAAACTTAGCTGTAAGTTAAAGGTAGAGCAACATTTGGGGAGGTAAAAAAGTAATTTTATTCTTCCCCCTGTAAAACCCTAACTCGTGGAGAAGAACATGGGGGTGGCAGGGGGAAAAAAAGTAAATCTTGGAGCAGTATGAGGTAGGCATGCTAAAATAAAATACACAGAGAAGAAAAAAAAAACCCAGAAGGTCTCAAATGCCTCGACTTAAGGAACATAAAAGAAGAAAGGAGGGAGTTTTGGTAAAAATAAATAAATAAGTAGGGCATCCTGCAAAGTAACCTACTTTGAGTTTGAAGCGATCATTTATCTGAGTGACTAGGTGGAGCCACTGGCATTGCAGCAATTTAACTGTGCTCAGAAAGGGATGGGAAAAAATTCTGATGTCTGCATAGACAAGAAGGAGTTAATGCTTGTCGAGCATTATTCTTATACAAATTAAGTCCAGAGCACAGCAGCAGCCTCACCAGCAGGAGCAGATGCTAGGCAGTGATGCAACCTGTGTTATTTACTTAGGCCTCTGTAGTGACCTCGGTGGCTTGCAGACAAAGGATAGTTGTATCTGGAGGTAGGTAGCATGCTGATACCTTCTTTATTCAGTTCTTTTTCTTTTATTGTGAGCAAGCTCCTCTAAGCCTCTTGTGTGGAGCAACAGGGGGACTGTGTATTTTTAGCCTGGTTTCAGAAGGCGGGGGAAGAAGCCCCCAGAGAACTGATTGGGATTTGTGTCTGGGTTTGTACCAAAATTACCAGGAACGTTTAGAAGCCATGATGCGCCGGTCCCTCGAACGCAGCCAGCAGCTGGAGCAGAAGCAGAAGCGATGGTCGTGGGGAGGAGCACTGGCTGCAGGCTCAGGAGGCAGAGATGGTAAGTGAAACAGGCTGCCTGCATTGCAGATCTGGAAGTGCAAAATGCATGAGATTGTGGAGATAGTAAGTATGATGGGTTTATAGTCAGGGTGGTACTGCAGGGGCTACTGCCTTGGGGTGTGAATAAGTGCTTTGTAATTGCTTGCCGGGCTTCCTCCACCTTCTGTGGAGACAGGTTCCTCTGAACTTTAGGAATGTAGATAATTCTAACAGAGTAACCAGAATCAGTTTGGGAGATGCTAAATGCTAAAATTAATATTGATGCACCGTCTCCCTTAATAGCTTCTTCCACATTGTCTTCCCATGCACACAGTTAGCAAATTTAATATTCACTAAACGACTGAGTGCTGTTTAAGGCTTGAAAAAGATGTTTTGTTTTTGTTTGGTACTTCTAAAAACCTGATGGGAATTTCTAGATGACTATGCAGCATGTGCAGTTTTAAATAGTTTGAGTTTTTTCCCCACGTATGTTCTGTTACTGCTATTTTTGCTTTGGCTTCAGAGGAAATTCTTTTTATTACATAATGAGTCATGTGCTGCTTTTATATTTCAGAAAGATGCATGTTTTCTCTTTTAAATCATATAATTTATTTGAAATTTTCAGGTTTGAATAAACTGATGTTATAGGGAAAAACATCCATATTTGGGTGTTGATGAAATATAACAATTACTCTCTTTTAAATAGTGTATAAGTATACTTAACTTTAAAAAGACAAACTGTTTTATGTCATAGTTTTCATGATATGTCATTAAAAAAAGCCAGGAAATTATATATATAATAATGAAGTCTCTTATACTTGAGAAAGAAACCAGTTTTCTTTGTGATGCAGTTTGTGCTTAATTCCAGCTCCCCCAACTTATTCAGTAATTTCTTTCACCTCTTTTTGCTCTGATTTCTCTGCTGTGTAGGTGAATCAGAAAATACCCCACCCCCTGTTCTAGGTTTAGCTGCCAACACCCTTCCTCCAGACCCTGTGACCTCCACTGCTCCTGCTGATTCCTTCAATGGTATTTCAGAGAATCACAGTACCATCGTGTCTTGTTTATAACTGTTCTAATCACTGTAATCCATCCACTGATCTTGTTCTTCTTAACCACTGTTTTCTCATCATTTCAGCCTGATACTTTACAGCATTACCCTTAGTGATGTAGACCAGTGTCTTTTAATTTCCTTGTAATTTTGCCATGGTGGAGCAGTGCATGCCTCGCATTCCAGCACAGAAGAGGCATTTCATGGTTTTCTTTGTAACTGTAGATTTCTCCTGCTCAGATTCTCATCTTTGTTAATTCTGCAGGTGCTCTGTGTGTGTGTAATTACACATACTTGATAGTTCTAATGGATGTGCACAGGTGCTGTTGAGAAAATTTTCAGTTGCACAATAAGAAAATATGTTATGAAGCCCAAAAAAAGGCCCTCTTTTTCCATTTCAAGGGCCTTCTCCTGCAATATTTTGAAAACAGGCGAATTTGATGCAAACAACCATGTTATGTTTTCAGCTTCCTAGAATGAAGTTTGACCAAGCTGGTATTTGTAAAAAACTCAAGTGGTTTACTTTGTTTAAGCAACCATGTTTTAAATTGTTCGGGTTTGGTTTTGTTTTGGTTTTTTTGGTGGGGGTTTATTTGTGTTTTATTTTTTTAATTGTTATTCCCATAAAAGGGCTCTGAAGTAGATGAGTTGTCCAAAATTACAAGTGGATTGCATATAGGATTTCAAATTGAAAATGTGATTTGATTTTATTGCAAATGTACTTGGCATTTTGAAAAGAATACACAGCCTGTGCTTTTGAGAAGTAGGTTCTTTCTCTCCCCCAAAGGAGGAGTCAAGCTTGGCTATTACTCCTGCAGAATTCACAGTAAATATTGTTCTGTCTATGATCTCACAGAATTATTATTTCTGTGCAAACAGATTCAAATTTTTTACTGATTGTTGTTCATGTGCAAAGGTATTTGCCTGTGCAACTGATGATTTGCAGCATACCAGCATTATATCTGTTTTTTTAAAAAAGGAAATGTAGTGAATTGCATTGTTTACTGTAGCAGATGGAGGCAAATTTTGGAAACCCCACTAAGGCAATGATTTGATGGACATAATAGGGAATGCAGTGACTTAGGAGACGCAGAATTAGGGTCACATACATGTCTCTAGCTGAAAATATTTTTGGTTTTGAAAGAAATAAAATTCAAATGTAGGGGACAAAGCATCTGTGCTTTTAGCTTCTGAGTATCATACAGTGATCACCAGGTACTAGTAATCTATACTAATACTTGAGTAAAATTCCTCTTTCATTCAGTTGAATAAATCCTAAGGTAGAAAATGGATATTATGCTCAAGCAGATTTTATCAAATAGTGTTTCAGAAGAAAAATATACCAAAAAAAATGGACTTTTTTTTTTAGTTTTTCTCAAGCACAAAATGTTAAAGCCAAATGGCTAATGCCAGCTCAGTCATTAAAACAATGAGGTCCTATATAGAAGCACAAATGTTGGTTATTTCATTTTCTTATTAGAGTAATGTCTGATGTGAAATTCAACTCTTCCAGACTGAAGGTAGAAGGGAGGGGGAATGAAGATGAGTTCAGAGTTGCTGTGTGGGGTTTGTTTTCTTTGGACAACTTTATGCTTGTGCTGATATATAATTATTTATCAGTGTCAGTATAAAAAACAGGCTGTTGTGAAACTGGAATGTTAAATTCACAAGCAGAAAAGTTGCATGCCAAAGCATGTGTCATAGAGTGCTGGTCCTCAGCGGTCAGAAAAAGCTCATCTCGTGCCAATTCAGTGTTGTGATCAGTGCAAGGGCCACGAGTACACTTGCAAGGTTAATTTTGGAGTTTATCAACACTGTGGTGTGAATACAAATATCTTCAATGCATTTCTCTGCAGCATGCGACAAACTTTCAGCTTCTACAATGAATCTGCCAAAGCAAATGGAGTCGCCGATCAGTAAACGCCTCTCATCCTCCACAGTGGCCATAACGCATTCCCCTGACAGAGGCAAGTGAACGTGCTGGTCTCCTGCCAGCATAAACTCTCCTTCTGCTTAAAGCCCTTCTGGTCCATAGAGCTTTGGGGTTTGCTTATGTCTGTTATTCAAAGGAACTCAAACATTTGAGAGATTCTGTATTAATAACATGGTACTGCAGCCTGTCCCAAAGCTGTGCTGCCATGCTGGAGATCATAGTCCAGCAACAAATGCCATGAGCTTTTTACTGATGCTTTTCCAAATTTTGATACTCCAGCAAACTGGGTTGTAAGTCCAGGCTGTGACTGTAGCAATTTCCTATAACTGTACTGCTTGTGGCTTTCTATCAAAATAAGGAAAAAGAAGCAAAGCAAAGGTGTGGCCTGGCGGTAGATACGGGATGTTCCATATGTAGGCATACATCTCATGAGCCACCTGGGAGACTTCAGTCTGGTGACCAGAGTTGTAGAGCCCATTAATTTCTTACAAAACTCTGATTCTGAAGTGACTCCACAAAAGATGATCATCTTGTAGGATTAGTGGTTGCTAAACACTACAAAGAGGACTGAAGAGTTTATCTCACTGTGAACTCTTTGGATTTTTTTAGGTTTATTTTATGTTTGCTTATTTCTTTCTACCCCATTTTTTTTTAAAGTCTAATGGGAAAAAATATATTTACTGAAATAAATTATGAAGGCTTGTTTCTGGAATGAAAAAGAGAACGTAAATTTATTTTAATTTTTGAATTGCTTAAGGTAATCAGAAGCTTTGAAGTTATTATGACAGATGGCTATATATACATGTAATAGGAACACCTATAAATATGTCTTATATAGTTGACACTTATATTTATGGAGTAGGAAGTAATGCAGGCATATTGTGTAAATAAGACTTACATAACATGGTGAGATGGCAGATTTCAAATGCAGTCCCAGCATGGGTGGCACATTAGTGAGCAGCTGCTCTGATCTACCAAGTGTTTTACCTTTCCTGCTGGGGAATAAGACAAACTTCTTTTGTGGTGAGTCATGAAAGCAACCATTTTGTAGAATGGAATATGCCTCTGAGTAAAAACAAAATACAACATCATCTTAACCTTAATGGGTGTAATGTATAAGTGGGAAACTTAAAACAGTGGAGAAATTATAAGGTTTTTTTCAGAGGGAATGAAAATTATCATTAAGTATTTTAAATCTCAAAAAGTTCAAGAATTTTTTGTCATTTCATTTAATCATTTCATCATTTTGTTTCAGTTATTTCAATGTAACATTGTTTTATTTATTTACATTTTAAATTTTATTTTATTTGCTCCCATCCTTCAGCTCACCGCATGCATCTTAGTCCAGTGGAAAACTTTATTGTTTCTCGTCTGCTGACTCCCACACAGTCATCTTTAGCCAGAAGCAGAAGTACATTAATGCTTTCTGAGCAGTACAATACTCCAGGTAAAAATGTGACTTCCTCACTTTGAAACCACTGAGGTATGTTTTTAGCTGCATTTATGTAGCTGCTGGAAGAAATGGAGTACTATGAAACAAATGGCAATTTACAGGATAGTACAAAATCAGTGATGAACTAAGTTGTTTCAGATAGCAATGTATTTAAAATCTTTGAAAAGCACACTGTCTTTTCTGTGCAATTCTGAATATTTTAGAAAAAATTCATTAAAACTGCAGACTATTAAAAAATACTATATTCATTTAAGAAACAGGTTTTTAGACAAGGATGTGACAACTCTCAGAGGCTTTGATTGATTTATTAACGTCAGCCCTGTCATACCCAAAGAGTATGTAGAACAAAAATCCCAGTGCACCATTGAGACTTAATTATTTTTACCAGGGTTCCAGTGTCTATCTATTAAATATATTTATGCCTTTTACTCTGTGTATGTGATATAGGTGCAGATACACATATGGAAAAACAGACTACTGATAGGAAGGTGTCAGTTCCAGAAATTATTGATCTTTAAGGGATGATAGTTACCATTCGTGTGTGTAAAGGGTAGACTAATAAAACCATTATTTTGCAAACATCTACAAAAATAATGTTTCCAGTCCTGCTAATACTTGGGCAAGTGCCCGACTTCAAATAGTTTCTGCTTATAAAGCCATACTTGGTCATAGCATTGGCTGAAACAAGACAAAAGTTTAACAGCCCTTTATACTTTTAATAGAACAAACAAAAAAAGTGCCCCAAAGCACTCACCCAAATGCCTGTCTGCAAAAGGAAACACTTTTCCAGGATTAAACTATTTAGATGATAAAAGACTGATCATCTTTACCATAAAGTGTTTTAACATGTCTTGGTTAAATAGGCTTAAGTTCTGCATCTGTGCTTTTCATGCAAAGCTATTTAAATATGAATTGCTAAGTAAACCTACTTTCCCTTGTGCTTTACTTCTCTGTTCAGTGCATAGGGACATTGCTACTGAATGCCTCTAAAATTGCATCCCTTGTTTCTACATTAAAACCAGCCTCTACTGGAAGCAGAAATGTTTTCATATAGTATTTGAGAAAGAGCCAGTTCGGTTACTGCTCAGGGAGCAGCTACTGTCAAGAGTGAGCAAAACCCAAGTCAAAATTAGATTAGTACGTTCTGCTTAAGATTTTGAGCTGAATTGCCGAGGCCACCTGTGGTTTATTTTTTTCTGTTTTGTATTTGATATCAAAGAAATCAATAAGGATTACTTTTGTCCTTCCTCACTAATTTTGTTTGTAAACTCTCAGGTTTATCTCTCTTCATCACAGAATCTTTAAAGTAATACACTGGCATGTCTGACAAGGGTACAATATGTTCTAAAAACTGCTTTTCATTGAGCTGAAACAGGGCATCTGATTTTTGGAACAGCTTTTTGAACAAGCATCCTCTTGTCATTTTACCACAAGGCAATTAGGTTGTAGCACAGGTTGCAAACAACACTCTCAGAAGCCATTGAGATTTTGTCAGTAATTGCCAGCAAAACAGTTGAGGGACATCTCCCATTTGTCATGTACTTCTCACCATAGAAATAGCTTCTGAAAAAGGAAGAGGGATCTTCCTTTCCAGGAGCTCATGCTGTGCCTCCTGTCATTATGCTGGGGTCAAAGTTGCTCTGCTACTGCATTTTCTGTAAGCTTAGAAATGAGGAGCCTCAATTTCAGACTCTACAGCAACACATTATTAATGTCACTTGAAGTCAAGGTATTCGGGCAAGCAAGTGTTACTGGATGCATAATTAATTTTTTTAGCAGTTGAAGTAAAAATATTTCTCTTAAGCAGGTTTTAAGTTTCGGAATGTTTTTGTTAATATACAGTGACCTTATGCTGCTTGGCTGAAAAGTGGGTCAAAGAATACAAAGGTCCAGTTAAACTTCAAAGCATTCAAAAGAGCGTCATAAAAATTTTATTAGGGCTGTCTCCAGTAAAAAATTTATATTAGTGCATAATTGCTGCTTTTTCAAAGTCAATGACTCCTGACTTTAGTTGACTAAAATTGGAAACATTCTATCACTTGATTGCAATTAGTGTCTGTCTTATTGATAAAACATATAGTCTGTTGATTGTTCTATATGTATGTGAAAGTTTCGTCTTAGAAGGGCAATATGAACAAAATCAGGAGTAAAATATCCCATTTTAAAAATTCCTGTTCATATTGCAAATAAATAAAAGTTGCCCTATAAGCTGTAATGCATGTGTCACACTCAAATTGATGTCTCCCTCAAATAAAAATAACTGAAATACCTACAGCAGCATTTAGTTTAGGTTTGGAGGCTTTTTTGTACATTTTTTTAATTAATTATTTGGAAAGTAATTAACATATTTAGGAGCCTTTGCATGTTTAGGGTTTAAAAAAGACAAAATTCCCTAAGCTTTTGTAACCTTTCCTGTTTTGCAGTATGTGTTCAAAAGTCACCCAGTTAGCATTATCTGCTTACTCCTTTTATCATATGCAAAGGAAGCTGGACTTCTTAGAAGAAAAAGGAGTCACAGTATTAGTCATGGTATTAGAACTGGTGATTCAAAAGGTGTATGAGGAAAATAGTATTATATTTTAGAGATAATTTTTTTTCCTAGAAAATGTTTCAGTTGAGACATTTTTAACAAATATGGGATCATGTTGAATGCATTATATGTGATATTTTAAAACACTAAAAAATGCTTTAAAACTACCTTTGGACATTATAACATAAAAGTATGCTGTTTTCTCCCCTCCTTTACTTCCTCTATCCGTACTCCTTTTTGCTCTTGCTGTTGTACTATAACTCTTTAGTATTCCATATCTGTCCCCGTGTAGCACCAGCTAGTCCTCTTAAATCTCCCTACAAGCCTTCCCCCACCCGAAGCACTGACAGGAAGAAGGCAACTTCACCCTCCACTGCCAATGCCATGAAAGGGGCACCTGCAGCTGAAGTTACTCAGGTGAGTGTGCAATGGTTTTGATTTCACTGTTGGGTAAACTGATGCAGCTTCTGCTTGTTATCTTTCCCTTTACATGAATACAAATGAAGTGCTTTCCCTGAAAGCAGAAGAGAAGTAGGCCCTGCCAACACCTGTTGTCTTTGTGCTCCTGTTAAGGAGCATTTTAATATCTTCTTCCTCCTGGGAATCAGTGCTGAGTGCTGGTATTGGAACACAGTACCCCCATTTGCAGAGAACTGAGGCACTGAAGTGTATGTTTTTGGACTTGCTTATAACTTCTGGGAATGGAGATGACAAATAGAATTCCCTCCTGAGTATGGCTATCCAGGCTTGCTGGTTAATGAGCAAGCTTCATATATTTCAGAAATTCCCCAAGTGTATTGATAATGCCTCTGTTTTACACCAATTGCTTTAACTCTTTCTGTGGACATTATTAATGCTGTTGCTTAAAAGATGCATTATCCACCATAGTTCCCAGAAAAGGCAAGTCACACACCTTCACTGAGTCTACACAGATATTTACATAAGGTCCTGTATCTTGTAATACTTAATGGGATTCATGCCATCTAAATTAGCTGCAAGTGAGAGAACCAAAGCTGGGAGTAAAGTTTTGTGTAGTGTCATTCTTAGTGTGATTCAGTGTTACATGTAGCAACTGTGAGATGCCGGTTTGCACTGCTGATCATGTCTAAGCAGGGGCATATGGATGATTTTGAAGATTCCACCCAGTGCCACCACCCAAGAACTCTTGCAGAGGCTCTGATGAGCATTACTTATCTGAAATTTGCATGCTCTGCCCATGCAAGACAGGGATGGGTGTGTGATATGTCTATGTAAAATAAAAAACTATTAATGGCACCTCACTTGTGAGCTGCCTGTTTAAAAAGCTTTTACAAGTGTGCCACACAAATCTCTTTATATGCCATCTTGCTAATAAAACAATCAAATGCATTTTTGATTTATTGATCCTAATTATGGCAATTAAAATGAACTGTGCTTCTAGGCTGAGAAGATAAAGAAGGAGAAACGACCTGCAACACCTGGTTCATCATCTGGTATGGGATCTCCTCTTAGAAGGTCTGATTCTCCTGCTGCCATGTCCAGAAGATCTGCATCACCTGCAACACCTAAGTATGCCTTTCTTATTAGTGGACAAATATCCTGTGAATTTCTCATTACCTGTAAATAAGGCATAGATTCCTGAGGAACTTCCTTTGAAGTCTTGTATAAAATCCAGTTAATTTTACTAATGCATACACACATATACAGATGGGTGAGAGGAGAGGTGTAGATGACAAATCTGATATTTCTGTTAGTACCCACTAGAGACAGTTCTCTCTACCTTTTCTCAGTTTGAGTTTACAGTGCATTTCATTATTCATATGAAATTTTACTTCACATTTATTTTTAAAGATGCTTTTTTTGTTTGATTTTGAAGAAACTGCCTAATGTGAAGAAATGCACTCATCATGAATACGAACTAGAAATTCCAGCATTTAGTATATGCATTTCCTATTGTTGGCATGACCATCTGGTGCCATAAATACATTTAACTATGTGTCATCTAAACCATTGGTTTTAACCTTTGCTCATTTGCAGACCTCTGTGGTTTTGTTGCACCTTTTGCTTTTACTTTTTTGTTTTTTTATAGGCAGAGTTGTGGATCTGTAGCATATCTGGCTATATCATATATTACTGACAACTGACTTGCTTTTCTTGATTGTCTTTTGCTGTAAACTGTATTATGTGTACCACAGCTTGAAAGTCAAGTCTAAGCAAATGGGTCTTCAGGTTTCTTAGAACAGGATATTAAGTCTGGCTCTAATGTAGGAGTATGCTAAAGTAGTCCTGGTCTACAGTACTTGCCTAATTTATTTGGATGGTTGATTGGTTTGGATTTTTTCCTTTAGACCTTGTTTGTGGGTGCCACTTCTGTCTTGAAAATTGTCTTATTTATCTTTTTAAATCTGAAGCTGGCCATATTTTAAATCAGGCTTGATGGTTCCCTTTCTGACAAATTTCTTCTGCCTGAAAAAACCAGCTGGTGTTCCTTTTCTGTTTCAGCTCTGAGGGCATAGCCCTTTAGTGGGGGATGATTTTGTGTGTGAATCCGATGTTAGACAACATAAGGAAACCATCCGACTCTGAGCATTCTTTCTGCTTTAAACATCCCCTTGTATGTAACTGGGACACTGCATTTCTTGGTTTTTCTTATAAGGCTGCAAATTCTCAAACTTCCAATATTATATATGTAATGTCATCAGATTCTGTGGTGTGAACTACATCCATTTTATGAAAAATTGAATGAAATGCAATGGTAATGACAGTCAGCTTTATTATTACATTTTTGACCAGATCGTCTAGTGCCACTCTGCCATGTAAAGTTAAAAAAAAGTTTGAGCTCTAAGACTGTATATTATTCTGCAAGTACTTATACTCCCTTCTCAGAATGCATTTTGTAGTTTGTTCAGCCAGTATAAGAGACAAACCAGGAGAACCCACCAAGAGACACATTTATTTAAGCAAAATTATTGGTGGGAAATTAATTAGTTTAGAGTCAAGTGCTGCTTGCTGGGCAGGCAAAGGTTAGTGCAGATCATCAGAGAAATGTCCAGTGGTTAAAGAAAAAAATTATTGGGAGACAGCTCTTTAGTGTTTCATGAAAAAGGTATGCTCAGTCTTAATTTGAAGCACTAATTTCCATAAAAGATTAGGAAATTATGGAGAATTTTTCCCCAGAGGTGCAAATTATGATAACCTTTGTACAGTAAAATGTTTTCATGCCTATAAGGAATACTGTTTTTAGAAGAAGAAGCGGATGCTGCATGGAGGAATTAAGAAACCTAATGGTGGGTTTCCCTGTGATTGTGAGCCACAGTAGGGATCCCTTCCCCCCGCCCTTCTCTTTGTCATGGAAATGTGATTTTGATCGTGGCTAAAAATATATTACCAAGCATTTTATCTTAACATGGCCCAATTAGAACACCCTTCTTGACCTTATGAGAGATACAGTAAATAGAGTTTAAATCCATGTTTATTACTGATTGCAGAGAGTTCTGCTTCAGCACTTTCAAAACTTCCCCTCATACTTCTAAAATAAAGAAGTGCCCTAATGACTATATTGTATTATTATATATAGATGACAATAGTGATAATATATGCATTTTTTTATACAATTCAAATTCCTCTGTTAATTTTCATTGAGGAGATAAGATTGTACAGTCTAGAGGAAGGTTCCAAAAGCCTTACTGCCTTTTAAATCCACTGACCAGTAAGATCATTGTATGACATTCAGGTATAATTTTAGTCTGACTAAATATGTATACAAATACTCATTCTCCTTGCAAACCTAACAATCTTTTGCATGTTTAATCTTTCTCGTTGTAGCACACTATATGACTGAAAAAATACCCTGGAAGAAATAAGCATACATATTGAACAGCATTAGTAGTTAGTGATCCTGCATAGCACCTTAACCTCTAAAACTGTTGAGGAAAGAATCAAGTATAGTATAGTTGATCCAGTATAGTAAAGTATATGTACATGACAATTAGCTGTATGCATTTCTTTTCTTAAGAATATGTGACTTGGCATTCAAGTTTTCTTGGTATTGTTCTAGTTACCACTTCTTCACAGTTGTCACCTTGGTTTCTGAGTGGCAGTAACTTGTCGTAATATGTTATTTCGTTATTTATTAAATAAAAAGCTCTTGGTAAAGTAACTGGAACAGGATCAAACAAGACAATGTTCTCTTCAGCCTAAAGAGACCCATTAATCAATGGCAGAAGAGAGTTGCAGTAATTATATAAATAAAATAACTAATGTTTTGGATGGGCAAATTTTACTGAGAAAGCAAAAAAGGTCTGCCCAAAAACATAACATCTGAGACAAGTGAACAGATACAGATGTAAAAAGGAGAAAATGGGAAAAATCCAAATATACTGAACAACAATTAAAAGCAGGAAAGGAAGTCAAAATTTGATGTTATTTGGAAAATATGTCAATAAATGTCACAGAAAGAAATACAAAGCTATTATTTTGAATCTTAATGTGGGTCAGCTGAATAAGATGAAAATTAATGGATTAGAGAGTTTGAACAATTAAGAAATTGTCTAATTTTTTTCAGTTGCTATTGGATACTGATGGCGTAAAGTGCTCATTTTCTTCAGCTCTTTCACAAGATCAATAATAACAGGATGAGGGGTTTGGGTAATTTTTTGTTTTATGCTTCCTCTTCAAAGATCTGTACATTAATTGGGTTATTCTTGCAGTATCCCTCAGAGAATAGGTAAGTGTGCTTTCTTATAGATCAGGAAGGCAGTAAAGCCTGTGTCCTTCACATGTCTTTGGGTAAATAGTCCCTAAATCAATCAATGGCACCTGCCTGAATCAAGGAAGTAGGATTTAGTTTTAAGTGTCTTCAAATGAGCCACAGTGTAAGCCAGTGAATAAAACTGAAAGCTCTGACAAGCGTCTGTGTCACATTCTTTTGCCAAAGCATAACCTCATGAGAGAAGGGAAAAGGGACAGGTGACTGATGAGTGATGCTGCTGATGGGTGGTGGCTCATGTTTCCTGTCCAGATGCAGACCAGTCACTGTCCTTTGCTTATGGTTTCACAAACCGATCCCCTTATTGCAGTGGTTCTGTTGGGTGGCAGCCCCCTGTAGCCTGGGGGAAACGCTTTAGATGTCAGAAATGTGCATGCTCAGTCAAATTGCAGAATACTGATGGAATGTGAACATAGACTAGTACAAAAAAAGTGTCTCCCAAACTCGTAAAATGTTTAAAAATGAGTTATTGGAAAGGTGTCTACATGTGGTGAATTCCCCACAGAAGTAGCTTCTGTGTCCTACAGTGACCCATTTGAGATTTTATTTTGTATTTGCTACATTTACTATTCTTTGTGTTGACTTAGGAAGATGAAACAATGGGTAGAATGTTGGATCAAGCGTATTTTGAGGGATTTTTCAGCAGTTAGGTAGATAATGGGCCAGTTCACCATTTTGAAACATCTGTAATAATGCAGCTAGTCAAAAAACTATTCTACAGACCTATGCTGAGTTTCTTCTCTTTTAAGAAATGTAAAAGAGAAATTAACCTGTCTTTGGCCACAAAAGATCAAAACTAAGAGTGAAAGAAAACTTCTTTTGGGAAAGTGTCAGAGATAGAGCGAAAATGTCAGAACCCAGAAATAGGTTGTGACCAGAGCAATATCAGAAAGCAGGCTTGAGAACATGCAGGTCCTTGGTGTGGTTTCAGCAGTTTTTGTTGAATTAAAGGAGAGAAAGGGGGAAAATAAGGAAGCTCTGCCATTGCTGAAGATTTCTGATTTACAGTCAGCCTCATGAACAGCCATAACCAGTGACCTGCCACATAGCTGGCTTTTCAGGAGAGCATGCTGTTCTCTGCCCTGCTCTTTACGGCCAGAGCTGGGTGTGACCTTTCATTTGTGTGCTACATCTGCTTTATATTCTCTGCTTAGTAAAAGTGAGCTCAGAACCCCTCGTATGCTCTTCCTGAGACATTGGTCTGCAGAATGGACTATCCCTTTTGTAATTGGAGACATGGTAATTAAGAATCATTGGATCCTCACACCTGATAGATGTTCTGTCAGAGCATGTAGGGCGCAGCTTCTTTCATGCTGCTGCCCTCATGTCAACTCAAGGCAGTTAAGACATTAGTTAATGTTTTCTTGGAGAGAGGAAGGTGCTTCTGTATTCCCCTGTAAAATCCAGGTACTGAGAATGAGTAAGCTGTCTGACAACTGACAGGCTGCCACTTCTTGCACTTTAATGATTTGTCATCTTAATACTCTGATCCTTATCTGGTGTAATTCTGTGTTTCCCACTTTCTTATCATGGTTTAAACCTAAACAGGCTCCTATGCAAGTGATTATAAATTTTTTTCTTAATAATTCCATTTTTCTGCCTTCTCAATCAAGTTTGGCTCTTTTTGGTGTAAAGCAGCATAACTTAAATACTATTTTGAAGGAGTGTTTTTTCCAGTAACAATTCTGCCTGTGTCAAGGAATGTTAAAGATGCTAAGTTGAAAGTATGTTTTAAATACAAGGTGGAAAACAATGTTAATTTAATACTTTCTACTGGCATCCAGTAAATGATATAAAAATTCTGAAAAAATATTCCTGATGAACTTTCTCAGGTTTGCACACACTGCATTATTCTCATCCTTGCAGTAATCAGTCTTCTATTTCTCTCACTTTTAGCTACTTTATATGAAACTCTACTATTTTCTTGTTGTTCTGGTCTAAGAGCCTGTAGCATTTTGGTTAAAAAAATACTGTAGGTCAAAAAGTTCAAAGATGCAGTAGTTAAATAATACACTCAGCACATGTTTCTAATCCACCAGTTGAGTTGTACAACCAGTCTGCTCTAATGCCTATGCAGCGCAGGATATGTGGCACTCATGACTAGGCTGCTTCCTACCGACCTCTTTGATTGTCATGTCTTTATTAGAGAACAATTACTTCTGTACTAATACTGAGAATGACTCAGCCTCAGTTATTAACCTGTTTTGCTCCTTCTGTCACAACAAGTTAAATCAAAAGCATTGCAAGGAATGTGCAGTAAAGTTGGAAATGTGAACCAAAGACAGTGAGAAGGGAACTCTGCTTTGAAGAAGTGTCTAATTAGCAAGAAGCACCCTCTGTGCTGCAGAAAAACATAAGAAAAATGTTTTCTATTTACCAATTTTATATTTATGAAATGCAGTTGGAAATGACTGCAGTGATGAGACGCATGTGAGATACATAAGTGTAGGTGGGGCCTTGAAATCTGCCTTTGCTGTCAGAAGGACCTGGAAATGTAACTATATCCTAAAGAATCTAAAGGCAATGCTAAAACCAGATTTGGTCAACACAACCAAACTCACTGGCTTCTCCCATTGCTATTGTTTTCAAGAACTGGAATCAGGCTTGCCTGTTCACATCTTCCAAAGCCTGCTTCTGTCATAGAGCAGGAGGAGTCGTGGGTGGCAGCAGGGCAGATAAGGACAGGGACCTTGCCCACAGCACCCCATCCCAAGGCAGGCAAAGGAAGTGACCAGGGTCAACCAGGGACCCAAGGACAGCCACCAAAGGCCTTACTGAGGGAAGTCCAAGGACAAGCCAGGACATCGTGTCAGGATCAGCAGGTTAGGAAGCCAAGAAGAACAGGCTTACCTACAGCTGAGCTCAGCCAAGGACCAAGGGCGAGGACCTGAGCTGACAGGAGCTCCTGGGCCTGCGGGCAGGGGGTACCTGAGTTGAACTTCAAATTTAGTTGGGTGCTACTGTTCCTGCAGCCTGAGGGCTTTTGGACTCTTGGTGGCTCTTCAGTGGGAGTAAGAAAGTAGGGATGGTGCAATACGCTAGAGTGTTTTCCTCCCCACAAACCAGGCAGCTCTGAGTGAGCTCCTTGTAATCTAATGTCTCAACCTCTTTCAAATGCAGTCTATTATGCTAGAAAAGAACCCTTTTCTCTACAGAATTCATGAGTTTGGGGAGGAGTTGAAAGATGTCTTGTTTTTGTCTGCTCTGTAATGCAAATGCTGTTCTAGTTATAATAGTCTCTGACCACACAATACTATAGTTAGATCTATACAAAACTTGCCACTCCAGTCCATTAATTTTCAGCTGTTGTTCATGTTTTTTATGCTTGTGGTCTGCCAGAATGAGTGTATAGTCCAGAAAGCATGTTATGGTATATGAAACTCTATATAGTGTAGATGAAAAAAGTGATAAGGGATAATCCATTTATATCATAATTACATATCCAGGAAGAAGGTTAGAAATATATGTGCAATGCTCACTTTAATGTAATATAATTTATTCTAATGAGACATAAATCATTATTTTAAGATTGTAATCTCTTTATTCTTATAATATGTAGTCACACATCCCCACCTTTTTTAATGTTACAAGTGCTAGTTACTGCTGTTACATAAATAATGAATGGTGTTTGTGTGTAGTTTTATGTTTCCTGGTAATCTGTTCTCTTTATATGCACCTATTTTCAGTGAATATCAGGTATCTTTACCCTTCCACTTTCCCAGAAGTGACTTCACCTGAAGCGTGTGGCAGCCGGATGAGCAATGGGCTGTATTGCTGCTGTGCATCGCCATCCCCACTAGTGCAGCATGTGAAAAGCTGCAGGGGCTGAGTGTGGAGTCTAGAGTCTGTTGTGTTGTTGCTGAAAAAAGCACTAACTCAAACAGCACTGTTGATAGTATAATGGTTTGATCAGTTCTGTCTTTTTTAGTAGTACACAGCCTTCCCTTTGTATATACTGGTATTTGTGCTTTTTTGGAAAATGAGATACAATTAGAAAAAGACCATGGTTGGCAAGGTGGTATTCAGATGAAAGCAGCACACTTGTAGCTCATTATGATTTCTACAGATAGAGAGCAGCCATAGTTTTGGATTAGTTATGGAGAAGGACTGTAGAAACAGTAAAGTTGGCAGAATTATTTGGAATGGTCATTACGAAAATCATTGGTTTAGTCAGTCCACAATTTCCTATCTCTCACCTAGACCTTAGGCAGTGTTATTGGTTTATTTTAATGAGACTTTTCTGTATTCATGTACACTTCTATATCAGTTCCATGCATTTTAAGTTCTGATTGCATCCAGGTGGTTCTTTTCAGTATTGTGCAAAACAGTTGATACTTCTCTGTAGCCAGAGACAAGAAAGAATAAGAAATGTGAAGATGAAGTTTGATTCCAAGCTAACATCTGTGTAACATCTGGCCTTGTTTGATTTTTATTTTCCCTCATCAGGACAGTTGCAAAGACTTATCCTCAGTCTCCTAAAAATACCAAACAATATCCAGCTTCTCCTGTGAAGCATCGTGCCACTTCCAATATCAGCCAGGAAACACCTAAAAAGAAAGTAGACAAGGAGAAAGAAAATATCAGTCACCTGAAGACCCCAGGAGCACGCACTGAGGACATGGGCCAGGTGGCTCCTGAGAAGCACGTGCCTTCTGCTGGAAAGGCTGAGAACAGTGAAGGTGAGTCTTACTGCAAGATGTTAGTGCAGGGTATGATGGGTCCTTGAGACTTTAAAATGGTGGTGAGCTGTTCTTTTCATGAAGCTGCTCAGTCACAGGCTTATGAGAATGTGTAAAGATACATACTGGAACCTGTAAATACTCAGTTTTCACTAATATACCAAAAGTCAAATGTACCAATTGTTAATGAAGATGAGAAAATGCTGACATCCAGGGATGCCTTTATCTATTCCATCTTCTTTCTGCTGAAAATGTTAAAAGGTGCTTTTAAAAAGGTGTCTTGCCACTCTGAACCAGGCCCATTTCGGCCTCTGTATGAACCTGGAATTGCCGGGCACTCTCTGTTCCCTGCCTGACTTTCCACCCTTGGTTTTCTTCTCCTAGGGAAGATCACAGCAGGAACAAGTGATGCAGAAGAAGCTGCAAAAATTCTAGCTGAAAAAAGACGACAGGCCCGCCTGCAAAAAGAACAAGAGGAAAAGGAGAAACAGGAAAGAGAAGAACGAGAAAGGTCTCTCTATTGCTTTGTGAAAGTTATAATCTAATAATTTAACCTGTATCACTGAAGATGCTTGAAAATGTGGTAGTTTTGGAATCAAGCTAGATCTTACATGTATTTGTTAATTTCTTTAATTTCAGACTAATATTTCATTAGTGTCTTTTGCAGTCTCTGTGATTAGTGAAGTTAAAAAAATAATAATTTGGCCTCTTCAAGAACCCTGAATAAACTATTACTTTTCCAAATATTTCAGTCATGTCCTTGCTGAAGTGTACTGCACACTGCAGTCTGGACACACCTGAAGTATTTTACATTGTAAAAAAAATTTTAGGTGGCTTTAAATGAGCTAGATTACGTAGCAGAAACAGTCTTGCAGCAGCAGGATATGCATTAAATGGCAAAGCTTGAGTCATTCATAATTAACCTGAAGTTCATCTTCCTGCCGAACTCTGCTGCAGGCATTGAGGGCTGAGTGTGGGCAGAGTGAAGGTTGCTGTCTGAGCAGTGAAGTTGTGGCTCTGTTCTGGGAACAGGCTTTTTGGTGGTTCTCCACATGGGATGCTGGTTGCAAGTGTCAGCAAATCATGCACTTCCTTCAACCCCCTCATAGTAAATCACTAATTCTGCATGTCTAGATTCAACTTTGGATTTTCTTACTACAGACACTGTGGATGGGGTTGAAGTGTGGAACAGAACTCTCCAGATAGTTAAAGTTAGAAAGGGGTGTGTTTATTGACAGCACAGACACATGTCATGTCCCAGAGACATGTGCAAAGAATCACAGCCTCTGGCTCTCTATTTATCTAAAAAGTCTTATATATTAATATAATTCCCAAAATGCCTAATACATATTCATTACCTAACCCCATCCACCGTGGTTCATATTAAACTGTCATAGTATAACTGAGTCCAAGGTTCCTTCAAGCTTACGCAGTCTTTCACTTCAAATGGGTCGGTGGGTTTTGAAAGAGGTCGTGGTCTTCAGAGATCAAAATGACCTTTTACTTTTGCCTTGTTGGCAGGTTTTGGACCCCTTGGCTGTAGCTCAGGTTTCAGGGCCCAGGTTCAGGCTACAGTCCTCTTCTTTCTCACAATTAAATCTGCATCCCATTCTGTTCTTAAAACATAGTAAAGATAGGCAGGTGATATATCACTCTAGCCTTAACTATTTTATCTGCTAATAATTAACCATCCCTTATTGTTTCTACTCTTCTTGCTATACTCTTAATTGTTTCTATCCCCCCTAACTAAATCTAGTTACACTTTCAACTCTTTCAGTTTCTTTAAACCCTTGATTCAAGGTGTGAGTGGAATGACCAGCTCCTGCCATTTTGGCCCTGGTAGAATGATCACTTAAAAAACAATTCTTAAGGAGTATGCTGTCCCTCAGTGGGCCAGGGAACAGCACAGGTGGAATTTAGACCCACTCTTTCCAGTATTCCACTGTATTTTGTGGAATTTGCTGCTACTCATCCCATCTGTTTATCTTCAGATGAAGCAAAGGATAAAAGAACTTGCTTGTTTATAGATACCAGCATTCTGGGTGTCAAGTATATGGGAAGAGGGTTGTCTTTGTTCTCGAAACTTAAGTTTATTATTGACACTCTAATTGAAATTAGAACAGGAATGTTTTATTTGATCACACATGTTTTTTTCAATGGAAATTATAACTTCTATGAAATATTTTAGGCATTTAAAGTAAGTAAAAACTTGTAAAAGGAGTAGTAAAAGGAGTAAAAGCTTGATAGCAACCTGAATTCTGAGCATGTGCTCAATGTCTTCACTGTATCCTGGGATCTTTAATGAAAATATGTGCTGATGTATGTGTTACCAGATACTTATGTACATTCAATAAGAGTCATGCTAAACAAGATGAAACCTTTTAAACCTTCTTTTACATTTTTTGCAGGCTTGAAAGAGAAGAGCAGAAAAGAAAGGCAGAAGAAGAGAGACTGCGTCTGGAAGAAGAAGCTCGTAAGAAGGAGGAGGAAAGAAAACGTGAAGAAGAGGCAGCTAGAAAAAAGGCAGAAGAGGAAGCCAGAAGAAGAGCTGAGGAAGAACAAATGCTAAAGGAAAAGCAAGAAAAAGAGCTCCAAGCCAAACTTGAGAAACAGGTATGTGAAATATTTATACATGTAAAAAAAACCAAACTTCTTAATACTTGGTAGTCTTCCTGAAATAGATAATGGCCCTAACATATTTTACACATTTTGATTAGAAGGAAGAAGCAGAAATCAAAGCCCGTGAGGCAGCTGAACAGCTTCGTCTTGAAAGGGAACAAATCATGCAGCAAATTGAGCAAGAAAGGCTGGAGCGGAAGAAGGTGAGTATTTGCATCCTAGGATAATTATTTTATTTCTTGTTTAAATACACAACCCAGGAAGCACCCAGTAGTATCTAGCAACAATAATCTGGAGGGATTAGAGGTGAATGGTTATGGCAAACGTAGTATTTTTTACTTGCCTGTTAGGGGAACATGGGCATCAAAATTTGTAACAAAGTGGAATTGCCTGGGGCAAATTACTTTCTCCTAGGCACAGAGCCAGTCTCTACCTGAAAAGTTAAATGCCTGAGACAAACAAGGAATGGCATGCCAAGGCAAATGTCAATTGCTCTCCAACCCAGGACATCACTAACTACTGACAAACATGAGTGACTTTGTTTAAAACTTAATAAACAAAAGCTCTGTGTCATTAATTAAGAAAGTTTGTGATTAACAAGCAGCTTTTCCCCCACCTGACTGTCTCTGGTTGCATTATGCAGAGGAACAGGATTGTCTGGCCACTGCTGCACATGGAAATGGCTGCAGCTGCATAAATTAGCTTTGTTTACAGCTGTGTGGCAGGAAAGAGAGCAGCTGCAGAATCCCTGTCTGGTTACAAATGCTCATCTATCCATATATATTATTCCAATATGTTTTGAACTGTTCACCACTGAACTGGAGGCATGTTGCAGTTGTAGATTAGAATATCAAACCAAAGTGTTTTGCATCTCAAAGAATATTTCCTTTTTAATGAAGAAAGAAGGAAAACAAAAGTATTTTAGGATAATGCCTTACACATTTCTAGCAAGAATAACTTCAGATATTTCATTTTACTATTTTATTCCAAAAAGGCTAACTATTTTTAAAGGAACTGTTTGGAAATTGTTGGAAAAGCAACTAAATTAAAGTAACCACTGTTGGTTTTAAACAAATGTCTTGTTCCAGAGCTGAGCATAACTCATAGCTGCAAACACCTGGTATTAAAATACTTGTTTCTACAGTGCATCTGCTGAGAAAGTCATGTTCTGATAGGTTAAAAGAAAGTCAAGATCTGATAGGTTAAAGCCAGCTGCAAGATGTTTTCTATCTTTAATTTTCTTTATTTTTCTTATTTGTTCTCCCTTTTCCAAGGCAGAGAGGATGTCATGACAGTAAAAAAAAGGTTCTTTCTCTTTTTTCCCGTCTCTTGTGTTACGTATTCTGTCTTCCATCTCATCCTGAAATTTATTTTGATTTATAGAGAATAGATGAAATAATGAAGAGAACAAGGAAGAGTGAAACCCCAGAAATAAAGGTATGAAAAAGTATGTGGTTGCAGATTTTTTTTGTTTTGTTTTATTGTATGTGGAAATTAAACTCTAGGGTAGTACCATGTTAGTAAGTGTACTTAGGTACACTCTAGACCCAAATTTTCGATGCATTTCAAACTGAGAATGACTGTTGCTGTGTCACAGCCACTGCTAAAGAGACACAGCTTTTATGCAGCCTTTGCAGGTAGGATAATTGTTCCCCTCACTACCTAGCAAGGGGCAACAGCCCATTCCTGCATGCTGGAGCTGTACTGTTTGCTGCTGTTGATGTGTCTTCCTGCTTTGTACCAGCCAGTGAATTAGTTACTGAGCTCTCTTTGTTACCCCTGAATGTGGGGTTGAAAAGAAGGCAGTTGTTTCCAGCTAAGAAATGACAGTCTGGTTTTCATTTCTGATTTGCTAAAGAAAACTGTTTGTTCTGTTACTTTCAGAGAATGTTTTCTTTTTAAATTATAAAAAAATGCTATGCCTAACTAAAAAGGGGGAAAAGTCCTGTCTTGTTGTTGATGGTTGTTGTCACCCTGTGGCCCTGGGCAGTCTCACAAATTTTGAGTCCAATCAGTTCCATGAAGGTTACAGTCCTCCCTCTAATACAGCTGAGTCATTACTTGATTTCAGAAGGAAGAGCCAAAACTGGAGATTCCATCAACTTTGAATGTGGAAAAGCAACCAAAGACCCTTGTTCTCAACCAGCCAGGTAAAAATTGCCATATTTTTTGACCTGTTTTCACAGTTGAATCTCTTCAAATTTTTTTGATCTGAGGCAGAGCACTGTGTATTATCATAAGTTCTTTGCTTTCATCTCAAAAACAACAGCTGCATTTGTATCAGTGACAAATGTTAGAAACTGGAGACAGCTTTGCTTTGCCACTTAAGCAAAAGCAGAATAAAGTTTCTCTTCTGTTTTAGTACCTGATGTAGCATTTTTTGTAAATAAAATGTTCTAGTCTGCCAATATTTGTTTTTGGTTTGATTGCTGCAATCTACCTTCAAATTTTGTAGGTAGAAAATCTTTGCACACAACCAAGCTTTTTATAGTATGGCTCTAAATCTTACATTTAATTTGACTTCATAAAAAAACCCCATATGTATTTAAAGGATTATTAATTAAAGTATATCTGACATTATCTATATTTTGTTTAGTTTTCTAGGCTAAGGTTTTTAATAAATTACATAAAAGATAGAACATTCTCTTCCTGTTTCCTCAAATTTAAAAGACGTAGCATAAAGAAGTTTTGGAGTGGAATAGAGGAATGACAATACAGTATGATGGGTCATGGATTAAACTGAGTCTACTGCATTGTCAGTCTTCATTTCTACTCAATCTATAACTTAAAACTATTTAAATAACAAATTTTCTACTGTCATAATTTCTAACTTTTATAGAGATCAATGGATTGGCAACCTGCCTGAAAAATAAAAGCTTAGAAAGTGCGGCTTCTGTAATCCCTTCTCAAGATGTAGTTGCTAATGGACTGAAGTCAGTTTCAGGACTTATTCAGCTGGAAGCTGTTGATGGGAAATTTAACAGCATGGAAGATTCAACAGATGAGGTTCAGTCCATGGATGTGAGGTACAGACTGGATCTACCTACAGGGTTGTGGAATTCATGTGAGACACAGGATTTTGGGTTTTGTTTGTTAATACTTTACTACTTCCCTTCTCACCTCCCCCACGGTGACAGCTGGGTGTGCACTGGGTGTGTTCTGCTCCTGCCAGGATGCTCCTGGGTGTTTGATACAAGAGCCACAGAACCTCATCTCACTCTCACATATTTGGGGGAGGGAACTCTGAAATCTTTCCACAGTCCTTACTTATGGATTCCATGCAAGTTTGCCCAAACCTTTCAGATGGATTTGTGAAAGCAGCTACTGTAGATACTCTTCTGATGTCACTATTTTTTAATTTGGCTGCATAGCTGTTATTCATGAGCAGTTCTGCCTCCATACAAAAAGAATAAAGAAAATAATGGATTTAGAATTTTAAGTACTTAACAAGTAGAAATGTATGGAAGTCAGTAAATAATTTTGCGGTTTTAAATACTCTCACATTTTGATGGAAGGACGTGCAGAAAAGAAGGATTTTTAATTTTAATTTAAGTTTTTTAAGTTCGAATTTATATATAGAGAGAGACAGTTAATTTAAGACTGCTAAGTCAAAGCTATATCTGAATTTTAAACATGGAATTTTAATGCTGTTCTTCCTTAATCAGTAAGTCAGTTGAACCTCTTACACTGTCTCAATATTTCCAGCAAATATGCATAAATATATCGGAAATGCCATGCTGGGACCACCCAGAAGATTGTGTAGCCCATTATTTGGTCTCAGAGAGTATCAGTAAGAAAAATGAGTTGGGGAGAGCACATGAGCCTACCACTTCCTGCAATCCAAGATCACTGAAGTGTGGCCTTAGGGCTATTGAGGGCAGAAGTTTGCCTTGGCCTTTTAAGTGGCCACTGGTTGACATGTTGCCCATGAGTTTATCCAACCTTTTTTTTTACCAGCTCTTTGTGTCTAGACCTCACCTGGAAGCAGTACAGTCTCACTGGTAGATTATGTTCTTTGATCCCTGTTAAACCCAGTTTCTTATTGGTGGCATTGGACACTCCTTACATTTTGTGTTGTAGGATTTCACTCATGATAGTTTTGCCCTCAACGCATCCACCACCACATCATAGTTTAAGAAATGTCTGTGAAAGCTTTCCTCTGCCTTCTCCAAACTAAAATGCACTAGCCTTGCTAGTCTCAGTAAAGCAGCTGGTTGCAGAATTTCTTAAGTTTAATTACGGGATTTTTATGTCTGAAGTATATAATAAGGTTTTAAGAAATAACTTCTTATTTAAGTTTTGAAATGTATGTACTTAAAGTAAGTGTTTGCAGGATCAGGATAATAATGTGAAAGATGCAATAAACATTTATGTAAAGGAGTGATGCAGGGACTGAAATAATGATCAGTAAACTGTCAGACATGTGGGTGAGATGAGTGCTCATGTTACACAGCTACCACAAACCATAATCATTAAGGGCTAGGTTAGGTTTGATCTTCCATCCTGAGCAGGGCAGTATCTTTTTTTCTTTGGATTAGGACATTCTCTAGGTAAAAGCTTGCTGTAGCTGCCTTAAGATGAGTGGTAGTTTCTGAACAGTTTGAGGTCTAACTTGATTGTTGATTAATGAAAAGTTGTAGACCTCTTATTCTGTGTCTTTCTTCCTTTATCTTTTGTATAGCCCGGTTTCAAAAGAAGAACTTATCTCTATCCCTGAATATTCACCCATGAATGAACTCATGCCAGGTGTTTCTTTGGACCAAAATGGGACAAGTAATGCCAAGGCTCTTGAAGACCTCTTGGATTTCACAGGCCAAGCTACCTACTCCAAGATGTCAAGTGATACCCTTAGCCTAGACGACTGTAACAAAAACTTGATTGAGGGATTTAACAGCCCAGGACAAGAAAATACACTTAATTCTATCTGTTGACAGCCTTGCTTTTCAGCAGAACAGATACAGGTACAGTACTGTGATAAACATCTTATGATAAATTGCTGTGATTACTTACTAGCTTCCCAGAATATTGCAGCAGTCCATGGCAGTGTGGGGAGAGAAGGAAAGCTGTTCTCCTAGGTATTTTAATTCAACATAATCTTTGAGATGTGCAGCTGCCTGTAAATTGGCATCATATGCAAATTGATTGTATCATAGCAACCACAAGCATCTGGTAAATGGAAACATTTCCTTTAGGCACCCAGAATTTCTTCATTAATACAATACCTTTCCTGTATATCTTTGGAGCCTATTTGCATGAAGAAAAGGGTTAAAAGTGGGGCTAGTCTAGGCCATGGTAGTTATTGATGCTGCTTATTCTTTGCTGCTGTAAAACTTGCAGTGTAGAGTCACATAAGGCAGCATAGTAAACACCCATAGTAGGTTTCGATGACAGTTTCAAAGTACAAAGTCAGGTTTTTTGGAAGAATATATTCTCTAACTTGCAATACTGAGATCATCTAACTTGTGTAGCTGACTTGATGTTCTTCTCTCTCTTTTTAATTGACAGAGGTAACAGTTTCTGGAGGATATATATCCCTGTGATGCTACTGGCAGTAAAATATGAGCTTGTCACTTGAAAAAGCTTCTGCAGTCCTTGAACACTGGATTTCAAATAATCAGAGCTGAATATAACTTGTCTTCCCAGGGAATATGTTGAATAACTGGCTGCTTTTGGTAGAAACCAATGATGTTTCAGGGAAGACAGAGCGTGCATTAGAATTTGAGCTTTAGCTGCTAATAAAGCACTTATTTCTTCTTTAATTTAAAATTCATCTCAACACTTCACTGTGATTTTTACCTGTGCATTTTATTTTTAAATAATTATTTCCTAAGCTTGATCATACATCCATTTAGACATCTTTTTCTTGTAAATAATGATGGGGTTTGCCCACAGTGCATTGAAACAAAATAATATACTGTAGTTTGGTGCCTATCTTTTTTTTTTGTCTTTAATAAGGAGTTATTTGCAACTTTTATGAGGTGTGTAATTAAAAACTGTAGCTGAAGAGGCTTGAAAAACATATAGCTGCTGGAATCAAAAGAGCCTTTTTACTGACTGTGGAATATGGGAACTATCCCTTTATGGTTATGTTGACACTTTTAGTCACTAGTAGCACTTACCAGTTAATATTAATTAGTCTGGGAGCAGCTATCAACTGTGTTTGAAATCATACTTGTGTAACACTTGTAATCAAAGTAGGCCAAATGCCAAGTATAACCCCTTAATATATGTGTAGTATAGCTGTAGTAGATTCGAGTGAGTGATCAGGAGGGTGACACATTAACCTTTGAATATGCAGACACTTGATTAATACCAGCAGGCTTTCTATCACACAGAGAAGTATTTTGTCTTCATGTAGGCTCAACAAAATGGGATTTGGTCAGCAGCAAAACAATATGTGAGTACCAGAAACAAAGGCCAAAATGCACGCCAGGAGCACTGGGCGCCCTTAACGTTCTGTAAACATCTGTATGGAACAGTCCACACCGAGATGTACAAGGTCAGGACATCATGTGCTGTACAGTGTTAACTTTATTTCTGTTGGTGAACCTTTATGCTAGATCAGGTGCTGCTTTGAGGACGTTTTGTCCAGTCTCTTGTAAGAATAAATTATAAATACAATTCTCTTTGGACACTAACACAAAATATGTGAAAACTTGTGGGGGGGGGGGGAATGTTTGGCTTTTTTTTCCCTTTTTTTTTTTTCCATGTGTAAGAGTTCACAGCATAAATTGACCTCAGTTGTAGCACCATTCTTGTGCTCTTAAAGGTCAGCTGTGGGAAAGTAACCAGTGACATGATGTGCAATGCCTAAAAAAATCATACCTACAACAACCCAGCTCTATTTATGTTAATGTACTTCAAAGAAATACTTTCTTTTGACTGTGCAGTAAGCTGTAGCATGGTACTGTGTCTTCCAAATTAGTCCTTCATCTATTTCCTAAATAATAAACAAACAGAAACAGTTTGTTTTGCTGTAATACACTGTGTTTGGCAAATGTCATATTATATTTTATTATGGTGTCATTGTATAACCTGTAGATTTCTGTATTTGCATGACCTGTATAGCATGTATAAAGGTGAAATACATTTTCATTTATGAATCTGACTTGTCTCTTAATGCTTTTTATTCCCACAAAAATGACTGATTTAAAAATACACATATGTGAATTTGTTCTGAGGTACTTTCTGAAGGAGGGTATAATACTGAATGAAGGAGTGGTTGTTAAAACCTCAGAATATTTCACCATTGTTACCATTGCCACATATTCATTTGCTTTCTGAGGTCCTGCCAAGTGCAGGCTGGTGGCTGAAGAGCTTTAAGGTGAGGACTCCAAATGGTGGCATCCAGGGCACTGGTGACATATAGGGCCAGTTTGCAGCCTCAGCCTCTGCTCTCTGGCAAAGAAAATAAGCAAGAGAAAACTTGAGAGCTGTGGTAAGTAAACACTGTTCTGTTTAGTGTGCAAGAGCTGTTCTGTAGAGTACCCATGACATAAATGCTGAACTTCTCTTCAAGCTATGTGCATGCACTGCTGCTTGGAAAGCAACCAGCCTGGAGCTGCTGATAGTTCTCTAGTGAAATGCTGAGGAGATTTTTTAGTGTATTTTTTTAAACCATCACTTCAGTCAAAATTGCAAACGAGACAATCTAATTTTATGATTAAGTATATTAATACTTTCCATGGTGTCAGTTCATTTCATTTGCATTGACTCCTGAAACATTCATGTTACTTGTCCAGTCGATTATTTACTAAGATTGAAGGAAACAAGATGAGTATTTGTGAAGAAATTGCGTATTTACATTTATATTCGCTTTCAAATGTAAGTTCAAATCTGGCTGAATATCTGGAGGAGGTACTCTCAGCTGAGAGATTAAATTGCTTCTTTTTGCTTTTGCTGGTGTAACTTCTTCCTAGCAGCACCATGCCAATGTTTGCTGCTGTGAATCAAGACTGCAATGAGCTTTACTTTGAATTTGTCAGTGGTCTTGCGACTGCAGTGAAGGATCACTAGTGATTCACACAAGTCCTTGATAGAGCTTTTTTGCTATTATTTTATATAACTATTAGTAAGTTTTTAAAATATAAATAACTCCTGTGATGTAACTGGACATCAGAGTAGCTTTCTGATTAGGTTCAGCACTTTACATGGTATTGCCCAGGGAAATGGCACCCAGACCTTGCCTTGGACCACAGTGAAGGCTCTGAACAGACCTCTTGTCTCTCCAGGGAGATAATTTCAAAATAAAATTGCATCAGTGAGGGGTGGATCTGGACCACCAGGCTGTATTTTCATCTGGTGATGAACAGCTAGAAGCAGGGGGCATCATCCTTTCTCCTTTAATTGTACAAATGAAATTTGTGCAGAAAGCTGCAGAAATAGCACAGATTGCTACTCTGGCTGTCAGGGTGGGGATCTTCCCTCTGGCATAAAGAGAGCAGCACCTTTCCCTGCTTCACCCTACCTCAGTCCCAGCTTGACAGCATCTTCAGCTCAGGTGTCCCTGCCACCACCCCACTCCTGTTCCAGGCACTGTCAGTGTGGCACAGCAGCTCTTCTACTGCCCAAGGTGGTACAGTGGTTTTCAGCATTGATCACACTGTCTGGAGAAGCCTGAGATCCCAGGATAACTGGGCTTCAGTGCTGCACAGCAGCCTGGAAACCCTAGAAGGAGACATCCTTCCCATTAAGATTTAAACTGTATTAAAATGTAGGTAGTTCAATATTCAAGAGCTGAAATCTAGACTCCAAAGTTTGTATCTTGTTTTCTCTGAGCCTGGCCCAAGTCCTGCACAAGAGAGAGAGTGTCCTCTAAGCAGCACTAATGAAATTGGTGGTAATACGCTGCTCCTTTTCCTGATTTAGTGACCTGTGGAACTCTGCCGTACTTCTCTCTTCTCCCTCCCTATTCGGCAGCAAGGTGGAAACTGAAAAAAGTCTCATTTGCTTTCATTTCAGGATAATGTTGTTCAGTGTGTTGGTTGCCTCCAAAACCAGCATGAAGTGTGGTTGTTCACCTATGCTGCTACTGTTATGGGTGCACAAAAAGACCTAAAAGGCCAATGTCAGTTATCTGACATTGGGGATGTTGATTTTCAGTATCAATATTAAATTCTGCAAAGTGTATTATTACTGCTGAGCGACTATACTAAAATCTGGAAAATTTTATGTTATGACTGAATGCAATTTTCTCTGGATTTTTATTTTTAATCTTCAAGAAAGCAGGATTTAAACTCAATCTCTCCAGAATACATACACTTGAAAATAACAGAAAACTTAAAATATTCAGGTGCATTTTTGTTATTGCTGTTAGTGCAATAATGCCAGTCCAGAACACAGTGAGCCAGAATGTTCATTTCTCCCCCACTTTTTTATCCTATCAATCATTTATCATATCCTTATGATGTCCTACAGCTGAAGAGTAGATGATGCTGTTCACTCCAATTTAATGTGTCTGTTGAAGCATGTGAAGTGGAAAAGTCCTTAAAACTGCAGGCAGAAACTAAGAAATCATATTTAAGCTTTTAAAATTATTACCTAAAGTATAAGAAAATGTTTTCTTGATCACCAGAATTTTAGATACTTATTTTCTTCCCAGTAGCCTGGTTTGCTCTGCAGCTTGTATATGTTTTATAGCATTTTGATTATTCAAGACTGAGCTTAGTAATGTTTTTAATCTAGTAGCTTTGATGATTATCTGAGGCCTGCAATTTTCAGGATCAAAATAGAGGCTCTGGAATATAGCGTGTCATGTTCACTTGGGAGCTTTATGAAAATAGATGTGTGTCCTTGCTATAATAAAGCCTTAATGATTTCCAGAGGAAAACCGACTATGATGCAGGAGAGATCCAAGGAATAGAAGGAGCAGTAAGCAATGAACTGCGTGCTCTAGGAAGTGATATGCAGCAGCCTTGCATATCACTTTAGATCTTGCTGTGCCTACAAGAATAACTTGAAGTCCACTGCAATTGTAGGTGATTGACATGGTACAATAATGGACCCAAGGACATAAAATTGCATAACTGAAGAAAAAATTATTGTGTGTAAGAGATGTTCAGAATCTGGGAAATTACTCTGTCGGTATCTTATGTTTTTTTCTAGAAATAATAGCCCCTCTCACCAAATTCAGTAAGTAGCACAGTAAGCAGGATCAGGGCAATACCTGTAACGCTGTATTAACATGCACACAAATCCCTTTTCAGAGTAACCTCTCTTTTAAAATACAGATGGCAGCATTGTCTGAAATATAATTTTTAGCACCTTAAATATGCTAAGCTGTGGGGGTTTATACCACTAAATTCTATGGAGTAACTTCTAATTTTCCTGGTGTGAAATCTTAATCAGGAATAATTTTCACTCTTTTTTTTTTTTTTTTTTTTTCTTAAACCTCGTATCAGTTGAAATACAGAAATTCAAACGAATACAAATTCTGGCCATTGCCTGCTGAAATGGGTTTGTTCTCTTAGTTCCTGGACAAAGACTGCCCACACCACAGCTGGCAGAGAAACAGAAGTCCAAGGAGTCTTTCAAAGACTGATTGTGTGCAATAGTATGACAGGGACAGCACTGAAACCCTGCTTGCATGGGCAACAGGTACAGTCCTGGTCAGACATGGCTGAAACTTCCCCAGCTGAAGACTGGGTCAGAAGTTCTTCCCTTCTGGCAATCAACATTTGTATTTCTAACCTACAGTTTTACAAGGTTAATTTATGCCAATGTTCTTGGGCCAGTGTTGGACTTTAGGGCAGGTGTCCTGTAGTTCTTCCCTTCTGGCAATCAACATTTGTATTTCTAACCTACAGTTTTACAAGGTTAATTTATGCCAATGTTCTTGGGCCAGTGTTGGACTTTAGGGCAGGTGTCCTGTAGCAAATAAAATTGTTGGTGGATTTAGCAAATAAATGAGTTGATGAATGAGTGAAGGTCACAGTCACTGAGGAATGTTAAGACACTTTACACTTATTTATTACCACGTAATTACTAATAAAATTCCTAAGGCAAATCAGTATCAGTCATGCCCACAATGTTGTCTCATGCTGGACATTTTGAAATTTTCTCTCTCCTCAGTCAGACTTTCATCCTGCTGCTTTACTGCAATTTCTTATTCTTCTATCATATTTCCAAGTCCTGGCTCTTGCACAAGCAAAGAATTGCAGCCTTTTTGCACCTGTCTTCCTCCTCAAAATCATCTGCTTTGGCCTCTTGGATGATAAGCTCAAAGCCTTTCTTTTTAAAATCCTCTTACTGCATTTATGTCGCACATTGGTATTAGTTCAAACACTGAGATAGTTTTCACTGGTATTTTGCCAACACCCTCCCAGGTTCACACGGGCTGTATGCCCAGCAGCAATGGCACATTTTCATGTGTTGTTACAGGAAAGCCACGATAAGCTTATAAATAAAACACTGGCTTTGTTACGTCATGAGGGCCCAGGCTTGCTGGAGGCTCTTTTTGAAGAGTAATTCGGTGATGCTATCAGAGCCAAGTCATGCAGTTAGTCATCCTCTCACATTCCTTCAGGTTTTAATTAAACAATTACTTTCCATCTTTCCTTAAATTTCAAGGCTAAAAAATGTAGGATGTATTTCCTCAATGAAGGAGGAAGTCGTTACCTGTTGCTTTGAGCCTAGACTGGAAAAAGTGTCACAATTCCACAGAAAACTGTTAAAGAAAGTTCTTATGACTGAATTTGGGGGTTATTGCTTCATTCTGGAATATATTCTTGTCTTGTCTGCATAAGGTTGAAGTTCCTTTGACAAATAACCTCAGGAATTGACTTAAACCCCAGTGTCTAATTTTTTATAAATGAAGAGAAAGAACTGATGCTCCCATGCTGGGGACTTGGAGGTTTAGCTAATTTTGTTTCACTGAATGATAGAAATATGTACATTAGAAAAAGCAAATGACCAACATGCCTGCAAAGAATTAGGCAGCTCACTATCATTTCGTAACAGGAGACACCGTTTGTGGTTTGGTGAAAGCATTTTGATAAAAACGTCCTGATTGCACTAAAGGGTAGGGATGGATCAGGGGCAGAAAAAAGCATGAATGTGAAACTCCTTCAAAAGCAGAGATCCAAGTTAATGAAGCCATGCAAACCTAATAAGAAGGCATAACAAGTTAACAAAAGAAAACATTTCCCTTTAGGTATTATGAGACATTGCTTGGCAAAGCCATGATTTTACCTTGGACAGCAGTTCTTGATGGTGGATCTGAATCATCTTGTGGGTGTTGACTCCACTAGACCCTCTCTCATGTTCCAAGATGCTTCTTCCCTTTTAACTGCCACCATCTACAGGCTCTGTCTGCAGACACCAAAACAAATTGTGTATGACAACCAAGCCAAACCACTCCACATCCACAGCAAGATTTTAATGTCCTTTATCTGGTGCACCTCAGTGGAGAGCAGGTGTTCAGCAGGAGCTGCTGTGGTGGTCATCCCTGGCATTGCAGGGAAGTTCAGGTGATGCTCCCCAGCAAATCCTGGGAGCACTTTCCTTGTTCTCTGCCTGCTTCTGTGCCTGACCTTGCCAGCAATCAAGATTTTTTTTTTTTTTTTAATTAGCATAATATGGTTCAGCAAAGGTCAGTGTCTAGAGTAACATTTTATGTGGAAAATGAAATGCCTCCTTGAAAGAGCAGATCCATAAGATTTGTCTTCTGTCAAGGGCTAGTTCCTGCTTTTGAATTTTAGGTAACTTCCATTCATCATTTCCAAGTATTTAACATGCAAACCACAGTTGTGCTCTTTCCAAAGGGAATGTTTACTAAATTAAGCATTAAAGGAGTATGAAAGTGATCATCTATTCTAATGATGCTTAATTAGAAATAAAACATGGAAATAGATTAAAATAATTAGTCTTAATAAGCAGTAATTGCCAAGTCTTGTGCAATAGAATAGCCTTCCCAATTTAGAGGTGGAGAATAATGATGCTGTGGAGCTACTAATAGACATTGATTTAAATATTAATTTAACTTGTAAAGTATGTGTAAGTTGTTTTTTACTTAGACTACATGGTCCTAACCACAGAGATCCTTGTGTGCTTACTATCCATCAGGATAGTATCCATCCTGTTATCTTTAAATATAAATTGGATCAAGATCATCTGAGGCAACATCAAGTAAAGAGGCTGATAATGAAATTTGGTAATTTATTTTATGTCATGTAGAAGTTTGTCCTATGCACACAGAGGTTGTCTAACTGAACTGAGAGCTCAGTTTTAGTTTCAAATCTGCTTAGTTTTAAGTCTCAGTGCAGAGGTAGCCCCACACATGCAAAGGTCAGGCAAACCATTACACCAGCTGAAGCAGGGAATAAACCCAAATCTTTTTTACTCTTAGTTCGAATTTCTGAATCATGAAATTAAATATAATCTTGATAATGCCTATACAGTGATTTTCCCACATATTGGCATATACAGAAAACTCGGACTGCACCTTACCTGGCAGAGCCATCCAGGCTGGACCATGTTTTTTGGCAAAGGGCCGATCAGTGGTATCTCTTTGCACCAGTCTCACTTTCTCCATCTAAAGCTCAAGGAGCCAGTTCTCATCCTGAACTTCTATTAACAAAAATTCCAGCACAGCAAAGAGGAAGCAAGTCTTGTTGCAGCAAGTGTTGTTGGTGCACCTTGTCACTGTAATTCTGTGCCCTATGCGTCAGTAAATCCATTTTAGTTGGGAAAATGCTACAGCTAAATTCAAAAATAATCTTATCATTTTATATGAGAATTTCAAAATGTTTTGGTGAATGCAAGAAATTCTTTTATAGAGAAATCATATGGGATTCCTTGTGTTTGAGTCCACAGAGAACCAACCAGGATCCTGCAGACAAAGACAGCAAATGGATTGATAGCTGTGACAAGTCCCACCTACAGCCCCCAGGCTTGAGAAGACAGAAAATTGAAGATAATGCATTGCTGAAAGATCAGTGGAGGACAGGAAGATGTCAGCAGCTAAAAATCCAAAGGACAGGCAAAGTTGGCAGCTCACACCAGTTGTCAGAACATAAGGAAACTGAGACCATCCCTTTGAGGGGGGCCAAGAGTAAGCACCCCTTCCTCTCCACTCTCTATTCAGTGAATATAACTTCACCTTGTTTAGCCATGGCTTGATGACAGAGTAAATGCAACACTATGGCTCTCAGCTGGATCAAAAATGTCAAGACTGCGTAACACAGAGTGATGAGTCTGGTTCTTTTTTTGGCTTCAATTGTTTTTAAAAAATGTTGACAAGGTTAACTTGGTAAGCTTTACACCAGATCAGATATCGCCTACCTTTGCAGTTGTAATGATACTGTATCAGGTATCACCCATCTTCCTTTAGCTACTGTAAAAATACAAAACCAACATCAAAACCATACTTGGTCTAAAACAAAATTGTGTGCCTGCATATGTGCTAAATTAAATTTATATTAATGAGCTGATCTGGCAATACACCAGCGTAGTATTCAAGATCCTTGACCAACAGCCTTGGATGCCAATGCAATCTAGATAGCATCAGTGTCTCCTTGGTTTTGTGTGATCTATAAATTTATTTCTGAGTGGTTTTTAGCCAGAAGATACTTTGTTTTGAAAGGGTTACAGTATGTTCACTGTGTCATTCTGTTATTTATAGCTCCTGAAGGAAAAACTGACACCAAACCTGTTGGGCCTGCTGGCTATCAGGATTGGCAATCAAGGGAATTAATGCATCCCAGCAGTTTAAAGAGCCTTCACACCACTGGGACTGGTCTGATCCCAGGCAAGGAGAGTGCTGCCATCCTGTAGTGCATGTTCTGATGGGAACTCCAGGAACTTACAGAAAGTAAGTTGGAGAGCACTGGAGAGCACTGGAGAGCAATGGAGAGCATCACCTGACACCTTGCAAGGTGCCTCAACCCTTGCAGCAGCAGCAGCCTGGGACAAGGGAGCCACGGCTGCCTTACCTGCGGGCTGGGGGCAGCACCACGGTGGATGCAGGTCTTGTCTGGCCTCAGGGAGGCTTCGGTCCAGACTTGCCTGCCTGACCCGCTACAGTGCAGCCAAGACCAGTGAAAGACCAGTGATGCCTGCCCAGGAAACCCAGGACCTTGGGGCCTGCCCCACTCTGCCCATCACTGGCCTTGCACAGGAGCTGCTCCTTGGGCCCAAGGGGCGGTGAGAAGGGTCCCAGAACCTCAGAATATTCTGAGCTGGAAGGGACCTAGAAGAATTGAATCTAACTCTTAGCCCTGCACAGGCCAGCCCCCACAACCACACCATGTGCCTGGGCTTCTTGAACTTCATCCACATGCTTCTTGAACTCTGTCAGGCTTGGTGCTGTGACCATTTCCCTGAGGAGCCTGTTCCAGTGCCCAGTCCCCCTCGGGGTGAAGAACCTTTTCCTGATACCCAACCTAAACCTCTCCTGACACAACTTCAGGCCGTTCCCTCAGGTCCTGCCACTGATCACCACAGAGAGAAGATCAATGCCTGCCCCTCCACTTCTCCTCATGAGGAAGTTGTAGACCACAACGAGGTCTTCTCCAGGCTGAACAAGCCAAGTAACCGTAGCTACTTCTTAAATAGTTTCTCTTCTAGACCCTTTGATATCTTAGTAGGCCTTCTCTGGACACTCTCTAATGGCTTTACATCTTTCTAATACTGCGGCGCCCAAAACTGCGCCCAGCACTCGAGGTGAGGCCTCCTCTGTGCAGAGCAGAGCAGTTCAGATCCTGTCCCTGACGTGCCGCAGGACACGGTGACCCTCCTGGCAGCCCGTGTCACGCAGGGCTCTGCTTCCCACAGGGCACTCCAGGCGGGGGGTGCTCAGAATTCAACACCCGGAAAGGGCCAGCGCACCCGTCCTCTGGTTACCGCGGCCGGGACCCAGCGGGCACCCGAGCAGCACAGCGGGCTCCGGTGAGGGGCTCCGGTGAGGGGCTCCGGTGAGGGGCTCCGGTGAGGGGCTCCGGTGAGGGGCCCCGGTGTCCGAGGGGCGGCCAGGGGGCGGTGCCGGAGCCGCCCCCGCCCGGCCCCGCCGCCCCTCCCCTTCCGGGCCGCCCCCCGCCCGCCCTTTCTCTCCGCCGCGCCCGTGCGGAGCAGCCGCGGCCGGCGCGGCCGCCGGGACCCGCCCCGCCGGCTCGCCGGGCACCTGCTCGGGGCGGAGCGGCGGCGGCCGGAGCAGCGGCGGGAGCGGCGCTGCAGGCGGTGAGTGCTGGGCCGGCGGCGGCACGGCCGCGGCGGGGCCTGGTAAGGCCCGGCCAGGGGGCGGGGGCGGTGCCGCGGGCAGGGGGAGCCGGGCTGCCGCGGTCATTGTCCCCGTCAGCGTCGCCTGCGCGCCGGGAAGGACCGGCCGGGGTGCTCGAGGCGCCGTCGCCCTCGGCCGCGCCCACCGAGAGCCGGCGGTCGGCCCGGCCCGGCCCGGCCCGGGGGAGGTGAGCGGCGGTTGCCGCCCGCGCTCCCCGCTCTGGCCCGGGCGCTGCTGGCCGGTGGCAGCGGAGCTGCGGGGCCGGGAGCTCGTGGGGACCGTGCCGCACCACCCGGGTCTGCTGACGGCGGGGTAGCCCGGAGCAGCGGCAGCCGGAGCCGCCTCACCCCGCGTGTGTGCACGTATGTACAGAGCGTGTGTGCCGCGGTGCGGTGCGGGGCTCGTCAGAGCTTGGGAGGGCCGGGAACAAAGCCCAGGGCAGGGGCTCGCACCCGGGTGGCCGCGGGGCTGCCGGCCGTGCCCCGACTCGTGACTGTTCCAGAACGCCCGTGTCGCTGTGAGCGCTCCGGGCCAGCAGCACCGCAGGGCTCAGGTCGCTGCTCAGTGTTGCTGTAAGGACACCTTAGAGGTGAGCAGTGCATAAATACCAACAGTCCCCGTTTCCAGTAATTTATACGTTGTCACACGCAGAACCACACCAGTTAAAGTCATTATAAAAACTTAGAACGGTACAGATTTTGTGTAACAGGCATAGCTCAGTTTCAGTATGTCTTTGGTTTAGCTTAATGTATTTTCCAGATTGAGTTAAGCCAAAGCAAGATGAATTGGTGCCAATTTGAACAAATCTGAGTGATTTTGAGACTTTTTAAATGTAATTTAGTTGATTATGCAGTTTTTTCGTACGCATCTGAGTGGGCCGTAATGTCTCTCGTGATAGCAGTCTCCTCACTTGGCTCAACTCCACCTAGAACAGCAACACCTAATTTCTACTGCCATTCCTAAATGCCTCAAGTCCTTATAAATACAGTTTAGATTCCTGAGTTACAAGGGTGTAAAACAAAGGCTGCTCAAATTGTTGGGAGATTTTAATTACCTGCTTACTTTGTGTGTTTGTGGACCTCAAGGAAGAGTGAATCTTCTGTGAAAGTCTTGCTGGGTGTGGATGGCTGGAGGAAGAACAGGGAAAAGAGGATGCCAGGAAGGGAGGAGAAAGAAATATGCAAAAGGCATGGAAGGATCTTTGGTGAGGGATGTAGTGTTGTGGCAGCCTGACACGGGGCTGGGCAGAGAACACAGATTACTCTTTCCCTTTGAGGATTTTTTCGATTTTTTTTTTTGCTTTGTTTTTAATATTAGTGTTGATAAGGTGAACCGAAATTAATTAACTTCCTTTAGTGACACACCCTGTTATCCTGATAAACCACTGTATATCTTGAGTGTCCATGCACTCCCCCACATCTGCCTTCAGCAAAAGAACTGGTATTTCTGCCACTGCTTTTGTAAGAGTCATCAAACCAACTCTCCATGTGCCTGTGCTGGGACAAGATGGGCTTGATTTTGGTGCAGTCTTGGCTTGTGGGTGTTCACCTGTCAGGAAGATAGGCTGGGTTGGTGTTGCAGGCGAGGGATGTGGCTGCGCACAGTTGGGTTTGCTTTTCCTCTCTGGTGGCAGCAGGTGCTTGCTGTCTGCAGGGAAGGAAGGAAACATGCCTGAGTCTTCCAGCAAAGATGCATTTTTGTGGTGTGACTGGGGAAGGCAGACTGGACTTCCCAGCCTCCTGGCAATGCCACTCTGTAGCACCACTGATTCTGAATAAAGAAGGGTCTTATTTTACTTTTCTGGTAATTTTGTAATGCCAAGGTGAAAAAGCAGAGGTTTTCATCAAGGTTTGTATGTTTTGGAGAGCTTTCAGTAGGCAGGAAGTTGTTATGGTCTGTCTCTAGCACTGACACAAGCAGATTTAACATGCTTCTGGTGTCTGCTTAGAAACTGGGTATGGCGCTGTAACATTTTAAGTTCTGTACTGAACAGGTGTTAAAGGCCTCTAACTCAACACATTATAAAATGGCTCACTAATATATTTATGGGTTGGGTTTTCTTTGTATAAAAAAAGTGCTTTGAGAGTGAAATACCTTATTTATTGTGTGATAGGTTTTTATCCTGCTCAGTCTTTCCAAGTTGGCATTCTAATCTGTTCTTTTGCAAAGGTGAGGCATTGCCTGCTAATTAGTGTAATTAAATGGGTCGATTTTAAATGAGAACTCACTGAAAAGTTATATGCTCTGTAGACTTACTCAGTTATTTTTATTCATTTGCTCATATATGCAGGCACAGGGGAATATTTAGTATGTGTTTCAAGCAATTAGAATTTGTTGGGTGGTCCACTAAGAAATTCTGTATGCTTGAGCTAGACCTGTACTTTCTGCAGTAAGTCTTCATCCTACTGTGAGTGTAAGGGGGAACAATCATTTTTTTAATCTCTGTCTATTTGTGTAGCAATCAGAGGAGGGTGATCCCCACATGCTGCCCCTGCCTAGAACAGTTACTCACTAGTAACTGGTGAGGCCCTGGCTGGCTGTTAACAGTCCTTGGCATTGGGATACAACCTGATTAAAGCCTGCCTTCCTTGTGCTGAAGGACAAGGATAAAGCTGAGCAGGAGGACAGCTTCTAAAGCCCCAGTGCATGTGGTTTTGGTGAGCTGAAGGGGTGCTTCTGCTGCTGTGGAGACCCAGTCTCTCATCAGAGAAACTGGAGCATCAGAGCTGCTCTCCTTGAGGAGTGATGCATTCAGCAGGAGTGTGGTGCTGCCTCCTGCCATTGCTGCCCTCCATTCCCAGCTGCTCTGCCACAGCTGCCTGGAGAGGTGCTGTGGACCAGATCTGGAAATTTATTAAATATAGCACAGCATGAAAAGTGGAGGGATATAAAGGATTAGCTCCCTAATGATGTTGGTGGTGAGGATGGCTGATGGTGAAGTTGGCTGTGAGACTGCAGTTACCTCAGAGTTGCCACAAAATATTGTGGAGATTTGAAATGTATCTGTGGAGAGGTGGAAGGTGCTCCAAGAGTGATTAAAGCCCAGGAGAAGGTATCTGTAATCATAAAGAGTCATTGTTGAATATCAGAGACCTGTGAGAGAACTGAGGATGGAAATTTGGCTCTCAGTCATTTGCATTGATCTGTTACCTGCTGTGTGCTCTGAAAGAGGGAATGGTTGAGAAATCCCTCAGCCAAGTTTCATTTGTCTCAGCTGGGTGTGTGCCCTTGACTTAAACTTGACTTAGCTATTCTAGCTCATAGCTTTCAAAGCTGTTTCACATGTCCTTCCCTGAGGTGGTGTGCCTTGAGATGGGAGTCACCTCCATGTGCTGGCAGAGCTAACAGTGGAGATGCTACTGAAGCCGATCTAGGAAGCATTGACTACAGGAATCCTGTTGCAGGTTCCGAAACATTGAGACTGGTTTGCTGGGAGATGTTTCTCTGCTTCTATACTTTTTCCTGAGGATTTGGTGTTGGAGGTGATAAGATTTGCCTCAAAGATGAATGGGCAGGCTTGTGTTCTGCATGGATAGTGGGTGGAGTGGGCACTGCATAGGACAGCCTTTGAATCAGCTCTTATAACCTACACAGTGGAGAGGTTTCTAATTCTATACTTTTTATTTAAAGATGGTGTAAATAACTTTCTGTACTGCAAATCTACAAAAAACCAACAAAAAACCCAACTTGAAGTCTGGATTGCAGCTGAGCTTTTCATTTGATTGTATTTCTGTCAAATACATAGGTGTATTGAGAGTCTCAATTCCTGTTTTTTCTTTCTTGACAGACACTGCAGCAGTACAGACTTCGGTGTGTCTCTTGCAACTTCCAATTGATCCCCACCTAGAAGGCAGTCAGTGAAAAGCTTGGAGCTGCTTCTTATCTTTTTTGGGTGAAGTGAGAGAATAGTGATGTGGGTAGTTCTTACAGCAGGTGTCATGTCAATCTTCTTGTCAGCCATGGGACCCAGACTATGAAACCTGCTTGTTCCTCTCTCCTCTGAAAGGTTTGTGGTGGTGGTCAGGTAATCCCTCCAAACAAGGTGGGGGATGACATCTCCTTACTGTAGGTGAAAGGCATCGAGGAGCAGCTCCCCGGTGGTGAGCACTATTAGTATTGGTTTGCCCTTTGTGTGTCGTGAATAGGGTTTCTTCCATGATCTGTTCCATGAGATGATGGAAGGCACCAAAAGTCATGTAAAGCTCACATTTATAGTCTGTTCTAGGGGAGTTAACTACTTCTACTCAGTCTGTGCTCTTACCTGCAGGATTTTGGCTGTTTGGGGCTTGCTAATTTTGGGCCCTTTGCATTAGAAAGCGCTCCAGTTCCCTTCTGTGCAGCTAGATGATTGCAGTCATTTGTGATTTTGTGTTTTATGCTGGCGAAAGCCAAGATTGTTCTGTTCAGGAGAGCAAGTTGTGAAAAATATACAGCCTTTCTGGAAGAATATGTGTTCAAGTTGGCACATCCCATACAATTTCTGGTCATTTTTTATTTACTTGTCTCAAGATACTCCTTTTAGATTTGTAAAAGAATTTTATACTTGTCAAAACACTAATATTCCAAGGGTGGAATTAAAGGAGAGCTGGTAGCAGACTTGAGGCCATGTCTCCCAAGAGGGAAGTTGTCTGAGTCCAGTTCCAAAAGTCAAGGGAAAGAAAATAAAAGGTGGGAGTCCCATTAATATTTAAAAACTATCTAAGCACAGTCACTGATAACTCTTCCAATGAGTCACTTATTGTAACTAACAAACACAAGCAGCACTCTGAACCTAATAATGCTGCTTACTTAAAAAAATAGTTCTTCATTGTCAAGTTATGCATGGGTCTTGGGTCTTTAAAGAGACAGGGGCAGTTGTTGGTTGTTGTAAAGTTATTTATTACATGAATGCATCAGCCTTGAAGGCGAAGAGTTCAGAGTATTAAGGTCTCTGCTAAAAGCCTTCTGGCATAGAGTCCTGATGTTCCAAGCAGAAGCAGTAGCAGCTAGCAGAAGCTACTACCACACCTTTTTTTGCACCCTCATACAGGAGGATTTTATTCATAAATCATCCAATCAGCTAAAAACATGATTCTAAAACATTCTTCCTCCACCTATCCAAGCTTAATTCTAATGTGAAAAAGTATTGTCAGTTCTTACACAAAATCTACGCATGTAGTTCTATCTGTTCTGTCTAGAAATGTAAGCAATGTTCTGCTATGTTTTCATTATTTCTGGAGCTAAGTTGATTTTGTTTAAGGTATCACTACTGAACTTTAAAGTAGGCTTTAGGGCTTTTTACTAGCTAACACAATCTCTTAAGGCACTTAAGATATATTTCTACATACTTAAAACTAAAATTTACACTCCTACTTTGTGTCTGTGTGGCTTAATATATTTCAGTTTCTCTAAAGGTTCCAGTTCAATCCCTGCATTCCTTTCACCTCTGAGGGACTCAGAGAGACTTCTATTTCATGCATTCCAACACTTCATGTTTTGATAGCAGCAGTGTCTCCCAAAGTACAGCAGAACATCTTGGAGAAATTCAGAGCCCAGAGCAGCCAGGTCCTGGCACCTCTGCTCCATCGTGACCTGTCTTTTCAGAAGCACCTGGATGCCTTACTTGGAAACTGTAGGACCTTCACTTGATTCGAGTAATTCTGCTACAGAGGCTTACTACCTCATACCATCCTACAAAAAACTTGCTTTTGGTATGGAACCATATTGCTGGTGTAGCTGAGGTGACTTAAACCTGGATTTAGCAATGTGTACAAATTCTGTATAGATTAATTTGCAATTCTGGTGTTACACGGGAGTCTTACTGTGGGAGAGTGTCTGCTGCCTTCATATGGTGTGTTACTCTGTGAGGAAATCGCACTGCGTGGGTCATTTTTAGGAGCTGCGTTAGATGAGCACTTCTTTCCACTAAACAAAAGGAATGTCATCATTGGAAATTACAGCAGTCCTCCTTATCCTAAGGCAAGATCTAGGATGTGCTGTCACAGTCTTTCTCACGCTTTTAGGTATGATTGTTTAGCCAGTCTCGGAAAGAATAAGGAATTGGTTGTTATGTATGCTCAGTTTCTAGCTTTATCAGTCTGGCAGATCAAGTTCTCTACGGATAGTTGGGTGGAGTTTAATGGTACTTTTGTCTTTTTGGTGTTTACATACCCATTTGAAAATTAGGAATAAAGTTCAGAAGTGAAGGGAAGGTAGGAAGAAAGAATTCGATTGGCATGTAAAACACTGTCACTTCTAAAACTTTACCAGAAGTAAACTACTAGTAGTGAATCTTTGAAGCTTGTTGGACATGTACCACATTTGGAAATGCGTTACCCAGGGACTGTTTTTTGTTTTGGTTTTGGGGTTTTTTTGGTGTTTTTTTTTCTTTTTTTGGTTTTTCTTTGTTTTTTTGGATTTTTTTTGGGTTTTTTGTTTCTGAAATAATGTTTTGTAAGATGTGTTTTATGGGTGTAATATAGGAAACTATTTTGATCACAATATTACTTTGAAAAATAATGAATAGTGGCATTGGAGCATTATATCTAACTTTGGCTAGTATGACTTCAAGTAAGCAAAGGGTCTGAAGTTACTTCATGCTATACAGTCCTCAGATATATGTCTTTAGGCTATAAGAAGCAGTGATAACTTCATATTTGAGAGTTCAGAGAACAAATGCTTTATCTTGTCCTTGGGGTAATTTGGGGTTGGATTCTTTTTCCTTCACTATCCCTTGCAACAATTATAACCTCATGCTTTGCTACATGAAAAGATTGATTGTGGAGCAAAAAAATAAGTTATAGGGGTTTTTCTTCGGAGCTAAGCTGTTGCTACATCTTGCAAATAAATGTCTGCTTAGCTTACAGTGCAACCTAATGAGCAGTTTCTAGTTTAGGACGTGGCTTGTCTAATGCCTGCCTGGGGGGTAGGCAGCAGAAGTATGCTGTGTATTCTTCTCTTAAGATACTACTGTTTCAGCCATGAGGTAATCCTACCAAAAAGTCAAGTATAGCAAGGAGTGATACTTTGTTTGAGCAACCAGTTTGACTGAGGGGTGTGAGGTGCTGGGTCAGGCATGTGGGTGCACACTACTTCAGGTAGTGCCTTAAAGCTTGCATGTTTTTCTCCATTTTCAATTTCAGTTCATTAGGCAAAAGATTTAGTTAAAAGAATTATTTGAGCACTGGGAGTGTCAAAAAGGCCATACTCTGCTAGCTCAGACTAGTTTTCTGTCTCCCTGAGTGTTTGAACAAATAGTTACAGAAAATACCATAGCATATGTAAATTGGCATTGACCTGGGTGTATTCTTTCAGTTTCAAATAGTTGGTTGTTTATTAACTTTAGAGCTGTTGATAGATCTGGTTTTGCATCTGTATTTCTGGCCTTTAAAGCATTTTGTGCTAACTAGAAGCTGTAGGCATGATTATGTGGTCCAAACTCCACTTTTTAACCAGTTACCCAATAATTTCATTCTGCTTTAATCCTTTGTGTTTGCTAAATAATGAACAATCATTTAATTTCTATTCACCAGTACATTACTGGTGAGTTTGCATATACTTTCATCACTTTTTTCTGAAGTTCCTAGGGGCTTTTTTTCATTCTTTCATAGCTTTTATGAGAAGGGCTGCTGGGAGCTACCTTCAGGAGTCAGGAGCAGCACTTTGCCATTGTATATTTGGTGTGTGTCTAGTTAGTAGGTTCTTAACAGGTGAAGTACAGCAATGAAAAAAACTTATCTTTTATACCTGGTTTGATTTGGATGGAGTATGTGATGACCTAGCGGTTAAGATTTGATGGAGTAGTTAAAGCTTACAAAAAGTCTCCAACCATGTAAAATTTTGGTGTATATGACAAATTTGCAGTTCAATATATGTGAAGCATAGGATGTAACTTGATGCAAAAGCTTTTTCCTTTCTGAACTTTATTTTTAAAGCTGTCTGTTTGTCCCCTCTATCATCTATAGCATTCAACACATACTAATGTGTTTTTAATTGCTGCAGCTTGCTTGTGAGCTTATTAGCATTTAACAGCAGGTTGAATAGACAGCATTACAAAATGGAGAGAATAATGGAACCATGATCAAATATTTAAATATTTATAAAGAAAGTATACTGAGTTTTAAGATCAGCAACTAAGGGAAAAAAGGTTGCTTGCCTTAAAGTTGGTATTAGAGGTTTAGCTTTGAAGTAAAACATCCTAAAAATATACCTCACCCTAACTTTGAAGCTTCTAGTACTACACTTGTTGCAAAAACATCCTGTTGCCATTTGTAATGAGACTAGTAAATTATATCATTTTTACAGCTTCAAGAAACTGATAAACACATGAGAGAAGATGACAAGATCTAGATCAAGATCACCACGATGGAAACCAAGGTAAATATCTACAGCTTGTGTTCTGAAATGTAGCTCTATGTAAGGATTTATAATTAGGACCTCATTAAAGAAAGAAAATGGCATGTAGAATTGTAATTTGTAAAGTGTGTTTTGTAATCTGTAGTTGATTGTACAGCTGAACACCTGTAATTTTTTTCCCAACTCATGATTTTATTGCAATTTCTCTTAAGTGTTCAGTTTTTGCAGTCTGCCAAGAAACTTGTTTACCTTTTGTATTCTGGGATTTACAACTACCCTTAAGCACAAAATCCAAGCTCCAAACTAGTTAAGGTCATTTTTACTCAAGCACCACCTTGTGTACTGAATGTCTGTAACTCACTTTTGTTTTGCTTCTTGGCTACAGGGAGCAACTGTTAAAAAAAATAGTTTTAGTTTGGTTTTTTTTTTTCAAACTTCCTAGTTCAAACACCTTGGACTTTCTGAAGTTTGGAGCTGATTTGTAAACTGATCTTTAGCACAGTTAGGCTTGCCTTTCAGCATAACACAGAGTGAAAACATGTGGAAATGTGGGAGTCATTACCCTTCTCCTTGGACATTAGCCTAGTAGCGCGTGTCTTTGACGTTTGTCACCAGAATAACATCCAGCTTACTTCATGCTGGGAGTTACCTGCCTTTTTTAAGACTTGCAGTGCAAATTTGAGGTGCTAAAACCAGGAGGGTGGAATACAGTTTCAAGCTGCTGAGAATGTGAAATTACTGCTGGTTTTGGGTATCTCTTCAAAACAGACTTAAGTTGTGATGACTAAGGGAGTTTGGGTAACTCAGAAAAATGTGTGGGGTTTTTTATTTGTTTCTTTTGTTTTTAAAGAGAGAAATCCTATGTCCGTACTAGATTGATAGCTGTGAATGTCATTTGAGCAAGGGCAGTCCTAGCTCTCATTAAAATGCAAGCCCTAACCAGACCAATGTGGGGCAGCAGCCACAGTGTAGGTGTTGTTGGAAGTCAGCCATTAGTTTTAGGAATATATGTGGTTCTGAGTTTGAACTCATTTGCAGAAATGGAGAAAATAGTTGTTCCAAACTGTTAATTTACTGTACATGCACAAAGGAAGTGGCTTATTTCAACTTGTTTTTTGATGTTTTTTTATTAAAGAACATGTAAAGAGTGTGCAGTGAATACTTGAATACAAGCAGAACTGTTAAGTCTGGGAGTATTTCTGGTTCTTGTTAGTGGCCGGTGCTGTTTTTTCTTTGAGTAGATTTTGGCTAACAATTCCTAACAGGTTGCCCTTGTTGTTGTAACTGTAGGTGAAAATGCAGAGCTGAGTGATGCAATTGAATCTTTAATTGCAAAAGCTGCAGTGAGTGTGGAAGTGTGTGTGTATACATGTGTGAACATGTACATAAAATTATCCAAAAGGCCAAAGCATCTTTCTCAAACTTGTTTTTTTCTTCAGGAAAAAGCCTACCTGTATGACAATTTTAATATATTTTGTAATGTTTCGGTCTTTCAGTTTTGGAGGTTGTTTTGGCATGCAAAAAAACGTGAAAAGGTGTTTTCATCCCGTTTTAAATTTCTTTATACACTTCTTTTTTCCTTCCCTTTTTTCTGTTTGCACTGAAAAAGAAAGATAGGGAATGCTTGAGAAGTGTGAAAATATGTGTAGCAGTTGTTCTCCATGTAGTGGAAAGTTCATGTATATGAAACTATTTTTAGTTTTAAATAAAACACTTCAAAGAGACAAAAATGATTGACTTACTGCAATTTCAAGTAGGTATTTTTACTATGAAAACTTTCAACAGAGTAAAATAAGCCTGGTACTCGGCCAGAAAAATGCCACTTTGATATTTTGGTGTTAATTTTTTTTACAAGCTGATTAAAATTATGTACTAAACTCTACTTCCTCAGGAAATGGATGTTCTCATTAAGAAATTGATTTAATTTTATGGAACTGCTCAAAGTGGATTTTATTTTTGCTTTAGGTCCTTATCTCCAGCTTTTAGGACTCCAGAGCACCATAGGCAAAGGCATGCTCATATTAATTATGACTGTGAATATAAAAGCTTTCGTAAGGACTCAAAAAAGTCTATGCCTTGGAGAACAGAAGATGAAAAGTATGGACAAGGCAATTCCAGGTTTGCACCTCATGGAAATAACCACCAGAGAATATATGAACGTAGGTCACCTTCACCAAACTTGAAAAGAATTCCCATGGAAGATGCTTACAGTCATAAGCCCTACAGAACCCATTCATCTGAAAGGACTGAAAGCAATAGGAGATGCCAATTACCACCAAAATACTCGGAAATACCTTATAAAGAGCATGACCGTCCGTTTTACCAGCACAAAATGGAGGACAGATGCATGTTTGATCACTACAAAGTCACTGGAAATGAAAAAGGAATGAAACCTTTTCATAGACCATTAGGGGATTCATGCAAACTTGAAAGAAAATGGCATGAAGATGACTTGAGGCACCAGAGGTTACACGAAGAGAAGTATGGTCAGTCACCCAGAAGAGTTTCTGATGAATTTACGACAAGGAGCTCTTTACAGAAGAGGTATAGGAATAAAATAATTAAACCCTGGGTATTGTGGTGTAAAGCCTCAAGTGAAAGTCTATTTTCATTATAGTTGAAGATATCCAACTTGAAACACGTTGGCCACTTTGTAGTTTAATTATGGGCGACTGGTAGTAGTGAAGTATTTGTCTTTTAAGTAAATCATATTGCTGGCTAGAGTATGAAAGGATAATATTTCCCTCTTAAGAGCCCCTGCACATCTGTACCTTGGCCGAGGGATTATGGGTTAACTTGCCACGCATTCTGCTGTCCAACATTCTGCACATATAAGTTCTCGCTTTCTTCTCTAGTGCAAGTGTAAATTGCTTTATGTCAACACAGGTATCCTGAAGATCACGATTACAGAGAATATGGGCACGCGTCTAAAAGGGCTAAGGAAATGGAGAGGTATGACGGAGATGTAGCAAGAAATTCCAAGTGGAAGCAAGAACGTTCTTTTCCACCCTGCCAAGAAAAGGAGGAGCAAAGATACCCGGGTGCGCAGTCCCAGTGGCCGGCCGAGAGGGAGTACTTGGGGGGGTCTGTCACAAAGATAGCCTATGAGTACAGTCACAAACGGCGCAGGCATCCGGACGGGGAGAAGCCTTTTCCAGAGGACAGAGCTCAGAAGTACGTGAAGCAGGAAGAGCAGAAGTACGGCTCTTCCAAGGGCGCCCGGAACAGCAAGGAGCTGGATTACTTCAGTGGGGGCAGAGTGAGGCGGACTGAAGAACGGCACGTTGAAGAACCTGTTAAATGCAGTTCAAAGAAGGGCTGCAATGCTTGTGTTAACTCTTCCAAAACAGATGTTGAGCTGAGGTCTTTTAAAAACAAACTGAATGAAAGAGTGAGGAAAGACGGGGAATTGAGGAAAAACGTAGATTCTTCCAATAGCCAGCGTGATGCAAGTCATACTGTTTCAGATGTGAAAATGTCAGATGCCAACTGTATAAGAGACCATCTCACTGTCAAAGTGGATATGAAGAAAATGGTGACCAAGTACAGGTATTGGTTTTCTTTCACCTCTGCTTTCTTCCTGTCTCTTTACAGTTTATGAATATTGGAGGGAAGCATGATTTCTTTAGGAGGTAACCATGACAAACTATGATTGTACCTTTTTAGTTTTATTTCTTCTAAAATGGTAACTTTCCTCTCTGCTAACTATTAAAGTTAGTTATTAAACCTCTATTAAAATAAACAAATGCAATCAACCAACAAAAACCAACATTTTATGGAGATGTAGGAAGTGGAAAGAGTAAATATGCCTGATAACAAATCTGTAGTTAGAAGTTGGTTATGATAAATCAGTATGTTGTTTTTATTTAAAAACAAAACCCTCAAAAAACCAAAACCCAAATGCAGATAAGCCTAGTCCCGTGCTTTAATCTGAAATATGATGGCAGTTTTTTAAACTGTCTTCTTGTCTTTTTTCCTAAAAATCAGCTAACCTTTAAATTCATAAATCTCAAGCGCATATTCAAATGTTCAAGATCTCAAGTTCAGTAAAACTGCCAAAAACGAGAGATCTCTGGCTATTGTTGTAACTAAGTGGCAACCTGTTGTGCCATCAGAACTAAAAAGCAGTAGAGTCTGCTTACAAATGTCTTCTGTGTAATACTTGTGTTTGCATTTAGCATTCCCAGTGCTGGCTGCAATGGAAGAAAAAGTGGCAGTAGTATGAAATTTTAGATGATAAATACATGGTAGAGAGTAAGCAGCTTGGTTTTGATAGATTCTTGTGGGGTTTTCTGGTTTGTTGTCTTGCTGTTGCAGACCAGAATAACGTATGTTGGTAGTAATGGCTTTTAGAAGAGATTCCCTTCCTTTCCAAAATGATCAGCCTTCATTTTAAAGGGACTTGGCCTCTTGTCCCAGATAAAACATTTATATAAATTTTCTTCACTTTGCACTATTTAAAAAATATCTAATACAATGGAGAGTTACGAAGACAAGTTACTGCACATAAGGGGTTGATACTAAAGACTGAGGAAAGGGAGATGGAGTAATGCCCCTTACCCACAGTTGGGCTAGGATGTGGATTTGACTTCTTGAATGATAATGTCAGGAAAATCGTTGGGTTTTGTTGGAAACCCATAGGATGATTCCTCTGTCTAGGAACCTCTTGCTGCTGTTTCTGAAGGTCATGCACAATGGACATGGCAGTTGTTTGCAGACCAAAGAAACTACTGCATTGATTACAGCTATTTTAAATGTGTGGAGGGTTTCCTTCTGCAGCCAGAAGTGCTAAATATTTTATTTTTTCAAAGATAAGAACACAAATTTTACAGAAGCTGATGACTTGGAATATTCATATTACTTTAGGCATTTAAGAAACACCTGACTTGAAATAACTCAGCTAAGAAGAATAGTTTCTTTATAAACCTGGGGAGCAGGTGGATGATTTAAATGTCTAAACCTGAGGTTGCTTGGATTCCTTCTTGCATGTGTTTATTCCCGGTTTGCTAGGGGAAAACAGATGATTTCTGGCATCTGCTAGAGGCTATTTTTGATGCAATTTTTGTATGGAACTCTAGTCTTGTATACTTCTGATACAATGTGGCCAGGCACATAATCACTTTGCAGAATGAACAGCTGAAAGTCTTCATCCTAAAATCTTTTACCGGAGCTCTTAGAGTCCTTAATTTATATTTTAGAATGAAAAGCATTTTCCTTGCAGCAAGAACAGTATGGTTGTTGAAGTGTTGGCTTTCTTGTCAAAATAATTTTTGAGTAGCAGTGCAACCATTTGGGGTGTAAACTTATTTAGAATGAGTAAAAATTTACAAAAAGATGGTGAGCACATTCTTGAGTCCACACACTGCTACTGAGGCTGTTTCACTAGGCTGAAGTGATGATTCAGTTCCTAAAGATGTGAGACTTTTTCTTATCTCTGACCTGTTCTTGAAAATCACCTGGTAGCTCCTTATAAACAAGACACAGGCATAACTGCCTTTCAGAATTATTCTGAAGAAGTCTATCAAGATCTTAATTTCATATAGGTTTGATAATCTAGAAATTTTGTATTGCATACTTCACAGAAGCAAAAATTCCTACGAGTGAAATTATCTCTTAATATTTTAATATAGCTTTTCTTCCTTGTGGCCTTACAAGTTTTTTAATTAAAAAAGGACAAAATGAGATTTTGGCTTTTAATCCTATTTATTCCTAAAATGAACTTCTTAATTTGTTTTGTTCGATTTGTCTATTTCAAGTTTTCAGATTTAGATATTTGCTTTAAAATAAACTGTACATTTTTTTATTCTAGGACTGCTTCTAGTCACACTACAGAGAGACAGATGTCCCACGATCTGGTTGCTGTTGGCAAAAAAAGTGAGAATTTTCATCCAGTATTTGAGCACATGGAATCTATAACACAAAACATTGAGAACGACCCATCAAAAGAATTTACTCAGGAAATAATCACAATTATTCATCAAGTTAAAGGTGGATGTAATATTTGGAGTATATATATGTGTGTTTATGTATATATTACACATATCTATATAGATCATATATTGCAAATGTAAATTGCTAAACCCAAAGCTGGTGGTTTAGATATGAGGTCCCTGTAAGTCTCAGGTGTTTGCCATTGGCTTTGTTTGTATTTTGGCTTCCTTTTGTATAGTTTAAGGAAAAATGTAGGTTGAGGATTTAAATAGTTGGTGGAGGATGACTGCAGGAAGGTCTCAGGTCATAACTGAGGCATTATTGTGGAGATTAAATATCAAAATGATTTTATGCTACTATGGGTGACTAACCTGCATGTTTAGAAAACATGACAGGAATAAGGGAGCTTTGCTGTAATCACAGCTCTCTAGTTACATATAGTTCCTTTACATTTTCAGATTAGTGTTTAGGCAGCGGCATCATGTTCAGTGTTGAACTTTATAATAGATTCAAGTAATTTGAGTACTACTATGGTAGAGCTGACAATTGAGTTTAATCTTACCAAATAAGGTTGTCTAAATTGGGCTGGCCTAATCTTTCATTTGTGAATATTAAACTGCAAGTGGAAATAGTTTGAAATTTCATTTCAATAGTGTTGTCATGGTATCATTTAGAGTTAATCTTTTAAAAGATGGTTTTTCCCACTGTGCATTTCAAATACTATAAATAACATTATTGTATTTAATATCTCTTCACAGCAAATTATTTTGCATCTTCTGACATAACTCTACATGAACGGTTCTCAAAAATTCAGGATAAATCAAGTACAAATACAAATGAAGTGAAAACACATCTGGATCCAGAAATTCACAGGTAATTGTTGAACTTTTTGTCTTAATTTACTTGCATTAAGGTAATCTTCAGTAGACTTCACACAGTGTGAAGTTTTTATTCATTATTTTTACCTGCCTGTGTCTTTAATATGTTCTGTAGCCTGGTCAAAAATGCTTTTGCTTTTATAGTGATGGGATTTATTTTTATGCAGTATTTTTGTGTTCCAGGAGGATAGACATGTCTCTAGCAGAACTTCAGAACAAACGAACTGTGCCATCTGAATCTCCCCAGGTACCTTGATTGCTTAACTTTTTTGTCAAGCAGTAAGTTATTATAGATATACATGTAAGCAATGTTTTCCCCTTGCTATTGGGACATAATTTTTACATGCTGTGAAGCCCAGCAGTAATTCTGAGTGTTTTGAAAAAATCCACACCTGAGCATATTTACAGATACCACAGTAATGCAAGTGTACTGTGTTCACTGAGCAGTAAAATGCAGATGTGTTCTCTTGAGTAGTGATTGTTCCTGCTGCTTGAACCTCTGTCTGTTTATAAATAATGTAAATACTGAGTTCCTGACTGATGTGTGGTTCTTGGTTTTCCTCTAAGGTTACAAAAAGCCTTAATGTTTCTTGTACCCTAATGTTACAATGACTCAAAATCCACATAATTCCTCAGGATGCTATTTTATCCTGTTATTTCATCTGGGGACATAAGATTTTCTGTCTTCCCCTTTAGAGCTCTGCTTGCTATAATTGTAGTTACCATTCTTTTTCTCTAGTACAGGTACATGGAGATTCTCCTTGATTAAGGATAGTAGAACTTTCTTAAGATTTACTGAAACTTATGTGAATATTTCTGCCTTGGCAACTCCATGCAGAATTCCAGTGCTCTGTTCACTCTTGTAGGGAAACTTGTAAAAAGGCAGATGAGGCAAGAAAGGATAATTGCTTAGGACCACTTTTTATTGCTTTAGACTTTGGATCTTTGGGTTGATGTGAACCTGTCCTGTGTAGAGATAACTGAACTATGTTAACAGGTTATGTACAGGGTGCTGCAGCTGAAGGACAGAATCAGGTTGGTGTTCAGTTCTTGGCAGCTAACTTGGCTTCAACCCTTCCTTTTAACTAGAACATTGTAAGAGTGTTAGAAGATCCAAATGATCTACGGTATGATATAGAAAGGAGAAGAAAAGAGAGATTGAAGAATGAAGATGAGAGAGTGTTTCATGTAGATGGTGTAACTCCAAGGTAACGAGCAAATAATCTTGTTGGCCCAAGCCTGTAGTTCGTTTATGTGTTAATTTTAGGACCCTTCCACAGTTACATTCATTTGTGGTGATTATTTTCCACTGTTAAGCCTTATAAGTTTGACTGGGACTGAAATCCAACTGACATACGTTGCAAACTACTCTGTAATGAGGTATTACCTTGAAAGAGGTTAAACTGCAGTGGGTAAAAATGAAAAGCAAGCACAAACTGTGGCACTGAATGAGAAGAGAGGACAAAGTTAATTTGAAAAAGTTTAAGATTTTTAAACTCCTCAATGTGCCATGTAACAACATTCTCACGGTATTTTGCAGTTTTGTAAAAGCATTCTAGGATGAATATATTGTTTTGTTGCCCTACTGGTTTGTAATGTGGAATATCAGCAAATAATTGGAATTTTTCTGATTCTTGGAGAATTTGAAAACTTAGATTTTTGGAATAGCCTTTTACTCCCATGGATTCATCCAACAGGTTTGTTAAAGTTTTTTGCCCCAAAGGTGTTTGCTAACCTCAGTCATCCTGTATCACTTTTGATGTTGTGAGATCAGTTGATTAGAGGGAGAGACTGCTAGTAGAAATTTTGATTAATGAATTTCCAGAGTGTAATAAAATGTATCCACGCAGTAGTCCATAGTTTCTTGTGGAGATTGTTAATTTTAAATGCGGTCTGTAATGACAGCTAATGGCAATACACACATTTGGAAAAACAAATAGCAGCACATGAAGAACAGACTTATGAAGCTGTAAAAGAAATTTATTGTATTTGAGATTCTTGAAACAGAAAAAGTTTAACAAGTGGAGGAAAAAATCCCTGGACTTGCTTCATTTTTCCCAGCACACTTCCCCAGGTACTGTCCTGTTTATCTTCTGTGAGAAATGTAAATTTCCCTGCCAGGTATGGCTGTCCTGGAGTTTATTGTTAGGGTTTCCACTGTCAGGGGAATGTGGGCTGAGGGCCGTAATGGCATGAATGATATGTAGAATTTTCTTGAGGCTGAGAGGCTTTAATAGCTCACATGAGATACTGGCAGTTCCTCTGAGCTTATCAAGTGTGCTGCTGTTTTTTTCCTTAACTTGTTTTGTAGCTATGAAAACTGTTTATGTGTGTTTTGTGAAATACTAATTCTGACTTCTGCCAGTTACTGTTCATGGTAAATGTTTTAGAAGTTTGTGGATATATCTGCATTAGCAGTATTATTGGGGAAAAAAAACTCAAAAAACCCAACAAAATAACCAAAACCATAAAAACAAGCAAGCAAAAGCCCAAAGCAGAATCAGATGCTTGCTGAGGATGACACTGGAGGATGTAGGTGTCTATCTAGAGCTGCTGTGTGATCGGGAATGCCGCGAGAGGGCAGGCTCTGTGCTCTGTGGGATCGGGAATGCCGCGGGAGGGCAGGCTCTGTGCTCTGTGGGATCGGGAATGCCGCGGGAGGGCAGGCTCTGTGCTCTGTGGGATCGGGAATGCCGCGGGAGGGCAGGCTCTGTGCTCTGTGGGATCGGGAATGCCGCGGGAGGGCAGGCTCTGTGCTCTGTGGGATCGGGAATGCCGCGGGAGGGCAGGCTCTGTGTGCTGTGGGATCGGGAATGCCGCGGGAGGGCAGGCTCTGTGGGATCGGGAATGCCGCGGGAGGGCAGGCTCTGTGCGCTGTGGGATCGGGAATGCCGCGGGAGGGCAGGCTCTGTGGGATCGGGAATGCCGCGGGAGGGCAGGCTCTGTGGGATCGGGAATGCCGCGGGAGGCTCTGTGCTGCTGGCAGGGATCGGGACAGTGGGTGTGCCGGGCGCGGAGGCGTTTCCGCCAGCAGGGGGCAGCAGTGACCGCGGCGGGGCTGGGCCCGCAGCTCCCGGCCGGCGCCCCCGCTCCTCTGCCGCTGTGAGAGAACACGGATTGCTGTGGAATTATCCGCGCTTTGAGCTTGGACTAGGAATTTGTTGATTGTCCTAACTAACTTACAAGCTGTCACTTTGCATTTCTGATACAGATGTTAGAATAGGCTAGTTTGAAACACAGGGTGTTGATCTGCTGTGGCTTTAGATACTAATTGTGCTCGCTCTCTCTCTCTCGAACATCAGGAGCCAGCAGAGCTGCAGTCTTTCAAAGTTACAAACGTCTCAAGTTGATGGTTTCCAAAAGCCTATGAGGTTCCTAAAGCCACCTTTCAGGAAATTTATTGGGAGACCTCATCTGGTAAGCCTAAATCTAGAAATAGTAGCTCCTGCACTGTTAATGTATAAGTCATGTTTTGCTGCGTTGTTGATGCTGATGTAAATTTAACAATCTGTGATGTCTTGCCCTTTTAAATTTTGACTGGGGATTTTTTATCTTCTGTCTGTGTTCAACAATAAAACTACTCATAATTTCACAGTTCTAGTGAAAGAGTACTTCCTCTGGTATTTTTTGAAGCAGAGATTAATACATCTGAACTAAAACCACTTTGATACCACTCCTTTTCTTTTCATAAAAGTTTGTGTCTAATATCACATTTCTTCCACATAATGGTGTGATTACCTGAATGATAAAATAGAAGGCCTTGTTATTGAGCACATAATCTGAGCTAATATTAAGTAGTTTGAGGAAAAGAATACTCTCCTGCATTCTAGCTGTCAGTGGTAAGAAGGGAAGGCCTGAATCTTGTGTAGGTGTTATTGTTACTGAAACAGTGTTTCTTTTCTCTTCATTATAGATAGAAGGTCTGAAAAGCACTTACTTTAAATAAAAATGAGGAGCAAATCATAGAAATAAAAAGAAATAGCTGAAAAATGTTCCTGAAGATGAAATGTTAAACAATGGAATATCACATCTCTTGAATATTGCATTTATGAAACCTAGTTTTGGACAATTATTCTTTAGGCTATCTTTCTGCAGTGTACTTCAATACTGAAGTGGGCAAGACAATAATATTAGGTCCAGTAGAAATAAATTTGTCTCCTGTGGAAAGTTCCTTCTAAAGAATTGTAATCAATTCCAGGTGTTTGTGCTTGTATAACCTGGGGAACTGGTGAGACCAGGAAAGCTTTTTTAATGTGTTCAGTACAATTCTAAATCACTTGTTTTGGTTTTTTTCTGATGGCTGAAAAATAAAGAGAAGACTAACATAAGTTGTCATTCTTTATTACCCTATGGAGAGGGTTCCAGGAGCCCATGTAACTTCTGAGGTCCATCAAAAGTAGCTTTCATGTAGTTCAACTCTCAAATCTAGCTGCTTTACAGATACAAAATGCCTCCTTCAGTGTAAAGGAACACTAGTTTTTAATGGTAAAAAACATTACTTACTCAAGACTAAGATTCAATTTCTCCCAAAGCAAGTAGCAATGGCTCATTAAGTAACTGCCCTGGATCTGGCTGAGTTGGTGTTCACTTTCCCATAGCAGCCCTCACAGTGCTGTGCTTTGCATGGGTGGCCAGAAAGGTGCTGGGAACACAGCAGCGTTTGGCTCCACAGCAGCAGAGGTGCCTCTCCCACTTTGCACCCCACATCCTGTAGGCAGGGCGTGGGCAAGGTCTTGGGAGGGGACAGGGGCGGGACAGCTGATACAAACTGACCATATGACTTCATCTGCTCAGCCAAGAGAAAGGAAATAATGATAATAAAAGCTCAAAGAAAGGAAGAGGAGTGTGGGAGGTAATTGGTTATTGTGACGTTCTGGAGCAGCCACTGTGCACTGAAACACGGCTTCCTGGGAAGTAGAGAAGAAATCTTAAGTTTTCCTTTGCTTCCATGTTCAGTCTTTGCTTTTGCTTTATTAAACTGCCCTTTTCTTGACCCATGAGGTTTTTAAAATTTTATTTTCTCCCTCCCCGCCCTGCTGAAGAGAACTGCTTGGTGGGTACCTCATATCCAGCCAAGGTCTACCCACCACAGTAATACTGTAATTACAAATAAAAAGGAAGTTGGTTTGGAAAAGACACTGAGTTATTTCTAAAAGCAATGGCGATTCAGGAAGATTGCATTGTCACATTTAATAGTGAGATGCAAACATGCAATTTTTAGCAAGTCTTGCACTGCAGTAAGGAGTAATTCCTTTGGAACAACAGGGTGTGTGAAAGCATAGATATTAAAAGTGCAAGACATCCTGAAGGCAGAATGGTTCTTCATGGTCAGCCTTACAGAAGCTGATTTGCAGACAAATAGAAAACTCAAAAACTTAAGTAATCAAAATACTATATTTGTGATGTTAATATTCAATAATTGGGGGTTGAGCTTAAACTTGAAAAAAACTTAGGCCTGAAAGGTACAATTGTGTATCTAAGCTTGATTGTAAGATTTGTCCATTTAGCCTTGTACTGTACTGACAAAAGGAGGCTAGGTAGAGTGAAGTAGAAAATCAGAAAGTATACATGTGTATTCCCCCTCCTCCCTTTTTTCATTTTATTTTACTCTTTTTATTTTTTCCTTTTTTTTTCTTTCAAAGCCTCTGGTTTAAGAAATTCCTAGAAAGTGATTTGCTGTACCTTTGCATCAAGTAGTTCTAATGTTAATATTTCTGTGAATGTACTTTAGTCTTAAGGAAGGTGGGGATGGACAGGGATGTATCCAGAGTTAATTAAGGCAAGCTTTATTTTAATTCCTAGAGGTTTATTTTGAACTATAATGGGAAATTTTTCTAATTTTTTTTCATCTTGCTGGATTCCTAGCTTAAGGGAAGAGTGAACTTCAGCCAACAGCTTCGTGATTTAATTGCGTTGTATGTAGAAAGTTAATTTGATTTTGTGGAGTGTCTTTATTTTCTTAGAATAAGAAGGGAACTGGGAAATTCCTATCTTTTTCTTACAAAAGCCATTTTGATCTCACTTCATAAAATTTTTCTTCTTCTCTTTTAGTTCTCTGAATCCTTTCTTGTCAAGGCATTGTAAGAAGCTGAATAGTGGACTTGTAGGCAATAACATAGTCTAAAAAAGAAATAACTTTTAACTAGGATTTAAGTTAGCTTTCTTTATTTTGGATTCTAACATCATTCCATTATATTCATAGCCCCCTCTCTCCCCACACCATTATTAACAGTTTTACCAGAAAGGTTTGGTAGTTTGTTTGTCCCAGAAATTCTGGGAACAGTAAAGCATGCATTTGCATTTATTATTAAAGGTTAGTATATGCTAAATAATTCAGGAGAGGTCTCTTTTTAGGTTCTTTTTAAAATGTATTTCAAATTGATGAAATGTCCTTAATGAAAACAGAGTTCAACAGCATTGGAATGCTTCTGTGATTTTTCAAGAACGGACCATAAACAAACAAATTTATTTAATTGCTTAGAGTTCATTAGCATGTTCATTCTGTCTGCACAGAGGACTTCAGTGTTGTATGTGCAAGAATATGCCAACACTTCTGTAAATATTAGTAGTCATATGCAATGATGGATGAGAATTACATCCTCTAGAAGTAGCTGTCATAGGGAAAGTTGGAAAAGAGCCAAAATGTGCAGGTAGGTCAGTGGCTGAGGGAGTGCTCTGTTTTAGGCAACCACAGCTGTTTGATTGCAGCTGTTCAGTGTGATTACAGTACAATTTCAATACTAGTTGTCTGTGTGACTTGCTTTTGAAATTGTGCTTGTGTGGCAGGCAAGCAGTTCTCAAATGCTCCCTTGAAATAAGGAGTTAAAAGTAGCATTTTCTAAGGCCCTCAATGTGCTACACCTTGTGTGTTTGCTGTGGAGGTGTGTCTGTGCTACACTCTAAGGGGTGATGGCCACATGCTAACCAGGAGGTCCAGAGAACCAATCCTGTTGCCCTTGTTCCTGGTGCAAGCCCTGACTGCTGTAGTAGCCTCTCTGCTCTACTTGATACATACAAGTTGAGGCATCTGTTCTGGGAGGGGAGGGAGGGATGGAGAACCTTAGCTGTGTTGTCAGCTGCTTGGATCTCTCCAAGAGGATGACATTCCAGGAGGATGGTCTGTATCATCTTTAGCTTCTGTGGGCTCTGCTGTCCTTTCAGCCAGCCTGGACTGCAGGCCCAATGCTCCTGTTACTCCTGTTCCTTCAAAGAGTGTCATTGTGTCAAACACTACAAGACTGAATGTGTTACAATATTTGTTAGTATACCCTGAACAATTTATTTTCTTTTTTCTTGAATAATTTAATAATATGAAGCTATAACTGTTTTCCTACTAGACTTACTATGCTTCAAAATCAAGTGACACTTACCCCCACAGACGGATTAGAGGACACCTTGAAAATGCAGGACCCATCAGAAGGCACTTTAAGGTACAGATCAGCTTTTATAAGATGTTTGTTATGTAAAATGGTGGTTAAACCTGTTGAATTTTGTAACGGGAGACACACTTTTGAAAGTATTAAGTGCCATGAAAAATAGTGTCATCAAAGCCTAATTGTTTCTGTTGGAATAATGAGAGGATTAGCTTTTAGTAGGTGAGAGGGCTGGCAGTGGATTGAGCAGGGTTATCCAGTGCTGTATGAAGGCAGAGTCAGGAATAAGAAATGCAGGAATTGCACAATGACTAGAAAACTCATCTGTCCAAAACCCAAGCTGCTGAGCTTTTTTTCCTTCACGTGACAGACGCCTGAGCTTTTTCTAAAGACTGGAAGACATGAGTTGTGTTACTTTCAAAACTGTATTACTGTTATTTCATTAACTCATTCGTGTAGGGATTTCTGGGGAAATAATGTCTTGTGAATACCCTGCATGCTGCTAGCTATGCATTAAAAAAAATTTGAAAGAAGTGAAGTTTTATTCTTGGGGCCTCAAGAGGGTAAAGAGATGGGCAACTCTGCTTCTTTCTCAGGTAGAGCAGTGGCCTTTTAATTGTATAAATAATAAATTGTATAATTTATTATACAACAATAAATTGTATAAATAATAAAATGCCTTTTAATTGTAAAATGTATCCTAGGTTCAGCAGAAAAACCAAACATTTCCTTTTCTGCTGACAGTGGTATGCTCTGCATGAGTCTAGTTAGAGTTGATGTGAGCAAAGTATAAATCAAAAGAACTTACACTAATTTTCTACCTTGAAATTGCCCCTACATTTTTAACATGCACTCTTAAGAGTAAAGTAGTACACATAATAGATAGTCACCTTTTCTGTTTTGCAGATAGTGAAGTACAATTTTAATGGCTAATTAGCTGACATTTTTGGATGAAACTTTGAAAGGTGGGGAAGTATAAATGTGGGTTGTGGGTTTTTCACCCCCTTCTTCCCCCCCTGCCACCCTCACCCCAAACATAAGAGCTGTTGGATAAAAAGACTTTCTCCAATTTAGGTGTGCCTTGCCAGGCAACGTTAGTCAGATAGCTAAGCTAACGCCAACAAAAACTGCTGTCTTTATTCTGCTGGAGAAAGTCTTTTTCTAAGTTAAAAAGTTCAAAGTGTTCAAAGCCTGATGCAACTATTTCAACACCTAGAAACATCATAGCCTGTTATTCTGTATCCCCTCTGTATTGTCAACCTCCGGGTGATGGAGGGATCTAGCACTGGCTGCTGGATCCCTGGGGCAGTGTTGGTGGTTGATGCTCCTTTCATTTACATCATTCTGCAGTTCTGCTGATTCTGCAAGCAGGAAAGTGTCGGTTTAAGTTGCCACCTCACGTATATATGAATATTGCAGTACCTGGTGATCTGTCCCATGATGCTTTAATATTTATAGGGAAAATGGCATATGCACTTGTATTGCAGTTTGCTTATGTGTGTAGCACTTTTATCATTACCATGGAGACAGTGGTGTTGATTTGACTTAATTTCTTTAAATTTTTATGTTTAAATTCTTTTTGCACAACAAGATTTTCTTGCTGTGCTGATGGTGAAATAGGAGTGACTTGACTATCTCCTACACTCAGGACTTTGTTGGCTAATTATTTAAAAGAACAACAACATACGAAGAAACAAAAACCTCACAAAAAACCCCATATGGAATTCTATTCTCTACCTTCATCTCTCCCCACCTCCCAGAAAAATCAAGCCCTACATAATTTTTTCTTGATATATAAAATGGGAATTTAAATTAAATAAGCAAAAAGTGATGACTACTCAGAGTATTTAAAAAAACATATGGTCTGCACTATGTTAGACTTGTTGGGAAAAGAAAAAACTGCTGTTCTAAAATACCTTATAAAGGATCTGGAGAAGTCTTACAAAATTTAAAAGGTCTTTTTTGTAATGACCCTTTATCGTGAATCACTAAGTCAGGCTTTAAGCAAGTAAATGCAAACTGATCTTTAAAACTGCATTCACTGCTTAAGAAAAGTTCAGCTGTGGTGGTTCACCCCTGCCAGCAGCATAGCACCACACAGCTGCTGCCACCCTCCATTCAGCTCCCTTCCTCTCCCAGCAGGATGGGATGGAAAATATGGAGAGCAAAAGTGAGAGAATTGATGAGTTGAGATGAAGACAGTTTTGAGTAGTGAAGAAAAAAGTGATGCAAAGGCAGTCACTCACCATCTGTCACAAGGTGACTGCTGCCACGCTGGCCCCCAAGCAACGGCTGCTTGCTCCAAAACCCCCTTCCCCCAGTTTCTGCTGCATAGGAGATCATGTGGTGTATAACATCCCTGTGCTCAGCTTGGGCTGCCTGTCATGGCTGTGTCCCCTCCCAGCTTCTTGCCCACCCTGGTTCTTGCTAAGCAGCAGAGTAAGGAAAGGGGAGGAAATGTTGCTGCTGTGCAGGTACTGCTGGGCAATAGCCAAAACTGGTGTGTTACCAGTGCAGTTTTAGTCACAAATCCAAAACTCAGCACCATGCACACTGCTGTGAAGAAAATTAATCCTTTCCTGCCACACTCAGTGCAGCCATATAGATATGCTCATATACCCTTATTTTAGAGCTTCAGGCTCCTAGGAATTGTCATTACCCTTATTTATAAAACAGTCCTAACATAAACCTGGATGTCACTTCAGCAGACTCTTTTCTTATTTCTAGACCAGAAGTTGATGTTTTCCACGTACTTTAGATTATCTTGTTTTGCTATAAGCTGTGTGTGACTGAGGTGCCTATTTGTCAAATGCATGTATAATCTCTTAGCTTTGTCTACAACTGATGCTGATCTACAATCATAGTACTGCTGTGTCCTTCACTCCCCACTTACTACATGTAAGATGCTTGAGTTGAAATGTCTAAGCTGTTTGTAAGGCAATTTTCAATGCCTTGCACCTTTTTCCCATCCTTTGCTTGTTCTAGTCCTTTGTTTATTGTCATACAATTGCCGTGGCAGACCACCAAGGCCTCCTTTCTAGTCACTGAAGTCAAGGGAACCACAGCAGGAGTGGGGAAATGGGAACTTCTAATGCTGTGTTCAGGGCATCAATCCAGCATTAAAGGTGCCCTTCAGTTTTCCCTGTGATAGGCATATGCTCATGTAATACAACCTAGTGCGAGGAAGTTCTTTGTGCCTGCACTCTGATACTCTCCAAAAAGTGATGGGCATTGAATGGGCTCTTGCAAGTGTCCTCCATCAGAGTAACCCTGGGGAAATGATGGGGCCAGATTCTCACTTGTCTCCTGCAAAGTAGCTGGGGGAAATTATTTGTGAAGTAACAGAACTCCTGCATTTGCATAAAGAAACCTCTGTTCTGTACAGTTCTTTCTTTATTGTTCACCAGCCACACAGTGGAAAATACAGTGGAAAAAGTGGTACTAAAGTTACTGCAACCTCAGAGCATGTGACTTTTTAAATGTGATCCTTACTCTGTCAAGAGGAGACATTTCACCAAAGGAATTTTGTCATGCTCAAGGAGGGCTATTTCTGTGACATAATTTGTTTTCTCCTATCCTTCAAAGGTGTTTGTAAAAGATAAGAGGAATTTATATGGCCAGAACATTTTCTTTGGTTTTAGATGAAAACCCATTGTTTAAATTTGGAGTGACTATTGGAAAACTTAATATAGCAGTGTTGGAAAACTATGGAAAATTATGACAAGTAATGTTTTTATTACTCTAAAGATTTTTACTGCCTGTTTTATTGGAGATCTTAGTGCCTAGGAATGAAAATATTTTTAAACTTCAGCTGCTGTGATCAGTGTTGATCTTGCTGTATGCTTTCTGTGTTTTTATAATACCTTTCATCTTTAAGTCTTCTGATACCTCTGTGGCCTCTGCTCCTAGTCCCACACTAGGTTAGTTTTCAGTTTTCCACTGTAGAGGCATCAAAGGCATAGAAAATGCCTGTGTGTTCAGACTGTCAGTCATTAAAGCTCTAGGGAAAACATATGTACTGACTTGTGTTAGTGTGACACTTGAGACTCCATGCATGCCTGCTGCAGGCTTGGAATCACTGGATTTGGTAGTGGCAGTGAAGTGTTGTCTGAAAGTTTTTTTTTGATGTTGTGTGCCTCATTAATGGTTGGAATGTTAAAATGTTGTACAATACATTTATTTTTTTCTACAAGGAAAATAATTTCAGGTGTTTTAAACAGCAAGTGCAATACATCAGTTCTTTGAGCCACGTGGTCTGAGGAATAATACAGGGACATAAAGGAAGAGGGTGTGCACGTGCAAATGCGTGCTTCTGTCATTGAGTACTGGAAGTTTTACATGTGTATAGCTGCAAATATCAAATTTTGAGTTTTGGTGCCCTCATTTTGCACTCTTTTTTTTTTTCCTTTCCCCACCCTTACAGAGCAACTTTGCAGATGGCCATTTGCAGTCCCATTATAAATCAGGCTTAGTGCAGAAGGGTTTATATATTCAGGCTAAGTACCAGCGGTTACGTTCTGTTGGTGTAAGGGGATTTGCCACTAATAAATTCAGAGATGGATTTTTGAGGAAAGAAAAGGTAAGTTGGATTAATATATTTTTCACAAAGCCATTTGTAAAATATGCATATTTATAAGATCCGTTTAGATTTTTAAATCTTCATGGAATGACTTGGATGGGATTTTCGGGGCTATTGGCTCTTTGTATTTCACTGGCAAACTTGCCTGTGCACTCCTGTTTCCTCCCTGTTTATTCTATGGAAACTTGCTGAAACTTGCTTTGTGTAACTGCAAATCAAAGCTGCCCTCTGAGATTTTGTGGGTGCTTCTGTTTCAGTATTTTTTCCTCAAGCTCAGCTGATCTCTCTTTCTACTGACAGGACCAGAAATTGTCCCTTTGAGAACAAAATATTCTGTCCTGTTTAATCTAAGAGAAGGATATTAATAATTTTGTAATACATCTGTGTGCTTCTCCTTTTTTGTTAGGTTACCATAATTATGTGCTTTAAAGTATTCACTGGGGTGCTGCCCTGAACAAAACTTCCTGCACAATATAATGTCTTGTGTAAAATGGTTTGATAAGCTTAAACTTTGACTTGCAGAGTGTATGGGCCAACAATAATCTTTAACTGCAGAATAATTTTTGAACCATATAAAATGTTGCAGCTTTTGTGACAATCAGTAGTTAAAACGTACTAAATCCTTTATTAGAATTGATCAAAGTAATATGAAGTTACTTGTGACATCAGGGAATTGGATTATATGACCTACACAGCCCCTTGCAGTTGTGTGCTCTGAGTTTTTGTTTTGTAACTGTGTGTCCATCCAGCTCCAAGTAAATACACGTGAATAAATAAGCATCTGTAGCTGGATTAGAGTTTAGCTCTTGGAGCACAGAAGCGCCTTAAAGCACAGGTTCTTACGGATGTTTGCAAAACTCCTCAAGTGTACAGCCCCCAAAACCCCTTAAGGAAACACACATGTGAAAAACAAACCAAAACAAAAAACAAACAAAATAAACCCCAACCATCAGAAAGAAAACCAAGCACTTGAAACAAGGTAAAGCGATCACTTATTACTGAAATATTTGGGCAAACGTCTCTTATATTTGCATGGGCTTTGAGAAGTTTTATCTTTGAAGGCTAAATTGAATTGGAATTAGTGGAAAATAGAAGGAGAAAGATATTCCCCCCCCCCCCCCCCCCAGTTATGACCTTTAAAATGTGTATAGCAATGTTACGATTTTGTTGTAGTGAGGTATTCCTAATAATTTCCAGTGTTCTTCTGTAAGTGGTTGTTAAAGATTCTTGTCTGGAACTTATAAAGCATACTTAAAACATTCTGGCTACTAGATATTATGATTTGAATAAGAGACTAATCAGTGACTTCTGAATTTTTTTTACACCTGGTGAATTTGAGTGTGTCTGAGTTAAAGTAAAATAAATCCTGAAGAATAAGTATGACAACCATTTTCTTAACAGCATACTGTTTGCTGGTTGGCTAATTCCTAAAAACCAAAACTGTTCCTGAAATTGTAACATTTTGACTATTGTAATGATGAAACTTGTCAAGATCTGTTGAATAGGTCTGGGCATCTTTATTTCACTTTATTTAATTTGAAATAATAATGCTGCGTATGTGTCTTTTAAGGCACAGTCTTTGTAATTGTGCTGTTTGAGTCCATAATTGAAAAAAATCTTGCAATTTACATACTGAACTTAGGAAGGTTGGAGGGTTTTTCTGCTATTACAACTGACAGTAATGATTTTTTTTTTACCCCTGTGTAGGGAAATCTAAATATTGCAACAGAAACCTGAACTGAGCTGAGATTCTGAAGTTGAAACAGATAACACAGCAAAAGGAGCATCTGTTCAGTTTTTGACAACTTTCTCAAGACTTAAAAAAAGATAAAGGAACTAACGCTGTAACTTTCTTGATTAAAAAATAACTTTATTTTGAATGCTGCAGAACTTTTTTACAATTTTACTAATTGCTTTTAAAGTACAGTATTCAATTGAAACATCATAATATGTACCTTTAGTTCTGTTTGCATATCAGTCTCAAGTAAGGAAGTCATTGAAGGGAGTCTTATTTATTGAATACTTTTTCTCTAAGCATGATATTACAGATGGAACTTGAGTTGTTATACCCAGAGGTTTATATGTTGAAAGTTTATTGCTAATGTAATAATAAAAAGAAAAAAAAAAAAGTGCCTGAATTGTTTGGTAATAGCACATTAGCTCAGGATTTTCCAGTTAATGACCTTTTAGGTTGTGCAATAGATTTGACACCTCTGTTCAGTCATTTCCATAAAACAGTATTTTGTATTACTTTGGATTAATAACTTGGATTTCTGATGTGTATATACATTTGTAAATTGTTGGAATGTTGGGAAAACTTTCAGCATTTGATTGAAATTAATGGTAACAGGCAGTTATGTAAAGTACTGTAGCAGTAGCTTATAACTGCACTGAAAGCATGCTTGGGTTTGTTAGAAGATTAGTTGGTCTGTGTTCAAATTATTCTGTCTCATTATATTTTGGTGTATGAGATTCTTGACCAAGCCACATGTTCTCTAATCTTTTTCATCATAACTGATTTGGTGATTTTGTGAATTCTAAAATTGGAGCCTGAAGTATTAAACTACAAGAAAAACAAAAAAGTAAGTTTTTGAAAGCATGTCTTCTAACAAATAAATTTTTCATAATTGAAATTGCTTTAAATGCAGATAGCTGGTGAATTTATTTGGAATGATTCTCTGAAGTTTACCATACTGCAGTATTGTTAGGCTGTGTGCAAAACTCAAATAGCCACACCTGTTTCATAAGCAGCTATAAACAGTATTGTGTTTATTTCCTGTTTATAGCCTTTGCCTTAATTCATTATCTATGGTATGGCTGTGTGTGTGTATTGCAGATTTATTTGGACTTCTTATTGACAGTAAACTAAAGATGCATAGCACGTAGACTTAAGAAATGTTCTTTTTCAAGAAAAAAGTTAATTCACAATATCCTCAATACATGCAGGCAGATCTATTTCCATATAGAATGCAGGCTAGTCTCTGTTGTGGCTGGTAGACCAGAATTCCAATTCTGGGTTAGAGGTATGTTCACGGAAAAGGAAATTTGGTTTTTTGGGTGGAAAGCCAGGATGTGATTTCTGCATGCTTTTTTGTAATGTTTTTTCCACAATGCCTTCAGTAGAGAGAGTGTTTGAAAATGTAATTATGGTTCAGAACAGCTAAAATTACTGTGACTTGAGCTCTTCAGTTTTATGGGTGTTCTGCTTAGCGTTCATAGGGAATAAGGCATGGTCATTCAATGATAAGATGGTTTGTTTCTAAAACACAGGTTTTCAGTTTAAGTAACAGTCATTAATTGTTTAACTCGTTTTTCAGTAAGTTTAACATGCAAAGACAAAATGGGAATTGGAAGGAAAGGAACTCCCTGGACAAATAGAGGCAGGCAACCTTCTGCAGATAAGAAAGTGATTTTTTACTTAATGCTGTCAGTGATTAATCTGTCAGAGTTATCCTGTGCAGATTTACTGGGAGATGAAAATAAGGAACTGAAACAACAGGTTAAATGAGTCAACCCAAAGCAAATGTGGAGTAACTGCAGTTCTGATCAGGCTGCTGGCAGGAGAGTGCAGCACATGCCCTGCCAAGAGGGGCAGGTTTACCCTGAAGCCAACAAGTCCTTCACACTGCTCTGAATGTGTGCTGTAAAAGATGTGAGAAATGAAACCATATATGATACACGACAAACTACTGAGGCTGTGTTGTCTTATTCATCAGGATACTACTGTGTCTGTAAGCTTCCTGCAGTGTTCTTATTAAATTCTGGAAGAGAACTCTTCGTTGAGTAAATGGGAAGAGTGGATACATGAAGAAACTTCTGATGTGGTAGTTTTGCTAACATTGTTTGGAAGTAATGCTGGAGTAGTCAGACTTCAGTCAATTAATGCTGCTTTAACCAGGTTTCAACATGTGTCTGACTCCTGATTTTGTGCTTTATTTTATCTATGCATGATTAGATATCTCTAATTTGTTTTGTGCTTTACAGTTTAGCATCGTGTTTATTTCTACAACTGTATTGCAAAGAAGTTTGTGGGTTTTTTGACTTGTTTGCTAACTTTGGTTCCTGCCCCAACCCATGGTCCTAAGATGAATGTCATATGAAATGTAGTCACTGTTTCAGTTGGTTTATCTTTTGTATGATCCCATTTACTCAAATCACATTCTTTACCAAAAATTTTACTTAAAAAAATTTGGATTCTGTCATGATAAAACCTCTTATATTCTAAAAAATGCAGACAGAAAAAATGAATCTTACAAAAATTAATGGTTTAGGTTCTAGAAGCATCTACTCAATGATATGATGTGAGACATTGCTATGTCGATTTATCTTTGTGAATTACAGAGACTTGTGTGTATATACTCATACCCAATTGAGCTTGTTTATTGTTTTAGCACAGGAAATTCTGTTATACTGGAATACAATGTTTAGTTGAGGGCAATATATTGAAGTTACTGTTTGGGTTGTGAAGGCACAAGGAAAAGGGTTAAGTAGAAGAAAGGTCAATTTACTTGAATAACCTGGTGCCTTTCGGTATTGTGACTGCATTGTAGAAAACACATGTACAAAGACTTAAGTACATTGCAATCTTTCTAGTGAGAGTATGGACTGATAACAGTTCTTGTTAAAACAACCGTTTACTTTAAATAGGTGTGTAAGCCTCTGTAGGAAAACAGTGACTCTTTCATTAATAAACTGTCACTGTTAGCATTGGAAGGGCGAGTTAAAAATGTGATTGTCTTAAGAGCTTTCTAGCTTTCTGGTTTATACTTTGAAATTACCAATGTGAATTGCCTTTGTTTTGTTTAGCTTGAAATGGCTGTTAAATGCTGTCTGTTTCAGTTGTTCACATGTGAAATTTTATTTTTAATTGCTATCCAAAATGTAATGAATTTAATATGACTAGAGTCTTCCTTTTAAGTGTCTGAAATACTAAGTTGCTATGTTGTTAGCAATTATATAGCTGATCCATTTAAGTTCTGCATAAATTTATTAGAATACTTATTTTAAATTTTTGATGATTGAGTTCCCAAGGTTACTGAAATTCTGGGGCCAGTAAGAAGCAACACATTGCAAGATTTCTATAAGCCTGCCTTAACTAATAATTACGTGTTTGAAATCATTTTACCTGTTGGATATAGATGGTTTTGAGACCTGAACATAACTGTCTCAACTCAGGTAACTAATAGCAGAGGATAGGAGTAAGTCCAGCTGATCAATCAAGCTGCTGTATAATGTTTACCTGCTCCCATCTTCCCTAGGGCCCCAGGCTGAAATGCTGAGTTTTATTTAAATGAACTTAGTTGCTTTAAAAACAGAACCAAACCCCAAGATTACACTTTTGTGGCATTAAAGGCAGAGTTCTCAAAACTTGCTTGTTATGCATCAGAAAGTAATTATCTGTCATGTCTGTGAAATGGAAAATGAGAGTCACTTGAAGAAGGTGATAAAAGATCATAACAAAGAGAGACTGATTTCTCAGTATTCAAGACTGTAAACAGAGGGATTTCTTTAATTTCCTTTTCCTTGCTTTCCTAAAGGAAGGCTTTTCCCATACTGTGCTGAAACCCACTTCTTGCCTTTCTTTAAGCATCTGAACAGCAATTACAAAGTTCTTTATGGGAGAGCCCTCTAAAAGACAGACTTCAGACTTGCATACAGACTTGCATCCTTGCATCATTTCAGAATGAATCTGAAGAAAATATGTTTCTGCACGTAACTCTGACCCTTGACAGACTTCATTCCATTGCTGCAGAATAAGAAGTTCTTCAGCCTCCTTACTAAGGAAAGAAAGAATAAAAGCCATTTCAAGATCATTGAAAGCCTCCTTCTGACACTTGATTCCCTAACAGATCTTAAGGATAGCCATGAACATTTAAGTGTGTTCTGTTTTGAGCTTTGTGAACATCATTATTTTTCAGTGTCAAGATCAGAGAAAACTGTTGTCATACCACCTTCCCCTTCCTCCCATGCCTGGTGGTTTTTTGTTGGTGGGATTTTGAGTAGGTATTTAGACACATGGTTTAATAGCGTGCCACTTTTAGTGCCGTTTTCTTCTGTTCACTGTTCATTGCTCTGAATTTTTCTAAGTAGTTTGAATCTCATGTTGTCTTTTTAATATTTCATTTTCTGTAAATAATGTAGTAGATGGCTTTCATTTTGTGACTGGCTTCTCACGTCTTTAGTATTGAGGGGAGGAGGCAGTGGAAACAGTTGTTGTTCAAGTATGTTCTTCAAGGAATAAAAAATTGTTTTGTTTTAAGAATAGCAGGAATTTTTTACTCCCAGTTGAATGAGGGGAACTTCTAAGGAATAGATTGTTGATGTTATTTATAATGTAGTTTCTCAAGGACTGTCTGATGTGTGTATGTGTACATGTATGTGCACATGGAAACACACTGTTAGAGAAGCCTTTAATTATTTGTAAGTGTGGGTAAGAAATGACATTTTTAAACTACTGAAGCTGGAGTTAAATGCAAATGCATTTTAAGTCTGTAGTCTTTGAGTCCACGACGGTGCTTTTGACAATGTTACTCCGTATCTAAAAGCCTTGTTCATAAGGGTATACCGTAAGATGTAGGTATGTTTATATGTATGTTTAACATAGTTTATATAAAATAAATGTAAATTTTGTTTCTACGAACAATAAATGTTTTCATGAAATTTTTACTTATAAATAATTCAGTTATTTGATTCAGTAGTTATTAATGTTTGGTGTAATTTTCAGGGTAAAACAAAAGCTTTTTTCAAAACCTTTTGTGCGGGGAGTGGAAAGTGACAAGTTTTCTGTTTTCATACACAAGTTAACTACCTGAGGTAAGAGCAGGCTGGTTTTGCCTACTCTTTCATTAATAGTCAAGGTGCCCATGCTGTAAAATGTTACCTATACTTTATCTTTAATAGCGGGGGGGGGGGCGGTAATTTTTTCTTTTATAATCTGCATTTCTCCTCTGCTGCTCCTGTAGGTTTTTTCCCAAGGGTCTTTACCTGTGGTAAGACGTGCCTGTGCAGAAGCCTCCCCACCCACCTCTATGCCTTTCAGTCCAGACATGTTGCTGATATGCGCACACTGTTACAGTTGCAGGGGTTTGGCCTCTTCCCGCAGTACGAAGGTACAGGCATGCTCCTGTACGACGCTGCTCTTTTTAGTGAAGCACCAACACTACCCCAAAGGGATTCTTTATCTTCCCTGTTTGTCTTCCTTCTTTCGTCCCCTGCTCCTAAGCCCAAACCCGTAGCGGTGTGTGCGGGGAAGGCGGGCCAGGCAGAGAGGGTTGCCGGTGCATTTCCCGGTGGCTCTGAAAGCAGAGCCCCGGGGGTAGGGCAGGGCCGGCGCGGCTGCCTGGGGCCGTGCGCGGACGGGGCAGGTGCGGGGCAGGAATGCGCGGTTGGGTGCCTGTCCCGCCGCCCGGGAGCGCTCTCCATCCTCCCCCAGCGCCCAGCGAGGACGCGCCCCGTCCCCTCCCTGTGCCCGAGGAGTCGTGCCCCGAGAGGGAGGGAGCCAGCCCGCTCCCCGCCGAGGCTCCGCTCTCCGCCGCCCCTGCCCCCGCCGGGACCGCGGCGCGGCTCCGCTTCCTGCCGCCCTCCCCGCCCTCCTCTCCCGCCGGCCCGAGGCGGCGCAGCGGCTCTGGCGCAGTCTCGCGACACTTCCCGCAGCGCGGAGCCGGAGCCGCCGCTCGCCCCGGCAGCAGCAGCGGCAGCCGCGGCGGTCGCTGCCCGCGCCCGGGAGCCCGAGCCGCTCCCGCCCCGCGCCCCGCCGCGCTCACCGCCCGCCCCTCCCGCGGCTCGGCCGCACAGGCTCCTCCAGGCGCTCTCGCCCTGGGCTGCTTTTCCCGGCGGCAGCGGTGACCCAGGTGGCTGCGGGAGCTGAAGGCTGAGCCCCTTCTCTCGCCTGATTTCTGTACATTTCGTTTTTCTCACACACGCCGAGGGAGCCGCGGCGCAGGACGCAGGATGCAGCCCGGCTGCGGCGAGTGCTGAGCGCGGTGGCCGCCGGAGGAGGGAGCGGCTCTGTCAGCGCCTCCGCTCCGCGCGGCGGCGGCTCGGGCGGTCCCTCGCCCCCTTCCTTCGCCGTGGCCACCCGCCCCAAACTTTCAGCCTGTTGTCGCTGCCAGGCGAAGCCCAGCTCGACATAAATGGGTGAGTTCAGGCCGCCGAGCTGGAGGTCCGGGACCAGCTGGGGCTCCCTGCTTAGCCGGTGGGGTGCGTGTACCGCTGAGGGCGGCGGGAGGGAGGTGGCCGCCACCGGCCTCCGCTCCTTCGCTTCACGGCTTTTAACTTCTCCCCTCCCCCGGCCGAGGCAATAATTGTTTTCATGTGACAAGCGGAGAGGTCGGTGTTGGCGGCGGCGGGGGACGGCGGGGCGTGGGGTGGGAGTGGGCTCGGGGCTGCCGCTGTGGGTGCTCCCGAGCGGGGCTGACACGGGTACGAACCCTCCCCGTGCATCGGCTGCCCGGCCTCGCCGCCTTCCCGCCGGGCACGGCCCTCCCCGGGCGCTCTGGGGTGTGGTGGCACCGGGCCGGCCGGGCGGAGAGAAGAGACAGCTCCGCGCCGGGCGCGCAGGTTGCGCCCCGAGGGCTGCGGCGGGAGGGATGCGCTGCCCCTCACCGCCCCTCACCGCCCCTCACTGCCCCGCCGGGCGGGGGCGGGCGCCGGCGCCGCTGCGCGGGGTCGCGGGAGCGGCGGCGCGGGGGGCGGCCGCGCTTCGGCTGCCGCTGCCCGTGAGGTGTCACCCGCGCACTTCGGAAGAGGCTGCCCTGGCTGCCCGGCCGGGCTGGGCAGCGCCCGTTACCTGTGCAGGGGGCGGGGAGGAGGATGGGGATGAGTTTGTCCCATCACCCGGGCCAGGCGGCGGCAGCGGCGGTGCCGGGCGCGGGCTGAGCGATGCGCGCGGGGCGTCGCTGGAGCGCGGCTGCCCGCGGCTCGCTCTGCCCTGCGCGGTGCCCGGCGGAAAATGACGGATAGGCGGGAACAAAAGAAGCGGCAGCTGTCCGTGGGCAGCCTTGGTGCACAAACCGGCCGGCGTCTGGGGACAGCAGCGCATTTGCTCCGAAACAGCGGCTTTTGGATGTCCCCAGGCCCCCCGCTGCCCGCTTCGCTCACGGCGGCGGAAATGCGGTCGGACTGTGGGGGAACCTCAGAGCAGCGTCACCGAAACAACTGAATATAATGCGTGATGTGGGAGGACATTTTACACAATTTCACCTGTTGTAATACAGTGACGTTGGGAATATAGTAGGAAATAAATAGTCCCTTTGTTCTTTGAGAGATTAGTTTGCGGGGTGCTATGGGAGCGATGCGCAGCTGCTCTACCTGTATGTTACCAGATTAAGCACAAGCTTTTTGCTATCGACTTCCAGTTAGCTCTCCCGATCGGGCTGAGATGGGTTCATCCCTATGCAGCTCGCTCGGCTCTATTGATCCGGCTGAACTCCGCCGCTGCTGACGGCAGGCCGGCATCCCCGGCTGCCACGGGTAATTGGGGGCATTGCAAGAATTCTGGTAGGGTTGGTTTGCCGTCTCACTGACACAGCTCTCTTCTGTCTTCTGTCACAACAGACACGATTTTAAACATAGTGCTGCATTGAGGGGGTTTGCAACTGCTGAATGGAGCAGAATCTGTACTCAGTAGGGCATGTCATAGTACATAGTTTTTTTAAATTTATTTTTGTATTTATTTCTTACTAACTTTGTATTGTGATACAATAAGGCTTTTCTGATTTCAGTTTACTCCATAGTCCAATTATTAGCCTTCGTGGTTCAAAAGATTAGGTAAAGCAATAAAGAACCAACAAAGTAACTTGCATTGATAGAGCTCTAGGAAGGTTTTTAATACAGTAACTTGGTAGTAAAGGCCATATTTTTTCTTTTTTTCCCACCCATCCCTCTCCTGGGCAGTGATCCTACACATCTGGCTTCTTTAAAGCTCATTTGGATGATGACTTTCCCAAATCATCATGATTCAGTCATACTTTGCTTTGCAAAATGGGAGTGGAGGGAAGGTAGATATGATTTAATTGTTGTTCATATCTTTAAATGGTAAGTGATTCTCATAGTTTGCAAACAAATAGAAAAATTGTGCAAGGAGGTGAAGATATGCATAGTATGAAAGTAAAATCTTTCTAGGAGACATCAAATGAAAGCACTTTTATTAAATACATTTTTAACATAGTTAGCATTTTTGTAAGGTATCTCAGATGCAGAAGAGAATAGGTGAATTCTTTGTGTACTATACTCTCAGGATTCCTAGATTTGTTTTTAGATTAGTTGTAAGCCTTCTTATATTAATCATTTATATTTTCTCAGTGGCTCTGCAGAGTGTTTTAAGCCCAACCCTGTGCATATATTGGGTGTATGTTACACATACCTTTATACTGAGATTCAGTGCTTCTTTACAGCACACACCCCAAACCTTACAAGAAATACTTTGTGTAATTGATGTTTTATGAGCTCTTCTATGACATTATAGGCAGAGTACATTAAAATTAATTAATTTGCACTTGCAATGGACTTCTCAGGAGAGTTGAGTGAAATAATGATGTTAGTTCTCTACAACATAAAAAGTGGGGGGATAAGGCAAAGATCTTGAAGGTAATCATGAACGCAGTGAAACAAGCTTGGTCCCCCTCCTTAAATGTTTGAGAAATTAAGATGTGGTGTTTTGTGGAGATTTGTGTGTGGGAGAGCGTTGTTTGTTTGTTGTTGCTTTTGGGTTTGTTTTGTTCTGTTTTTATTTGGAAACTACTTAGGCTGGAGTATGGTCAGGAAACTCAGTCTCAACTGCGAGAGCATGGATGTCCACATATCAGACTGTCTTCCTGAAGTTGAAGGTGCAGAAAACAAAGTAGATGTGGGGAAACTTGGTTTGAAGTGTACTGCCTATCAAATTTAGAAAATGCAAGAGCAGAAGTGTGATTCTAGAAAGCAGTGTTTAACTACCATCATCACAAAGCAGCTGTGCAGCTCCTTCTGTCAGTCGAGACACACCTCCCAACTTCTGCAGTAAATGAAGGAAAATCCTTTCTTCTGCTGTGCAGTCTTTGCTCATGTTCAAAGCACAGCCAGTTTAGTGCATTAAATGAGGTGTGGGTCCTGTATAATAATGTTGCAATGAAACTATGCAGCTGAAACCTTCATCACAATGCTTAAACACCATCTTCATCAATTTCTTTTCATCTAAATGTATTTCAAGATACTGTTAAAGCTCTGCTGTTTGGAAAGGGGAAGAGAGGAAGCCCTGCTTTTGTTTATGTGAAATCACATTGATCACCTCTGCTGCCACCATAGTTGGGAGTTTGGATCCAGAGAGACTCTTGTGCCCTTTGAACCAGTTAGATTACTTCCACTGGCAGAATATTCTGTACTAGTTGCAATCCCTTTTTCTGTTTTTACTTTTCTTAATTTGTTTTTCATTTTCTAAATTCTCCTCTATCCCCTGCCCTCAGCTTTCCCCCCTTCTCTGTTTCTCTTTACATGTTTCAGAGATGCTGCTTCCTCTGCCCTCCTCTTTCTCATTGCAGCATCAACAGAGGGAGTGCTCTGAGCACATTTCTTGCGTGTGGGGCCAGGCTGACCTCCAGCACCAGAGCTGTGCCCCATCTAAACTTCTGCTTGGCCCCATGCTGACACCTGGAGTGTGCTCACTGCAGCAGGAGCCCTGGGGAGTGCAACTCCCTACTCTCCCATCTAAAATAATGCATTTTTGAGGCCTGAGCTTAGCAGAAGTTGCACACAGAAGATAGTAGGTGTGCTTGTGGTTGCCTTTCCAAAATGGTGGAGATATTGGAATTTTTCAATAGAATAGCTGTAAGATTTCAAAAATAGAAATAGTATTTGCCATTTTAGTCATCCTTGAAGGCAGTTTAACAGTTTCAGCTGAATAAAGAAAAGTAATCAGAAAGATGATTATCATGACTTTTTTCACTTGGATTTCTTTTTAAAAATAAGGTTTTAAGCAACTGTAAAGTGGCTTTATAGGAAAAAAAATGGTGTAAAAATCCTTCCGAGTTGTAAAAAGTCTTTAGTCTCCTCATAATGGTGTTACTGATTGTAATTCTTTTGTGGTCATTAGTAGATTTCTTTCTCACAAGAAGGTAGCTACACTGGAGCTGTTCAGGATCAGATGTCTAGTGGTTTGGTGGCATTATACAGCCTGTGAATGGCTTATGATCTGAGTTCTGGAGTTTTCATAAACCTTAATAAAATATTTTGGTAACCTGTATTAAGTTTCATTTAAAAATAGCTGGTGTGAAGTTTTCTTTTCTTAGAAATCAAGAGATAATGACATTCCTGTAATAAAAAGTTATCAGAGCTGCCTTCTATATGGATCAAGATAGGCGTTGGAAATCAAGAAATATAAAATATGTGAATATGTGTGTATATGTAAAAGATTATGAAAATATTTTATTATTATAGCATCTCTTCTGCTTGGTCCTTTGCAGTAGCTCTTCCTTCCTCACACTCTCTATTAGAATTTTTTTATATTAAGTGTTGCTTTTAGCTCATGAAGTGTGATAAAGAACATAATACTAAAATAGATGGTTTCTTAAAAGAGCAGAATTCTTGCTTGTTTTTGTGCTAATCAAAGACTCGTATGTAGAAAATTACAATAGAGCTGCTAGAAAAGGGTTTTTTTTCCTGCCTGGGTTTAAGGAAGTAATATAATGAGCATGTAATAATAACAATGTAATGTAATAATGTAATATTGAGAAGCAGTTTTGTTTTGATATGAATGCTGAGTGCATACATATTTCTGTTTAAACTGCTACTAATGTAATATATACGATATATCTCTGATGTTTAAGATTGCTTATTTTGTAATTGTTACTCACTGGATGTTAGAGGGTTCTTTAAGAATACTGCTGGTATATCAGAATTTTTATAGAATATCAGTGTTGGCCTTGTAGATAATGCATTGACTCCTTCCCTGCTTATAGGGGAAGGGTTGCATGTGTTAGGAGGAGAAAAAGGAGAGCTTGGAAACATGAAATCAGCAGCTGAAATTTCAGGTCTGATGTGTTAGAGGTCACTGACTGACGTGCTGCAAGCAGGTTAGCCCTGACGAGATCAAAGGAGTGAAAACAGCTGCAGAGATGGTATCTGTTGTTTTGCTCTGATCCTGCTGGTATAAGAGCTAGCTTATAAAAAAAAGATGATGGATTTTGTATGGTTCCTATCTGTGTGGTTTTTAAAATCCTGGATCAGGGAGTGGATGTTTTCCCTTGATGCAAAAGCAGGAAGTAGCTGCAGGCCATCTCTGCATTCTGTACACTGAGGAATGATGAAAGAATATATTAGGGGGAGGGGAATGATAGAGGAGGTGAGTATCAAGATTCAGTAATTCAGCTAATGTAAAAGTAATTGCTGATAGTCTGCTTCACACTGAGAGGAAACACAATAAAAGCTTGAAGTCCCTATGTGTGAGAGAATATGCAAATACTGCAGTTCAGTAGTCACGGATTGTATTGTCAAATGAAGTTGTCTTTCCCCTCCTTTTTATTATTGATAACTGAGAAGCATCAGTAGAAAGCAACTCTTGAGAATGCAGTGGTAAATCCACATAAAAGCTGTGTGGTGAGATGACTGTTGCAAGGTCTTGGCTATGCTTTGTTCCTAACATAACTTTGCCTTAGAGAATGGAGCATTCTGGAGGACAAGCAGTGAAAGGGGAAAGGATGTCTTTGTTCCCAGTCTTACAGCAGTTTGTATTACAGTGGGAGTGTTGCTGAGAATTTGTGCTTCTGATTTAGTATGAAGAATTGTGTGGATTTGTGGATCAGAAATTATGTCTGTGCTGAAAAAAATCTCTTTAGCAACAAAGATAATGTATTATAGAAAGCTGAGCATTTATACAAGAAAAATATCCCTAACTTCTGATTAATCTGTAGTGTCAGTATAAAGAAGTGTCTTTTGAACTTTGCCTTTGAATTTCATTAGAAGTATTGTACAGAAGGAAAAAGTTCCTCTTTACCTCATTCTCTGTCTTTCATACTGTGCAGCTAAATCACTTCTGACAATTGAAACCTGCTCACACCAAAACCAGTGTAAGTCTATTCATTTATTCAAAGATCAAAGTCAGTATTGGTGCACAGCTCCCCGGGGAACTAATGCTTTTTTGTAAATGTCAATATAGATGCATTGCATGTGTTGCAAGTCAAGGCCCAATTAGACTAGATCTAGGTCTTTAAAGGTCCCTTCCAACCCAAAGCATTCAAAATGATTTATCAATATTTAATTAGCTTTCAGTGGTCATACTGATTATATTTAAAAATTAAGTGGTTTATGTCCCACGGGTAATTTGTATTAATGAATCTGTGACTTACTTTTAAGAAACCCAACTCACCTAAGACAAACAAAAAAATAATTCCTGCAAAATAGGAATACTCATAACATGTTGTATTCTCTACTTGTAATTCCCAGGAACTTGCTTGTTACCTTAAAAAACAATATATTTGTGCTTTTTATTGATAACAAGGTTTCAAGCACACACACAAAAGTCACTGCAGGGTGTTTTCTTGCTTGTTTTAGGTTGGTTTTGTGGGAAGAAGTTCTTGGAGGTCAGTGCAACTGCTGGTGCTGTATGGACTACTTGTGTCAGCCTGGCTCTCTTTCTATGTAGCCCTGTCTTTTCCCATGAGCTGGACTTATAAAGGCTTTCATTAAGGGTAGCAGCAGTAACAGAAAATAAGTGTGCACATACAGAACTTTTCATTTTTGAGCCAATTGTAAAACTATTATTTGAGAACTTTCGTGTCAGGTTAAAGTTAAGTATGTTCTCTATCTATGGTTGCTGATTCATCCTCATCACTGGCAAAAAAGCATTTTTCATACTCTGGTTACTTGGCAGAGTGGATTTTTTATTTCTGATAGGCTTGTGTAGCATTGAAAATTTTCTGTCCGTGTGACAGATATAAAACTGGCAAGCAGCAAGATCTCAGCTTAATTTTTCAGTGTTTTTCTCATTCCTGCTGTTTTTTCTGTGAGGTCTCACTGAGCTTTTATTGAGCTGTTAGTGCTCCTTTATTTCCTACTGTCAAAGGGCACACCAGATTCCAAACTGTGCCTAGAAAAATATGCCTTTATTTAGAGTTTTTGTTATGGCAGGGTTTAAAACACTTCTTTGCTGTTAAATTTGGACCACTTATAAAAAATGTTTTAGCTTTGGCCTTGTGTTTCCAAATGTAGGGATTAGTGGCTTGCTTTGGAAGAGAAGTGATGCTTATTTATAAACAGTATTTGAATGTTGATAAAGATTGACTACTGCAGTACTTTTCTTTTTTGTTATTCATGTCTTATGAACATTTCTTTATTGTAATCAACAGCTTTATGGAAAAATAGCATATCAAAACATTTTACTCTAGACAAGACACCTGAATTTCCCATTAAATAGACCAGTATTATAGTTCATTTTCATTGAATACAACTATCAACTTTTCTGCTTAAATGATCACATTAAAGAAACCCTCAAAAGCTTACGCAAGGCAGCCAAAATACCTCAGACAACTACAAAAAAAAAAAAAAAAAAAAAAATTCTAACCCTAAAGGAACCTGACTTTGTTCCCATCAGAGTTTAAATGGCTGGGTGAAAGGAAGGGAAGGAGAAATGAGTTCCAGTAAAGGCTGAGTTTGAGAGCCTTGCCTTGGATGCACAATCCAGCAGTTTGTGGCAATGGGAATTCTTGAACAGCTGAGAGTGAGCAGCAGTGCTCCCAGGCAGGTCCTGCTAGCAGGGAAGACAAATTTGCTCCATGTGAAGTCAGGCCCAGTAGTAAGAAATGCTTGTAATTTCACTTGTTAATAAAATGAAAAATTACATTAGTTCCAGGAGAGTAAAAAAAGTGTCTACAAATTTATAAATCCTCATGATATTAAAGATATTTTTGATGGCATGAGCTACACCTTATTATTGATTTTAATTTTTGTTCAGAGAAACACTAGGGTCCCAACAGTTGTGGAGAACACCAGCTTGAAAGCTTACAAGCTTTTCTTATATCTGTATTTTTAGATTGCATGTGGGAAAGAAAAGGTTAATCACTATGCAATCTTGAAATCTAGATTTGGTTCAGACTTAAATACTGGTACTGAAGTGAAACATTTAAACCTCTTCAACTAGTAGATTTGATACACTTCTGTACTTTTGTTGCATGTTTAATGTAAATGGTAACATTTAAGTTTTATCTCATTTTAAGGTTCTAAGCCATTTGCTGAGCCCAGTTGATCATGTAACTAGTTCAGTTGTTAATCTCAGTCTGGTATGAGATTACTTTTAATCTTGATTAATTGTTAATTGCTGTATCCTTAGTGCTGGAAATGTGTTCTTTGTAGCTATTTTTGTTAGTAACTTGAACAACAAAGTTAATTTTCCAGGTGACAAAAAAACTGAGTATTTTGTGGATTTTGTTGGCTTTTAACTAGTTAGCTTATAGATTTGACCAGCTCCTCAGTTGCTTCTTTCTTTGTGGCTTCTTTCTCTGTAGGTCTGGTAGATCACAGTGGGTTAAATTTCTCTATCTGTGTAGAACTGCTCCAACATCATAGAGGTAACATGTGGTTAATCAAGGGATTTGTGTGTACAGTTAATCCAGGCTATTTTATTGATGGGAGGTTTGCTTAATAAGCAAAATCCTTCTTTGACTTCTTCCTTACTTGACTAAATGTGTGATGAAAAGAGATTTATCCTTGAACAGCCAACTAATTTGTATGAGTAAGATCAGCTCTTTCTGTTGCTAGAAACAACCTTTCAACTGGGAGAGAAATCTTCCTGCTGCTGTTGCTGTCATCTTTGGTTATGATTGTTTTTAATGTTAATCTTCCTGGACAGCTGCTATTTCCTCCTCCATCCAGTAATCTTTTTTAAATTGTGAAAGATCTATATTTTCCTTGAAACTCAATACAAAAACCCCTTGTATCTGCTGATCATTTCATTCATCAAATACCTTTATTTAGCTTCATTTGAAAAAAGTAGAAATACACTTGTCAGTTTTCCTTTGGCCACTGAGGTCAGTTTGAATGGTCTTTGTTCTGTCAGCTCATACTGCCCTTCCGAATTGCTCACTTTGATTTGCATTAACCATGCTACTTATTTTAAAGGCTACAATTTCTGTGTATGAAGCACCTATAAATAGTGCTTTTGATTAGCTGACATCTCAATTATCTGACTGTGGTTTGTGGAAGATTAAGATAAGATACTGTTAAGTTCATGATGAACTATCTTCTGACAATTCAAAAGTGTCTGCACAGGTTTTGGAGTCTTGAGACATCTATTAATATGTATTCCTCTGCAGTGTATTTGATAGTTTGTTCACAGTTGTGGAGAAAACATTCCTGTTTGCTCCTGTGTGTTTCTCATTCCTTCACCTCATTCTGTCAGAAAGCAGTTGCACCTCTTCTCATCACTTACAGAAGTACATGTATGCTTCTTTCCCTTTGTGAGTTGTGCTGTTTTGTTGCTTTGGGTTCATGTGTTGTGGTGGTTTTTGATTGTTGGGGTGGCTTTGGTTTTTTATTTTTTTCTTTTTAAAAAAAATAAATTTTTTTTAGAAAGAAAAATTACATTACAGTTTCTCAACTGTTTTTCAGGAAAGATGCTCTTCAGCCTTGTGGGTTTTTTTGGGTTTTTTTTGTCTGTTCACATGCCTGATGCTCTGTCATCCCATCTTTTCATATGCACTCTCTTCAATCCCTTTCCTTCCTGACATCATATTTATGGGATTCCAGCCAAAACTTTCTTATGTATTTCACTTAAAGAGTCTCAAAATTCCCTAAGTTAAGATGCAAAGATATACAGAATTTTGGAGACAATCTGGTGTAGAATACAGTACAATTGTAGTTGATCCTTTATGCATTTTATTTGAATTTAGGGACAGAAGAAACCTTTGGCTGGAATCCCATAAATATGATGTCAGGAAGGAAAGGCATTGACTGTCTTTTAGAGACTATTGCTTTAATCTGCAAAGTTTTTAAGACTTGAAATCAAACCTGGAATAATGCTGAGGTGTGTGTTGCATATTGTGTTTTGCCAGAAATGTTTTTGATATTTTCTGATGGAAGAGTGGTGCCTCTGGTATGTGGAGTAAAACAGGTTATGGAAGTTGGCAAAGCCAAATACTGAAATTCCATTTTTTTTTTAATTTGGAGAACTTTTAAGCAGGATGATGCTATTTTAAGTAGAATTTCAGTTCCTGTCTGCTCAAGTCTGTCAGTGTCTCTCTTGAAACAAAACCAAGGAACTGATGTAAATGCAGCCTTGTAGGCAGAGCAATGGAATGTAAGAAACACTCTTTGCCTCTCCAGATCCTCTGAAATCTACAATTAGTTTTGACTTCTGCTTTCCTTAACTCTTAAGAGCTTGTACCAGTCAAAACCAGGGAAGGTCATTAGAAGATTCTTTTAGGGGATGGAGTCCAGGAACCTTTTTTTTAGATGGAAAAGTAGAGCTTTGTCCTTAGCCTTGGAAGAAGTGCTCAAGGTAGAACACATTCAGTGACCACCTTATTTCTGTCCTCTCTAGTTCTCTTGGTTGCATGTTTTAACCTGCCTGTTGCCTCCTGGATGCTGTAGAAAGATTCTGTGCCAGCACCTGAGGAAGTTCTGCTTGTCTTGAGGAGAAATTGTCTTGTTACTTCTTTGGCTACACGCTTTGCTCTGTTCCAGACAGTGCCAGTGTTGCAGGAGGATGAGATGAGGAGGCTGTCAGAAGAATAATTGATTATAAAACAATAGGGTTTATTGCCTCTGTTTGTTTCCATGGGTTCCACAAAGCTCCATCCTGCTTTCTCCCCCTTTTCCCTCATGCTCGGAGCAGCAATGGGTTCTTCTGTCTAAATGCTGACTGTTGTTTGTGCTTTCACTCTGTGTGCAGCTCGGCTGAGCATTCCCATTCAACCAGCACAGAGTGGCTCAGATTCCCTTTTGGAACAACGCTGTCATCAGGTCACAAGCTGTTCTGGCTCACAATGAAAGCCAGGGATGAGCTTTCAGATGTATTTCTTTGGCTTGCATCAGGTTTTGCTATCAGGATTGTTCTTCTGAGGAGGAGCTCTGTGTAGTGTCTCCCATTTGGAGGTTTGTTCTCATCATAAAAGAGGATCCCTTGGAAGGAAATGAGTGTTTTTTCAGGTGAAGACTGCTTGAGACCTTTAACCTGCTACCAGATATATCTGTTCAAAGAGCTGTGTCTTCTACTTGCAGCATAATCTCTGCTTTCTGAAAGGCTTTGTCTTTTTCAAAATAAAGATAATTTCTCAAAGAGAAAATAAAACAAAAAAATGTTTATGCAAGTTACTCATTGCCCAGGCTTGTGATGGACACATGGAATTTTGAAAAGCACCATTAAAAAAAAAAAAGCAGCAAATGTCTCTGATGTGGATTTTTGTTCATAAAAGGAAAAAAAAAAAAAGTGATAGTTTGAGAATTCCATTTATTGTGACATCCAAAAACGTTACCTAGAGAAACTGTTTTGAGCTGAGAAAACAGAGGCATTAAAGATACCATGAAAAACTTACTAGTCCAGAACTGCATCCTGAAAACTAAAATTGAAATTTGAAAGTTTTTTGATGCACAGAAGCTGACACATTATCTGATATAATAGTGAAGTTTATTTGCCCAAAGATTGTCTGGAACTTGTGTATTCATATATGCACTAATTTCTAGAACAGCATTCTAAAACAGCATCCTATTGTTCTTACCACAGTTTGAAGGAGAATAAAAGAACCCGGTGTTAAAAGAGAAGATGCTAAGGGTCATGAGCAGCAGTTGGATGAAATTGCTTTATTAATCAAGAAAATATTATATTGATACGTTTTTAAAGGTGTTCTTTTAACCATGTGTCCTTTCTCCGAATATTCCCACCCTACCTGCCATTGGTACTCACATAATTGAGGAAGTTTGTGGTTTTACCACCTTAGGTGGTTGTTGGCTTTTCTTTCAGTGTGGTGTAGAGGTTTAGTGGAGATGCCTTGATGCTGCCATGTAAATGTTGTATTGGACCATAGTGATGAAATGCAAATTTCCCATCATCCAAGCTCTTGTACTTGGGGCTGTGAGCCCCAGCACACACACACACAGAAGATACAACTCCTCTAATGCCCAATAGTCCATTGCATATGAAAGCACAATAGTTGTGTCCTTTAATTTCACTTATAAATTATGAAGCTGCTGAGAAATTCCATACTGGGCCTGACATTCCTCTGAATGTGAAGTTCTGTAGCTTGAAATGCTTGGATTTATGTAAGAGGTTAGAAAGAAAAAAGCTGATTATTCCTTCTTTCCATCCAGCCCAGCTCCTTGCTGTTGTACAGCACACACCTTTGTGACAGTTTATAATGCATCAGTTAAAACACAGCAGGTTTGTAGTCCTAGCATTTGACAGGTAGACTCAGAAAAGTTGCTGCTGGGGTAAATATTTTACAACTGCTGTCTTAAAAATGAGAGAATTCCATTAAACTAAGGCAAAACAACATAACTTTGAAACTGTTATAAGACACCATGTTTGTCTGCAGCTGGCATCACACTGCAAAAGGCTGTAGCATAGTCTGAGGATTTTGGCTATATCAGGCTACTGCTGCCAGCAATCTCTTCTTGCAGAAATTGCCACTTCCAAAAGCAAGAATACCTCAACAGGATGTATCTGTGCACCACTTTTCAGTCTGGTTACTTAATGTAACACCATTTTTATGAGCACTTCCAGCAAATGTGGCTAAGATGCAGAGGAGTATGTTGTATTCTCCCCATCCTCCTCCTGTGCAAAAGGGTTGCTACTTTTGGCAAAGACGTGTGGTGATAGTAACAGCTTAGGCATCTAGTGAAATCTTCCAAGCTCCTCTGAGATCATATTCATAATTACATTCATGCTTCTCATCTGATGTTAATGAGACGAGGTGGATGTTGCCGGTGTAGAAGCTCAGAGCTTCTACACAAATGCTGTGCATTGCACAATATGAAGACTGTGAACCACTTGTTGACTACAATCTCTGCTCATCTTCCTGAGGGTTAAATGATGCTACATCATCTCTGAAAAGGTGGTTATTCCTTGTCTTTTAAATTTTTTATTCATTTGTCTTCCCATCTCAGTACCATCCATCGGCATCTATAAGTATTATGAAGGCAACTTTGGAACTAGAATACGGGGTTAATACTTCTGAGTAATTTAACACAGCACTTATTTTCATGGCATCAGCTTTTCTATCCTGTTTGCTTTATATGGTGATACGTTACTTTGGTAGCAGTTGTCATTAATTTAGCCAAGTGGTAGTTTTATAAATAGTTCTTGGTGTATTTAGCTGTAATCTCTCCCCTTTTTGTTCTGAAGAAGTAACTCATATCCTTCCTATATACTCTCAGTTGTCTGAGAATGAGCTTTAGAAAACTGCAAGAGTAAAGATGCATTACTAACAATTTTGTATGAAGATATAGTTTGTCAAATGGGACTTATTTGTCTTTTTTTACCTTAAGTACTCTTCTCCTTTTCTATTTTTCTCAGCAATGGGTACAATAATTTACATTCTTCAGAACTGTGAATTGTTTTTATGGATATTGGAGGAGGCAGGAACTCATGGTAAGATGATGATGTTAAATGTTTTTCTCTGAAACTAATGTCTTCTATTTCTTCCAAATGGATCCTTGTGTGCATTAGTTTCTGATGGGAAGAGCACTTCCAAAGGTGAACAGTTCTCAAGACAGCTTTGCCTCTGAGCACTACATTTCTTTAGTTACATGTTAACACAATGCACGTTGTCTGCAAATTTGACAATGTGAATATAAAGTAGGTTTGTTTGTGCATGCTGTGTACACTGGGAACATCTGCTGTAGTTGAGAGGCACTCTGGTTGATAGAACCAATGAATTACAGTAAAATTAGTCTCTTTCAGTAGCAAAAATGTGATTTGACTAGTTTGTTGTCCAAGGCAGAAGGACCATTTTACCCACAGGAAAAGATCAATTAATTTATAGGATAGACGTGTTTCCTCTGACAGCCACTTGAATGCCAAAGATTACCTATGCAATCTCAGTCTTTCTAAACAGTTAAGAGACTCATCTGAATAAAATCTAATATGTATTGTTGGATCCAAAGTGGTATTAAGAGGGACTATAGATGTAACTGCTGCCACCTAGAACTACCACAGTGACCTTTCCTTGCTGACTCCATAGTTACATGTGCATGGTTTCTGGTGTTCAGATGTGCTTTGGCATATTGCATAAAAAGTTTGGATCAGAGATATGGTGTGACACTATAAATTCACTTAGAGGCAGCTACTATGATAGGCTTAAGAAAAAATTAAATCCATAGTGTGTTTTAGAAATACCTACCTGAAGTTGTTCACCACAGACTTGCTATGAGATGTATATTTTATGTGAAAAGGCCCCATAAATACAAAAATACAAGCACACTGACTTGCTGTTGTTCTTTACCTGACTGTAAATGTGAGATTTTTTTGATGGATTGTGGTCATACCAAGTGGCTTAGCTGAAATACAAAGTATTTCTTGTCCTACTGGTGATTTCCACTCGAATAACTGTGTGTTTGTTTGTTTTAAAAACTGGAACCAAGCATACCTCTTTGAAAAAGAGAAAACTAGCTCTCTTCTTTTCTTGGAGGACAGCTCAGGTGTTCTGTCAGCTGGAGTGGCTTCAGCTCTGCTGCTGCCCAGAGAAGAGTCACATCAGGACAGTGCCAGGCCAGGTGTTCACTGTCCTCCAGATTAGGTTTTGGCTGGGGTCCTCTGGCAATTCCTCTGTTTCTGTGCCTGTGTGTGAATGTGAATTCACACCATGAGGATGAGACTTCCCCTCAAGCGCTCCCCATCTGTCCTGAGCGCTCTGTGGCTGCCTGTGGTGTCCCCAGGGTGCAGACTGGCTGAGGATTTGTGGCTGTAACAAGAAAGGACCCTGGGCAATATGATTTAGGTGGTCCCTTCTGTGGCTGCTCTGCCCTTTGAGGAGTGATGCAGTGAAGGTACTATTCTGGGACTATGACCTTTAGCTCCCCCCCATTGTTTGCAAAGGGGAAATAGGAAAATATAATGTAAACTGAAGGCTGTTGTTTAAGTGGAGGAGTTGCTGTTTATCATGTAGCATGGATTTAACATCTTGAAGATTAAATAGTACTGCTTTTCCTTCTGATATTGATTTTTCCTTCCCCTTCTGCTTTTATTTTTAATGAAGTGAAATCCTTGCAAATACTTTTAGCAGGGAGCATTATTCCTGATAGTGTTGCAAAAGAAAAATGTTACAATGGAGCAAAGTTTGGAATTAATTTTTCAAGGAAATAATAGATCTTGCTTGCAATCAAGTAGATACAAAAAGTTGAAGTTATTTTTTGTGCCACAGACATGCTACAAAACTAACAGCTCAAGCTCTCTTAAAAATCCCAGTTGTAATTTACATTTAAGCTGTAAAGTTAGAGGTATATTGGTATTTAACCAATTATTTTACGAGGCATTTCCATTTTGGTAGAATGATGACTCTGAGGCCTGTTCAGTGACTCATTCCTTCATCTCATATTATAAATGACATTGAGAGAGTTGAGTCTTTATAAACTATAGATTATTTTGTTATCTGGTAGAAGAGACACGTCAGACTTTATATGAATCTGTTTTCCTTCTCTTCTGTCAATCCTATTTGTACCACAGCATCCTTCACGTGACTGGCCTGCCAGCTGCTCATTGTTCTTAGAGTGAAGAAAACAGTGGCCTTGTAGGTGATATTTGATCTTCAGACCTGGCCCTCCAGTCTAGTTTATGAAACCAGCATTATTGAATGTAATGTAGTTTGGGTTTTGGTTGGGATTTTTTTTGTTGTGCACTTTCTTTTCCCCTGGGTCTTTCTTTCTTTTTTTTTTTTTTTCTCTCTTTCTTTCTTTCTTTCTTTGAAGTTCAGATTGTAAGTCAGTCTTGCTTTGCTGTTTGGTCTAATTAAAGGTACTAATTTTTTCTCTCCTGGTGGTTTCTAATATTTCACTAAGAATTTATTGCAACCTGTCATATAGCAAAAAAAAAAAGTGGTTTTTTTTTTTTTTTTTTTTTTTTTTTTTTAAGTATGCCCATAAGCTCTGAAAGTGTTCTGGGCTCACAAGTTTGTACCCATGTGTCTTAGAACAGCACATTTGAAGAAGACCTTGTCTGTAAAGTTAAGGCAGATGGAATTCCATGGTCAGATTTTTAACCTGTTATGTTATCTTCATGCAAAAGTGTGATGCACTCTCTTCTGAGGAAATGTAATTTGAGCTTTAACTGAAAGCTTGAATGCAGAATATTTGCAGGTATTCTGTCTGGTTTCTGTTCTGTTTTTTTTGGGTAAGCCAATGCAAAAAGCATGTTTATCCTTCACATGAAGCTGAGTGACTTAGAAAATCAAAACCATAAAACTTACAGCTCTTAACTCCTTGACTGCCTTGTCTAACTGTATTTACTCACTTTAATGTCTACATTTGGGTGTGAAACCAGACTGCTGCAGAAGGTGGTGCTGCCATATGGATGCTGTTACTTGGGTGGAATAGTGCCAAAGAGGTTAATAACATTTCCATTGTGCCTACACACTTCAGATGTCTCACAAGAAACTGATTTAATATCATAGTTTTTGTTGCACAGTAGCAAATCTCTGTTTCTTTTCTTTATTATTTCTTGCTTGGAAAGGCACTGCACAATAACTAAAAACAGAATAAACAGTAGACATTTCTCTCTTCAAGTATTGGTAGCATTATTAAAGAAATTCTGACTAGGTCAGTTTAAGAGATTGTAATAAAAAATGTGGCAAGGAAACAAACTAAACAGTGAGAAAAATATTTGTAATTATCAACAAAATAATTTCACCTGTATGTGCAAGACTAATTTGCGGAATGAATGGTAGGACCAGTTAAACATTTAATCAACAGTTTTTTTTCTAGATGTTCTTTTTAAAAATACAGCTGTTAGGTTACATTTTAATGCCTGGTTCATATCATTAGCAATTCAAATTGTGTATTTTAAATCCAAACCACTAAGCATTAAATTAAAAAAATCTTTGTCCCTGACATTGCAGTAATGAGTTGTACTGTGCCAGTCTCCAGCAGGGCCTTAATAACTAGCTTTGATTCTATTTCATGAGTTTTTATGTTACAGTTTGGATTGATGCTAATATAAGACTAGGAATAGCTGATTTTGTTGGCATGCCTTTTTCTAACAGAAAGGGTAGCTAGAGTTTGCTGGCTGGGGCAGGTTTGACTTTCAGGCATCATGGGGTACAATAATTTGAAGAAAATTTCTCTAAAAGAGAAACCAGATCTGCCTATCCCAGTTTTGCCATTTTATTTTTCTCTTGACTTAAAATGGATTTGAGTTTTGGCTGTTAATACAACAATCTGTTTACCTTGGCAGAGCTGAGCCTAAGACCAACCTTTGTTGGTTAACAAATAAAATTAATATTAGCTCACTGTCCGTGGAGTGTTTTCTCAAATCGTGAATCATTGTGCAAACTGGGACATAGTTTTAATCCAGTTCCTGAGGAGAAATCTAGCACAGCACTTCAGGAATCAGGTATGTTATACTTACAGATGTGAAGCACAACTCTGATCTGCTTTTTCGTAACAAACTTGGATCAGCATTTTCTGAAATATCAATCCAGCTTCCAAGTTTCACCTCAAAAGAAACAAAAAATACCAAGTTTGACTGAATTAACTTTTCAAAACAAAGTTTGAGGAGGTGCTGTGATTTAGCATGCTTTAGAAAATGAGTTTGATTTAAAAACTGCAACTGCAAGAACCTATAAACTCTAGAGTACTTTTGGCTGTCATGTGCTCTTCAAATTTCAGTACTGTGATAAATGAGAATTTTGAGTGATGTCAGAAGTACCCTCCCATCAGTTTGTCACAATTCTGCAGGTTTGTTAGATGTACTCTTCTTTCTCCTTCCAAACTGCCCTTTTAGCTTCCTTTGAAGAGTTTATAAACATCTTGATTGTGTGGTCTTACTTTGGTGACTCATATGTCTCTGCTTACATGCACTTATGTTACAGTAATCAAATTCTCTGAGAGAAGGCAGCTTTTAAAATTATTTGTATGTGTTTTTTAATAAGTGGAAACTTTTATAGACAGAGCAAAGCCTGAACAGTGAAGGGTTGGGGTTTTCTGTTTGTTTAAACAAACCTTCAGTAAAACAACAGTGATTGAACAGCTGCAGCTGTCTGTATGTGAATTAGTGCAAACTTCAGAGAGACAACTCCAGTGCCTCCAGTCTACCCAAGGCACTGTAGAGTCAGGTCAACAGCCTCATTCTACCTTTTGGTGCCCCAATTTAAGAGAGAGAACATAATTAATAAGAAAACTGTCATTAATAATGTCATTTTTGCAGCCTTCTTAAGGGAAAACTACAAGAACAGCAACAAACTCTAGAACTCTTGAAAAATATGGGACTTACAGAGTGGGAGAGTTTGTCCTCCTTCATTATGTCTCGCTGCAGTCTGAATGTTGAGGAGTGTTTGAAAAATCAGTAGTTGGAGCCAGCCTGAATCCCTGCTGCATTGCCATCTCCTCCTTACAGCTCTCTACCCACCTTCTAGCTGCTTAGGAAGAGCAAGGCAGTATGTAATTGCAAAATCAGAATAAGATTTTAAAGCTTCCTAAGTAGGGAGGAGAAATGACTTGACACGTGCAAAAAGCTTTGAGTCCTAAAAGCAAGTACATCCTAGTAGGCTGCTTAAAAATGAAGATACAGGACCTTGCTTTCAAAAGATCTTTCCTGGGGTTCAACCAAACTGGAAATACCCTGCTGAATAGTCCAAATTTTTGCCTTTTCTGAGCCACAGCCCTGTTATGTTCTGTGGAGATAAAATTTTTCATTGATGTGTGTACCTTGCTACCACTGCTTGAATCCAGTAGTCTTTGGAGAGCTATTGTGTAAATACAGCTTCTGATCCAAATGCACTGGTTGGTCTGGGGTAAACTGTATGTATGTGTGTGTGTATATATATATATATATACACACACACATATACACACGCGCGCACACACACACACACATATATATGGATAATATTGATGCTAATTTAGGGACTCTAGTTCATATATTAGAAATATGTGTAAAAATTTGTTAGTTGGCTGAACTCAGAGGGTTGGGCTTTCCAGACCTTCAGGTCCCTATGGTTTCGAGGGCCCAAACCCACAACTTTCCTGAAAGAAGGGCAGATGAAGTCTGTGCCTCTTAGGGTGGATTTAGAGACTCCCAGAATGGCAAGCCTGAAAACCTGAAGTTTAAAACTTCTGATGACAGAAGGAAGGTTCCTGCTACAGCTCAAGATCTGCAGTTAGAGAACAGATTGAATGCTTTTGTAGGTGATGGGGGTCTTGGTGCTCAGTCCAGTGAAGCACCCAAGCTGGTAAATCTGAGCCATGCAGAAGCACCAGGAGAAAGTGGGAAGTGGTAACAGTAGGGAAATTCCCTGCTGCAAGTGTTTGAGACTCTCATCTGCTGACCTGACCTGACCTGACCTGTCATCTAGAGAGACTTGTTGACTCTGGATCTGGAACACTGTGGTAAGACTGCCAAAGCTTCTCTGGCTTCACGCTACTACTCCCTGCTGCTCTCCCGTGCAGGTTTCAATGATATCACCTGAAGGGATCTTAAATTATCAGCTGTGACTGTATAGTTCTGGGGTGATGACCAAGAGTGTGGGAGCCTGGGTGGATTCTCCTTGATCCTTTGGGTTAGAGCAAAGTGCTCTAACTGAGCATTTTGATGAGTGGAGAGATCCTGTGAGTAAGCTGGTTACACAGATGGTTGGTGTCAGCAACAGAATTCTAGTTTTGTGATCATGAGGGTCTTTTTGAGGATTGCTTGGAAGAGATGGGATTCACCTGATTAAAACAAAAGCATCTCTGCTAACTACCTTATGAGCAATTGGTGGACCAGGTTGGCAAACAAAATGTGATACAATGGAGACCTTGTAATCAAAAAATCGGGACTGATGGAGGCCTTTCCCAAGCATACCCATATAAACAAGGAAGTGCTTTTCAGAATTACAGGGAAAACTCTGCTACTCTTTCTGGGAAGTCAGCATGGATGGTTGGCTCTCTGAAATGTCCATGTACTCATGCAGACAGCATGGAATGCAAAGAAAAGGAATTATATGTCTGCATGCAGTTTGAGTTATGATTTCATTGAGATTGTGAAGATACAATAGGATAGCTCATATTCAATCACCTTGATATCTGCTGGAGAGCTCGTGTAGCTTGTTTATGTGCTGGGTTGGGTGTGAGCAGTTCAGGAGGTTTCTGGAGTGTGTTGTCTACTGGATCTCACACCTGCAAACAATGAACTGTTGGGGGATCTGAAGGCTGAGGGCAGCTTTGGCAGCACTGACCAGGAAATGATAAAGTTCAGGATCCAGAGAGGAGGGGATAGGCAGAAAGCCAGGTTGCAACCCCGGACTTGAGAGCAAAGACTTTGGCCTGTTCAGGATTCTGAAACTAGTAGGAAAGTCCAGGAAAAGGTAAAGCTTCCCTCAGTGGAAGAGAATCAGGTTAGGTAATATTTAAACAAACTCGTCACATGCAAAGCCATTGCCCTGGTGTGGTATGTCCTGAGGGAGCTAACTGATATTGGGAGGTCCCCCTTAATGGTCTTCAAAAAGTTCCTGTGATTAGCAAAGGTTCATTAAAACCAGAAGAATGTACATCCTGTCTTCAGGAAGAGCAAGAAGTCTCTTTTTTTTCTTTTCCTGAAAACTACAGGCTGGTCAGCCCCATGTGAACCATTGAAAGATGATGGAACAAAAAATCCTGAAGGCCATTTCCAAACATATGAAGGACAAGAAGGTGGTGGGAGCAGTCAGCGTGGATTTATGAAAGGGAAGTCATGTCTGAACAATCTGTTAGTCTTCTACCATGAGATCACTGACTTGGTGGAGTGAATGTTGTTTATGTTGACTTCAGCAAAGGTTTTGTCAGTGTCTGCCATAAGTTGACAAAGCGATGAGGTGCAGTAGAGGTGAGTGGAACAAACTGTGTGAAATGCCAGACCCAAAGGGCAGCAGGAGCTCCAGCTGCAGGCTGGTCACTGGCAGTGGTGCCTCAGGGGTGGGAAATGGGGCTGATGCTGCTCAGTGTCTGCAGCAATGGGCAGGAGGACAGGGCAGAGAGGAGACTGAGCAAGTTGGCAGGTGCTGCAAAGCTGTCAGTGTTTGACTCCGCAGAGGGTCGTGCTGCCATGTGTAGAGGCCTCAAGAGGCTGGAGAAATGGGCTGCCAGGATGCTCATGAGCAGAGGGAACTGCCAGGTGCTGCAGCTGGAGAGGAATAAGGCCAGGCACGAGTACAGGCTGTGCCTGGGTGTCTGGGAAGCAGCTTTGTGGAGAAGGGCCCAGGGATCCTGGTGGCCATGAAGCAGAGCATGAGGCAGCAGGGTGTGCTTGTGGCAGGGGCAGCTGCTGGCTCCCTGGGCTGTTTTAGGCAGAGTGCTGTGGGCAGGAGGATCCTTCTCCCCTTCTCCTTGCTGGTGAGGCACCTTTGGAGTTGTGTGTCCAGTTCTGGGTTCTCAGGTACAAGAGAGAGATGGAGAGAGTGGAGTGAGTCCTGTGCAGGGCCATGAAGGTGTTTGAGAGACTGGAGCCTGTAACATCTGGGGAGAGTCTGAAAGAGATGGGACGGGTCAGTCTGGAGAAGAAAAGGCTCAGGCTGATCTTACTGTTGTGTCTGAAAGCATTTTTAATCTTAAGGGTGATCAAACGCTGGAATTTCCATCGTTTGAGATACTCAAAACTTGGCTGCATAAGGCCCTGAGCAATCTGTGCTTTAACTGTTTCTGCATTGAATAAGGGGATTGGTCTACAGAGGTGTCTTCCAACCTCGAAAGCTGTGTGATTTAGGCAGTGGTTAGTGGTTTGTACTGCACGTGCAAGCTGATAATAGATTAAGTACCTCCAGGGGCTATCCTGAAACTTCTTCAGTCTAACATCTTTGTTGAGTACTGGAGAAGGCCGTGGAGTGCACTCTCCTCATATCTGTGGTTTCCACCAAATTGGTGGAACAGTTAACAAAGAGTGAAAGGACTTGAATCTAGAAGAGCTCTGATTGTCTAGCTTGGAGAAGAGAAATTGGGAGATCCTAAAAGCAACCTTACAAAGCTTATCAAGAAGATGGAGTTATTGCACTGCAGTTGACAGCGGAGCAACAAGACCAGTGGGTGAAAACTGATACAAACAATAGCCTGTAGAGAGAAAACCTTTTTCCTAGTCAAGCAGTGGAGCAGATTCTACTGCATGCTCTATCTGCCTCTGTAGGAGGAGGCTGGAGGATTTCAAGACCAATGTGGGCAAAGCCCTGAGTAACCTGGTTTGACCTCACAGCTGGTCCTGCTTTGAACAGAAAGCTGAACTAGAGATGTGAAGTCCCTCTCAGCCTGAATGACTCTGATTTTTCAGTTAAGTTTCACTGGTAAATTTTTCATGTTCTGTTTGCATGTCAGCTTTTTGCATGTGTGGTGCCACTCTTTTGCTGTTCATTATGTAGTTTAGCAGTCCTCTTGTAAACTGGTTTTGTAATGGTTTTTGACTTCACAGAAGAAGTAATAGAGGAATATTATAAGCCATAAACTTGTGGCTGGTGTGTATCCAGAAGTCAGAACACTGCTTTAGCTATGACTTGCAGGCTCTGGAGGAGGGAGGGAGATATTCAGCATTGTGACTGTGTGACATTTTGGGGGTGATTTTGGGGGTGGAAAGAAGTAACTCTGCTTTCCTGTCAACTTAATTCAGTTTAGTATGCAGGGTTTGTTATTCAGGCAGAACCTTTTTGCTGCCTGTGGTGTAATGGTTGGCTTTGCTTTGTGAGCTGGTATTGCCTGTTTGCAGGCTAGAGATTGCAGGGTTTACATGGTACAGTCGTTTGTGCAGAAAGCAGATGCCTCTTACTAGTACTCACTTTGCTGTTTCAATGGTTGAAGTGCTAAATGTTTAGCAGGAAGTCTTGGGATGAGCTTTTCCACTGAAGAAAACAGGAATAAGGTTTACAGATATGGCTGTCCCAGACCTCACCAATCTGGCCAGTAAATGTTTGAGGAACCACTAAATATAACTATGGCTTCCATGTGGAGTACCCCAGGGGTATTATTTTTGATCCTCTGAAGGAATTTTTCAGTCTTTATGACTTTCTTCATTCTCTAGAGACTTTCTTATGTGTATGATTTCAAGGGATGGGGAGACTTCTTGGGAAAAGACAGATATACCATGTAATGGTAGCAAGTTCATAATGCAACTCTGATAACAGACATTAAGAGCAGTAGAAGTATTTAATCATAATTCTTTGATGCATAATCACAAGTGAAAGTAAATCTCTGATGAAATCCTGTGAGGGCATGTTCATGCAGCAAAGCTTTGCATTTCTGTATAAACAACAGTAAAAGTCATCATGATGAAAAAAAATTCTTGTTAAATAATTTTTAGGTTGATAGTGATGTATTTGGCAAGGCAGTTGCTAAATTGTTGCTAAATTGTATTTAGCAAGGTAGTTGGCTCAGGATCCTTATGAATTTGAGAACCTTTCCATATTTATTTCCATATAAAATAAAATGCTTTGAAAGCCCTGTGAACAATAGGTAAAACTGTCCAAGAAATAAAAATAAACTTTGTAATGCTGCCAGAATTAATATTGCTGAAGCATCACTAATTGATTTCCTTTAAAAAATAAAGAAAAATGCATGTTGCCTTAACCTTGATGAGCTTTCTTGTGTGTTTTTTCACTTTGGCCTCTCTTGTAGCAGTTACCCACAGAACATTACCATTGCATATTGCTTCTTTGATGTACTCTCTTGGTTAAACTGAATATATGACTTTCACTGAGAATATATGACTGCTTTGGTGTTTTCTTATGCCTTTGAAAGGCAGAAAAACTTAAATGTAGTCAATAATTGTGCATATATTTGTTTCTCTTTTAGTGGAGGCGATAGTGGAGTTTGACTACAAAGCTCAACACGATGATGAGCTGACAATCACTGTAGGTGACATAATCACCAATATCAAGAAAGATGATGGAGGCTGGTGGGAAGGACAGCTCAAAGGCAGAAGAGGTTTGTTCCCTGACAACTTTGTAAGAGTGAGTACAAAGTGGAACTGTTTTTGTGTTATGTGTTTAAGTTTTATGTACTGTGCTGTTCAGGCTAAATATCAGGCTTTATATCATAATATCTCTTATATCAAAACCATAATATATTGCATATACACATGTATTGTGTATACACATATTTTGCATATAATGATGCAATGTTCTATTGAGACAATGTTACAACGAAAAGATTACTTTCTTTGCAAAGACAAGCTGAAAATAAAAGAAGCTACCCCTAAATTTCTCTGGTGTTCAGTGAAAATACTTGACTTCGTGGTCTAAGAAGAAAGTGGTTATTCTAGAACAACTTATAGGCCATTGCATTTTAAATATTTTATCTTCTCTGTAACAGATTCTGCTTTTCCCAAGTGTTTTCTTAGGTTTTATAGAAACTTTTTTTGGTGAATATTTATTCCTGGCTAAACTAGTTAAGAATAATTAGATTTTTCTGTACAGTTGCCTATAAAAAGTTTTTAAAAAAGATTAATTTGTATTCACTTAATATACCAAATAACTTGCAGTAATCCTTGTTTTAGGACAACCATTCATAGTTTTAGAAAGAAATTATATTTTTTACTGGGCATCTGTGTTTGCACACATATGTCTGCACATACGAAGCCAGCTATTAGTACCTCTGGCCCTCCTTGATTTGTCATTGCAGATGTAGGCTGTTAATTTCCATAAGTTTCCATAAACCTGGTTCTCCACAATGGAAAAGAGACCAAAAACGACAATAAATTACGTAAATAGATTTTATGCTAATCTTTTAGTAGAGCTTCTGAGGAGCTTTGGTACTTTCCCTTTTCTAAGGGTATAAGTGTCTTTCTTTTTTATTTTTTTAGCTTCTTCTACTGTTATGTGTTTAGACATATGGACATAATGAAGTAATTTCATTTTGCTTCCATAGTGCTGCATATGTCACTGGGGAAGTGGTCTGGCTGTGAGTTTAGCCAGCCCATAGCAGGGGGTGTGGGGGTGGACAGGGAGCCCCGAGGGGCTGCTATTATTTCTGTGGGGATGAGCACACACCCTGATCCTTGCTCCTGTCATTGGCAAGAAAAAGGAGCAGCTCTGTGTGTGTGAGGCTGCAAAAATTAGGAGCAAGCCAGGGCTTCAATGAGAGGAAAGGGCATGGTGGAGGACAATGAATAATCTGGTTTTTGCTTATCTCTGAAAATACACACTTTGAGCTAGGGGAAAGAAACTGTTTTGGTATTCATTGTGTATTGGTAATATTTTTCTGCTTGAACTCTGGTGAAGTGAACTGTGGGACAAATGCAGACTTCCTCTAGGCTTTTTCCTGGCTGATATTTTAAATTTGCTGCTGATTTTAGGAGGTGTCAGATTTAGTATTCTAAACAACTGCAGCCTATGAATGTCTGCTATGGGAATATAATAATCTAAAGATTTGTAAGTTGACACCATTAGTACTTAATTTTAAGGCCTCTTCTTTCCAAAATGACTTCAAACTGTGGCATCCTGTCACATAATTGAAATATAAATAGGTTTTTTTTAATAGAAAGTTCTAAAACAACAGTAAATGGTTTAGGTTTTGTCTTCTCATGAGATACCACTCCCTGCTCTTTCCTTCCTGCCTTTTTTTTTTTTTTTAATCAGCATCCAGGGCTGTTTTCTAAACAACTAAAAACCACATTGTGTTCAAGCTGAGAATGAGGAAGAATTTAAAGTCAAAGATGCTTTTCGTAACCAAGCATTTTCTCTCTAAACCAGTAAGATGGAGTAGAAGATACACAGTTATTTAGAGTTAGTTTATGAATGTCTTGAGTGAAAACCTTAATTTTTCTTGTTTTTCTTGTGCATTCTCCTAGATGGAGAGCTACAGTCAAAACAGCAGTCCCATTAGAAAGCTTGTTCACTCTGCCCATTAAGATTATAACTGTGAACTTTCTCTTGATCATGGAACATTTTTTAACAAGTGAATGCAGTGTTTGGCTCTCCTGCAGTGAGTTTATGCCCCATTGGCCAAGTGTGTGTCAACAAAGTAATTGAGAAGCAGGCAAAAAGGGATACTACAGACAAGTAATGGACTTGAAGGCTATTCCAAATTCCTACTTCTTATCAAAATTGGTTCTAAGAGTAGTTGAGAAAGTTATTGAAAGGTTAAAAACTACAAATTAAATTCTTGAGATACTTTACATTCTACCTTCAAGAGGTAGGAATAATTTCTTCTGGAGAAGAGCTTTTCCTCCCTGTGATTTTATTTTCTTTTGAATAAATTCATGATGTTGGGGTTTGCAAAAATTGAAAGTTTGCTAAAACGAAATAGTGGAATTAACACTGTAAAGAGTACCGAATGGTTTCTGTTAACATTCCTGTGCAGATTCTGGATGTCAAGTTTGGAAGAAAATAAGTAGAAATCAGAAATGGAAAAATTAGAGAAATGCAATATATTGGAATGTTTATGAAAAGACATTCATTTGAAATGTTACTTAAGAAATAAATCCCCCATATTTTTCAAGGGAATGTGAAATAGATTGTGAATGTGCAAAAGACTTTTGGAGTTGCCTGTAGTAAAAGCATTTTTAAATTTCTTGGAATAGATGCAAGTTGGGAGACCATTGAAGAGGAGTTGTCTGAAGGCAGATGTGAGACAGAAAGAGGAAAGGGGAGGTAGCAGTGATATACGTGAGGTACATACGCAGTTATTTTTTTTTAAGGGACTTTCTCTACGAAGTTGCAGCAGAGGTGCTTCCTGTTCTTGAATCTACGGAACAACTGCTTTGAATTTTTTGTGTATTTATACATATAGTGAGAAAAAAGATGGATTCATACCCTTCTTATGCTCTGAAATTCAGTATGCAAGGCATAACAGAAAAGGTATTTGAAATTTGTTTTCTGTTTCTTTTTTCATTGCCTAGTAGTCTGCGGCTGTGGTCACTTGGAAGATTTTGAGGTAGAAGTTTTTTAAATATGAGAAAAATCTTTGGTCTCTCTTTAAGATCTAACTTACTTCTGTCAACAATTGAAGATACTCGCTTTTGTTAGAGATAATGGTGATGAATGTATGGTAAGAAACGTATGAAAGTGTATCTGGTTGTTGTCTTCTGTTTTCTTTCAATTTTTCAGGCAGAGAAATAGAGGTATGAATGGAGAATTATGTACTCTTCCTGGTGTCTGTTTTAGTTCTCAGTTATGCAGCTGACAAAGAGGAGGTATCAGGGGTGATTATTCATTTATATGATATAAAGTTGGTTTTTGATGGCTTTCTAGCTTGAAAACTTCAACTTGAAATCCATGCTGTGCAGTGTAAAACTGTTTGTAAGTGTGACGGCGTCTGAGACCGATAGATTTTGCTGATGGCAGATGAAGATGTAGAAAGCAGGAAACTGGTGCAGAGCCATGTTTGCTGGCTTTAATTTTCAAAGTCAGTTCTGTGTGGGATTGAATAGTGTTACACTGGTAAGCTGAATCTGCTGCTGTAAAACCTGAAAGCTTCTCTGTACTCCAGAGGACTTGCCAATATTACTAGCAGAGTTGGAAAGGTAAATTTATCTTAAGCAGGAAGTGTAGTGTAGTTGTTTTCGGAATTCTGGTGTGTAGCTTGTGTTTTAGGATCAGTGAAATGGGGCAGGGATTTGTGTAACTGTACTGCTGCCTCGGGTCAGAATAGCAATCTGGATTTCTTGTTATGCAAGCAGAATACAATCTTTAAATAGTGCACATTAGTAGTAGGATGTCAAAGATGTTCATGCTGAATCATGGTGCAGAACCTCATCTGTTGCTTGTTATTTAATTTTCTTCTCTGTATTTGTTTGTCTTTATCACAATCAGCCAGAGGTTGCAGGGGGACTGAGTGATTTCTTGCTTGAGACCCTTGTGCTTCTTACACACCCCTACCTATCTCTGTTCATGCTTTCATAAAACTTTTCATAAAACATAAAAAGGTCCTGTGCATATTCAGGGACCCTTTGCAGCTGAAGTTTGTGCTCCTGGGCAGGAAAAGAGAATATTTCCCATGTCTAAGAACACTTTGGTTCTGCTTGGTACCCACCAGGGCAGAGAGCTGTCTAACTCCTGCTGTCCTTCCCAGCTGCTTTTGCCACAAACATTTGCAATCTCTGGCTCCTCTGTGACTTCCTGCCTGTGCCCTGGGGTTTGTAGGCTCTTAGGGCCTTCACTGCTCTCCTCAGCAGTCTGAGTACTGCCAATTAAGTGATGTCTGGGTCAGCTTTGCCTCAGTAGTCACTTGTCATAAGTTCAGTCCCCATACAGGCCATTCACTTAAGAGTTGGACTTGACCCCTATAGGTCCCTTCCAACTCAGAATATTCCGTGATTCTGGGGAAGCTATGGCATTAGCAGAGGCACTGAGGTTATATGCAGACTAGGGAAATTATTTCTGTCGGTACCTAAAAAGATAACTTGCTTTATGGGTCAGTGAATTGTTATGCTGGGGTACTTTCTATTTGGTTTTCTGGTGTTAGTTTTTTTTTGTTGTTGTTTGTTTGTTTGTTTGTTTTTTCTCTTTTTACACACTTGGCAGGAATTTGCAGTTCATTTAATGAGCTTTTTCTTTTGTTGTTTTTGGAAATCGTACTAGAATACTGTCTAAATATTTGTTTTCATGAATTGTTTTAGATTGTGTAAATCTAAATGAAAATGAGAGTCAGGAATACTAGCTTCTTATTCCAAGTTTTGGGTAGGGCCATTAAACCTGTTCTACTTACAGTGAAATGCAAGAGAATATAATCATGTGAAAATGTTGACTCTGAGGTTTTGTTCCTGTCAACAGCAATCAAGATTTTATGAGGAGAAATGTAACATCACACGCTGTAATTATTTACTATTGCTGTTGTTATTACTCTTACAATGGTGAAAGCAAACCTAGTAAAACAAAACCTTTCCCCCTTTTCCAGCCCATCTCCTCAGAAAGACACAGAGTGACCAGGATTGTCTTGTGCCAGTCAATAATTTGTGATTTGGCTGTTTTCACTCTTCTAAGGGATTGAGCACAGAGCAATGACAGCACTCTGGGCTGTCCTGGATGCCCAAGCCCCGATGACAAACAATGTCACACCTCAACCTGTTCATCTGCATTCAGAGGAGGTGAGGGAGCTCCAGTGAGGCAGCTGCCCTGGGTGTTGGGCCTGGAAGTGATCTGAAACTCCCTGGCAGCGAGGGAGGCTCTTCCCATTGCCTGTCAGGGGGCTGGTACTGTTCCCAGACGGATGGAAGCGTGCTCAGTGCAGGCAGCAGGATGGATCCCGTATGTTTGTCATGGCAGCAAGCGTGGAGTTGGCTCTCCTGTGCTGACCACTTTGTTGGATATGTTTTGATGGCAGGCTTTGAGGGGAGGGGTCACTCAGGGGACTGTGGGGGTGTGGAAAAGAGGAAAAATGGTGGTGATTTGTGTCTGTCAGCTGTTGGATGTTTTGTGGGAATTTTATGAAGTATGTGAAAATAAGAGTACGTGCAGCAGTTGTGTAGTGAGCACACAGTAATGTGAAGCTTCAGTGTTGAGGTGTTTACTTGTTAGTGACTAATACATTATATTGCAAAAAGTAACCTTCTGAAAAGACAGTGGCTTACTTGTAGTTATATACTGATAGAACTGATAGAAATTCTGCCATGGATCCAGCTTGTCCCATGGCAGGGGGAGTTGAGCTAAATGATCTTTATATCAATTAATATACAAAGGAGACTCAATTGCTTCCTCTTCTTGCTCAGGCTGGTTTTTGTAGTCTTAAGAAAACCTCAATACAGCATTCCAGTTTAAAATATGCTATTGTTTAAACTGTAAATCACAAAAACTCTTAATTTATGCTAAAAAGGAAACAAGTACTATTTTTTCTTTCTTTCCTTCCTGAAGCTCCAAGACATGAGGAGAATCTGATCAGAGATTGAAACAAGAGCCCAGTGTGACATCTAGAAGTCATCCTTTCAAATATATAATTTCTTTGGAGCTATAATATAGTAATTCTTTAAGGTAGCTTCCATTTATTCAGAACTTAGTTTTATGTTATTATTTGAAGTGTATGTTATACAAAGAACTCAATGTGGTTTTGGCAATAGCCTCTTAAAGTAGTCATAAGGATTTATAGAATTGGCAGGATTAGATGGTTCACAGCATTTCTCCAACCTACTCCTAAAAGCTTGTGAGGCAAAGAGAAGGTATAAAAAAAAGTATAAACTTATATTGTGTCTTCCCTGAAATCAGTTTTCTTTTTTTTTTATTTTTTTCCCCTCTGGCAACCTTACAAGCTCCGGATGTTTTTATTTTTTCTGTAGATTGTGTGTGGGTGGATATGTTAGTAATCCATGTATTTTGGTCTGATTCATTTTCACACTTGGCCTGGCAATTGTTTTTTTGTTGGAAGAGGCTGCTGTGAAAAACTCTTCTCTGTAGGTAGAATCTGTAGAGGTTCTTAGCAGTATTTGCATACAAGTGTCTTGCAAAACATACTTCTACAGTTTTGGATTTGAAGAAAGTACAGCTGTGTATCTGATTTTTCCTGACAGGACCAAAAACCTCATTAAAATTCTTAAAACACAAGCTCCTAGAATCTGAATTGCAGTTCAGTCTCACTGATGTTTGAAGCTAACGTGAGAATACTTATCAATACTTCCACCTTCTTTGCAGTTTAATTACAAAGGCCTCAGATGGATTCCTTCAAGTTTAGGAAATATTTTCTGATTTTAATGGTTTTAATATTTGTTTGCAAAAAAGGGTATAAGAGAAACAGTATTCTGAAAGCCTATGGAGTATCTGCAGCATTTAATAATCATAATGGTGAATGGTTGGGCTTCAGTCTCCATCTGCCAAATAGTCCATTTACATAGAACAATACAGCCTGTATCCGGACTTCATCTACTGATTGTCTTTTAGTTTATATTACTAAAGAGTTAACAGTAACAGTAACAAAGAATGAAGATGAGAGCAACAGGGACATGTAGGAAAAAAAGAGAAAGCTAGAGATTGCTGCTCTAACTGATACTCTTTAGTTCTCATCAAACACTGTGATTTATTAACAGTAAATACGTGTGTGTGTATGTGGGGTTTGTTTAGTGGTGTTAATTTTTAATTTATTTGGATAAGTTGTTGTATTTAGGGTTTACTTCTATGTACAGAAGTGCTGTTTTTTTCCTGAAGTATCATGTGTAGACCATGTAACAGTTTTCATATTTTTATAAAGTGAATATCAACTGGAATGGCAAACTACTTGCGCTATCTACTGTTGGAAGTAGTATTTGACTAATTAGAGATCTGTATTCTGTTCCTGTAATGCTGCAATTTCCTCCTAGAATCTTTTGGGAACTGTTAGGGAAGCTGATGGTGAAGACAGTCCTTAAAGGGTCTGCCATTTCCTGCTGTCACTTAATTATGTACTCTACTAGAATTTCACTGGCACTGTTAGTAAAATTATAATATGACAGAGTATATTAGAGCAGTTTAGGTTTATGAGCAGAACATGTTGTTCTCTTCAGAGCTGGAAAGAGCCGAGTGTATATGAGCCTCTTAATCCTGATTTTTTGGCTTTGTTACAGCCATATAAAATATATCATTGTTTATATATAGACACTCTAGTTATTCAGTTACCATGGAAAAAGTCAAAGGTGCAGGTAAACAACCATCATGAAATAGGATGGGTTATTTACTCACTCTCACTTCAGACTTCAATGATGGATACTTAGCGCCAGTGGTCATGACAGGAGGTGGTGAGGGATGGAAGGTAAACAAGTAGAGCGTACATTTTTAAAAATAACATTGCTATTTCCCACCCAGGGAGAAGGAACAAGACAAACCTTTCATTTTTACAGAAGGTGGGATTGACTTTTGCTTTTATTTAATTTTTTAAATGGGAATATCGAGAGAAATAATGCATCACAAGCCATTCAAGAATGTGCAAGGTGATGCGTGTATGTATCTGGTGCTTCACAAAACCTTAATTCATCCATTTCCCTCTTGGTGAGGACTCACTGCACCTTTTGAAAGACTGAGTCTTAACTCGTTCTTCCAGAGAGTCTGCATTTGCCTTCCCAGAGGCAATAGGCCAGTATTATCAAAAGCCCTGATTAAAAACACCCTTCCAACAGATACTGTCTCTAAAACAAAAACTTCTTTTATAATTTTCATGACTGCTTCAGGATACAAGATACTGCCTTTATTTTGGCTGGTTCTTTACAACCAGCTTAGCTAAGCCTTGTTTTCCCTTTTAAACATGTTTTGGTGTGTTTAGGCTGCTGATTTATCTGTTACTATTTACCCATTAATCAATAACACAAACCAAATGAAAATCTTTTTTAATACTTTTGGCTGAAAATTATTCTCTTCCTACTTGGAGCCAAGAGCATTACATCATTCAGCTTTGATTTTGCCAACTTGTTTAGAAGATTTTTGATTTCTTGAATGATCTTTTGATTTTTGTTCCCTCACCCCAAGCTTCCTAATCATGATGCCCCATGACTTTGCCAGCAGGTGGGCAGACTGCCTCTCCTAGTGCATGGTGCTGTCATGTTGTCTGCATGGCACTACAGAGACATGGCTCTTACATTATCATCAGCCATTGCCAAATCACTGGGCCAATGAATGCCTTATAATTAGAGGTAGAAGAAAGTAAGATGCAAATCTTCCTGTTTCCCTTATGCTTCCTCAGTGTCCCATGGCTCAATTTTATTGTGCTATTAAAATGTAATCTGTTCCTGCTTTAAAAGTCCCTCTAAGTTGACCTGAGTTATTCTCCTTCCAGAATTGAATTAGAGAAATATGGATGGAAAATGCCTGTAATTCAGAGCTACCACATTATCTATCACTGAAGTTGATAGAATGACAAAGAGGTCACAACAGTGCTTGTGGGACTGAGCATTGCATTTCATGATTCTTAATTGTTCTGTGGTTCTGCACAGAAAACTTTCTCATTTCTGTATTGTTAGCCCACGTGTTTTTACTAGGTTGTTTGAACTTCTGCAGCCTGCCATTCAAAGTAAAAATTTTTGAGACTAGTCAAACTGGTGGACCTCAGAGGAAAATGTTGAGTAAGCAGAGGGAGAAGAATGACTCATTATACTGTAAAATAAAAGCTTCTTCTCAAACTGTCATCCCTTTCCAGGTGTTTTCAGAATTCCATAGATATATGTGTCCATGCAGTAGGCGTGCATGATGTATGTGTGTTGTATGCAGAAATAACACTGGGTCTAAAACCACAACATACAAATTAAGGCATAGGACATTTTTTTCAATGGAATTTTATTATACAAAACAAGGAAAATTTATCCTTTAGTATCCATTAATTCAACCTTTTTTACTCCACTAAGCAATTGTATAAGGATTGTTTTTTTTTCTATATGAGAGTTTGCAGAAGGAAATAGCATGTGTTGCTTGCCCTTCTGAACCCTGGTGACACTTGCAGTGACACTGTAATATTGACCCCATTTCTTTTTGCTGGGATTTTTGCCATTGCATTGTTTCTTTAGTGAACATTCAGATATTTAGAAAAGGGTAGTTTTTGTTTGGTCTCTTTAAGCTGAGTGTGCTGTACTCCCAGTAAGTTTTCTTTCAGACTCATATGTTTCCATTAGAAGCTGCACTTCTCTTCCCACTTTCCCACCCCACAGCTTCTGTGTGGGTTTTATTTTCTCATGAAGCTGAAACTGGGCATGCAAGTTCCAGGGCTGGAGAACTCCTTCAGGGCTTCCTTGCCCATGCCTAGATTACTTGTACTGCGTTGGTAACCTGCCTCTTCAATCTCTGTGCCATGTCCTTCTGCTGCTCCATGACACTGAGCACGGTAAAGAATGAGAGAAAATATTAATTACAGTTGTGCCAGAGAGAGGTTTTTATTTGAAAACTGTTTTAGTGGAGGCTTTCTTGGTCATATTTTTAAGCCTGTCTGTACTAAAATGAGATTCTCAAGTCCTACCATTGAAGAATATATCTGGAAGGACAGACAGGGAGATGGGATTTGAGTTTTGACAACCAGCAGCACCAGCATTTGCTAATGAGTGCTAACAGATGTATTTGTTTTCTACTGATGTTTTCAGACATTCATAAAGTGAAAACAGGATTTACAGGGAGAGGCTAAATTATTATCTCTTACTAGATTGCGTTGTTGGAAAAATTGACTTGGCTCCCATACACAGTGTCCCCTCATCAGATCTGGCAATGAGCAATGAAATTAAAGATAAATACTGGCTACAGGCAATTGTTTTTAGTTAAAGCCGATTAATATTAGCTGGTTAGACTGCTTGAGAGAAAAGGGAAGTTTGCATCACTGGAGCATGATGCGGAGTAGCAGGGGGAGACATGAATGGCATTTTTGATATTGTGATGCCATTGTAGTGACACTATCATTTTATTGAACTTCATCTCACAGTAGTAAGATTTTGCATTCCTGCTGCTGTCAGGGAAATGCATGTAAACAGGACTTGTGAAAAGATGTCACATATAATGATTCAGTGACAATACAGAGTGATTAACTACAAGTGCTTTTTTAGGTGTGCAAAATAAATTATGCCCACATAATTGTCTGGCAAGGATCCTTTGGTAGCACTGAGAGAAGTCCTTGATTATTAACAGTGGCCACTTGAAATATTCTTTTTTTTTTTTTTTTTTTTTTTTTTTTTTTTTTTCATGAGTGGGTGTGCCTTTTGATGAGGAGCGAAAAGCATAAGATAATACAAAACCAAATTGTTCTTTGTGAACATTATGGATGAGCAGCCTCACTTGTGATAGGAACTTGCACCTCCTGCTCTGGTGTCCTTTCATGATTATAAGGGTGGTAGTGTGAAGTATTGCCAGGGAGCTTCTGCTGTGCAGCAACTCTAAGGCAAAGCTTTGCTCCAGGGCCATTTAGTAAAACCCTGCACAGCAAGCAAACAGGCTGTACAATCAGTTAAACCAGTTCTGCTACTTTAAGTCAGTGGCAGGGGCTTCTGCTGTTTCAATTGCAATCACCCCCTAGTCTTACTGCTTCAACTAGCAGGAGTTTGAAAATAGGTACCATTTTAGGAAATTCCACTTCGGTTTTTAACATATATAGCACATTGTTGCATTGTAGTATTTTCCTTTTTTTCCCTTTTCCTTTTGTATCTTTCTTTTTAGTCCTCTCCAAGGAATTTACAACTATGCCTCTTAGTTATATATACCTGCTCTTGGACACAGTCATTAACCACCTGCCTCTCTTGGAAGAAGGAAGTTTAAGGTTTGAATTCTATGACTGGAAGAGAGTAGTTAATATTCTGATTTTATTTGCATGAGAAAGGGTTAGAATGAATAATGACAGCCGTGGAAGCTGTGAAATATACTTGGACAGCATTTAATATCCAAATAAGTAGTTCTTTTTCATAAAACATTAGCATTAACTTCTGGTTTTGTATTCAACAGTTAGTAGATGGAAAGGAGTGATTGAACAGTTTCTCTAGCTTTTTTTTTAAGTGAAAAGGATACCTACAGGGTATCAAGAAAATCTTCTTTAAGATTAACATATAGTAAGCTAACTTTACTGAACACATCATCACAGGAAACACAGCTAAGGCACTAAATTACATTGTTTGAAATGTTAATGAAGTTAGCTAGCACAAACCCAAAGTTGTGTTCAGTGGTTGTTGCCTTGCAAGCTCCTCTCTGCTGGTTGCACAAAACCTTGTGTGCAGAGATAAAAGCTGTAGAGCTTGTGCTGTGTTAGATTGCTTCCATGCAAATGGTAATGAGGGTGTGACTAAGCAAAGCTTGAAGAAGCACAAGTTTGATCAGGAAATAAAAAGAATAAATAGGGAAAACATTGAAAAATGGGCACAGGACAAACCATGTACATTCAGGCATCTCTGAAAAAGCAGTGGTCTAATAGCTCCCCACAGGAAAGTTGGATGCTTTATTTATGTAATATATGGTCAATTTGAAAATTGAAGCTGCCAGGTTGTATATATGTTCTAAAAATTACATTTTAATCTCAAAGGTGGTATTCCAGTTAATCACGGCTGTTAGAATTGCTTGTAGATTTATGTCTTACAATGGCTTCATTTTTTATCCTTGAGCTCACATGAGTGCTTGGTCTGTGTTATGATTGACTACAAAAGTATAGGTAACTTTACTTGCAGTGATTTTGGTTTGGGAAACCTGTTTTCTTCTGTGAAATATCAATCAGTAACTCTAGGGTCATATTTGCTTCCACACTATAAAGCATTCTAAAGTATTCTCTCCTCTCTATCATCCTGCAACCCAGCCTGATATCTGAAAAACAAGTGTTATTTTCATTCATACATCATAACCATAGTGTAGACAGATCTGCTATGATGCCTCATCCAGAAGGAAATCTTACAGGAGATTAAATTGGGACAGAAAATTTATTTTCTCAGAAAGAACCTTGGGGAAGGCTTCTGCAGAATAGCAGAAAGCAAAAGTCTGTCACGTTTTCAAGAAAGAAAAGAAGAAGAATTTGGGGAACTCAAGCTTCATGTTTACCTCCTAGAGGCCATTTCCAAACATATGAAGGACAAGAAGGTGGTGGGAGCAGTCAGTGTGGATTTATGAAAGGGAAGTCATGCCTGAACAATCTGTTAGTCTTCTACCATGAGATCACTGACTTGGTGGAGTGAATGTTGTTTATGTTGACTTCAGCAAAGGTTTTGTCAGTGTCTGCCATAAGTTGACAAAGCGATGAGGTGCAGTAGAGGTGAGTGGAACAAACTGTGTGAAATGCCAGACCCAAAGGGCAGCAGGAGCTCCAGCTGCAGGCTGGTCACTGGCAGTGGTGCCTCAGGGGTGGGAAATGGGGCTGATGCTGCTCAGTGTCTGCAGCAATGGGCAGGAGGACAGGGCAGAGAGGAGTCTGAGCAAGTTGGCAGGTGCTGCAAAGCTGTCAGTGTTTGACTCCGCAGAGGGTCGTGCTGCCATGTGTAGAGGCCTCAAGAGGCTGGAGAAATGGGCTGCCAGGATGCTCATGAGCAGAGGGAACTGCCAGGTGCTGCAGCTGGAGAGGAATAAGGCCAGGCACGAGTACAGGCTGTGCCTGGGTGTCTGGGAAGCAGCTTTGTGGAGAAGGGCCCAGGGATCCTGGTGGCCATGAAGCAGAGCATGAGGCAGCAGGGTGTGCTTGTGGCAGGGGCAGCTGCTGGCTCCCTGGGCTGTTTTAGGCAGAGTGCTGTGGGCAGGAGGATCCTTCTCCCCTTCTTGCTGGTGAGGCACCTTTGGAGTTGTGTGTCCAGTTCTGGGTTCTCAGATACAAGAGAGAGATGGAGAGAGTGGAGTGAGTCCTGTGCAGGGCCATGAAGGTGTTTGAGAGACTGGAGCCTGTAACATCTGGGGAGAGTCTGAAAGAGATGGGACGGGTCAGTCTGGAGAAGAAAAGGCTCAGGCTGATCTTACTAAGTTTGTGAATATGTGATGTGTTTGCGTACAGAAAGTGGAGCCAGAGTCCTCCTGGCAGTAGACAGTGGAAGGAGAAGAGACAGTGGGTATGAATTGAAATACAGGAAAATCTTTTAAACATAAGAGAAATGTTTGAGGTTGGCCAAACTCTGGAGCAGGTTGTCCAAGGATATTGTGGAGTCTTCATCCCTGAATGTAATTAACAGCCAGCTGAACACAGCCTTGAGTATCCTGCTCTCACTGGCCCTGCTCTGAGCCAGTGGGTTGGACTAAGCAATCTGCAGAGCTGCCTTCCAGTCTTGGCCATTCTGTCAGCCTGTAAAAGCAATTAGTTGGATCACAGTACTTTGGCTCAAGAGGGATCACTCAAGTATGGAGTAGTAAACAGGAGAGTTGGTAGAAGTACAAGACACCTAGAGTCTCTATCTTGAGAGTAAGCAGTGCCTTTTCTGTATAATCAAGTTGTGTTGGTTATAGTTTCCACTTCTAATTATAACTACATGCTCGTTCAATGAGCAACATTTTTCACACTGCAATTAAAGATATGCCTACACACACACATGCACTTATGCCAAGAATGAAGAAGGAGGTTTTAGTAACATTATGAAATTATGGTTCTTAAAGCATTTGAATGGGATGAGTGGACTGTGCCTCTAGTTGATTTTTTTTTTTTAACAAAACCTAGCTTTCTTCAGGCTATACTTTTAAGTGCATCCCTTTTCCTCCCTCATTAGTTCTCCCATATGCCACAATTTCTGAAGTGACCTTTAACTGTGAAGCGGTGAGTTGGTAATTTCTTATAAGTCAAGTAACCCTTCATGAAAGTAGGCATCTACAGAGTATCCATATTCTATGAAAGGCAGCAATACAAAATCAGGAATCCTCTGATGTAAAATGGTCTAGAGGGAGAAGAGTGGTTAAAAGAAACTGCTGAGAGAACTCGCAAACAAAGGAATACAAAAATATAAAAGTAAAAAAAAATCAGAATATTAATGAAGATGTTACTCTGAATATCTTCAAATTACTCAGAGAGGTGAGGGGTGAGGTAACTGCTTAACATGTTTGTAAGTGTGTATGTATGAGCTGGTGTAGGAATGAGAGAACAAGGACATGGGATGAATTTGGAAAACATCTCTTAGATCATCCCCTTACTCTTGTAGGCTCCATATTTTACATTTATGAGGATTCACTGTTGTTGTGCCCAGCAAATGCTGCTCGAGAATCTCTCTGCTCTTGTGGTTAGAAATGTTCCTTTTTACTTTCTCCTTATCTTGCGAGTTAAGACATTTTTTGGTTTTTTTTTTGCCCCCATGGTATTTCATCAATCCTGTTTGCTCTTTGTCCTTGTAAGGTCTTTTCTGTGCTTGATAAAGTGTGGTAAGGTAGGCTTTCGTTCTCCTGAGAGTACAAGCAGCACTTCTTGTGTTTTATTTTACAGCACATGCTGGATAGACACCACATGATAAAGAGTGATACATGGTAACCCAGATTAAACTTCAGTATTGCACCCTGTTTAGAGTTTGACTCATCCGTTATCCATTTAATACTTTTTCTCTCATTTTCAGTAACCTGTGAAGGAATTCATGGGCCTGTATTTGTCAAATGGACTCAAAACTATGAGAGAAGCAAAGTCTGTGTGGTCTTTTGAAAATCACAGGAATTTTTAATATCTTTCTCTAGCTACTCAGAATATCTATAACTGTCTCTGAAACTCATGATAAGATTGAGGCTTTTTTGAGCTGTACACTAATGATTGGTTTGAATTTTTTGATGCCATCAGGATTGCTTTTCTCTTCTTAGCTGCTGCACATACAGTTTGGCCCTTTCTCCAAAATTGCTTTTTATTAGTTTGCCTGTGGGTAAGAGTGTGTGTTAGTTTGTGAACTTCATCTGTCAGCCAGAGAGCCACCTGTGTGCTGTCTGGTAAAGCAGGATGCTGACTGGGATGAGATTTGTTGAAGAAGTTATACATGGAATGAGTGTTGGGTTTTTCACTTACCTGAAATAGACTCCATTTCACATTTCCATAGAGCCATGTTTTCCCTACAACCCTTTCTTTTACTGCTAATTTTAACCTTCTGTTATGAGTTCTTACAGCCATAGAATTCCCAAACTGTATGAAGTAAGAAAAGAAGGATCTAATAATTCAGAGAAAAAATTATTGAGTGAAAATGAAAAGAAAAATTATTGTGGGAAAAAAAAAAAAAAGTTGTGATGTATATGGGCCTTTATATGCCATTGTGGAACTATTTAAATAATTTAGCTGCCAAATGAATCACACTCCTGTCATTCATGGAGGGCTCTGCTAAGACAGAAGCTTTGTATGAACAGGATGTTTTCAGAACAGGGTATTTGAGCAGCATATTCTGTCTTGAAGCAAAAATTATTTTCAGCAGGCATGTTCTAAACACATTGTACTTGTGTGAGAGAAGTACAAAAAGCACAAAATCTTGCAGTAGAATTTTGTGCCTGAGTTCAGTAACATTTGGCAAAGGCCAGCTAGGATGGAAGATTTTCTAGATTACATTTAGAAATAGAATATTTGCCTCTCTAGGACAAACTTGTGAGAAACTGGTACTAGGTTGACATTAGGCTTAATTTAGGAAAAAAGAGGAACAATGAATTATGATAGAGCAGTTAAGGGAGAAGATTGTAATGGCTGGGGCATGTTTGCTGTTCTGAAGAGTTAAAACTGGTGACCACTGTTAAAACAGATGAAAATAAAGAAATAAAAGGATGGAAAGAACAGTGTCCAGAGTAAAAGCTTCTGTTGCATTGCTAACAAGGTCTGAATTTAAGAAGGGTGATTGAAAGGGAGTGAAGCTGTGGGTTGGGGTTAAAAGGCTTGAATAAATCACTGTGACCCAGGGTAGTGTGTTGAAAAATGTAAATGTAGTTAAAAAAAACCCAGGCAACACTAAGATGAAAGCGCAGTGGAGGAAATACAGAGTAATGTTCAAGTGCAGCATACCAGCTCTGCTGTGTTTCCTTTTAGGTTTTTGGATTTGGGTTTTTTGGGTTGTTTGTTTTTCTTTTTTAAGGTGTGTTTTCTTCCTCAGTTACTGCTACTATTACTGCTACTGCGTCTTCCTCAGCTGCTACTAAGCATGACCCCATGGCTTTCTCTGCAGACCATAAACACTTTCTGTAAATCAACTCTACTGCACCTGATTCACAGAGGTGTGGTATAAAGACAAGTAAAAGTTGATGGAATGCATGGGAAGTTAAGAACTGGAGCCCTGAGGTGGAGCAGAGTGGCTCTTGGGAGCCACCCCATAGGGCCCTTACTCTATTTGTGCTGAGATTATCAAGGTTTAATAGAAGCAGTGATGAGTTCTTGGATTTTAAAATCCTGTGACACTGTGTACTGGCAAAGACAGACATCTGTGTTTGTAATAAATTTTTATCTTGTGGTATTTTCAAATGTACCATGGTGACTTCATATTGATTCCCCCCAGTTAGCCTCCTTTAAAACTGCAGTAAACTGGTAATCAAAATCAATTTCTCTGATTTTCTTTTTGGTTTTAGGGGTTCACTTTTGATAGGCACTTACCAGCAGTTACTTTACATAGCTTTGTTTTATGAAATCTTTCCTTATTGGTGATTTGCAGTGTTACCTTAATAGATTTGATCCAAAGCTCATGCAGTCTAATTTATAGCTCCCTTTGCATTGCACTGCTTATTGCTAATCTTAAAGTGCATATTCTTCAATTTACACTGCTGTTTGAATATTTTAATATTTAACTCTATACGTGTGTGTGTCTTATCTATCTCCAAACCATACTCTGATTTTTTTCACAGTCTCTAAGGAGAAGCAGAAAAACCTGCAAACTGCACGGACCAGTGCTGTCACTTAAAATTACACCCCTACGGAGCTGTTTTATTGTCTTTTTCTTTCTTGAAACCTAACTCTTTTAAATGAAATTAATAAGAAATAATTCTTATTGTCCAAGGACAAAATCTTAGAATTTGAATCAGGTAGATCTGCTTTGTTGTATTAAGGTGAGGTGGCAGAAGGTAGCCCTTGCATCTATTACCTTTGCAGAGGCTGAGTGTCATTCTGAAGTCTCTTTTCCTCTTCGTGGCAAGTAGTATTAGTATTTAGTCCATCTTTCTTGGCTGCATCTAAAGATCAGAGTCAGCTGTGATTTCTTGTGTTTGGGATCTCTGCAAACAGTACCCCTGGAATGTATGAGAGGCAGCTCTTGTTCATGGTGATGAATTTCTGCTAGAGCAGAAGCATGTCTTTGTTCTGCAGCTAATTATAATAACTTCAGGCCTTAGGGCTGGAAGTACTCAGCATCTTAACAACTGAACTCCTGCATGAACCTAACTTTCTTTCTCCTGAATACCTGGTTAATATCCAATTAATGACCACATTATTTAAAATTGTTCATGTTTTTATGTCCCTTTGCCTGTAAAACTTAGTGACACCTCTAATATTTGCTCACAGTAAAATAGGGCTGAACCTTCAAGAAGAACACACACTCTGAACTTCTCTAAGCTCTATAATGGCTGCTGTTGTGGCTTCTCTGACACCAGCACTTAACCAGTCTCATCAATAGTCTTTGGGGACACTTTGAGCATAAACAATGCTAAATGAAGCTTAATGTTGTGCAGTACAACACTATCAGTGCGGATGGCAAACAGCAATTCATTTTTTGTGAAGTGGGACCACTTACACAATGTTTGCATAAATTCAAGCATGATCTGATGCAAGGAGAAGTAACGTGTAGTTGTGTTTGCACAGTAGTATGCCAAAAGCAAAGCCAGCTAATGACAATACGTTTCTGATTTGAGCTTCAGGTATACATATTTTTTTTTCTTTTTGGTAATACATGACTGATTCAAATAACAACATGTTTGTGTGAACCTAGTGTCCCTAAAATGATTATGCAAGAAGTGTGATCAGAGGGCTCTGTCAGCTGTGTGGAGCTTGAGGATGAACTAGAACTTCTGCTTAATATGGAAGTTATTTTGCCCTTTAAAGCAGAATTGCATAATTTGGAATTTACCAATAGCTATGAAGATACTGAATCTGAATTCTGATGCAATTAAAGAGAAGAGGTACTGTCATAATTTTGCTGCTTTCTTGCAAACCTTGTAACAAGAGCCACAGGAAGAACTGACATGACTGTCCTCTTTTCATGAGAAGATGCTGACAGAAGCAACAAGGGTGAGCTAAAGGCTGCAAAAGTTTATTGCAGAAGCTATTTCTATATAATTTTATAGCCATTCTGCTGAAATTGGAAGAGTGACTATTTTTGTAGCTTGCTGTCATAAATAACCCAACCTTGAGGACTTTTACAGCCCAAAAATGCCTCAATTTAATGAAAATTTGTAACTCTTGAGGTAAGAGTCATCAAATAGTGTGAAAATTAGCATCTTGGATGAGCACCTGGTTTTCTGTAGGAGTTTTTAGAAGCTACCTTTGCCAAGAGCAAAGCTCCTTTCTGTAGCCATTCATTTCTTGTTAGGAAGAAATCCACATTCCTGGATGGGCTGACCACCTGATTCACAAGGGCATTTTACCATATTTATTAAAATATGATAGCCTGTCATATCAAACACATTTTTTCCACAGTGTATTTCTACTTTAAAAGATCTTGAGTAATGAATTTTTAATTTTTAAAGAATGATAGAATTCATAGAGAAAATTATCTACTTGCTCTTTAAAAATAGAATAAATTTGGAATAGATGAATTGACATCACTAAAGCCTGAGGCATAAGTTTAATTAGTTACTGGCATAGCTTCCACTACAACTATTATGCAGTACATACCTCAGGGAATGTTTGTCTCAATGGATTTATCCTGTCTTATGCTGCATGGATTTTTCTTACCAATGTTAAAAGAAATGAGTGAAAGTGTTAGGAAATCTTTTTTCATTAATTCCTGCAATGTTGTTAGAATTTTTAAACATATAACAGTGTATCATTATCTTAATTTTGTTTTCTTTTTATACTTTCTGGAATGGGCTTTCGAATCTTTGCAGTGACACTAGGGATTTATTATATTTCTTGAACAAAATCCTTCTCAGGTGCCAGAGCAGTTGTTTTTTTTTTCAGAGTAAGTATCTGTCTGTATTAGCAGGAATGCAGCATGGGTACAAAGGAATGTGGTTTTCTGTTGTTTTTAACAGTGAACTTGAGTTTTTGTAGTTATTTAAAAAATGTTTGTTTTTATGAAGTTTATCCCCTTTGCAAAATGGCAGCAAGTTACCCTTGCACTTTTTTAGGTCTGAATGTGTTCCAGGTCTCCAGAGGATGCCTGGGAATTTGTTCCAAACCTAGGCTTAGCAGCCTCACTCGTGGTCCTGTTCCTGATCACTGTGGGAGGTGCTGGGCACTGGGCTGTGTCTGGGAGCCTATGTCAGCACTTTCCAGGGCTCCTTCTTGTGTGGAGCCACAGGACCTTTTCTGCACCTGCACTCTGAGGAGTCTGGCCACTAATTGTACTGGAGGAACAGATTCTCCAGTGGGCAGTGCTTTATCAGGCCTGGGAAGCAGCTGCTGGCATTCAGACTTCTGAAAACGTTACATTTCCAATCCAAAAATTCAAACTGAATTATAAAGAAAATTTGTGTGCTTGCACACCATGGCACTGTCCTAAAACTGGAAGCTGTAGTTTCAGGTTGTGTCTTTGATGCCAACTTTAACACATGAGAGACCAGGTATGAAGTTTCTTATCCCTGAGACAAAGGAAGACAAGATACCGATGGAGAACCCTGTGGATCATAATGCACTAATTAGAAGGGATCAATGAAGTGGAATATTCTCTCCCTTCTGATTTGGTAGAACATGGAAAATTACTAGCAATTAGCATGCAGTATTGTGGATTTAATTTTCCTTGTTTCCTCCTTAAAACTGGATGTGAAGAAAACATCTTGAAATGCACTGTTTTGGAGATTTTGTGCTACTTCTACTGTTTATGAAAATGCCCTTACTAATCGAGAAACTTCACAAATCCTGGAACCTCTTCCTTCTTTTGGACTGTTGAGATTGCACAGAAATGGCAAACATATGCAAGTCTTCAGCTACTCCTAATCCTTCCTTTGACAGGTACACACCAGAGACCAGGCCAAAATCTAGGTGAATAATGTGTTATTAACTCCTTGGGTAGATACAGTCCTTTAAGGATCTTGGACACCTCAAATAATTTTGGCACAACTTCTCCCCCAACGAGGCTGCTTTAATTTGTATTTGGGAGCTCAGAGAGTTACTTTGATTTGCCACTTCTTTTTTTTATTTTTGACTCCCAAGTAGCAGCTGAAGGAGTCAGAGTTTAATGTTTCTTGTTTTTAAAATTACTGTTCTCTTGCTCATGTTCAAGTTGAAGCTCCTCTTCAGAGATCTTGGTTGGAGACACAGATGAATCATCCTCCTCTCTCTCTCCCTCTGCAGTGCTACAGAAAGTCACTGTAGCTGATGGCTGAGCTTCTGGGACTAAGAGGGAGCAATGGAAAGGCAGCTGGAGAGGCAGTCTTGTAGAAATGATCACAGTACTGAAGCTTACCAGCAATGAAAATAATTTAAGAAATCTTATATTTTTAATGAATCTTCTGTTAGAAGCCACATTTTTAGAGCATAGGAGGACTGGGAAATAATGGTTAAAGTTTGGGGATTAAGTACTTAGGAAGTACTTAGGAAGATAGTGTCTCTTTTTTATCTGTGAAATTGTTAGAAAACGTTTCCAGCCCTGGAAAACTACTACTTGATATCATGGCTGCAATCCTGAGACTCTAGATAGGAGCAAGCCTGTATTTCATCAAGCTGTTTGAATGTGCACGGTCACATCACTAAATGAAAGATTGATTGTTTTAAAATAATTGTCAACAGCACTATGACATCATCCCTTGGTGTGAAGGAAGCCAAGAGATTTCTTTGTATTCACTATTTTTTTCTAAATGCAAATCCAACTACAAATCTTCCAACAAGAAGGTGGATAAAGAGATACTAAAGATTCAAACAAATGATAAAAACATGCAAGATAAAAGTAGAAATCAACATAGTCTTGCTTGTTGGCTGGCTTTTAATGCCAGTTCTGTCTAAAGTCTGCCATGGTGGAAGCAAGAGGATAGAGAAGGGTAATCTGTGGATATCTCAAGAAATCCTGAAAGAATATGACATCTCTAATTGTTATGGAACTATACTTGTGACAGCTGATTTTTGGGGTGAAATTTCCTGTAAGAAATGCCTTTGCCTGGTTTTACTACTGCTGTACACTAACCACTTCACATACTGAAATAAACACAACAGCTTAAGCTGTACAAGCATCTTTGTAAAATGGTCATCCATGCTATGTGGTTGGTATGAATGAGACTCCTTGACTAGCCTTTTGTAATCACTGTCATTTACAGCTAATGAATGAGGTTCCTGCGAGAGGAGTACCTTTTCTCCCTGGCATTTAGGGAAATAATATGCATTTAGGATTGATAGGATAGGGAACTAGTTGCAGTGGGGTGATTTGAAGGTCTCAGAGGTTCCAGGAAGCTCAGACAGCATGTCTAAGTGTTGGCACAGGATCTAACCTGGATTTCAGTGTTTAAATGGACATGGCTTGGATCCTGCCAGCTGTAGATGCTGCCTGCCTGCATCTATGTGTCCAGGGCAGTGTTCTCAAAGATACAGCGCTGCAACAGTGGTGGTAGGCAGAGAGTAAGTGTGCCTAGAGTGTTCTTGTCCTCCTGTTGCCTTACTGAAGTTATGACCCGGGCCTGCTGGCCTTTGCTTTATGGTGGCCCTGGTGGGGTGCTGGTGAGCACTGCCTGCCATGGTTACTTGGCCCCTCTGCTCAGCACTTCTGGATACACTAAAGTTTCTTCAGGTTGCTTCAGAAGTTTGAAGAAACTTTCCGAGAGCGTTATCTTTATGTTTACCACCGTGAGGGGTCTTTGTCTTTGCTTCTTCCCTTTCTCACTTCCTCCTCTCTCTCCCTCTCTTCTGCTCTAGAGAAACCACTCCATTGAGCAACAGCCTGTAGCCAGCTCAGAGTGGTTATCTGCAGGCAGCTCGTGCCCACTGAGCTGCCAGTCAGCTCTGAACCCAGAGCAGTTTGAATCAAACCCACAGTGAGAACATGAAAATACAACCTTATGTTTATCACAGAAGAGATGGAATGGTTGAATGCTGCTTTGTGTTATAGCAAATACCCGTACAAGAGGGAAAACTCTGATTTGCACAGAATCTGAATGTAATATACTGTGATTTTTAATTTTCTGTTATTAATTTACCTACATGTTACATACTTTCATAGTTTCTTAAAAAGCAGTGCAGCAGTTAGGAGGTAATGCAGACAAGGATAAATCTACAATTAGATTTGAAGCTTTCAGCTGTGTTTTAAACTGAACTGTACTTTTTAGAAAGGCATGCTTTCTATTTTTTCTAGCAATAATGTAAAGAAATCAAAGTAATTTTATTGATGTGGGGAAGCATGTCTTGATAATAAGTTGGAGTGCATTATTTCTCAGCATTTACTGGGTGTTTTGTAACATTTGATCATATGAATTCTATCTGGGTAGGTTTGGTTTTGTTGTTTTGGGGGTTTTTTTGGGTTTTTTTTTTTTGTTTTTTTTTTTTTTTTGGTGATTTTTAAATTTTTTTGGAGGGGGGTGGTGTGTCACATTTTTGCAGACAAGAAACTATACTAAAACCTGAGCTGGTATGCTGCAACAGCTGGGAAATAACGTAAAACAAAAATGGTGTGGGGGCCAACAAGCAAGGATGATTTTTGGCAGCCGTGTCTTTTAGCATAGGAATGGCTTTCAGAAAGTGAGGATAGAGAAGCAGACAGTAGATACTAAAGAATTCTTGCTGGGGCATAGGATCTTGTGGTGCATTTTGAAGGATTTAGTCTCATTTGGAATGTTTGGAGGACTCTAAGCAGTCCTTTCACTGTGATTGGTCTTACTTGGGCACTTCCATTGCTGTTGCTGATCTGGTTTCAGATGCTGATGCCAGAGGTGGAAGCTGCCCTGGGAGAGAGGGTGTCTTTCTGTGCGCTCTTGGCCTCCTGCATTCTCCCACAGTCAGCCTTTGTGGAAGAATGGGGAGTTTGATGTATGGGAAGGGTTTCAAGCTAAGTGAAAGTTAATATTGACCTATGGCAAAGGTATGAGTTTGAGGTAGCCTCTGTCACTGTGCCTCTATGTGCAGGTGGGCAAAACAACTGGTTAAAAGGGTCATGCTTTCAGAATTCTCTTAGCAGGAGAAAGAAAGGAATAATCCATTTTGAACAAAACCTCTGAGGTGTGGGTACGATCAGAGCTGAAGGCCTTTGTTTGTGGTTGCAGGACTTCTGTAAACAATGTGACTTTAACAGGAAGGTTTTTTTTTTTACACATAAATAACAAAAATTATCTTGGGTGTCAAGCGTTAGGGCAAAAAGGATTATATGTGGGTGGCCTGGAGTCTGCTTGTGTTGGGAGATGGATTAGCTGGAGTTTTTACTAGCATTTAAATATTTATTAGAGGTCATATAAAGAAGACTTTTTTGAAAGTAATTATGCAAACTAAAAGTATTCATTGCTATCCTACCCACAAAATGCCAGATTTAACAGTGAAATGGCTTTGTGCCTTTTTTCACTAGAGGTGTGCCCAGGAACTACTGAATGAAACGTATAATTAACCAGTTGTTTTGTGGAGTTCTCTGTTGTGGGGCCAGTGTGTCTTTTTCCTCATAGCAAAAAGGAGATTAATTTTTTGTAGTTAATGTCTAGATAATTTTGCTTAGGGGAAGTCTAATTGTTATGGAACCACTTTAAGTAAAAATGAAATGTTTTCAGTTGTGGTATATTGTAACATTTTTTTCTCCTGAATGGAAAGATTAAACAATTTAACTACTGCATTCTGTAGTTCCAGGGTAAATGTTTTGTCTGGAGTAAAATTCCAATCTCCACTCAATACTATAATTCCTATTTAATGTAATGGAAAGGGCTTCACCCTTAAGTCTGAGTAGATCTGCTCTAAATGTGAGTGGGATGCTGATTAAATAGCAGTTAAAAACAGAACAAAGCCTTTTGTCAAGGTAGATGATGTGAGTGTGTGTTACATTTGACTTACACTGTATCCCAGAATAGACCAGAACTGCTGTTGTTACACTTTACAGGTCTTTCATTAATTCTAATTACATTTCTATATTGCAAAAATCATTCCTTTCATCCTGCTTTCCTTCAGCTGTGGAGAAGTTGTACACAGAGGTCAGGAAAGCATTACAGACGTTTTAAAGTCAGACAGAGTGCAGAGCTTCAAAACAAAACAAAACAAAAAGCTGTCTTTGTGTGCTGGTCTCAGTAAACCATGTTTTGCTGGCTCCCTGCTTTTGGCTGTAGCTATTGGAAATTAAGAGGCTAAAAGCAAAGCTGGCAGAGAGCAGAACCACGTGTGATTTTTGAGTGGAGCATGTTACAAGCTCTGATGCTGTTTGGGGGGGAGAAGAAAGGCAGCCCCAGCTTAGAACCCTGTTGGGCAGAGCCTCTGGGTGAGTATTCTGCTGCTCTTGCACAGCTCTGAGAGCTCATCTCATCAGCACAGCAAGTTCCACTCAAAGACTGAAAGGTGTTGGTGGAGGGAGTTTTTTTTAGAGTGAAGGTTTTGGCTTGTTAGCTTGACATGGCTTTGAGGGCTTTCTACATCTAAAAAAAGGCACATTGTTTTTCTTCTTTTTAGATGTTATTGAAGATACCTATCTTATGATTTAAAAAACCAAATCCCAACCAAGCGAAAAACAACCACCAAAAAACCCGGCTACAAATAACTTCCTCAGTTGTTTAGCATAAAATTATTCCTGGGAGATCTTAGCTCATTTATTCTCATGACATGTATTTCTGATTAAAAAGTTTCTCCTCTTCCTGTTATTTTACTATTCCTTCCCCTCTGATGTATTTTTAGAAAATAATCACACATATTTTCAATGTATCAAACAGGCCAAGCTCTTGATTTCCCCTTTCAAGTGTCCTTTCCACTGATTGAGCCAGCCCTTTGCTTTGCCTATAAGTGTGATTAGTCCTTTACTGCAGAACTGTGTGCAGCACTTCAGGAAAGCCTTGGTACCGAGTTACTTACATGGTAGCAGACAATTTTTTACAAGGCTCCTGCCTTACTTCAGCCTCTTCAGTTTTCTCATCCAGACTCCTTATCTGGTTTCAGCTGCTCTCCCCCACTTCCTCCTGGTTCTTTCTACTCTTGAGCTTCTGCTCTTCCCATATGTTCCCTTCCGTGTCAGGTGTGACTGCTCCTTCCTCGCTGCCACCTCTGGGATTTCTTAAGCTTGTCATATTTGTTCCAGCCATGCCAGGCCTCCTCCTCTTTCCTCTGGCTCTGTGTTTCCTTTCCATCTCCCCATTCTTTCATCTCAGGTTATCCCATTGAATTAGCTCTGCTTCGCCCTTGTTTACTTCCCTGACAAGGTTTTGATCCTGCTCCTTATTTCAATATAAATGCTCTTCCTCCCCCAGTACTTTTGCTCCTCCAATATGATGTTTGGTGATTCCCTCTTGCTGTGGCACTGCCAGGGGCTGTTGGGAGAACAGGGCTTGGGCTTGGAGCCAATTTCTGCACCTGGGGCTGTCGTGAGAGGGGATTTCTTCCCTCCTGCTCACAGCCCTCTGTGAGTACACTTGAGCATCCCAGCATGTGTGGCAGCAGTGAGTGACAATGAAATCCATGGAGCTCTTAACAACTATTACTAAATCTGTCAGTTGTGTATTTTTGTTAGATTTTTAAATAATTATACTTTACCATATTTGAAAGATTTTAAAATGTGGATACCTCAAAGTGTATTCCTTGTATAAATATTACCCATGGTAATATTTAAAGGTATGACGTGTTAAAACTTGTGCTTTTCAAAAGTTTAGGATTTTAGGATAGTTAAAGCTACTTCGTCCAAAGCTTCCTGCTCCCACCCCCAGAAGCAGGTTCTTGTTAAAAATAAAAGGAGACCCTGACATTGCTTTTTTAAAATAGCAAATATTTTGTAATTTAGTTTTTAAAAAGAATTGTCAAGATAATACCTAGATAAATACAGTTTTATAATAGGAAATTATTTGCAATAATGGAGAGTACTAAAGGGTTCCTATGAAATTTGTATACTGTAAGTTACATTTTCAAGAGGACAAAAGTAGGTCAATTTTGTTGTTGAACTTGTAACTTAAAGCATAGTTTTAAGTAAATCAGAACCTAAGAAAGTATGTTTTTGTACAAAATAAACATTTCCCAATTTTTAATTTGAGCAAGCTATTAAAAAGCCATAAAATTTTAACTGCTTCCTCAGCCAAATATTATAGCCTTGTTTTCATCCAAGATGCTTGAAATAAATATCAACAAACAATTAAAGATAAATCTAAGTTTTAGCTGAAATTTTTATTTATATGATATAAAACTTATTATTAGTGAGAGGCATACTTACCTCTATGTATGATTTGTATCCATGTGCCAAAGAGTACCGCGTATTTGATTAATAATTAATTGCCCTACATTTGATTCATCTTATATTTGTACAGTTAGCTGATGTGAATTAAAATTTTATTTCCTGGAAATATTGTACTGCTTGTCCTGTTCATAATGTATATTTTTATCCCCAGTTTGTGCAGCATCATGTGTGTATTAAACGGTTAGATCTTGAATATGAGGGCTCCAGCTTGAAATGCAAATGTTGTTAGTGCTGGGTTATGGTTTTATTTTCCTGGAAGAAAAAAAAAATCACAAAAGAGCAGAGTGTATTTCCTTATATGTCATAAGAAAAAAAAAAAATCTCCTGAGGCAACAAATAGATACAGTATTGACTGAAATAGCTAATATCTGCTCATTGCTTGGCAGGGATAGTACTGAGCCACCCTTACAAAATCTGTACTGTTCCAGAGCCCACTAAATAGATTTAGAAGCACACAACTCATGAGGGAAGTAAGTGCATTACAAATATCCTACTTGAATTTATTCCTTGGTGCAGACAGTTTAAAGATTTTATGAATAGTAGAAAAAGCAATGAAAGCTAAAGTCAGGAATTTTTGTATGCTCTGGTAACTGTTGTCTATTATGAAATGAAATAGTTTTAATTTAAAATAAAACCAAAATGGTTTGTGTTAAAGATTGTTAAAGGTAATCAAAAAGTAACTATACTTGGTTGCACAGTTGAAAATTTCTTTCCACTTTTGACAGTATTGTCAAATAATCTTTGTTTATTTCTCACAAGTGTGGAGTCTAATAGAAGGATTCATCCATTTGAGCACATCACAAGTGCTGTAGAAAAGGGACTTAGGGATCACTCTAAGCCTTTTCATTATGAGGGCTTCCTCTTGGGAAATGAAGGGATATTTTTATTTTTAATATTCTTTTCCTCTCTAGCTGACATGCTGTCTGACCTGGCAATAGCAAGGTCCTGAAGAGTGTGTTCATTCAACCAGAACTGTCACTGCTGGATCCTTCAGTTGCACTTGGAATAGGCTCCCTCTGAAAACTTCTGCATGTTATTAGAACAAAATGGTGCAAACTGTTTGGGATGAGGAGGTGGGAAGTGATTGGTCTTTGCTGGTGGTGATAGAATGCTTGTTTTTCCCTTGAGCTGGTGAATGAGTCTGAATCACCATAAAAAAGTGCTTCAGGTTGTTTCACAATCTGTGGTTGCTCTCTTACTGCTCATGAAAATACACATTATTGTTGTTTCCATGTTCTTACAATTTCTCTCAGGAGCCTGGGAATGTTTGTCATCTCCTGCAGTCGTCCCCCTCCCCCTGCATCTGGTTCTGAGACAAAAGAGGTCTAAGTTCCCCATGTTTCTTTAGTTCTTCTTCAATGGCCTGTGTCACCATATTTTACCATTTAGTACAGGGTATGTAAACTCCTCCACAGAGTGCTCAGCATAGGGAATGGAGAATCTGGGTTTGGGAGGGAGAGGAGTCACTTACCATAGCCCAGCTGAGGTATGATCTGTTGAAGCATCTTAGTAAGGAGACAGACGTAGGGAAAATCCTTTGTGTCCATATGAAATCTTAGCTTACCACTTAAATTAGAAAAAAACCAAACAAATCCAAGATAACTGTGTCAGCACTACATCTTAGAGTGGAACAGGCTGATGCTATGACCTAGCAGGGTAATTCTACTGTATACTACTAGGTAGAGGGACATTTACAGTGTATTTAAAAATAAAACAACCTGTAACTTTTGTAAGTTACAAAAAAGCACTATCAAGTTATGTTATGTACATGTAACAAAGAATTACAATGTACCCTTGTTCCTCAGTCTATGGACTCTCTGGTGCTGCTGGAAGGACAGGTGAGGTGGTTTTTTTTTTGTTATTTGTGGTTATTTATTATCCTTTTCTTTTCTAATATGTTCAGATTCATATGGCAAAGGCAAAGCTAATATGAAGAAAGAAGCAGCGAATGTGAACACAACACGCGTTACTCACCTTCACTAAAATTTTGCTTCTGCTCTCACTGGTATTTGGACGGGGCTGTCTGTGCAAAAGGCAGGAGTTTGTTGGGCCAGAAAGCAGTTTGTTAGTGTCGATTTCTCGGGGTTCTGAGGGTCAGGGTGACCCCGAGATCATAAGGAGTCCTTTCTCCCAGCCTGCACAGCCAAAGAAAGAACCTGGAATGCTTCCAGTTGTGTTCTCAAGGTTATTTCTTGTTATCTATAACATTCTCTCTCCGACCTGCTGAGCTCTGGCTAGGAAGGAAGCCATGGCAATCTGCCCTGAGCCTTGGGTAGCTCCCCCCTTATATACTCAAAACTACATGTCTATGTTTACAATTTATTACCAATTCCCATCACCTATGTTACACTGTGAATCTCTACCTTGAACCAATACATAAGCGTCACCATCACACCAAGACATGGAGGACCAGATGAAGGAGAAGAAGGCTAGGGCACACCCAAATTCTTCCATCTTGTACCCTCTTGAACCCCATTCTAAAAATCCCAAAATTCTACTTTTCCACCCTTTGTTAATTCAAATATCACACTACTCAAACCCTTGTGGCTTGCAATTCCTCATACAAAACTGACAGCTTTTACCACAGGCTAAAATCAAAGCCACAGATGTTTTTGATTTCATGACAGGGTCTCCGAGCCCCCTGCCAAGGTCTCGAGACAGCCAGGGCAGCCAGAGGGATGTCCTGGACTCCGACAGGACAGGCTCACAGTTTGTTGGGCAGGCTGGTATCTCTGTGGAATCAGTGTTTCACAGCACCATTTCTGCCCTGCGCTCACATTCCCGTTCGTGCCTCTGGGGTGGCAGCCCCGGTGGAGCCTGTGCAGGGACCCCAGTGCGCACTCAGCCCGACGGCAGCGGGGAGATCTGCTGCCCACCTGATCCTTGGGTGAGGCTGCTGGAGGGAGCAGGTGTGCTAGTGTGTGTGTGGTTTTGTCCTGCTAGGCTTTGAGTGAAGAATTTCTGGCTGTGATTTTAATGGGAGCAGTGATAGTGCAGAACATACAGTGTATGGGAAGAGATAAACTACTTAAGCTGCATCATTTTCCCTTATTTATTTTGTAGTCTAGGCACAAAGCACCATATTCATATCACTTGAAAAAAAAGGACTTTTTTTTTTTTAAGAAGAAGATGTTGCTCTATTCCTCCTTTGTAGTAATGAAATGTACTTATGGATACCTTACCCAGTCTTAAGAAATCTATTTTCATAATTTTTACCTAAAATGTGAAAATTATACTTGGAGCTGTCCATTTACTTAACTAAGATTGATTACTCTGAAGAAAATTAATTTGCCTGTCTTTGAGAGCATGTAGAAAGAATCTGTGATTCACCTATTAGGCATACTGTATGGTATTTCTGAAAATAATTTAAAAGGAGGAGGAGAAGGAGGAGGAGGAGGCCGTCCTGAAGCAGCCTAATGTTAACTGCAAAGGTCTCAGAAGTGATGTAGCTGAGCAGGATTTGTCAAAGCTGTGATGAGTTAATAGTGAAGAACATAAGTGATTTTCTGTTGCTTGACCTTTTAAAATATTTGATATTTCTTCTTGTGTTATTTTTATATGAGCCTTTCTTGAAAATATGATGATCTTACTTCACTTTGTTTAACTCCACCTTCAACCATTTTTAGTTTTAGCTCCCCCTCTCCCCTCCTTTTCAATTTTATTAAAGCATTTGTCAGATGTGCTGGCAGGAGTGTGAAGCAAAGGCAGTGAGATGTCCCTTGTTGTGCCTCAGAAATTATTTGAAGTAGAGTAATTGGGGGTCTGGGGATGGAAAAACTGGAGATAATATCCTAAAATAGATCTTAAGAACTGAAAGGATGGGCCATAACTTTGATATCTTCTATGCTTGTTTTGAAAGGGTTATGGAAAGTCCATATGGTTAAGCTGCAGATGACTATCCATATGACATTCCTCTTTTGCCACACAAGTTTTTCTTTTCTCTACAACTAATTAACTCTATAGCTGGTTCTATACACAGTGGTGTTTAGAGCCTGCAGAGTTAAACCCCAGTTAGTAACCGTGGCAGCTCACAATGATCCTGGGTGTCTGGCAGCCTTTCACCAATTCAGCACATTTTTTAAGCTGTAGGATTGGGTTCCTGGGTCTGTGTTAGCAGTTTAATTGTCTCTGCAGCTCCACTCCTAGTGTAGTAGGAAAGCTTGGAGTGCATTTCCTAGTGGATTTAGAATTTTTTTGCTATGTGGAATCTAAACCACCATACTTAATAAAGACTTTTAAAAAACCCTCCAAAAATGCCTGAGTGGACAAAGCCTAGCCTACTCATGCAAGCCTTTTGCATTAATAGCTAGCTGGGCCTTACGGATACCTTGAAGACTAGCAGAAGAGCTTTTGGAGTATGGCTTCCTTCATATTACAGCCAATAAAGTACTGAGAGTCCTACTTTAGGCACATGACTCTGTTTGGGCATAGAGGAACATTCCAATTAGTACCTTGTGGAAGAGAGAAGGGCAGGGCTCTCCCATTGACTTCTACATGTATACTTTAAAAGTCTTGGCATGGTGGAATAAGAAATTAGTCAGCAGATTTTGAAAGGAAGCTTAAAAATATATGTCCTGGTTTACGGCTTTCATGTCATCTGTTGTATTGCTTAAGCAGCTGGAAAAGGTATCAGCTATTTAAATCTAAATTCAAAACTTTTGATTAAAAATATATGTTTGTTTTCCTTTCTTGTGCCAATTGAAGTTCCTTTCTACGTGTAACAGAAGGTATTGTATCTCTTCTATATAATATAGTGATTTTAGTTCTCACTTCTTTCAAGCTCACTTTGCAAAGTGGAGAGTTGCCCCAGTTTTTAAAAGGCTGTGGCAAAAGAACTGAAAATACTCAGGTAATCACTGCATTTTTGCATAAGGGTTGCATTAGGGAGGTAATGCAGTAGGACTGCAAGACTTGGTCTTCTGCATGTAACCAAAGAAAGCACAGGCTGCTTGCCTCAAATCAGTGCATGTTGGTGGAAGTACATCCTCCCTGCATGTAGACAGAGGTTACACTTTGAAATGAAGGAGATGCTGTAGTCCTGGTGTTTTTGTCCAGTGCCCTTTTCCCAGCCCTCAGCAGTAATCAACAGCTGAGAATGACAGGCTCTTATGAATTAACCCTTCAGTGTTGTGTTTCTTGTTACTTCTCAAAATGGGAAAATAAAACTGCCATTAAACCATTTTTGTTTTCTGTATGATGCTGCATATAACCTTCCAGCTCTGGGTTTCATGATTTGAATATAGAAATACTTTGAGTATCTACTTTCAGTGCCCATCTTGCTCTTGATTATAGCCTGTAATTACATTTTTTGAGTTGATAAATGTAATTTTTTCCATTTATTTGTATGAAAATTGGCTTGTAATGTAATGTTGCTGACTCCTAACTTGATCTCTTTCGCTCAGAAAAATCACTGTGAATTTTTGAGAAAAGAAAGGCCAACCTCCTCTGCCTTATTCAAATTGCCTGTTTTCTTTCTTAAATTAGGTCTTCCAACTAAGCTGTCACTTATAATTTAAATACGACAGAGGAGGTGGCTGAGTTGCATTTAGTTTTTTACCTTGAAAAACTGTAGGGCAAACCAAAACTATAGCAATGGTTACACTCCATACAGTGCAGGAGAAGGACAGGATAACATCATACCTTTTTCAAGGGAAGGTAACCAATTGTGACTAGGTGTGCAATATATGCTGATAGAAGAAATGTACACATAAAAGTAAAAAAAGGTAAAAGCTTACTGAATAGATGACTTGGTACTTGGTCTGCTAGGAAGTAATCTATGTAGTTCACTCTACTTCTTAACTCCCTGTACCTTTGTTTTCTCAAGTAATATCTTACAGAAGTTATCTACACATCAGATTGAGACTATTCCATGTGTAACCCTAAGAGAGAAATGCTGTGAAGATGCCACTCCTGCTCATTGCTGAAGTACTGTGGTGTAATGGAGTAAAGCTTTCATGTAGTTACCATTCCTAATCCATATGTACAAAGTTGCAGTTGCTAACCTTTTTTTACAAAAAAAATATAGGTGCTAGCTTTAACTTGCTGCTGTCATGCATTGCTGTAAGTGCTGTCTGTGATGAACAGGGATCTCAGGAAAGTGACTTGGCAGGTATAAATGTGGAACAGTTTATAGTTTTTCCTTACTAAACCATTTGTCTCTTATATAGTTTTTTTTTTTTTTTTACCTGTCTATATTAGGGAAAAAGTAATTTGCAAATCCCTCCCTTCCCCTTTGAGTTTTGTAAACAATAGACTGGGGTTTTAGGCTAACAGTGCCTGCTGATTTTTGTGTTCCTGCTCTTCTAGACCTAGTGCCTGGTTTGCCAGACTTCTGGCTGTTTTAGGGCATGTTTTGTATTTAGCAGCTTAATCCATGGACTGACTTGATTTTCAAGGGAGAGTTTTGCTTTCCACAGCCAGATCTTTGACTGGAGCTGATGCCCAGCCTGCTGGATTATTAATACCCAGTTCAAAGTGTCCAGTTCATTTTTCAGTTCTTGAGTTCCCAACTTTACCTCTTAAGTCTTGGTTGTTATAGAAATACTGACTTTTGGTGACATACTCTATTTCTTCTCAAGTACCACATAAAATAAGGCGAAACTTGTTAGCAGGAAGTATATTATTGTAGACATCTGTAATAGTGGAATTTATATTTTTTCCCCCTTTCAACAGCCCAGCCTCCTATTATTTAATGCTTACTTACAGGCTATAAAGGAACTATTATAATAAAGGGTGTTTACAGGACTCTGCTGTAGTCTGAGGAAATTCAGAGAGGCTGTTTTGCAGCCTATCCCAATTCTCAGCCTCTCTGGAAGCTGTTTTGCATGCTTACTCTAGCTATGAATTTACAGCAGGGAAAGAAACTGACTGGGCTTCATTGGATAAAAGATGAATACTACTTTGTACAAATGTTGTTTAGAGTATTTCTTCCTAATCTCAGACATTTTCAGTAGGTCTTGGTTCTAATTCAGCATATGTGCTTCCTTTTAAAAACAAACGGGATTGGTTTTATGTTGTTACTGAGTACCCTCTACAGTTTCTGAGGGTGGAAGGCTGAGTGTTATGTGGGAAGGCAGGAATACATTGATGCTGAAGGGCTTTTTACCTGCACTGCATGTTGCTAAGTTTCTTTTTCCCCTCATTTATCTTCATTCCTGTGTGCTATCCCACACCCATTTTAAGGATTTTTTTTTACTTTTTTTTGCATCTTAACTAAAACCTTACAGCCTTTGATGGCTGTTCAGTTAGCAGAGCTGATTTCACTCCCTTTAGGGTATCTAGCACTAAGAGTTGCACAGTTGGCTTTTCCTCTGTCCCCAAGCAAATGGGATAGACAGAAAAAACAGTTTGATTGTATACTTTTGGTCTGGCTCTAAATTCATTCAGTGTTAATTTCCAGCTGTTTGTAATAAAAACCTGCTTTAGAAATGATCATCAGCTTGATACAGTTATATGGTGAATAAAACCTGCATCTTCAAACTGTATTTCAGTTTTTGAGGCTTATTTTTTTCTTGACAGTCTGTAGTGGTGGTTTTAGTGCTTGCCCTCCTGAGATTCAGTGTTTAAGCAGGAAACACATGCATCATAAAAGGTTATAAAGATAATGAGTTCAGATTATTACACTGGTGATATCACTGCAACAGGCAGAGAGACACCTGGCTGTGGTCAGATACAGGTGCTCTTGGGTTTTGTGTTGCTGTTTTCTCTGACATCTGGATAGTGCAACTCTGAATTTTCTTCCTCTGAAGAACAAAAAGTCATGTCTAATACACTTTTCTGCTATGAAAGTCCTTACAAATATGTAAGGCTGGCTCTTCACATGTAAAGTGACAGGATGAAAGCCACCAAGCAGTTTTTCTTGTACTGTTAAACCCCGTTGAATGATTGCTCTCTTCCTTACAAACCAAAGGCTTCTCAACTCCTTCAGTCAGGTACTGGCTGTTGTCACTGCCTGGGCAGAGTTACAGATCATGCTCATGATGTCAGTGTTGCTACTTCTGCTTCAGACTGGATCACACAAGTATGAAATTGAGTTAAACATGTTAAAATCTAAATAAATACTTCCATGTTTAGTACCATTTAAATGGGATAACTTTTTCATTAAGAAGATGTGTAAAAATCTGGACACCTTCCACAAGTGTCATGAATCAGCTAGATTTGCCAGCTTTCTCTTAAAATCCATTTGAGCGGAATTTCTACTGGTGATGATGATAAGTTTCTGATGTATCCAACAGACACCTCTTTAAGTAGTGACTGGGGAATGGAATCAAAACAATCAGAGTGTTCTTTTTAAAATAATTGCATTAAGCGTCCACTTAACTGGATAATATTAGATTTATGAAATAAAGCTTACAAAATTAAACAGAGTATAAATGAGTGTCAAGTGACTACACTCTTGCTTTATACATTATCAAAAGGATTTTACATATACTATGTCAATTTAGATTTTTGTTAATGTTAAATACATTGAACAATTTTGGTATTCATTTACACAAAATAATGTCCTAAAATACTATTGACTGTAGAACAGCAGAGTGTGGAAAATAATTTGGTTCAAAATAGTCTTCAGGGCATCTTTTCTTTTGGACATCTCATATTGTTAAAATGAGGAAATAAGTTTAAAAACATGATGTGAGAAGAGAGTGGAAGTAAAATTTAGCTGTGTCCTCCAGAGGGTTTTTAGAGATAAGCTGTGGAGATTAATTCTAATTTTCTCTGGTTTTTTTTCTGTTAACCTCATTGTGTATGAGATGTGTGTGTGTGTGAATTAAGAATGCGAGTAGTCATGATAATTCTTGTTATTTAATAGAAATTTTGTTATTTAATAGAAATACTATAAATTTTGAAGAGCTGGTAATAGTATTTGGCTAAAGATTCTTACTGAATTCAGGGTTAGCAATGTTTTTACAATACTTAGTCAAAAAATGTAGTTTGTGGCTAACTGCCCCAGATTTTGAGTGAATGAAAATAAATATCCAAAGACAAGGTTTGAGTTGTGACTTTGTGAAAAAGGAATAGTATACTTTTCCAGTTTTCCTTGTGCACTTCAGAAATTTGGGTAAATATTTTGATGTGACCAGGAAACCTGAGCAACTAAATGAAAGAGTCTTATTTTCTGACCTTAGAAGCATCTTTGTATAGAAAATTACTTTGGAAAGTTAAACTCCGAGTAAGAAGAACTTAAGAGATAAACTAAGACAAATAAGTAAATACATAGGATTTCCCTGAGAACTGCATGTATGAATCTTGTGAATAGATTTGAATAAAAAAATTTGGAAGTATGAGAGGGAATTTCATGTTATTGAAAACCAAACTGTTTTATTTTTCATTCCTGATCTGTGAAACTGTCATACTGAAGGCAGTGTTATGAAGTAAAGGAGAAGCTGGGAGAGCAAAATGTTGTGCTGTGCGATAAAAAGGGAGAAAGGACGCTGAAATACTTGTTTTGATTACCTGTGTCTCCAACCTTTGTTTTCTAAATGACAAATAAATTACTTCCTATTAAACTGTCAATGGTGTTAATGTTAAGGTGTGGTTGGTTCTTTTTAAAGATTTGTGTAGCTGTGTAAATAAATGGAGACCAGACCATTTATTTTGATCTTTGTGTATATTTAATAAATATTTAAAATACAGGAAATATGGAATTGACCAGTACTTGGCCAGCATGGTCCTTATTATACTCAAGCTTCCTTTTTGCCTTTTTAAATGGCTTTTTTCCAGTTATTGAATGTTTATTTGTGTGGGTTTGGCGGCAGTGAATGTGAGATAAAGCTTATTTAGATGACGAAGCAAGTGATTTTGTTATAAAAGACATATTGAGTAGGGAAGATAAATGTTATTCTTCAGGACTCTGAGTGTTTAAGTTGTTGGTTTAGGAGCTTCTTGTAGCTGCTAGAATATCTGGCTTTAGCAGATTAACTAGTGATTATTAAATATGTTTGCCCAGACTAGTTACTTGCCTCCCCCCTTTATAGGTGAAGGTTCTTTCCCCAGCACTTCAGCTGCTTAGTGGACTCATGTGACTCTTGCCATTGGTCACACCCTGTACAGTACTTCAGAAAAAATTAAGTCCAAAGCAAACAAATTTCCTCGTGCCTTGTAGTCTGTGCCAACTTAAATGTTGTGTTAGTATTGATGGTAGATATGAAAATACCTGTAAATACTCACTAATTCAGTGCAGAAGTCAATGACTGTGCAGCACTTACATGACAGAGAGACAGAAGATGGATGCAAAGTAACCAAATGTAGGATTGGCTTGTTCTCTTTAAATGAGTGGGGCCTAAATGGCACTGTTATATGAATGTATGAGGTTCATTTCTCTAAATGGGTACTTGCTACAGCTACCTGCTCTCAGCACTAGCAGGCACTGGTGCAGACACTGCTCACCTCTCTCATTTCTGCATTTCCTCCTGCCTATAGCAGTGAGAACCACCTCTGCCACTTGTGTGTTGTGTAGAGCAGTGCAGACACATCCAAACCAGTTTACAGCTGTGCTGCACCTCCCCAACCTTGTGTGGGGCTTCCTTTCAGTTGTGGATTTCAAGCTGCTTGCCAGATCCTTGGATCTAATGTTTGATGCTTGCTTACTCTGTATTTATCTTCCTCTTCCTCTAGCAGAACATCCTCAAAGGGACTTGTTTCTTCCCAGTTTTATATTGGGATTGACGGTGCTATCTTTGCCTTTTATACATTTTAGTGTAGTATGATGTATGGTCAGCTCTGTTTCCTTTTCAGAGGTATCTGTTCCCAGGCCACTACTCCCATGAATTCTGGGACACGTCCACCACAGCCCTTGTCTAGAGTGGTTAATGACTTTCCTGAAGGAGTCTGTTAGTTGATTTGGGATTAAAAGGATACTGTTTACAAAGTAGAACACACCTGTGTTTTGGGTGTTTCTTTAAACCACTGCTGTGTGGGTGTTCCTAGATAACTTTTGTTCTTTCAATAATTCCCCATGGAGTGGCTCACAGAGGGGAGGAGCAGTGTATGCACAGTGTAAGAAGTGCTGATAGGTATGGGGTCATATTTTCTCAGAGGAATGGGCCTAAAAACTTGATTTCTTGATGAGACCTGTTAGAATCAGTAGAACTACCTGAGTGTAAATGTACCTTGACCTGAAGTAAATGTGTCAAGGACAGCTCCCAGTGAAAACAAAGGAAGCAAGTGGCTTTTGCTTTGTGCTGTCAAAATTAATATTGTGGAGGTAAATCACCCCTACATCTGCACCTAAAGCATTTTGCAGTAAAGGTAGTTAAATCTAAATGCGTCAAGAATATCCTGTAATTTCTAGAAGATTTTGGAGTATCTAGAAGAAGGAGTGGGGTTTTTTTGTCTTCCCAGTAAAAAAATACAGCTCAGGGGTGGGTGGATAGAGAGTACTCTTGTGAACTGCTTGGCAAATTACTCTGCTTTGCCTGCAACTTCTTGAGTTCAATATTTGCCATGAATGGAAGGATACTCCCTTCTGCTAAGTGAGATTTCTCCCCATTCTTTTTAAGACATATTTGTATTTATATTAATTATACAATGATTGGCTTAATTTTCTGCAATTTTTATTGTTCATACACATTTATCTTTTAGAGCAGGCAGCTACTTTCAAGGTAGGCTGCTCTTGGGGAACAAAAGCTAAATCATATATTGTAATTTTTCCTGTCATCCTGATAACTGTTTAAGTCAATATTTAGAATTTCAAGGCTTAGGTCTGGGTATATATAATTGGAGCCATAGCAGTTTAATAATTAAAGTTGCAGTAACGTCTCCTTGAAATGTAGGTGAGTCCTCTTCAACACAGAGGACTAACACTCGGTGTCTTCCCTCAGCCTACAACACTCAGACCAGGAGTACATAAATGTTCAAAATGAATGGATCTTTTCTTGATAAATTGGTGAGTAAGAAGAATTGCTAATGCTTAGATCAAAAAATAGGTCTTTCTTCTACACATGACATATGCAACTTTTCCCTCTTGATTCTTGTTTAAAGGTAAAAATTAAAAGTAAGTATTTAAGTTTTTTAATTGAAAAGTATTTAAAGGCAATTTCCCTGGGTGTTTGTAGCTGCTGAAATCTTGTTCCTGCTTGCTGAATCAACCTGCATCATTTGCACCATCATTCAGTGATGCTCAGCAAGGCAAACAAGTTCAGAGGACTCAGTCCTGAAGTTCCAATGTAACTTTATATATGGTCAGGCCACCATTTCATCATCCTTGATGACACCTATGCACCTGCTGTCTTCTTTCTTTCTTTAACTCTCATCTTTAAACTTTCATTTCCCCTCAGCAGAACTGCATAATTGGTACTTTTCTTTTACCTCTATCTTATTTACAGTAACAGTGAGCCTCAAGCACTTGGTGCCACATGGTACATTGGGAGAAACCATAAAATATTCTCTGCTTCGAAGGAGACTTATCCAAACAAAGATTATACTTTCTTATGCAACTCATCTGTGGACAGGAAACCTGCTGAGTGTGCTAAGCAGATAGACATCATTTTTTCTCATGTAGACTTGACCATAATATGTCCTATACTGTTTTGGGCTTTTCTTTTGTAATACAAGCCAATGGGTATGTGTGGCTCTGATAGCCAGGAAGGTCTGTTTAAGGTTTCATGCTGGCTGAATAAATACTAGGTTGTGAAACTCCAAAGGTAGTTTCAGTATGATGCATTACTTCCAAGGTAGCATGCCAATCTCTTTTGCAAACATTGAGTAATTACAGGATTGAGTAATTTCAGGTGAGGATTGTGGTCACCAAATCTTCTCCCATCTGTGATGCTAGGCTGCACCTCTCCTACAAATACCAATGGTATATCAAACTCTCTCAAGAAGTTGTAGCACCCATCAGACATTTTTCAGTCTTGAGCAACACTCTTTGCTGGTCTGGATCAGTGTTGAGCATGGTTATTCCTTCTATTTGCATTCTTTATACCTCTTTTCCCTTGGATAAGACCAAGCTATAGAAAGTTTTTTGCGAGAATAGATTGACCAATACATCCCCTTTTCCCTGCTTGTTCCTTTTTCACAGCTGTAAAAGAGCAGACAGAACATATGAAGAGCTTAGAAAATTCTACTGTGAAAAGCATTGTCCAGAGACCTTCATTCTACTAAGAGAAAGCAGTCTTAAGTGTGGAGGACAGCTGCTGCATTTCTAGGGACTTTTTGAGACCCATTGTTTAAGGTTTGGGTCAATTTTGCCAGATATTAAGATTTTATGAATAGGGCTATCTTTTTAAAATATCAAATCTCTATAATTAAGTCTAATACCTCCAAAGAAACATGTGACCTACATTTTATAAAGGGATTTCCATGGTTCCAGGACATCTTTTAATAGGGATTATTAAAATTGTTGTTATCAATCTTTTGGTTTCATACTATTTTTTCCTCTCTCACCTCCGGGTTTGAGCATATCAGCAACATGCTGGAACTCAGAAGGCTATACCAGACAAAAGGAATCCATAAGATATATGGCCCCATTCCAAACTCACATGTACCTGCTGTAATGGTTGCAGGAAGAAAAGTCAGATTAAGATGTAAAATAATCAAATAAAAAATTTTGCTTAACAGCTGCAAGGGTTGTAAGACTTGAGGAACATGACTGTCAGAAGTGCTGAGGAACTGCTTCTGCCACTGGCTACCTCTTGAAATTGTTGGTGCTTAGCACCAGGAAAAACTGGAATAGTAATACATTGTCTTGTGAACGGTGGCAGGTGGATGCCAGCAATATTTATAAAGAGACCTCTAGCCCTAAACTGTCAGACTGCAGAAGGAAGAGTGTTAAATTCTAATCTCTGATTTACAAGTCTGGCAGCATACACTATTCACATGGTGTGTGATTTGAATAATGATGCGTCTACTCCTGATCTCATTAACCCTGATTTAATCCAGGATCTTATTTCATTAATTCCTGCAAGCTTTCATACAACTGGTTACACAAACAAACAAAGCCCTAAAAATCCTGTAGTACTGTAATTATCTTTCCCTCTAAATATTTTCATGACCCTTTATTTTTGTTTTGAAAAAAGTCTCAGCTTGTCTCTTAAAACAGTGATGCATCTTCAAGAATCTCAGTTTTAATTTTACATGCAGTGGAACTCCCTGACACTTGCTGTCCCCAGGATTCAGTGGACTATTCTGCATAACCTTAATAACTGTATGCTGCAGAAGGTTGAGCAATTGTGTTAGTTTAATAGAGTATTTGGTGAGAGGTCTGTCAAAAACAATAGGAATGTCTGTTATTTGCCCTAACCTTTTTATGGCACAGTTCTTCATTCTATAATGCAGAATTATGTGTTTGAAGACCTCTATAGAAATTTGCACAATTTTTCATTACTTGCTAATTGGATAGAAAAATGGCTGTTTGGGCCATCACCAAGGGTTTGTAAAGTGTGGTTGATATGAAAATTTTGAAGTTGTGTACAGCTGTATTTTATGTATTTTGCATGTTTTTGTGTAGCACAATGACTTCCTTTCAGTTTGTCACAATGACTTCCTTTCAGTTTGTGTGGTTTGTTTTTACTTGTTGTTTCTTTTTCACTGTACAACATAATTAAGAAAAGATAAATCCTTTCTTAAAAAAACCTTCTATATGATTTTAAACAGAGAATGCAAGATACTGGATGAGTTAGTTAATGTTCTCATTAGAAAATCCTGCTGTTAAGGATCATCTGGTTTGTGATAGGATTTTGCATAAAGGATTTATGTTACTTTGTGTCTCTCTAAACCTGTCTGTGTCACAGAGATAGCTTATCTGCTTATCTAACACATTTGTGATAATGTCTCCCAGCACTTTTTTTTCCTAAGAGTGTATATTGTTGCTTTTTTCTGTATTGGTTGTCTCTTCAAATTGGTATGGTTGTAAGAATGAACATAAATACAACAGAAGTTTCATATTTACATGTATATATGCTAATATGCACAGCTTTTTTTTTTATACTGACAGCAGAAATATTTTTGCTACATGAAATATCCACTTTTCCATATCTAAAACTGTAGTCTGTTACATTTTTTAATAAGGCTAGGTGTCTGTGGGGAGAAACTCTTAGCATGCTAAATTCTGGCATATCCCACTACTCAAAGAAATGAAGAATGACATTGCACTTTCAAGCAAAGTTAACAGTGCTTCTAATAGTTGGTTGAAAATGGAACCTTTGTGAGAAGGAATTTGGTTTTATTTGAAACTTTTTGAGTAATTTAATTCTGCTGGAGCTGGACTAGGGGGAGGATGGCTGAGAAGCACCTTTTTTGCCTCCCCACAGTACCTCCCTGCAGTATCCAAGGTTGCAGGGAGGAGCACACGTGTGTTTCTGAGAACCTGCACAGATGTGTGTGTGTGCTGAGAACTCTGGGCAGCTGAAATGCACACAGATGTGCTGTGCTATTGGCAGACACAGGTGAAAGGCAGGAGTTCCAGCTGATAAAAGCCTGGCTGGCCATCCATTGCCATGAAGGTTATAGAAGTGGGGGAAGAAAATGCCAATTAGAGTCTGGTTGCCGAGCATCTTCCCCATGGCAATCCCTGCTGCAGCAGTGCCTTTTGCCCTTAAGCCCACTACTCACATATGTTGCTAAATATGTAAAGCAAAACAAATTCCCAGCCCCAGGTGAAAACTGGGAAGGATTGTGTACTGCAGGGGTTCATGGGCAGGTGTTAGCAACTCCACAGCAGTATGAAATCAGGAAGTTGCTTCCAGTTCATCTGCAGGTTGAGAGAGCTGCTGCAGTCATATAGTGTGGTTCTCTGGGAGGTTTCTGAAATGCAAAGTCCGTGTCAACTCTGCAACTTGCCCACTGTAAATCTTAGAGGCTTTGGGTTATTGTCTCTCAAGTGTATCATATGTGGATGGTGTGTCCCTCTGTTCTGGTGACAAGGTGACAGGTTTGGTTTTCCTCACCCTTTTAATAAATTTATAATGGACTTCTGCTTTTGTATTTCTCACCTACTTTGGGTAACCTACACATAAAGATCAACAAATGTATTTGCTGTTTTTCAAAGTCTTCCTTAGAGGTGTCTTGTCACAGTGTGTACAAAATGCTAAGTGCCTATGCACCTGGCCTGTGCCAATCACTTCTGCTTCTTCGTGCTTCCTGCCATCTGCTGTGTCTGTTCATCAGTTATGCTTTGCTTACACCTACGTTGTGAGGCCGCAGAGAGAGGTACTGTCATTTGAAAAAAATGGGTCAGGATGAACTGAGTGGCTTGGAGTGGCATCCAGCACCCAGCACACCATAGTTTTCTTATTTCCCTTTTTTTTATTGCTGTAATTATAATTTTCAGTCTTGGTCTGTTAAGTGCATTAAGATGTAATGAATTGCTTCTTCTGGTGGAAGTGAAGCTGATCACTGATGTAGCCAAGCACATCTCCAAAACCCAAACCACAATGTGCAGAGGGTGTATTCTTTTTTCTTCCTGATTTTCTCTGAGTCAGGTGGTGTTTTGTGATTGTTTTAAAATGTGCTCTCTACTTTTCTTACGGTTGTATTCCTTGCTGTTTCTTGTAGTCTCCCTCTCCCTTCCCCCTCCACCCCCTCCATGTTTCTTTAATCTTTTCTGATAATTAAAAAAACCACAGTAAATTAATTGAATAATTAATTAAAATTAATTGAATGTGAGCTGTCTCCTTTTGAACTGAAGTTCAAAGTGTGAGGCTAAGGGATTGAACAAGATTTTGTGGAGCTGAGTGAATGCAGAAACACACACTCATGTTCACAGACAAGTAAAGCTAAAAGATTGCACAAGACTCAACAAAACTGAGAGTTTTCTTTATTTTATTATAAAGCAGGCACTTATCTCTCTAGAAGTACAAGGCTTTCGACATATGTCAGAGTGTAAATCCTATCCAGAAGATCTTTCCTTATCAGGATGTAAAAAATATGTAACAAATAACATAACAAATCTGTATCAAAAAATGGAAGAATGTGGAAATTCTTTAAAAGAGGAGATTGAGTTTGCTGGAGATTACTGGTCACTGATGTGTAGAAGAGGAACAGAGGATTTAGGTGTGGCACAGTGTGGCTCGTATGGGCCTCACTTGGCCTCATAGCTTGGGCATCTCTGGCTGGGATAGACAGGAGAGTTCAGACACAGATATCACCAAGAAGTACCAGCAGTTTAAGCAGGAGCAGGTTGCACTGTGCCTTCAGTGCACAGTGCTTTTGTGGTTAATGTAGAATACACTGGATGTAGGAGTTAATTTTTTTTTCTTAACAACTGCTGGTTTGCCACTTTATAGTAAATTTGTTTGTTGCCAGTTGCTTGCTTTAAATCTGACCTATTAATTTTTTTACATTAGTGTTTTCAATTGCCCCCTGAGGGATGACCTTTGTTATAAGTAAAGTTTATAAATAAAATTAGTGCCAAAATGAGTATTTAACAAAGAACAATGTGCATGACAGATGGGCTGTAGAAATGTTTACTTATGGCAGTGTAACAAATTTTTGATTGTGCAGGCTGGTTCTAGGTGTACAGTAGGCAGGGGAGCAGTCCTGACATGAAGCTTTGCAGTGCTCAAAAGGCCCTTCCATCTGAGGAGCAAGGGTGGCACTACAGGCTTACCTGAGTAGCCATGAAAGCAGCACTTCTGGCTGTGTTCAAGGCTTTATCTGTGCTGGGAGAGAGCAAATCAGTGCATCTGTTTTATGTAACACAACAAGAAAAACAAAGGAGGGTAAAGCAGGTCAGAGTTCTCATCATTAAGGTACCTGTTTTGCTGGAGTAGATATGTTGTACAGTATGTAAAACTTGGTGAACAAATACTGCTTTTCTCTGTCAATCAGATAGCAGTCATGTGAGCCACAGAAACAGACTTGATTTTAGAGGCCAGATACAGAAACCAAAGAGAGGTTTAGGAGGCTGTGGTTAGAAATAACCCCAGAACTAGGCAGTACTGGTACAAACCAGGAGGCTCATGAACTGTAACTCTGTTATTTTGGGTTTTTTTGTTTTGTTTCCTCTGTCACATGCCTGATAGCTGGGAACATGTTTCCTATAAAGTTGAGATAAGCTGATAGTGAAAAAAGGAGAGCAGATTTGGAATCCTGCAGCAGTGAAATAAGAGCATAGCTTTTGTCATGAGCTCAGAGGATGTGTGCTGTAGCAGTTGGGGATCTCTGCCTCCGTTAGAAGCTGGGGGTCACTGCTACAGAGCACAATCTCCAAACCATCCTTCCCCCTCTGCTTGGTGACACAGCCATTGGTGAGTGTCTCCTGTTATGATGGGGAGATCTCAGTCTTGATCACGGTGCTTGAAGGTCCCATGTCCTCCCTCTGTGTCTTAGACCTGGTATTGCCTTAGAAAGAAGAAACTAAAAGCAAGTGATGCAGAAGCCCAGAAAATAAAAGCTAGATGGTATCTTATTTCTCCCAGAAATGTTGTTGTTTTGCTTTTTACAGAATGTAAAGCTTATGCTATGAAAGTATACTGGATTTTAGTGCAGGCAACATCTTTCTAGTTGAAAATAATTTTCGTTTTGATTCTAGTTCAGTTGCTGAGAAAGTTTGTTCCAACCTTGCTTTAGGATACATTGTTTGTTTATATTAGAACTACAAGATTCTTGAAAATCAGAGTCACATTTCTAACTAAGGACATTCACAATTATTCAATAACTCTTAACTAATTTTAGTGAAAACGGTACAGGAAATTACTTCGGAAGACTAAATATTGAATTGATGTCCTATGCAGCAGAGATTTATTTTGAGGCATTTAATAATTGAATGATTGAACTCATATATTGTTTGAAGTTACAGACACCTTCTGCAGGAAATCAAGATGGCAGTTGTCTCTTGAAATATAAGTATGGTTTTTGAGAAAAGGGATTGAAGGAAAAGCGTTCTGTATCTCAGAGGGGTCAAAGTGCTCCTGACATTTCCATTGTCATCTTTTGATAATTCAAATGTGTTGCATTGTTTCCTCTTTGCTGCATATGATTCCAGGCTCTTATTTCTGCTCCCATATTTGGCTTCAAGTAGGGCACATACTACAGATGTTAGCATGATGAAAGACTCATTATTTCTCAGCTTTCAACTCTTTTATTATGTATGTGTCTTGTTTTCAAAAGCTTTGATTTTGATTAAACCTCTTGCTCCCAGGATGCAAGAACTGTTGTTCCCTTCATGTGGAAGCCACAGATAAATCACCTTATGGTCTGATAGGGATTCTTCTCATAATTTTTCATGATTCACAACAGTTTTGAGGAATGAAGTATTTGCTTTAGGATTTTGTACCTGCAGCAGTACAAAAAAGAATTTTGTTGCATTTAGAGTAATGGAAAAGGTTGCAGCAATTTCCTCAAATGTTTTCAGCTGAGTTTCCTGTAAAGGTCAGAACTGTTATAGTAAAAAAACTTGAAACTTTGGTGTAGTGAAAATGGCAAAAGTTCCTGTACTTTCCTAACTGCAACTTTTATGGCTGACCTAATTCAAGCATTTGCTCTAACTTCAAGGGAGCTTTTTGATAGAGAGGCAGAAACTTTATCATTTAAAGGCACATTAATAGAGGAAAGTTGTTTCTTGAAATGTAATAAATTATTCAATTCTGAGAAAAAAAGCTAGATCTTGCAAACAGTAGAAAAATTATATTTTCATTTTGAAAGCTGTTAACTGTTCTTTTTGTCTTTCTTCAAAATGATTTGGCATGTGTCATTTCAAGGAATAACAAAAGATAAGGTGCTTAATTTATAAATTTTAATTGTGTTTAATTTATGAATTTTATATGTTGAAATAGCCATTTAATAGGGTACAGGTATACTTGAATATATTGTATTTTTCTATGTGATGGACTTTTATCACACTATATAATTTGTTATTATTTAAAGTTTTGTCATGTTGTAAAGCTGATGAGCTTAGGGATAACATCTTTCAAATTTCCTGTGGCTTATACTGATGTAGGATAGGATTAGAGAGGCTCCAAATAAAAACAACTCAGGTATTGTTTAGGATTTTGAGTTTCTTTGGAGAAAATATATTTCAAAGTTTGCTAGAAGAAAAGAATCTTTTCACAGTGATTTGGCAGTTGGTATCTATGCAGTATGGCTGAATCCTAGTTACAAAAAAGTAGTATTTTTTATGTATTAAAAGGGTTTACAAATTGTAAGGGCCTTTATGCCCTCATGATATCTTTGAAATCATAATATTTCACGGAATGAAGCTTAGATTAGTTTCAAATTTCACAATTACTCTTTTTCAGTATATCTCAGATTGAGGGTGCTTCTTCCGAGTAAGAACTGCTTATCATATTGGAATCACACTGAAACCCACGTAGACAGGAGGTGGAAGCTGTCTTAAAATTTCTGACATCAAGAGAGCATCTTTTAGGTTTAGTGGTTGAAATGCAAGGTTATTTACTTAAGGGTTGGGTTCCTGAGGCATGGCTTCTTGAAAATGATCTATCATTAACCTGAACCTGCAGTTATCTCTGTGTGGGCAAGGAAAGAAGTGCATCATTAAATCCATGAAATTGATACCGGGCAGTGCTCCAAAACCAAGAACCAAGTAGTCCCAAAGATTAAGTTTAGAGATATTTTTGAAGCTGTTAGCACTGTGAAAGCCTACCTCTTTGCAAGTGGGTTGTGTGAGTGAGACAGCTGCTCATTCTGCAGAAACATCTCACAGGAGCTGAGAGGTAAAGAGCCAAGCACTGCACTCAGGATCCCTCCGAGCTCCTTCTCCTGGGGCTCTTTGTGGGGTTTCCATTGACATCTGTCTTGTGAACTTTATTCTGGGAGGGGCTCTCAAGGTCATCAAGCCTGTTCCAGATATTGTCACCACAGGGATTGCTGTGGTGGATTTACATAAAATAAAAATAAAAATGAAGGTTCTCACACTGTGTCCCCTAGAGGAGACTCAGCATGGCGCAGATGTCTGGCTGTCCCCGTCCACCCACCCTGTTCTACTCAAGGGCAGATTGGCCCACAGTGAGTGGTGGTTGTATCTCATTAGGGTGTGAATATATCTGCTGTAGTCAAAATAAAATCAAAAACCAGTGCAAAAGTCTTGGTCAGGAGGTGCACTGAAGTCCTTGCTGGGCAGGCAGCAGGTTGATCTTTTCCCAATATTTTTGGGCAAAATAATGTAATCCAATATCTTACCTGTCTAGTTTCTCATCTCCTTTATTACTTTTATAAGTAATAAAGGAGATGAGAAACAAGCTTTTGAAAATAAGCTTTTTACAAGCTTATTTTTAAACACATAGCAGTTTCTAAACTTGAAACTGGACTATTAGTTTCTGTTCATCCTCCTTTAGCATTCAAATTCAGCTCTTCTTGAACTACTTATGGCAGATTGAGGACTTATATCCTAACTGAAAGTTTGCGTTCAACTTATATGTGTACATGGAATTTCTTCTTAAAATAAATAAGATCTGCAAACTTCAACTTGAAATCAGAACTCGAAATAGATTTTGTTATATACTGGGGAAAGTTCCCACAAGCCACCTTTGATATGCATGGGTTTGCAAGTTCATTTGTCTACTCTTCCTTGATGTGGTAGGCTTCAACTCCTTGCAGATCTGGAAGGACTGGGTTACATAGAGAGACTTCTATAACTATTACTGATAAAGCTTCTAGGGCCATTGTAGATCATTTACAAATACGCCAGGTAGTCATGTTCAGTATACTTTTTGTAGTAAAATAAAGTGAGCTTAAAAATAAAAATAAAAATAAAAATAAATTTATTTGGTATATTTATTTGGCCAGAGTTGTTTGTGTTTGTTTTCACTTCATTTTTTCAAGAAGAAATGCAATTTTGAGCAAGTTATTATGGTATTTTTAGTGTAATAGTCTATTTTTTTTTACAGCAGCCTAGAGAGGCGATAGATGTAAAGGGCTATGTCAATATTTCTGAATTTAATAGTACCAAGGGTCCCTTTGGCCTGAGGATAAGGATGCTTGGCTCTGATTGAGCCACAGCTGAAGAAAAGTTCTAAAATCCTAAAATTCCCCAAGGGAGAACACTACAGAAGAGAAGTCAGCAAAGAAGAGGAAGCAACATACTAGGGAGAGGAGAGAAGCTGTAATATTGGCATCAGTGTTTGCTGCAGGCTACAGTGGTGAGGCTGCTGGGGCATTTGTTAGGTTTTGTTTATAAGATTTTAGTCTTATGCTGTAGACTAATATAGTAAAATCAGGCAACTCCAAGCTCTGGGAATGATTGGCATCTGACTCCATGGCTTTGGAATGCTGAATAGTCACTTTATTAAATCCATATTATATTACATTATACTATATTATATCTATATTACATCATACTTCTAACTAACTACTACTCCTGAAAACTCATGACTCCTCTCAGCTGACAGTCCCGACACACACACACACACACACACACACACACACACACACACACACACACACACACACACACACACACACACACACACACACACACACACACACACACACACACACGGATCCAATTGGTCAATAAATCAAAACATCATCACCAGAAGCCAATCAAGCGATCACCTGCAGGTAAATAATCTTCCAACACATTCCACATGTTCAAAACAACAACAGGAGCAGCAAGCAGAAATAAGAATTGTTTTTCCTCTCACAGCTTCTCTCTGTTCAGAGGGCATGTGAATACCACAGACTAAGACCAGGAATTGAAAAGATGTACAAAGGTTTTAAAGCTGGCATTGCTTACTGCAGAATGCATCCTGAGCCACTTAGATATGGACTTCCCATAGGGTACTGCTAATTGTGAATATGTTTCTGATAAGATTTTAGTTTAATAGGACTGGATTGACCTTTAGTTGATTTCTGTTTCATTGTTTAGACAATTCTCCACTTTTCCTTTCAATTTCCTCCAGGGTCTGTAACTTCAGGTTGCTGGCGTTGATCATGTCATGTTACTCTGGGCTGTAGCTATGAAAGATTATGGCCCTCATGAGCATCAAAGGTAACAGTAATGAAAAGTACCTCAAACAAGTGTTAGAAAGGCACACAAAAAAAGAAGTCCTTGGACAATTTTGGTGACTGTAAGGTGCCAAACCTTCTGTGTGAATTTCGACTTAGTGGACACTTGGCATGTGTGTCTTTCTTCTTTCCACAAATAGTGGATGAGAAAGAAGTGCAAGACTCTCCATGCTAAAAACAAATGCCAGTGTTTGGGACTTGTCTTGTATTCCTGTGCTTTTTTTCAGGAGCCACAAGGCTTTCTCAAAAAGCTGTCAGCAGCAGCAAAGGCACCAGTGTCATTCATTTGGAGACTAAAGGGTACAGCATTGTTTTCTGTTATAGCAGACAATTTTCTTTGCCAGTTTTGAAGTTGCAAAAGGGTTTTTACAGTTAAAAAATATTGTACTGCTGTTTCAGAATTTGTGAGTTGAGGATTTAATTACATTCGGCATAAAGAATGAAAAGTAACATGGTAATGACGCACAGGAAGTAAGTTTTGACAAGATGGGGTCTTCCATAGGATGTTGTCTTGTGGTCTTGTTCACATGACAACGCTGTTTGACTCACAAATTCTGTTTAAATGGCAGATAATTTTTTAATACACAGTAAGTTTGTCACCTAGCCGCAAAATAGATGTGAAGCTCTGGGTGAAGTAATTTATTATACATTTTAATTTTTAAGGCTGTGACAAAGAAGCTTGTGGAATAATCTTTATGTTAAGTCTAGTCCACTTCTTTTAGAAAGTGATATATTCTTCTAAATGCATACAGTGTTCTTAAATTCTCACATGGTTCACTTTTTTACCACAACTATGTACAATATTTCTTCTAACAACAGCAGCATCTATCACACAGATATCACACATCTTTCATACACATATTCATATTTGTCATTTCTGTTATTATGGTTACTCTGAGGAGTTGTCTTTTAGATACTATTTTACCAGTGTGATGGCAGTACATTAAGGATTTACTGTACCTTCCATAAGCAGTAATTTATAAAAGTTTTAGCTCTGCTAATGTACTGATACACAGAAAATGCTTTGTGCAGATGTAGAAGACTGTATTAATGTTGTATAGCTGATAAGTCAGCTTTAAAATAACAATTGGTTTGAGATAATAAAGGGTTTAAAAAATTATGAGATTTAGGTTTAAGGTGTATCTTACAGACAATAAATTAAAAATTCTTGCTTTGTTGGTGCTGTTCACAGATGACAACTTCAGAAACTTCAAACAGGAATGTGCTTTCTATGCTTTAGTGCTTGTGTCTGATATGCTGAAAATCTAAATAAGATCTACAATATTTCCTGTGTATGGTACAGTGCTGTGGGGTGGTGTAAATTGATCCTGCAGTGTAGAATGTAGAAGAGGGTGTAGAAGAGGGCAGTTGAATGTAAGAGGAGAGAGGTAGAGGTTTTTGTAATGGGAAGAGCTCATTCAAAGCCATCACCTGTCTCTGATGCCTGTTTAATGTAGATCTCATCTCATTTGCAGATGATATCAAACTGGGGGAGCAATTGACATGCTTGAAGGCAGGGCTGCTCTTCAGAGGGCCCCAGACAGGAACATTATGGAATCCAGCAAGGACAAATACCAGTTCTTGCCCTGGGAAGGAGGAATGTTGGCAGATCTGAAGAGTGGGTCCTGATAAATTTGGGAGCAACTCTGCTGAAAAGGACCTGTGGGTCCTGGTGGGCAGCAACATAAACACGTGCCAGTCTTATACCCTGGCACCAGCTCAGTGAACAGCATCCTGGGCTCCAGTAATAGCCTGCAGATTGAGGGAAGTGGTAATCCTTCTTTACCTGGCACTTGTAAATCCACATCCAGAATAGAGCATACCATCTTGTGGATGGGATGAGAATTTTGCATAAAGGGAAGATATTGATGAGCTAAAGCAAGTTCTGTTCCTCTGGAAGCTGGAGTACATGCTCCCTAAGGAGATGCTAAGGGAGGTGTGGGCTTGTTCAGCTTGAAAGGAGGGTTTTGGGGGGTCCTTTTGCTACTTAAAAATTGTTATCCAGGAGATAGAGACACACCCTTCACAGTGTTGCCTGGTGGGCAGGGCAGGAGAGAATAGATGGGATTTGAGAAGAAAGTTCCAGGCAAGGTATAAGGAAAATTTTTGTCACTATAGAGTCAGTCAAGCAGTGGACTTCTGCAGCCTCTGTCCTTTGAGTTTTACAAAACCCAGCTGCCCAAACAGCCTTGAACAGCCTGGCCACCTCCACTCAGAGGTGAGACCCTGCTCTGAACTGAATTGGAGTAGGGACCTTCTGAGTTCCTTCTCAGCCTGAGTGGCTCTGTGGCTCTAGGACAAAGCTTGGAGCCAAAACTGGGTTTTTTCCTTATATTTTAGGACGTTGTTATAAGCAAATGGTTCAGCCTCTGTAGTGTGTCAGTTACCTGTCTAGAAAGTGGAGGTAATGCTGTTTGTTTCCTTCAGCAGCGTTTCAAATTAAGAGATATGAAAGGTGATGATATTTTGGATGCTTTGTCAAAGTGGGTGTGGGTGGCAACAGAGTTAGGCTTTTAAAGTCTGCCTAAGAAGCTGATAGAGAAGGTACTGTGCATCTCTAGCAGTAACTGTGAAGCTGTTTGGTGTGGATTTACTTTCCTGAAACCCCACCATATATATTTTCGATATATATTGTCAATCCCCTTAAAAGGTAGTGAGCAGCAAAATGTGTCAGTGTTAGCAACAGCTCTGACAGCAGTCTCGCTATATGCTTCTGCCAATTATGGTAACATTTGTCATATTTTCCTAGTTAATAGTTTTTTCCTGCTATGGTGGTTGTTTCTGTGGTCTTCTCATTGGAGGGGAAGCAGACTTAGCTGCCTTTACATTAGGGACTCTGTACTGGTTCTGCCCTGTGTATCAAATGTACAGCTCCCTGCTTGGTGAACTGAAACATCTATTTTTTTCCCTCCTCACACTTTTTCAGGTTTGGTGGTCTTTACTAAGAGATTTTTAAAGCTGTCCTACAATTTTCACACATAGATAAGGGGTTATTTGAAAAAGAAAAACATTAGTGCCCATTGGAAAAGGTTACTGAAAATTGCTTTCTTTTTGTGGCATTTCAACTTCGTAAGAGTCTTTGAGGTAATATTAGAGCAGGCAGAGGTTGTGCATAGAAGTTTTAAGAAATCTTGGGAGCTTGAGATTTAGAATATTCTGTAATACCTTTTCTTAAACTGGATCTTTTTTTCTTTTCCCTTTCTACCTGTCTTCTGCAGGAAATAAAGAAAGACATGAAGAAAGAAAATACTGCCAACAAACCACCAGAGAAGCCTATAAATGAAGTTTCCAATGGAAGCCCTTTACTGTTGTCTGAGACAATTATTAGAACCAACAAAAAAGGTATAGTATATGGACATTAAATGCATATTAAATTCAGGACCTCCAAAGAACAAAATGTAAACATTTCTTGTTCCTAGAAATAAAGCTCAAATCTATTTAACTGAAAAGGCATAGCAGGAATAATAGAAAAAAAAAAAAATTGTTGTTGTCTTGGACTGGCATAAATGGATGCATGTCTAATACTTCCACATTAATCTGCACAGACATCCCTTTCTTTTTAAGGAAATCCCTCCTCCATACATTTAATTAAGGAAAGTTATATGAGGAGATTGCTAAAGCTTATTAAAGTAAGGAAGTGGCAGCTTGCATATAGGAGGGCTTTGCACAGGGATGTCAGTCTACATTCACATATTCATGCTTATCTGGGACAGAGAGCTATAAAAAGGGAAAAAAAGTGGAAAACATACAACTTAATGCATTAGTTTCTTGGGAAGTCTCTTTCACTGTCTTTCATTTGAGGATGGAATGTGTGCTCTTCATGTCTGACTTGACTCCCAACGCAGATTCCTATGTAGGGTTTTGGATGGCTAAAATGAAAGCCTCCAAATCTTCTGTGTCATTCCCTAGCTCCCTGCCCCGCTTTCAGAACTATCAGAACAAAACAAAAAATTGGGAATTAAAACTGGATTTTTCTTCAGGTTATATTTATGCTCCTGTTTGTTTGTAGGAGGACAATTGGGTCTGTGCAAGAGATGTGCCATAATTTTTTCTGCAAGATTCACTCGACAGTTTCTTGCTTACTGTCTTATACAGAATAATCTGCTGTCATTAATCATTGCTGTAATGTAATTTCCATTTTAGTGTGTCTTCTATACTTTTAGGATTGTTATGGACATTTCCTGTTATGTATTATCAGCTAGCATTTTATTTGAGCTGCAGTTTCAGTAGAGGTCTTATACTTAAGGTTTACAACTGCAAGTGAAGAAGAACTAATAATTTTTGCAAAATGTTTTGCTTCCTTTAAAATGTGAAGCAGACTAATCTCTACCTCTTTTGCAAGGATTGATATCCTCTGAAAGAAAAGACTGGAAATAAATCTCAGAAAACTTTGTCTTTTGAGCTTGCAATTTTGTCTTGAATCTAGAGACACATCCAAAATTTCTGCTTTGGGTCATAAGTTTTTCAAGCAACAGCAGAATTAAATTACGAAGAATTATTATTTTTCATGGCTGCTATACAGAACCATATGAGTAGTTGGGAAATTATCTAGGGACCAAGTTTGTTCCATATTGCTTCAGCTGCTATTTGGAGAAGGCTAATAGCTGTGGCAGATACAGAGATTTGTTTCAGTCACAAGGGGATGGCACTCCAAATGTGGTTCTTAGAGCATTTTCTCCTCCTTTTTCTTCCCTCTGGCTAGAAGCTTGAAAGGATTCAGGAGAGAAAGATTTTTCTGTCTCTAGCTGAAGAATACAAAACATCATATTTACTAAGATAAGAAAAGCAAAGTCTGACATGAAGATCTGTAGGTTGAGGCAGGGGTAAGGTTTGGAAGTAGCAGAATTCGTATTAGGATGTTATTTCATTGGACTTGGTTGGTGGGGATTGCACTGCTCATGGCCTCGTGTACATCATGTCAGGGTTGGTTCACTGTTCATGTTGGCCACTTCTCCACAGCCATTTCTGTTGCTGCAGAAAAAGCAGGTACAGATGGTCATGATCTGGCAGCACAGAGAGGATGCACAGGGCACAAGAAGGCAGGAGAGCTTCCCCTCGTTTTTCCTGGGATCAGTTTGAGCATGGGGGCACATGGTAGCCATGGTAACCTTTTTTAAGTGTGGAAAGTTTAGCAAATAGTTGCTGCTGTGTTCAGAAAGAGTTTTCTAAGATCTATGTGGCCAGTCTCCTTGTGGAAAGTGTTGCCGTATTGTATTGAAGAGGGAGCCCTTAGTGCCGTAGGTGTTATTTTCTTCAAGTGTTCTTGTCCTGGGATTTTTATCAAATCCTAACTCAGTCTGTTTACTGATCACAGAATGTGACCTGAATGACATGAAAAAGGGGATGGGGACAGAGTGTTTGTGTTTGGTTCATTGGTCGGTTTGTTTTCTTGTGTTCTCTTTGTGGTTAGGAAGTGAGGAGGACAGGGATGCATCTAAAGGTCTTTAGCCACTGTTCAGCAGTGAAAGTGGTAGGCAGTATTTTTTATTTGCTTGGGCAATGTAATCCTGCTGCTTGCAACTTCAGAGCAGATCCAGTGATGGGGGAGTGAAGCATTCTGTGCTGCTGCATTGCTTTTATTACTAAGATGATGATAATAAGTGCTATTCTACTGCTGTGGTGTTATTTTGTATAGTTTTACTACTTAACTTGGCTGGCCTAATTTAAGTGTCAGCACTTTAGCAGGCATTTACATTTTGAGGAGAAAAATCTTGGCCTCTTGGGCATCTGGCTTGTAGAGAGTTTTTCCTTGAGAAATATTGACAAGTGTCCAACAGTGGTATTCAAGGAAAACAGCTAAGTTATTTGTAAGAAACATCTAAGTAACTAAGAGGAAAATAATGAATTTCTGAACTAAAAATGTATTTAGGATCCAACTTTATATTCTGGTATTTATTTCTTAGTACTGTATTGAAATTAGGGGTTCTAATAATAAAATCAGTGTGGATTGAAATAAGTGGCTGCATAATATTTATGTGCTGACTGGGGTTAAACCATGACAGTAATGTGTGTTGGATTACACATGTAGCATAGGAAAAAATTAAAGTTGGTGTAATTCCACCAGCAGTAGCCTACCTGGGTTATTGCTTCCATTACATAGTGAGGGTTACAACTGGTTGTAAGTCACCATTTGTGATTCACTCATGTTTTTGTTACAAAGGCCAAGAGGAGACGGAAGGATTTGATTTTTTCTGCTTTTCCTGTGGGCAGTAAAACCAGAATATGTCTCATCCTTTAATGTTTCTTGTTGACCACAGATATTAGTGACCCAATGGAAACAAACAGTAGTGACCACTGCTGTGGTGGATGTAATTTAGGAAATGCTATGGAACTTTTGCTAAATCACTGTTGGTCAAATTACAACACTTATCTTCCTAGGTCAGGTATTTTAATATGTATTGATTTTTCAGATAGGCAGGGCTTCATTTTTTCTGATTTATTGCAATGACATATCCAGATTAATGAGTAACTTCCATATAATTCAGGTGGCTCTGCCTTAGGCTGCCTATTGGCAAAACCTGGTTTATACCTGCCTAATTAAGATGTTGAGATCTGCTCCAGCATGTAGTGATGGCAATTAACATCCAGGAAACTGAGCATTTTAATTTAGCACTGCAGTGGGTTCATTCTTCACCTGTGAAAGGCTCAGGAAAGGAGTTTGCTGGAGTGTAGGGATGGGGCTGGGGAAGCATGATGGCCTTGTGCTTTCCCTGGCTGTTCCCAGGGCTGCAGCAGCTCTGGGCTGGTTTGATGGGTGCTTCAGGTACTGCAGTGCCCAGTCTAGGGAAAAAGGCTGTGGCACTGAGGCACCTGTCTGAATCTGTAGGAATGTCAGATGTTGGTTGGCTTGCATATTCATTGCCAGAAACTGGGAGAGATTGTTCTTTTGCTTCTTCCTATAGTTCATAAGTCAAGAAAATCCTTTTCTCACCATGAGTGGGTCTTTGAATATAACTTTTCCCTGCTTCAGATTTTTTGTTGTCATAAAGAATTATTGTTCTAAACTTTTATAAAGCTGGTATTTAAACAAATATATTAAAAATAGCCTTTTGCTATTTAGAATTGGTATTGTTGCACTTTGGTAATAGCAGCATGGGAAAGCCTTTTCTTCACTGAGAATATTTTCAGATTGTTTTAAAAAAGCAAAACTATTGCTATTGTTGCAATTATTTAATAACATAAGAAAATTACAACCAGGTCTTGGAACAGAAAAACACTGAAAGATTTTTTTTTTTCCTTAAATGCTTTTCCAACATGGTGAAATTCCATTCTAAGTTAACTTTCAAAATCTAAACCAAAATCCAAAGTTTTGCAACTGTTTCAGATCTGTCATAAATACAGTATGATGTTCATTCAGGTATAAAGGTACATAATGGAAACTTGCTTTCAATAAGCTTTAAGTGTTAAATGGCCATAACTTATTTTAGACTAGTTTTGTTTTGATTTTTGAGTATCCTATTTTGAAGTATCTTATTCATTGTGCTGTTTTGTATGTCTGGGAACAAGAGCCCACTTACTTAGGTCAAGCTGCAAAACTGGAACTGATAGACTGTATTTTTTAAATAAATGGAACAACAATTGTTATATGAGTAAACATATTTGAGGCAAAGATATATTGCCTTGTCAGATATATTTGTTTTCTATAAACTGTAATTGCAGGCTGCATTGAGCCAGCAAATCTGGAGCAGTTTACCACGTGCTACATGCTCTTAATCAAAGCCAAACACTGAAAGCAAGGAAAGTTTTTTCTAGTTCTCTTGAGAATTATTTAATTTACCTTCCAGCCTACATTTAAATAATAGAAAACATTTGCATGCAATGTTAAAAGGGAAATTTTATGTAAATAAGTTTGATGATATAATAGGTTTTATTTAGGAATAAATAAAAAGTCTGTTATATACAAAATTGAGATTTAAGTCAATTTTTGTAGATTAGATAAATGAGAAAAATATTTTTTAAGAAAAATGCTTCATCATTTTGTTTGATAGTTTTTTGATTATTTGGATATAAAAAGGTACCCCATTTATTAGAAACACAGGCTGTTGCCTTCTCAGCATATGAGTGTGTTGACTCAATCTTATATTAAATAATCTATGTAAGTTATGATTCTGTAATATTTTTCAACAGAAAGGCAAACTTCAAAATCTTTTTCATAAAATATTTTATTACCAAGAAGTGTAAGTGACTGCCTTCATTGTGCTTGATGAGGTGTCTGACCCTCAGTATGGTCAGCTTTAGTTTTCCTTTCTAACACAGTAACTTTGAAGGCATTGATCTTTCTTTTGTTGAATTATTCTTCTGCTGTTTACACATTCAGGCCTTCCACAGACAGGCTTTGGTGTTCCCTTGCAAATACTGCCAGCTTCAGAGAAATTATTGCTAGCAGGGAAAAAAATCCCTTTCATTTTGAAGATCAGCTAATTGGTGTATAATCAGTATACAGTTTGCACAAATATGCACAAGAACATACTGCTCAGCCTATTAAGGTTAAAATATGCATGCAACATATGACACCAACCCAAAACGAGACATAAAAAAATTAATAGCACAGGAAACTTGAATGTGCAAAATATTTATCCTTTGAGTTTAAATACCATATCTGCATATGGATATGTACTGTCTCAGATAATACACATTTCCTTTAAAAGTACTGTTTTTTGAAAATAAGGGTGAAAATTATCCCAGTATTTAGGTAAGCTACACTGCCCTGGAAGTCAATGCTTTTAGTTCACAGAGGCAGGAAAAGACATCAGTCTGAGCTGGACGTGTGGTTGACACTGACATGATTTTTTTTGTGGCTGGAAAAAACATCTCAGTGCTGACTTCTTAGCAAGAGTGGAATGGGTACTCAGTCATTCTTTTCAAGAACATCTTGTTTATGAGTTCAATTTAAATAATGACTTGATATAAATAAAATCTGAATTTCTTTTCCTGTGTTGTGGTCATTTGCTACCCTGGTATTCAGTTAAAGTTCCATAATCTATCTAAGATAGATTTCTGGATTTCTATCTATATAAGATTCCAGTATCTTGTTCCAGGAGATAATTTCTTTTCTTGTTATTTAATGTGCAGTGCTCCCCATCTTTTTATTTATCCTAATTACTTACCCTTTCTTTTCAATTACTCCTTTCTTGTTGTCTTCAAAATGCATGAATGCTGAGCTCTGACTTAGTTTCTGCAATTTAGCATAGTTGGATCCATCCACTGATGTGGCATTGCTAATATTGTGAGGTTCTTTGTAGGAACAGCCTATAGAAAGAAACAAGAAGTAGAAATCACTCTGGGTTTGAAGTGAAATTCCAGGTTAATTCTATCCTCTGAATATCTGTTTGCCTCAGTAGCTCTCTTGTGTGTCATATATTTAGCTTTGGGAATCCCATTTATGGACCATGCTGGGAAACACTAAACAGAAACACAGCCACAGCATCAAGGAGCTGTCTATAAATACACCTGTGTGTATATTATGTATGAAACATGGTAACAGGTAACTAAAAAAAAAAAAAAGAGTAATGCAAGAGAAGATGCAATATTTGGGCAATTTGCTAGCCGGATGTTTTCAGGTTTCTTGTAGACAGAGCTCACTTGTTTTAATAAAACATTTAGATGTGGATCTGCATTTGGAAACTGGGAGGTTGGTATGGAAAAAACTGGGACAATGTTTTTAGAATTTAATTTTATCCTGTTGAATGCTGGACAGGACAGAGAAGAGGCAGAAAATGACCATTTCATATGAAGCCTAAAGATATGTGGGAGAGTAGTCATTGATGAGCATTCTCAGCAGCTTCCAGATGAAGCAGAGGGAGGTAGTTATGGAAACAGATGTGGGAATAATTTGGTTTTTTGGTTATTTTTATTTAAGCTAGACCCAGAATTATATTTGTATCAATGGAAAAGCAGAGACAAGTGAATTTTTAAGGAAGAGAGTGAGAGGGAACAAGTGAAGTGGTGGAACAGGGCTTTAGGGAGTGTTGAAAGAATAAGGAGAATAAAGTATTTTTGCAAGTAATTTGTTTATGCACATATCCAAAAATGCTGCAAAAATGCTGTTGAGGAACAGTTTAGAGAGTGGCAGCTTCTTTTTCATGAACACTGAAAAATTTTTGTATAATCAGTTAAAGGATTTTTTTCATTTCTAAAAGCTTTGCAATACATTTTACATGCCCAAAGTATAAAATTGTCAGGTATATAATTTGTCATTTGTACAAATGTCACTTTTATCACAATATGTGAAAACTGCCCACAAGGTACTAGTCTAGAGCAAACATGTTGTCAAACTCAGATGCAAAATGTTTTTCTATTCAAATTTATATTGAAATCTCCTATAAAGAATGCAAAATCCAATAAAATATGCTGGTTGGTGAAGTAACAACAGCAATGAAACCTCCTCTTGTCTCAAAACTACCTTTGTCCATCACAGAAGTGGCTGCTGGTTTTTCCACGAGGTTCTGCAGAGAAGTGTCTCCCTGCAGCCAGCAGCTGTGTCCCTCTCAGTGTGCTGGATAAGTCACTTGGCACCCAGCAAGGCCTTGCTGCCCTTGAGGTCTGTCCCTGACCTTTTGCCTCTGGACTGAGCTGGCTGTGTCTGTCTCCTTTAGCCTTTCATCTTGGTGGTGTGGGATTTTTCAGAAAAACATAGCTAACTTGATTTTCTGAAAATTAGCAGATCAACCTTTCTCCCCTGTCCCTTCTTGCCTGTAATTAAAGAATAACATAAGATGAGCAGGGTGTTCACCAGATGCTGAGCCTTGGAGCAAGACTTTGGGATCTCTGTGTATTTCCAGTGCCAAGACACATCCAGCAGCTGTGATAGGAGGGAGCTGGACTTCTTATTCTGTGGTAGATACAATGAAAGCAGAGGAGAAATGCAGGGATAATGTTGTGGAATACAGAGCACAGCTCTATCTGGACTGAATTTTGGGGTCAAGAGAATATACTTTGACTGTGCAAGTTATATATTTTCCATGAGCTCTGAAACTTTGCAGGTATACTTTAAAGTGGGTCAGTAACACTTTTTTTTTTGTTGTTCCTTGAGTTACCTTGATGAATTTGTAACTGCTAAGTTAAATATGCCCAGGTAAATGTTCAAGCACACTGACAGGCAGATCTTAAATTCAGAGCTCCTTTACCTTTGCATGATGGGGTGGTAGCTGGGATGGTGCTGTGTTGATTTTGAGGAGACAGAGAACGAGCTTTTCCCATGGGCTGGAACTGGGGCTGTGCAGCTGTTGTCATCATTTCCTCATGGCTTGTAGATAAGAGTAAGCTGTGCTATGTAAGTTACAGCACTAATAACCATCCTGAGGTAGTTGAAGGTTTCTGACTCCTGGACAACCATAAAATCCTTTGAATTATTTCTGGGGTTGTAGGTGGGAAGCAGGACCTGTCAACAGCTTCCTTGGGTCTCATTCAAATTGCAGTATCATGCAACATGAATTGAAGGCCTAAATAATTTGGCTAAATGATTGATATTAGAGTTTCTTTTTTAGCCCATTAAGCCCCCACCCATATAAAAGATTTTTGGATGTAGGTGAAAATTTAATCTAAACATATGCCTTTGTATTTGTACTTTTTAAAAAAAAGCTCCATACTTGTGCTGTCTGCACTGACATCAAGTGACTTATTCTGCTGCTGTTGAGTCACTCCAGTGTAGAAAACCTATTGACTTCTGCTTGAACCAGCAGAAAACTACAATTATTATTCAAGACCTTCCTCATCTGATGGAATGTTGTTCTTAAACCGACGTTGGAACAAACTGCTGCAGAAAGTGGGTAGAATGTACATAGGAAAAAGGAACTGTGGCTGCTGGTAAGAAGGAGCATCACTGTTTGGATGGCTTAGGAGAGCTGAGCAGAGTTCTGCTCAGAAGTATGCTGTCCTAGGAACCTCTGAGCCAGCTTCTTGTGGGGGTTTGGATAGCAGTATGTGTCTGGGGACAGGCTTTAACTCTGAATGCATTTTGCAGAGGTATTTTTCACCTCTGCTTTTGCCCTCTCCTTTTCCTACATGCATACATGCAATCTCTAGAGTGGTTTAAGCAAAGCTTTGCTGTTCTCTGCAAGTGGCAATAAACTGTACAAAAGCTATGCCCATAAGGCACATTGTTTGGGCTCTTTTATGATGTATGATAGATTCTATGAAACATTTTACTTTCAGGAATTGATACATGCTTTAAAACCAGTCTTCTGATAAAGCACCATGCCTGGAATAAATTTGTCACCACATTCATTTTAATTATTTTTCACACACTGTGTGAAATACTTCGGTTCATTGGGTTAAAAGCCCCTGAAATTGGGGAAATTTGCCTTGCTATAACTAGATTTAAAAAACACATGGAGGTATCAGACAATGTTGACAACGCATGACCTGGATTATCCTGAGTAAAATGGCATTTTTAGCTATTTAGGCATTCAGTTTTCAAATTCCTGTATTATGTAGGTGCAGTAACTTGAATAACAAGATAGTTTGCCTGCAAAGGTATATTTCTAGTTTCCACTGGTATGAAGTTTCCCAAATTTTATTCATTGAGTACCTAATTTGTCTTATTTCAGTATTTTCTTCTTTACAGTCTACCCTACAATTATCAAGGTGCACACAGCATGGGACCCTGTGCTGTTATTAGTCATGTGTTGTGATGTATAGTACCATTTACCCTGTTTTTTTTATGGTTATGTCACTGTTTTCTAATGTTATTTCCCAGTTAAGATGCACCAGTCATTTGCATTAGTTCCTATTCTATATCTTTCTGCATTCCCTTTTCAAATATAAATACATGTTTGTGCCTGTTCCTTTCTTGCAGTTAATTTGTGGAATGATCCTCTATAAAAATTCAAAGCATGTTGCTGATGCTCGTTAGTTTCTAAGCTCATTGGTAGAGGGGTTGTGCTTGACAAGGGAGTGAAACGTGGAAGTGCTGACAAGTGGCTGATGGCTGATTCTTGGCCCCAAGCACTGGATTGAGATACGAAAGATTATTATTATTATTATCTGTCACACAGCAAGAGCCATTATTTCCTAACTTCGGCGCCGACTTTATTTAGAAACAGAAGTGGAGGCTGGGCAGAGTTCCTCGTGGTGAGAAGCAGCTCCCTGCAGATGCCCAAATTAGCTGGGAATGATTGTTGAAGTCAGCAGAAGTGTTATGCTACTGGCAGGGTCCTCTGTCTGTGCTGCATTGCTCTGGTGAAGGCCCTCATGACTTCAGCTGGTACTGCAGCATCTTCTGTGGCTGTGTGTTTGGGAATCTGCCTCTCTGTTCCACAGACTTCCAGTGAGCACTGGCACCACTGTGACAGCCCAGGATATATCTGCTTTCCCCCAAGAAATACTTGGCTGTTTCAGAATCTGTTTCTGATATTGTTTTGTCTAGAGACCAGTTTTTACCAGGGAGTGCTCAGCCTAGCACTGAAAATATGCTACTGTGGCAATTCACAGATTAATACCACACTATTTTGACTTTCCATGAACTCTGTTCATCATAATACTGTTGCTTAGAACACAATTTCTTAATATCTTTTTTCATTATAGTATGATAATATTTTTATTAGTGATGAGTCCAAGCCTGATGCCATTGTTAAGATCTCTTTGAGGATTTCAGGCATTTACTTAGTATTTCCAAGCCAGTTGTCCTGTTCTGTACTAACATGTTTCATGACTATACATTTAGTACCAGATGTACTTTGTGCTGGCTTCTGTTAGACTCCTGTTAGATTCCAGATGTCCCTGATCTATAGAGTCTGGTATCTAACTCTGCAAAAGCTGCAAGATGCAGTGTCAGCCATTTTTGCTTCATTTTGCAACTGCAGTCATAAGACTCGGTGTTTTTTAGACCTAGGAATTGTTAGACTAGTGACTCAGCATAGTGTTATCCTAAAGGTCACAGTTACTTCTGGGAATTCATAAGAGGTCAGGAAGTCTCCAGGAAATTATTTTAATAAAAAAGGTCCAGTAACCTTAGAAAAACGAAAAGATTCAGTCACATGTGTGGCAGTTACGGAGCAAATAGAGTAGTGGAAAACAAAAGTAACAAATATAAACGTTAGCCTGAGGCTGTAGTTTCACGAAGATGTTAAGCTTGCATTACCACCAAAAAAAGAGTCATTTTCTCCTTTTTGATTCTTCCTCTGTTCTGGTACAAATATTTGGCTACATTGTGGGCCAGATGAGGAAAATTTTTAAGGTTAGCATTAAACTAGCAAGCGAAAAGCTTGTTTTTAATAGCAGGTCTGTTCTTTGCCTACCTCCTCATACTGCTTCACAAGCACTTGATCTGACAGGGTGGAAAGGAGTGTTGCAGGACCTGCAGGATCAGAGTATTGCCTTTTATTTGGTTACAGGTGAAAATAGTTCCAAAAGTTCTATGAGAGAGTGATGGTTTGTCAAACTTTTTTGAAAGCTGGTTCATAGTCATTCAATTAAATGAACCACAAAAGAAAATTGCTCTCTTGTTAGTTTCTATTGTGGATATTGCTCTTCACTTTTCTCTTGTGTTGGGAAGGTACAAGCACTGGTCATTGTCCAGAAAAACCATCACTGCAGTTGCATACAGAATTCTTATGCAGATACCTTCTTGCCTGCTAATTCTAAGTCTTTTAATCACAGTTTTGGAGATGGATTTTGTTGCTGACACCGCTGACTTGAGCCAGAGACCTATTTATTCACAGCTTTTAAGTTTGAGGAAGTAAGTTCTCATTCATGTAGAAGAAGTAATGGAAAAGACAAGAGGAACTCAACAGTTATTTTTAGGAAAAGATAATGTTTATCCCAGCAAAACTAAAAATGTTGTTGAGACATTACACACTTGAAACCTAGACAGTTGTGGTTTTGTTCTTCCATAATTATTTTAATGTGAAGGAATTTCTCTTAATGCATACTCTACAGCCCTGTCAGCTTCAGTAGTCCTCCGCATACATTTTTATATCTATGAAAATTGGTATTTTCTTATGTGGTGTATCAAAAAAACACTAAAAAGCTGGAAATAAATAATGCCAGAAAAATAGAAAACCTGATAACCTTTGTGCTTTCAAACGCACAAAGAACATTTTGCGCACTTTCACAAATAAAAGTAATATTATTGATCAAATGCATCGGCATAAGAGCTGATAATAGTTTTGTTGCAGACTGTATGATTCAGAAGGAAAAAGTAGTTGAAGGGTGTACATATGCCATTACAAAGGCTACTAAATTGGTAAGGTATGAAACCAGCCTGCTTGCCTTGCCTGGCATCTGGAAAGTGTGGAAATCTCCTGTCTAAGGAAAACAGAACAAAAGATGAAAGGGACAGTAAACTTATGGAAGGAATTGCTCCATTCAACATGGAGAGCTCCTGCACTTTGGTTAACATGATGCTAGGGAATCTTAGGCAGAGTTCTGGTGCAAGTTTTGGGTGGTGGTCAAGTGCTTTGACCTGGGGAGAGAAATAGCTTGTGTAATGCTGCTTGGAGGGAGAAAAGACAAAGATTAAGGAAAGTTTTGGTGGCAGGGTCAGTAGGGGATCTTGCATGCAGTTGCATCCTTGGATAGAATTAGCAGAGCTGTGCAGCTGGGTTCCAGGAGTTTGTTAATTTGGCAGGAAGTTTCATCCTCGCACAGATCAGAACTGACATGAAGTCATCCCTACTCACAGCGCGTTGGCAGAAGTGGAAATGGTTGTGGCCCTAGAGGCAGAGCCAAGGGGTATTGAGGTGAAGAGTCAAGCAAGTATGACATCCCCAGATGTGTCGTGGAGTGGGCAAATCTGGGTTAGCTACTGGATGAGGGACTTGCAGCAAGCAAAGCAGCAGAGGTTTTTGACAAGAAGTTCTGTACAGTTTAGGAATTGGCATTTGGTACAGTGTATTAAGACAAGGTTACTTTGTACAGAAGCCTTTCAGTGTCTAATTTAAAATCCATGAAAACTAATAAAAAGCTGAAAATACAGGGTAAGTAAACATTACTAGAAAGGTGGTTGGCAATAGATCCCTTGACTAGGAGACAGAATGTTTAGTTTGTTGCAATTTTGAGAATTATGGGAATTAAAGGGTTGACAAGCTTTTATTATAAAGACTGCAAACCCAACCAGCACATGTTCTGCAGTCAGGTTGTAGGAAGTTCTCTGCCAAAAACTGGGTAAACAAGTATGAATTGACTATTTCCAGTAGCGGGCAGTGGTTAAAATCCAGCACATGCTTTTGTTTGAACTGTGCCTTTGCTTTGTTTTGGGGATTTCCCACCATTTGTGTTGTGAAATTTAATGTTTGATGCAAGAGTGACACACCGCTCAAGTGGTTATTTGAAGTTAATGTTTAGAAACATAATGCAAGCTACATTATCTTTGGGACCAAAAAAATTTAGTGTGGAACTGGACCACTTTCTGGCAGTCTGCAGTGCAAAAGAGAAGGATCTTCTGTAGCTATTTCATTATGTAAGGTATTAAAGGCTTTATTAGATTTTCAGCTTTTCAGTGTAAACACTGGACCTAACACTGAGAAACTACTACTACACTGAAGGGTATTGTTTTTGATAAGCAGACAACTGATTAGTATACAATATAGAAAACTATGAGGATTTTATTTTCTTCCTTACTCTTCTTGTTTTTCAAATCCAAAAATGTAGTGTGGGAGACAGAACTGCTTTTGAAATAAAAAGTTAACAATGTCCTTGAAGAGGAAAAGACAAAATTGTCATGAAGAGGTTCTTCATAAATGCCATATATATTAATGAAAACTTAATTGTTAAGGTCCTGTAGGAAACCTATTATAAACCTCATTTCACGATATGAAGGCTCTGATGTTGTTTTCTGAATACACAAATAGTGGTTTGCATATGAGAGAACAGTCCTTGAAATCATAATAGCAAAGACACTGCTTTCCCATGACATTCTGGAGGCCTTTGCTACTAGGGATTTTATTCTAATTTCCTAATAGAACAAATACCTTTTTAAAAGCATCTGTTTATTTGCCCTATTCCCCTTGATTTTTTTTGAACCCTCTGCATGACACCAGCTAGAGTTGGCAAAAGAGTAGAGGAACATAATTATTCCATACTTGTAGGAACACAATAGTTCTTTTAAATTGAAAGTGGAATAGGGGAACTAGTGCTTCTAACTGAATGAAAACCTCAGTTCTGAGAGGCAACAGGCAGTGGCCAAGGCACACAGGTGTGCTGGCCAGTCAGTTCCTGTGCTGCTCTGAAGCAGTCCCAGCATCTACTATCATTTTCCCAGCTGTGCAGATGTAGGATACAAGTGGAAGCTGGGGCAAAATGTGGTGGGAGCAGGTTGAAGTGATTAGAAGACACTGGGGTGCAAATCCATGGTTCTCTAAGCTTCATTAATTCTGCTGCTCATGAAAGAATTATTGGATGCCTTTGGATGTCATGTTCTTCGTACAAAGATGAAATAATTTAGTAATATAGAGGTGTACATGGAAGTTTCACATATTTCTAGGCAGACAAAACAATTCTTTTTTTCACTCACCTTATGTCATCTTTGTCAAAATAAAATGAAGGCAAAAATGAGGAAGTTTATCTTCCTGATTTCTCTTTGAGGATAAAAATAAACATTTCATCTGGAGTATTTTTATTACAATGATGAAGGTTTCATTTCATTTGTATTTCAGCTACCTTAGTGGAAGTCTTACCAGTTAAGAAGAAAGAGACAGATGAAAAGTGCTAAAGAAAAGCTGTCTGCAGCTCCCTAGTGAAATGCCAATCCTCATAGTTACAGTTCTTGTATTTGCTTTCTTATCCCACGTGGCATTTGCTGCAGATAAGATCGTAAAGGAGTTTGGCTCAGCCTGGCAAGCTGAAGGATGGGTTACACTAACACGTGGTTTGTAAACAAGGAAAGGCATCAAATATATGAAATTGAATTTCTGTGGGTTTGCTGACAGCTCACACCTGGTTGCAGTAACAAACTCTGCTCTTGGTATCTTTACCTGTCAAAGGCTGACTCAGAGGAAGGAGAATGCCTTCAAGAAGCTTGGTTGGATTTTAACAATCAAGCTGTAGACAAGGAAGATTAATGACAGAGAAATAACACAGAGTCATGGGGCTTAAGAATTTTAAAGAATAACCTTAAAATAAGGTGACAGCATAGCCCAGGTTGGAAGGCACCTCTGGAAAAGTCTGGGTCAGCCCTCTGCTCAAGCAGACACAGCTAGAGCAGTTGCCCAGGATCACATTCAGTTCGGTTTTGAGTATCTCCAAGAACAGAGATTCCACAAACTCTCTGGACAACCTGTGGCAGTGTTTGATCATCCACACAGTAAGAAAACCTAAACACAAACAACAACAACAAAAATTAAGAAAAATGTTAGCTATATTTTATTAACCAGAGATCCTGGTCCAGTCCTAGTCCATCAAAATCTCTACTTTCCTACTTCTCTGGCTGCTGACCAAATAGAAATACTGCATGTACAGGAGCTGTACATACCAAATATAAATCTACTGTACATACAGGAGCTTGAATGCTCAGGGCACAAGTTGTAAGTTATTGCAGACTGAAGCCATGCTGTGTCCCAGGTTAGTATCTTGAAATGTAAACTTACTGCTCTATATTTACTAAAAATATCATTGTGCCTGGAAAAAAAAGGACAGGATAAGAGGATATCAGGAAAGGCTGAGGGGAATGTGTTGTGGATGGGGTGACAGCACAGGTGAAACAGGAGTAAATGTTGCCCATAGAGTCCATTAGCCCATGCCAGAAGACTTGAGGGTCCAAGCCAGGTTGCTGTATTGCAGTGTTGAGCACTGCTGCAGTGTCTTTCTCTCTTGCCAGTGCTCTCCTGTTAGAGGAGCATCTCAAGCACAGATGGCTCAGGTGGCTGTCCTGGGCTGGCCTCAGAAATGCATTGCATCCTTTAGCTGGTAACTTCATCCTTTAACTGGTAACTTCAAACTTAGAGAGCACTGAAACACTTTAATTTTCAGTTACCTGTGTTGAAAAGTTTACTTGGGTCATTGTGCTATCAGTCCTTTATTTCTCATTTCATAGCACAGTAGTAATTTAAAACAGAGAATACATATATGTAGACAATAAAGTGATGAGAAATCTGAATATGTGCAGGGTAACTTAGAGGTAAATCCAGCCCTGGAAATAAAGGCAGGTGGCATGAGTAGAAGAAAAAAAGCTAACCTAGGCAAAATTAGAAGATAACAGTGATGCCTTTTATTAAGGAGCTGTTCCTGTATCATTTGAAATCAGCAGAGAATCAGTCAGAGTAGAGAAGGCAGATGATAAATTATTAATTTGCTTGCCTCCTCCTTGAGATTCCTTTCTTTGCCTTTTCAGTTAACAGATGTCTTAAAGATTATGAATTCACAGGAAAACAACACAAGACAACCAGCAGCCAAGACAGTATTCTGATAGTCTAAATATTCTTTATATTTTATCAGCAATTGAATCTCAAAATCTAGAACAGGTCTTGTATTAAGGAAGGACTTTGCTCACAAACACTTTGGTTCATTGAGGCTTTAGATGAGAAACTATTCTTCTGTATTTGAACTATAATCTGTTTTGTTCATTGTGATCCAGCCTTTGGTTACAGGCAAGTCAGCTGGGCCTGGGGAAGCATGAAGACTGATTTTCTGTTGTGCTATACATCAAATAAAGTCTTCTTGCAGAACTTTGTGATCTTTGGTGAGAATGTATTTCAAAGGACACATCTTTAATGGTATGAAATATTTCAAGGTTAGTTCAGTGCAGTCTGTTTTCAGCTTCAGTAGGGAACCATTTCTCTGCAGTCACTATTCACTAGGTGAGATTCTTGTATTAATATGCTAATCTCTTTAGGGATTGGGAAGTTCCACCCCCAGGTTTGTGTTGAAGATGCCAAATAATACTTTAAGAATACTGAGACTTGTTACAAGGAAAGTTTTGCAACCCAAAGCAAACATGACAGTGTGGGTTTCTACATTGAAAACACGTTGCATTTAAAGTACCAGAAACAGAAAAAAGATGTTCTGACTCAAAAGGGATTATTGATATACTCCCTCTTTGAGAGAAAGGCTAGATACATTGGTGAATATTTTATAATTTTTGTGTATCTCTGCTAACTGAAGTGAAAAGTGAAGGACTGAGGGCTCTGAAGTGGCTGCCAATACTCTGCACTGTGAAAGTACCAAGGGACCGTGTTTGCAGAGCCACTCTGTGCTTGTCTGCAAGCAGATGTGTCACCATGAAGCACTAAGTTCTGGACTGCAGTGTTGGTCTGCAGTTAGATGGACTTTCTGTCTTCCTCTGTTTCCAAACACAAATTTGGCTTTGTTCACTAAGCTATGTGGAGTTCAGAGGTCTTTTACATGCATACATATCCATTGCAAATTGATTTACAAGAGCATGTTTACACTCAGAGTGAAGGCCAAATGGTCATCAGATTTGCTGTCATTCCAGCTCTGGGTCAAACTTCATCTGTTGGAAAAAGAATATAAAACAGTGCTGTGTTTGCTTTAGCCTGTTGCTACAGAGTCATCATTCTACCTTAGTGCACTCTTTTTTAAGTATAAATGCTTTCTTTGTCTTTACAAAAGGTTGTTTAAATTTCAGTTTTAGTGCAGGCTTCATTTCTTTTATTGGGTTGTAAGATACTGAACATCTGTGAACACCATAGAATGACAAAACTAGGTAAGTGGTCTAAGAGCACTTTAAAAAAAAAACAAAAAAAACCCCCAAAACCAAGTTAAGTTACTTAAAGGGCTATTTCTCTAAATAAAAAAGTATGAATCATCTCAGATGCAGCTAAGTTATCAGATATTTTGCTTGCTTCATCATCTGTCTTGCAAGGCAAAAGATACTGAATTACACAAAGCCTTAAAAATATTTATATCAATCTTTCCTTGCAGCATAAAGATATCGGGTATCTTTTGTAAGGTACTTTATTTGAAATTTTTGTCTGAGATGTGGAATCATAGACTTGCTTTTGTAATTTCTTCCTCTTAGGTGTTGCTAGATGGTTAAATAAAGTTTTCTATATTACTGGATTTCGTTGCTCAATAATGTAAGTAGCACACACTTGAGAACAGCCAGTATTCATATTAGTTCCCAGGTGTTGGCTTTTATGGAGATATTTAGACTGATATTAGTAGATGACTTAATATTTACAAATGACTGTATCAGGATATGGCGTAGCTCATAGTAGCTCTGTAAGCAAACATGATGCTGCTGTTCACAACATAGAAAATAATTCTAGCCCTGAGGACAAATATGAGCATTAGCCTGGAAGTGGAAGTTGTCTGTTGCTGCAGTTGTGCTGTGGGAATGCAGCTGAATGCAAGGCGTGATTGGGAGGTGGCTGGGAAAAGTCAGTTGAAATTCCTTGATCATTCAAGGGCTGCCAATGGGAGCTGCATACTTCACCTGTTCCCCTTCTCCAAACTGCACCACAGATTGATCAGGAAAAGCTGATTAATTTTTGATCTCTTTAAAGCAAGATTTTAGTGGCTATTTGTACCTGAAGTAGTGATGAACAGCACATGATAAAGGGGCAAAAATTGTTGATCCCATAGTAGTGTGGGAGTCATTGGCTGCTGTCTTACCTGTTAGTATGTCATATTTTAATTGCTTTTCTGGTCAGGAGCTTTCCTTTTCCCTTTGTGTCAAGAAGCTTTCTTGAGTAAGGCTGTTTCTAGTATTGTAATGTCAACATCTGAAGAGGGGTGTGTTGACACCAGAGTGTGTACTTGGCCCTCTAGACAAGAGTGAACACCATATTGAGACATGTTAGTGCTTCCAGTGACTAATGAAGCAATTATAAAGTTTGACTATTGCATTTTGTGTAATAAATATGAAAGTCTTTAAAGTCATGAATGATCAGTGGGCTGAGATTCCAGCAAGGTTTTTAGAAAAGCTTATGTGTGCATAATGCTTAAATGAAAAGCATTTAAAAATGTTCTTTCACATTGATGGAATAGAACTGTAGGCTGATCATGCATATCTCTGACTGTATGCACAGCTGGAAAATAAGGTTAAACCTATGACTGTTGTTATCCTACAGTCTTAATCTGATATATTGAATAATATTAATGCAGAACAGGAAAAGTATGTAGTAGTTGTAAATCTTGTGGGTAATAAAGCACTAGGTGTATATTACAAAAAAATGTGTGCATTTATTTTTTCATACCTTAGTAGTGGTTGCTTTTAGTTATGGAGAAGAAGTTACAGGAGAATGTTTTCTTGTACTGACATTTTAAAGCACTTTGATTGATACATGTATTGCTCAAACTCACTCCCATCATTTTCTGCCCTTAGAAATAGACTGTATCTCTATCATCCAAGTGTCCTTGTTCTAAATTGGTATATTTCATTATTGTAAAGACAAAAATGCATCTTTGCAGGATTTGAGGAGCTTTTTTATTCAGGCAGGAAAACAGAATAGTTAAGGAAGCAATGAGAAAAGAACTGGGAAAGTAGGGTGTTGTATGTAAGTAGGGTGAAAAAGTGTTTGAGTTGAGCACATTGGGCCTGTTATTGGGCCACTTTGGACCAGTATCTTTTCTTGAGGTTGTAAGATGCTCTGTGGTTTTGGTTTTTCATTTATGCTGGATTCATGTTGTTGGTTTAGCATGACTTATTGCAGTCAAGGAAATCCCTTACACTCGGGGCTATAGCAGAGGAGCAGAGGATTTTGAGGAATTAAGCCTGCTTTCCATGAGAACTAAAGCTACAAGACAGTAATGGCAGAATTGAATGTTATCCCTTTTGGCATTTTTGATTGAACACACTCTTGATAAATTACAGCTTTTTGAATGTGTTAAATCTTTTAAAAAGAGTAAAAGGATAAAGACCAAAAGAACATGATTTGTTTGTGGCATCTTTGCAAATGACACTATATTAAAAAACTAAATTGCTGGCAGCCTTCTTACCATGAGCCATCATTCTTAATATTTCATTATTTTAATAAAAATGAATGCTTATAAATGCCACAGAGGCTTGTTTAACTGATAAGAACAAGTAAAAATATACAGGAAAATTTCTGTGGCATTCAGAATTTCTCATGACCAAAAAACTGAAAATGTAGCAGAGCTGGCTAGATGCAGGTATTGCAAAATTCTGCCTCCTCTTTTTCTCCAACCTTGCCTGAGGTGGCTTTTCTCCCCCTGCACTCTGTATGTAGGCTGACTTGCGAAAACAGCCTTTTGTTTCTTTTTTTCCATTTGTTGCTCGGTTTTGGAGAATAATGATACACATCTGCTTGATACAGAAATATTTCTCAACCACTTGTGGAGAGAACTACCCCATGTGGATCCTGTGCCAATGTTAATTTTTGAAGTTGTGGGAAAAGGAATGTTAATTTTCACTTTCATTACTGAGGTACCTTTCAGGAAACCTGCCTTCTGCTCAGCCGTCACAGAGCAAATGGTGCCTGGGGTGGTAGAGGGCCAGCAGCAACAATAGTAATTGATTTATTTCAATTTATCCTATTTGTATTGCTGTTCTGGACATGTATTCCTGCAGTCTTATGCAGCCCTCAAATACTAAAGTGTAGCATAACATGCCCTTTAAGACAGCAGGCTATTTTGGATTATAGCGTTTTCATGATGGTAGCTGAGAAAAAATAACAAATCTGAACACGAGGAGTGCAATTGAGGGCTCCTCCTGGGGCCTTTTCCTCTTAGCAGAGCTGAAGGACAGGTAGTTGTATAACCCTGCACGCTGAGCCCAGTGAGGAGCCCTGCCAAAACTCTGCTCCCCACGAGGTTTTGAAATGTCATGGCTTAATTGCCATGGGAGACACACGCCTGAGTGCTCCTGCCCAAGTGACTGCTCAGTGTCTCAGTGTCCCTTTGCAGAATGACACCCTTAGCCCAGACTGGCTGAGTCATTTTCCCAGTTTACCAGGGCATCTCTTAGCTTCCTAGTGTTATCTTTCTAGAATTTAGGATTTGTCTGGGCTTGTGTTTCAAGGCAAATTTAATGTTGTTTCCTAGGCTTTAGGAGCACCGCTGAACTGGAAAGTGAAGTGTTTGCTGTTTGTGGATGTGTTACTAATTCTTGTTTAATTTTGTTGCCTTTAATGGTAAAATGAACAGATTGTACAGATATTCTAGAGGAAAATAAAATTCTAGATTAAAAATCTGACTGATGTCATAGATGCCAAATATGAAAAAGAGTTTTGGTTTTTGTTAAGTTGTTGATTCATTGCATGTGTTAATTTTGTAATAGCTCTCATGACTGCAGCAAGCAGAAAAGTAATTTCTGTATTTTTTTACATCTTTTCAGCATTTCTTGTTTAATGTATGTTGTTACCTGTTGGAATGAAAATAAAATGTTGACAATGGTGGGTTTTTTCCCCTGCTAAGAGAGGCTTATTTGAAACTGATCTAACAGAGGTCAGAGTAAGACCTGCAATGTAATGTCATTACAGGGAGATTGAAAATCTGTTGAAAAGCATGGACACTCTGTATCTTAAAATGAAGTAGCAGAGTTGTTAGCAATCTTTAAGAAAAGGTCATACTTTTAAGAGGTGTTTGTGAATTTTACTCTTTAGTTAGGTTGGCCAGAAGTCAGCTTCAAGACAGCAAGCTGGTAGTATAAAGCTAATACTTTTGGAGATTACTGTGTAGGAATCCATGTAGTTTAATTTAGGTGTCTTTGTTATAGTGAGGAGAACATAACAAAAACTGAATATGTACAGTGATTTTGCAATTTAGAGCTATTTTATTTAATTTACTGTATGTTTGAAGTGCTGACGTGTACAGGCAGTTTAAGCTATGTGAATTATGTGATGGAACATAGGAGAAATGGCAAAGATGCAACAGTAAGTCATGTTTGCTTTTGGTTTGTTCAAATGTTTTCTCTAGAGATCAATACAAAAAAGCAGAAAAGACCCGATTAATTGGCCACTATCTCAAAATTTAACTAAGGGGATAAAATTTTTGGGATTGTCCCAGGATAACATGATGTATATGCAATGAGAATGGAAAGAGAAAAGACCTGTTTGGGCCATTTGCAAATCTTGCATTTCTATTCTTGCATTCTTAAACTTGGTCTGTCATCCAAGAAAGAATGTTTCAGGTTTGTATATTTCTTCTTGTTCTTTAGAAAAGCTAATTTATTGCTACGGATATCTATTGTCTGCAGTATTTTTTAAAGCTATTTACATGATGAAGTTTAAGAAGTACAGGCACTAGAATTAGTGTATTTGATAAACAACCACATTTTCAGTTCTGCCTGTGGTTGAGTTTGCTATGTAGTTTAATACTGTATTTTACATTTTCTTTCTTAAAGATAGATGACAAAGTATGTAGCCTGTATGCAAGATCCTAGGGTTCCTGTTAGTTTGGAGTTGCTTTGTCTAATTTGCTGGTGATGATTTAACTACATTCTTGATTAAGTTTCTGTTCCATTTATATGTGTTTTAAAATGTTCAGATTAAGAAAGAAAAAATGTTGGCAGTGTATGGCTGAACTCTGGAAGTGTCCTTTGAGTTTATTTACAGTTTATTTATTTAAGGTTTCCTTCTGCTTTGGGTTAGGCTTAAGTGGTGATCTCAGCCTCACTAGTATTGTGGTTCTGTCTGTCACACGCACAAGCCTGGCTCCAGCTGTGGCATATGGAATTAACGTCTTAATTTACGATTTTCTCGTAAAAGCTTTTGACCACTAGTACTATGTTTTTGCTGTAAGTTGCTTCAGTTAATTACTGCTGTTATGCAAAAGAATTATAGCCATTAAAAGGCCTGATTACTGCTGCATGTGTTTAACAAAAGAATAAATTAATTGAACAATGAGGCTTGCTGTTATTCTGACAGGTCATATGCGTTAAAATGAGATGGTGCTAAAAAAAGGTGCCTTTCAGGTTCCTCATAGACAAATCTTGGCCATAAAATCCAGAGCAGCAGCCAGATGGCTGAAAGTTGGAAGTGTTGCTGTGGAGTCTAGCAAGAGAAAACACTCTGGGTAACAGTAGAACATTAACACACTCAGAGTAATACATTACTAGCAGTAATGCCATACTGCATTGTGGTTTAATTGTGCTTAATGGAGTCCTGCAGTCTCTGTGATTTAGCTGCACATGTCAAAGCATGGCAATTCCCAGTTCATCTGCCTGGAGAAAAACACAGCAGCTTTACATAACCCACTTGAGAGAATGTTAGAAGCACCTCAGATATTCTGCCTTCCCTCATCTCCTTCAGTTTATCTTTCTCTTCTCTGGCATATCAATGTAACAAATTCAAACGAGACCAAAAAACCAAATTAAAAACCCCCTCCCACAAACACATCTTCACCCCAAATATGTATTTCCCCACCCAGTATTCTCTCCCATCTTAGTTCTGTTTTCTGCTAGACAGGGAACACACCTCAGCAGGTGTTTTTTGTCATCCATCCAAAGCCATTCACCCTTTAACAGCATATGGATGATGAGAGAGTTGGAATTGACATGTCAAACCACAGGTCACAATTACACTGCCAAAGCCCTCCAGGAAAAGAAGGAAACTGGAACTTGACCATTCTGGTGCCTTCTAAAATCAGAGTAGTATTTTTGCTAGTATATATATATATAGTATGTACATATATATATATATATATATATATATATATAGTATAAGAGGCTGGAGTCTTTCTGTTGTGGAAGATAGTGACAGAGTCAACACTAGAATTTAGTATGACTAAGACTTTATCTGAAGTCTTATAACACTATCTTCAATACACTTAAAGCAATAAAAAAAGTTAACATTTTTTAATGCTGTTTGCTCTTAATTAGGTAATTTTCTTAGAAGTATCTAACTTTTGGAAGGTAGTTTGCAGTCCTACCTTTTTTTTAACATGTGCATTTTGATACAGTTGTCATGAATAACTCATATTTTGCTTCTGCTTATTGGTGGAAAGAAATTAGCTAAAACACTAAAATTTTTGAGTGTTCCCATTTCATTTGTCTTAAACCAAGACAAAAATTCAGTTATTTAAAAAAACAAAAAAGTGATACAGTAAGCACCAAGGCTGGCTGTGCAAAACAGCTGTACCATTAAAATCTATACACCAATATGTGTATAAGTCATCTTTAGTTATGCAATAGTTGCCTTTTATCTTTTTACACATTAAATTTAGAACTAGTTTCTAGCTGAATCATATCAAAGCCCAGCTTGTCTAGCCAGGAGACACTGACTGAACCAGTCACAGTTTCTTTACAGTGGTCCCAGTTACAGATATAGCTTTAAATATGGCAGAATCGAAAGTCCAGCTGAGCCTGATGGGTAGATAATGCCATGTGCAGGAAAATCTGAAATAGAAGGCAGGAAATTTCTTCATCTTGTCATTTTTGTCCTAATAGAGCAACTGGATAGACTATAAAGACATTGGCATCCAGGAAAATTAGACTCTACAGAAACCACCATATAACCCACTCACATATGCACATGTTTATATAAATGTCTGTTTCATGACAGAGGTTTTAAATTTAAAAAAAAAAAAAAAAGATGGTTTGGATTTCAGAATTCCATTTAACTTTGAAATAGTTTACTTCCAATCTATGTTGCTTCTGCAGCTGCTGCTGTGTGCTTTTTAGCTAATCATGAGCTGTCAGTTTGTGCCCTTTGCTGGGTCTGATGGCAGCACATAAGTGCCAGTGTGATTTTTTGTGTAGCATTGCCTCAGCTCTTGATGCCCCTTACAAAAGTAAGCACTGAATGCCAATGCATTTTCTTTGCCCCTTCTTTGTTGCTAATGCCAGAGGACCATTTAAATATATGGAAATTATGCTATCTCTTTTATGTTTACAGCTGGAGGAAACTCCTTTGTGGTCTCCTTTAAACACCACTTAGATTACACCACAAATTAGATTCGTGCACTCAAAGTTTTATTTGTTTCAAACTTCTAAATATAAGTTAATTCCTTTTTCCATTTGGTCCAACTTTAGACCTTTTAAAGTTAGTTCTAGCATACCAGTAGAAAAAGGGCTGTAGAGCTTTTCGTACATCTCATGTTGCTCTCAGGTGCACCAAGCATTAGCATGCACATAGGGACCCGCAGCACCCTCTCCTTAAAACCAAAGGTATTCACTGCTGGGTCTGTTGTCTTGCATTAGATCAGAGAGAGCAACTAAGCATGGAGGCAACCAGGAGACTAATAGAGATTAATGCAGACTTTCACTAGATTTTGTATACAGTAATAAAATAACTTTATGGATTGGGAGAGGGAAGGATTCATACAGCTGTATTATTAACATCCAGGATTGTGTTTATTTCTTACTCTCAAAAATATTCTCCAAAGAGTCACACGATATTTATTATTAAACAGGATGACTACTGCCATCTGTCACATCAGGAAACATCAGCATATCAGTTGCTACTTGATGTTAGAAATCATAGTAGGAATGCTGGTTTTTAGGGGAAATAGCCAGCCTCTCTTGCACAATAAAAGAAGCCCTCAATACAGAAGGTATTTATTACATTTAAGTTATTTGGAATGCAGCTGTGTAAAGTTGTCATTTTAGGACCATTTTAGTTTAGATGATGAAGAATGAGTAGGCGTCTGTAGGTGGAAACAGGAGCCAATTTGAGTGAGTTTAGTTACACTGCATTAAGGTATTAATTTTAACATTCAAAAAGCTGGCACTCATGCAGGATTGCAGTGGCTGTGAAAAATATAGTCAGAAAGCTAAAATCAGTGGATTCCTTTCTACCTTCTTCCTTTAGTTTCAATTAATAGATTAGGGGAAAAAAATTCTGTCACTTTTTAATCACTATTCACTCTGGAGCAGGATTATCAAGCGATGATGCAGAACAAAAAGTAGACTCATCATGAAATCTACTGCTGTAATTTAGTTTCAGATTAAGACCATGCTTGGAATGTGTTTACGCTTTCAACTTTGGTGTATGTTGAGCATGTTTAACAGTTAAGGGAAATAGCATAAGAGAAAATACATTTATTTGTGTAGAATGCCTTTATATATTTGTGTGAATACATATATATAAATTATATGAAATAGGATGGTTTATACAATGCACACCTAGAGAAGAGAGAATAGTCAGGGAATTCTGTGTTTTGAATAAATTCTCTCTTCCTACCTTCTGCTCCTCCATGACATTCCAACACAGTCATGATTCGTATCAGCAAGTTATACTTCAGCTAACAGAGGCTAAGCAGACAGCTTAGCAACTTAATTTAGGGAAGCTCTCTCATCTCATACGACAATGACTACATGTAAGCCAGCAGGTCTGGCAAACGAACCTCTGGAAGAAAGTATTTTCACTTATCTCTCTTGAAACTCTAATGGCAGAAGTGTCAAGTGAGGGATCTTACTCAAAGCTATGGATTCACAGCCTGGATATTCAGAAGAAGAAAAACTTTGCTGTTAACATAATTTCCAATGTCTGACTGATTGTCAAAATTAGCCTGTCTTAACCTTACTAACCCAATTGCAATGGTTTTCCTTCTATTTTCTTTAAGCTAACATTAGTGCACCTTACAAACACATGTGTGTACGCACACACACATATCTGCATAGGTATATAAGTGTGAGGTATATATAGGTATATAAGTGTACTGCACAGTTCCCTGGTGCAGTAGGAGTATCTCTGTGACTGCCCCACTCCCTGGTGCCTTGGCATAACAGGTGTGAGGCTCTGCAAGTGGAACTGAACAATGGTGACAATGGTTCCTCTGCCATGGAAACATCACCAAGGTGATGTCAGCCTATGCCCCTTGTTCAAACTGCTACCATAAAAAATAATAAAAAAAAAAGGCAGGTCACCATTGTGGAAGACTGTCTTCTGAAGGGAACAGAAGGCCTGATATGCCAACAGGACCCACTTCTTTGAAAACTCTGCAGTCTCCCCGGGGCCAGGGTTGAAGATGTGGATGGAAAGGTTCCTACCCTGATACAGCCTTCAGATTATTGTCCATTATTGATTTCTCAGGTAGGCAGTGATAAAGTTGCAGCTAGCAGACTAAGGGGAATCAGGAGGTAGATTATTCAGGGCCTTAGGACACCTGCTTGAGGGATCAGGAGCACAAGCAGTATTCTTCTCTGTCCTTCCAGTCACAGGGAATGAGGATGCAAGAAGACACATGAGCCAGCAGATCAGTACCTTGCTCTGAGCCCTTCCCTACAAGAAAGGCATCGAGGTGCTGGAGCGTGTCCAGAGAAGGAAACAGAGCTGGTGAAGGGTCTGGAGCACAAGTCCAATGAGGAACAGCTGAGGGGCCTGGGATTGATTAGCCTGGAGAAAAGGAGTCTGAGGAGGGACTTCACACTCTCATTAATCACCTGAAAGGTGTTTGTAGTGAGGTAGGAGTTGGGCTCTTCTCCCAGGTGTCAAGTGACAGGATGAGAGAAAATGGGCTCAAGTAGTGTCACAGGACATTTGTATTGGATATTAGGAAAAATTTCTTCACAGCAAGTGTTGTCAAGCATTGGAGCAGGTTGCCCAGGGCAATGGTGTAGTCACCATTTCTGGAGGTATTTAGAAGACATGTAGATGTGGAGTTTAGGGGTATGGTTTAGTGGTGGACTTCGGAGTGCTACATTAACAGTTAAACCAAGAAGTCTTAAAGGCCTTTCCCAACCTAAGCAATTATATGATTCTGTGAAAAAATATAAAGAATGGTTAATGAGTTATTTATACACCTGTGAAAGAGTTGAGGACAAAAAGACACAGCTGAGAGCTTATTTCCTTAAAAGCTTTGGCTGCCTTCCCCCTCCCTCTGGTTTCTGGATTCGCCTATTTACCATGTGTATAGAGCATTAGCCTAGAAGAGAAATTGTAGTGAATACACCTGGAAAGATCCACTGGGTGAACTTTGTGCAGCCTGTCATTAGAAAGCCCAGTTAGTTAAATTTTGGCTCTTTTTGTAAGTTAAATCTAGGCAGATAGACTAAGTATCACAAACGTTCAGATTCTGATAACAGTGCTCAAAGAATAATTTTTCATCTTTCATAATTTCTCCCGGCTTGTGTTTGGCATGGAATTTTATTTTCATTTTATGATTTCCCAATTTCCTTCATTTCCTTTAGGAGAGAGAAACAGAAGAAGGAGATGTCAGGTGGCTTTCAGTTACATGCCTCAAAATGAAGATGAATTGGAATTAAAAGTTGGTGACATCATTGAAGTTGTGGGAGAGGTGAGCATATCTTTAATTTAATATACACACATGCATTTCTGACATGTCTTGTGCATGCTAAGCTCCTCAGTGCATAATTTAAACCAGACATTTTTCTTCTCTGCTATACTGACCTGTCTGGTTTGGGTTACTGTTGGGGATTAGGGGATGTTGGTTATTTTCTTATGGATTTTGTGCCTTTTTTTTTTCTCCTGTAGCATTTCTGCTGGTTTTACATCAGTTGATGTCTTAGAGTTATGTTCAGGGAAAGAGCTCCAAGTTTGTGTTACAGAGCTCTTGAGTTTTTATCTCTGAAGAACCAAAGATAATAGCAGAAGAAACTTTTCGCAGTTTTAGTAAGCCGGCTACAGGGAAAAAATACCTTTGCAAAGTTAAACACATTTAACAAATTTACTGGAATCTCTGCTGGAGTTCACCTTTTGTCATCTTTGACAGCAAATTTTAAAGATGTCATTTTGGTCTTAGTCAGTTTTTTAAAAACCCCTAAAACCAAATAAAACCTCCCAACAAAATATTTAGAGACTCAAGATGCACTTATTTTGGTTAGAACTGGATGTGGAAAATTAATTACATGAGCTAGGAATAAATTATGCAAACTTGGACAAAGAGACAGAGATTTTCTTTGCTGGGTACTCTGGCTGCAGGATCAAGAAATGATGTTTGCTCCCAATAGCTTCAGTGTTCCCTTAGAGAATTTGCAAATATCTTCTTGATAGCATGAGGACCAAACTCAAAATGATAACATGCATGCTTTAAGTAGAATACATTTAAACTCATTTATTCTTATTTACTTAGCTTTAAAAAAGGACCTTAGTCTGCTCAGGCAGCCAACATGTGTGTTGCAGTTTGTATCATTTATTTGTAAATTTTTTTTCTCTGCCATGACTCAGCAGTTAGTAATTCAACATTCATTTTCTTGTCTAGGATATATAGTTAATTTGCTTTTTCCTGCATCTGTCACTTAAGCAATTTGAAAAGAATATAAATTCTACTGTAATCTATATGGCATCCAGCATTATTTTGTAAGAGATTAAATTCTCACATCTGAATGTAAGAAGCTTAGTGATCACTGGTTTTGCTCAAACCTAACTGTGCACACCAGCTCTGCACATTGTTCTTCCCCTGAAATCAGACATGATGTGTCACTTAACCAACCTTATTCTGTTTGTGAGGAGTTTTGTAATGGGGGAATTCAAGGTTATAAGAGCATATTTTGATCATAATGTAAACCCCACATCACAGTAAGTTTCATGACATCACATGAACTGTTTTCATTGGGCAATTTGAGGTATATTTCACCTCACACACCCACACAAATACTACTTAAAAGTATTAAGTCTGTATCTTTTAAGGGTAAATTGATGGAATAAAACCTTTTCCTAGTATCCAGCCAACAAATTAACTCTACTGAATGAATTACATGATTAAATAATTTAGATTACACACTAGGCGTCTCTTATGGAAAGTATCTTGTTGTTTTTTAAGTTTGAAAAACTTAATTATGCATACGTTATTTATTTATATCCAAAAGAGACTGAAAATATCAGCATTAAAATTGAAAAATGTAGAACTATAAAAGTGAAACATTCTATGTACTTGCATGTATGTGCTTATAGTTAAGATCATGTTTTTTGAAACCCACTTGGGTTTCTCTTTTGGGTGAAAATAAATTAGCTCATTGAACAGGGAAAACAGGAAATTAAACAGAAATTCTTAGTGCTTCAGAAAGTATTGTTGTGGGACCTTTCTTTTCCATTATGGTTGGTACCAAGCAGTTGATGTTGACCACTTCTTGTAATTTCTTCTTCTGCTGTTATAATAGTATTAATTCCTCGAAAAAGTAGACCAGAATGTTTCTTTTGAAACAGGAACTTTGTTTGATGCAGAAAGTTGCACCAACGAATGTGCTTATTTAATTGTTAACACTTCTGCTTTTAAGTAATGCTGCATAAAGAGTCATTGCATTGGAATAGAAATCATAGTGGTTTTGCTATTATGCAATGCTTCTTATTTCAAATGATAAATATTTGATGTGGGCAACTTATTGTTTAAAAAAACATGTCTTCCTCAGTTGTAAAAGTTGAAGATTTTTTATGCAAGGGCCAAAGTGATGCTCTGTTATTGTACAAAACCCCTCCAAAGAACCAGAGAAAAGCCTTTCCACATAGGCAACAATTTGAGATAATTCTTATAAAATACAGGTTTTGTTTATCTTTACTCAGGATTAAAAACTGGATGATCTCTTTCACATTATTTAGAGCAGTTCAGTGTAATTTGAACATTAATAGTAATTCACTTTCCATTTCCAATTGCTCTTTTCTCTTATCCCATCTTTTTATTAATTAATAGGTCTCAGATTCCCACAGATAGTATTTTTTGTATCGTCCTAAGAAAACTGTATCAGTTGAATTCATTAGTTTAATTGACTTGGATTAATATTTTAAAATCTCCATGGATTTCTGTTTAGTTGAAAATAAATCGATTCCTAACTGAGTTACAGCAAATAAAACTGGTATTATTTAGGTCAAAGTACCATCTATATGTCTTCATGTAGTTATTGAGAAAAAAAAAAAAGTAAAAATGTTGCTTCTGATTGAACAACTTGCTAAGCTTTTCCTGGTAAAAAGAAAAGCTAATTGGACTTTATTATTAAATAAATGTTCTCTGCTCCTCCTCAAACCTGTTCAAGATCACTGCCTCCAGCACAGGGTTGACAGGAGGGAGCACAAGTCTCAGATGCCTCCAGCAGTGTCCAAGTGTTTCCCCAGATTCCCAGGGAAAATAGGTTACACTGACATAACATGGGGATGAGCTGAGGATGAGGATGTCTTCCCTTCTCCCTCCTCTCCATATGTAATAGCACCAAAGATACCCAGATACTTCTTCCTGGTGCCAACAGATGGGATAAGATGTTTTGAAAGGGTTTTTGTACCTGTAGTAATGGTAGGTTAAATGGGAAATTCCTGTTGTGGCAGAAGTGATTTGGAGCTGTAGAGTGGATTGGAACAACAGCAAGAGTGAGTTTTGAACTTGTCACCAGATGCATATCCTTAGAGGTTGTGTGTGTTCAGAATTCACAGTTCCTTCCTATTTGTCCTAAGCAGTTAGAAATTAATTATAATAAGATCAAACATTCAACACAATAGATAAAATGCTTGTCATTAAAATAGGTTTCCATAACTACAGAGACACTGATACCCATGAGGCATTAGTTAACAGACTTAAATTAAAAGTACATTTAAAACTAACAAGAGAAGCATTTTCATCATTGTTTTTGTTCACATTTATTGTCTGATTGATAGATTTTTTGCTTGTCATTTTCCTACCTCATTAGCTCTAACTCTAATTACAGTTGTTCTAAAATACAACTGTAACTAATTGTCTTATTAAATGTAGCTATCTGAATTCCAATTATGTTTCACCCTTACACTTTCATGTGTAAGGATGAAGGGATGTAGGGATGCCAGAGAATTAACCTGTAGCATGAGAATAAGGACATTTGGCATGTCATTCAAGAGTTCTGATGCTGCTAGCATTTGGGATTACTCTGTCACTATGCTGCTATATACCTTTTGGCCTTCTCCTGGTAAAACAGCTTTTTGGCAATGTGTAGTGCATGGAGTTAAACTCACAAGTCTTTGACTGAGACCTTCTGTAATACCACTGAGCTTCTTCTTTGACTTTTAGATAACATTGCCATGTATTACCTGATCAAATCCTAACTGTTTTGAAGTTATAAAAATGCAAACTGAATTTTGACAAATCTGTTGCCTCTTATTTGCAAGATTAGCGGATGGGTGTTTTTTGGTCTTGTTTTCTTCCATGTCCAAGAACAAGATAAACTGGGGATTGAGCTGGACTTTTCTTACAGTGACTTCTTTTGGCATCTGTAGAGTTGAAAGGGGAATGAATATTTAAATGGGAATCTAAATCTAAAGATGTATAAATTGCAAGAAAACAGCTGGGAGTGAATGCTGGGGTTTCACATCTCTCAGTTACTTTTCTGTTGAATGCTTTGGCAGTATTTCCAGATTCTCTTCTACACAGGTTGTTCACTAGGATTTCTATGACTACTTCTTGTTTGGTTAGTTCATGTGGTAGGGGACTTTTTTTGGGAAAATAAGGGTGCAAGTACTGCTGAGTCCATATAAGGTCATCCAAGTTCTACATGATTAGTTTCACAGTCCCTTGTTTAGAAGATGGTATTAAAAAACCCCAATGAAAACCCAAACCACAAAATCAAACATACAAAAATTCCCAAAGCACATTTTGACACTTTAAAATAAAGAACCCTGAAGCTGAAAAGATTTCCTGGTACAAAGTACTTGTGCAGTTTCAGTTTTTAATTTTTACCTTCTGCACCCGAGTTATCAAACAGTTTCCAGATATATTCTGCTGTACCAGAATCCCAAGGGATGGCTGACACCTTAGAGGCATGGCTCTCTCTTATAATGCAGTCCCAGAATAAGCCATCAAGTGGCACTGTAGGCACCATCTTCTCTTGAGGTCTTGTTTCCAAAATTTATTTTCCCATTGGCAGTGGATGTGATTTGTTTATTTTGCCTCTTGGGAATCTGTGTTTTTAATTTCCTTTCAACATGTGATTGCTTTTGTCCTTTGAGCTCAATGTTTTCCACTAGAATTTATAAACTAAGGGAGCTTTTTCCTTTGCTTTCTGTGCTTTAGTTCTCTCAAAGCAAAAGAAAATCTGTTGACCTTGAGCTTCTCTCTCTCCTGTTGCTTGCTTCTGGCATTGCTTTTATTGCTGGGACTGTGTTTTAGTTACAACAGCTCAGAAAGACTCTGTTGTGATCCAGAGAGACTTTTTTCCATTTGAAACCTTTCCTAACTCAGAGCTTCCCTCATTTGCCTTAGCTGTGAGTAATCTGTCAGCCTAATAGGCAAAGCTGCAGGTTGTAGAACATCTTGTGGAACAGGCCAATAGAGGAATATATTAGAAATACACTTCAGGTCAGTGATTCCAAAGAGCTGAACATTTTAATAATTCAACAATTTTAGCCTATTAATTATATAGCAAGGTGTAAGCAAGCAGCTGTGGCAGTCCTAGTTTTCTGGCAAGTAGCTGCTGATAGAACTTCTTTTCCAGCATAGGGACATGGACTGCTAAATGAAGCCCTCCTCTTTTTAGATTGTTTGGTTCAGCACATGAATGCTGGACATAAACCAGGACATAAATGTATAAATTCTGAAAGCACTTTGTTTTAATAGCATGGTAACAAATTTTATTGAGTTCGTGCCTCCAGATGGATTACCCCTCATGAATAATGGATTTTCATTTGTAAGGTTATATTGGCTGTGAATTACTGCAACTTTTCAAACCATCTGGTAATGGAGTGCCCCAGTTTGGGATAACTAAATCCTGGAGGTATTTTAGGGTCTTATATTGTATGCATTCATCTCTAGCTGGTCTGTTTTGAGGCTTAAGGATATGTAGCAGGTAGCTTTAATGTTTAAAATACTTAAAGCTTTTGATACTTTTGATGAAAATTTGCTAACAAATCTTTGGGAGGGACAGTTTGACCTCAATCTCTAATGTCTTGCCAACATGATTCTACATTTTCCTCGTAGAAGAAACCTCTGGGTTTTGCTTTAGATTTTTTTTCTGAATCTGTAGAATTATTTTATACACCATGGTATTTTCAGACAATTTTTCAGTAAGCTGAAAAACATACAATAAGCTAATGAATGATCTGAGCATATTTATGTGCAGTTTAGATTTAGCTGCCTAAAGATCTTTATATATTGCCTAAATATATTTATATATTTACTTCTATACATAGAGATCCACAGATCAACACATCACATAAAGAGTGCTAATGTTAACTATAAGGAAACTCTGAAATGTTACTCTGGATGAAATAAGCAAGTGAAAATTACTTGAGGAAAAGATGGAACTGAATGATATTGCTCACATATTTGTAAAGTAACCTTAGCATCTTGCAAAGCAAGGATCTTGGGAACTGTGTAAATCCTCTCATTAATCTTCTGGTCAATCAGCTGATGCAGTTACGGTTTAATATTTAGCTCTGTTATAAATGAAAATTTGTCCAGCCAAATTAATATGAAAAAATAAAATATTTATTTTGCAATCAAATTCTATCTAGCCAGCCACAAGGAAAAAACAGAGCCGAGCCCGGGGTCGGCCCTGGGTATGCAACAAGGAGTCAGCCTTAGCAGAGGTTTTCCTCTATGCCCACACACCTCCATTCTGGCACAAGCGGTTTTTATAGGGAAAATTCTGCCTGAGGCCAAGATTTCAGTAATCAGTCTTTTCTTCTATTCAGAGTCCATATGCTAATAAGATTTTCTTTTTTTGTGATGAGGGAGAACAAATCAGTGTCTGGAGTTTGTTGAATCCCTTGATGAAATTTACGGGAATTCGGGAACGCTGCATTCACATGTATCTGCCCAAGGATTTCCATGATTTCCATCTCGGGTCGTTCATGGGAACGATCAGCACCTGGGGTTCCTGTATCTCCCCAGCCATGGCCCATCTCCTGGCCAGCTGTACCTTCTTATTTGTAAATCAGTTTCCAATATACACCCGGTCTCGCCTGCGAGGGTGGGGGGGAATCCTAATACAAACGTGTATACTCTAACAAATATTCAGCATCACATATATCATATTGGAAATGGCACGAATTATATCTACTACATATAACAGCTCTCATCAATATAGCCACATGGGAATGCTGCATTAGAAAAATTGAAATATTTTAGAGCTCAAAAGAGTCTTGGCCATTTTGTGTATTTTCTATATAACAATATATTTTTATATGGAATATAACATTTATATCAAATCGTCTTTAGAGATATAATTTGTAGAGTCTGAGTGCTGTGTATCATGCAGTTTCAGTTTTCCATATTGTTTTTTATTAGTCTGGAGAGAAGACAGCAAATATTACCTTTTAGAGACTCTGATACTGTGATGTGAAAAAGCTTCACTTCACTGAAGTGATTGAATGGTATGTCTCAAGCAGCAGCAGGATAGTAAAAAGCAAGTAAAAGGCAAGATAGTAAAAGCAAGATAATTCCCAGTGATGTGCTGGAGCGCACCAGTACTACTGAGGCATTGAAGGAGGGGAAGTTTTGTCAGGGACAGATACTGAGATTAAATGAAAGTCTGGTCTGAATAACTTTCAAATTAAAACAAAAATTCAACTTTTGAGATCAAGAAATGTGGGGTTTTTACTAAAGTATCTCATGTAGCTAAATTGAGAAAAAAGCACACATTCCTGTATAATTTGAGGAAATATTTGGTTGTATTATTGCGAGATTTCTTTCCTAAGGACTCAAGTTTTTCACAGGTAAGTGGAAAGACCTTTCACAGTCTTTTTTATAATAATTAGCTAGCTTCATTTAAAGTGTGGTTTGTTTTTTGGTTTTTTTTTTTTTTTAACAGTAAAGTTAACTTTTAAAGTTAACTAGGGGGAAGGTAGGCAGGAAAGAGATGAGTCAAACATAATTGGAGACTGATGTTTTACAGACCTACGCTGTCCTCTCCTGTCATATTTTTAGTGAAAGGACAGTGTCTGACAGATGAAAAACATTTATCTCTCAAGAATGTGTTTGGCTGATGCATATAATCAGTCATTTCTTGCTGTGCCATTATAACCTAAAGGCATCTCTAAGAGCTGTCATTTCACTACCTGACACCACCATTCAATCCTGAATGGGTTATAGAGGAGAGAGTTGGCAATTTTGAAGTGGTGTTTTCTCTTGGATTTTGGCTAGGTAGTGTCCTTCCTCCTTCTGACACTATCATTATTATTATATATTTCAGTACCTCTTCGTAAATCTCGAGTTAAATATGCATTAGTACTGTTCTTCATTCTCCACAGGTTTCTTACATTTACACATGAATGATGTAGCAGCATTCTTAATTTCTAAAATACAAGATTTCTGATTGTTATGGGGAAGGCAAGGATGTTTTCCTTATATTAAGATACCTAACCTAGATTCTCTGAGTAGCCCTTTGTAGGTGTTTCTCTTTCACCATTAATTACTTAGGGAATTCAAACAGAATCTGCAAATCACATCCACTATGATGGTCTTGAATAGTCATACAGCATGCACAAAAAATTTACTGATTGAATGGAAATCCACAAAAATGGAAATGTAGAGACACTGTGTGCTCTCTAGTTGCTCTTTTATTATTTTACTTAATACTTGTCCGTGCTTTTGACTGCTGTCAGCACTGCTGACATTTACAGATGTGGGTTCATGCATCTCTCTTGTTTTCACTTACAAAGAAAAAAAGAGAGGTGTTCTGGCTTGTAGCCCATGCCAAGTGCTCCTTATACCTGAAATGAATTAATATAAAATATTCAGAGCCATTACCGTCATTTATTGAATGTATATAATGGTACTCAGTAAAGTGTTGCTTATGTTAAATCCCCCTTTTTTTTTGTCTTGGTGCAGGTGGAAGAGGGCTGGTGGGAAGGTATACTTAATGGAAAGACTGGCATGTTTCCTTCCAACTTCATAAAGGAGCTCTCTGATTCTGATGAAGTTGGAATAGCACAGGAAGAGCAAGTAAAGTCAAGTAAGGAAAAATTTATTATTGATGTTCTGTATGTATGTTTGTCTTTAGCTCATAACACATTGATAGGATAGCACATCCTTATCTCTTGCTTGAAAGTGTTGAATGCCATGTTCTTAATTTATGCTGAAAGGGTCAGATGATGATTTATGTATACCTGCAGTGCTACCTGAGTTGCCACTTTGTCAGTGCTCTCTGAGCTGTGTAAGACTTGCTGAGCCACAACAGACTAAGAGAAGACAGAAGGCAATGATGATAATGACTGCATTTGTATTTCACAATTAGTTACAAGGGATTTTTTGTCTTTAGACGTGGAAAGTACAAAGTAGCTTATTTAAAGTGGAGGGATTAAAGTGCCATGTTTTCTGTAACAACTCCAATAGACTAAGGATTCATAATTACTGGTGTGGGACATGCAGCACTTTTTCCCTCCAGGTGCTGAGCATGTTTCTATCACCTCCAGCACCCACTGCCCCAGCAGCCAAAGGGAAAATGGCCAGAAATGGGACATGGACTTTGTTCTCTCATATACAGTGGGCCAGTACTGCTGCAGGTGAAAAGCATGTTTGGTAACTAAGTTTGCAATAGTATAAGCATGGGAGGGGGTTGTCCTATTTAGAACTATAATCTGAACCAAAAGTGTCCTGTTACATGAAAGAGAAAGCTGTCCGTCTTCATGTTTTTTATGTTCTTCAAGCAGCTACTACTTTTTTTCCCTAATTCAGTGATCAAATCTGAATTTTCAGAGAAAAAAAAGAAGTAATTTCTATTTGCATATTTCAGGCTAATTCCACAATACTTGCAAAGGTCTTCCTATTTTTAGCACTGCAGATGTTCATTGCTATGTAACATTCTCCTGAGATCTCTAAATAAACAGAAGTCAAACTACTATCAAGATCTTTCTAAGCTGATTTCAGCTGAAATTTACCAAAACCTTTATAGTTTACTCTGTCAATAAAAGGTAGAAAGTTACAATACTTTTTTATTTTTTCCTTATTTTTCCACTTACGGCAAATTTGTCACCCTTATTCCATACCACCAAAATAAGATCCCTAAAGCCCTACATTTATATTTTTTTGTAATAGAGTACATTTTCATGTGTGGATGTGTACTGGTGACCTAGGCTTGCGGTCAGTGCTGTTCAAGATATGTAAATGTAACATTCCTTCAGACTGGAATGAACATATTTTAAACTTGAAAATTTTGATGTGACGGAGAGAGAGAAAGATCATTAAGTGAAGGTGCATGTTTCAGTGAGAGTGCAAACTGCTTTCTATAACCTGTATATGCTATAATGAATTATGTTCATTATAAATACAGTGAGTCTTGGAAGAACTAATTGTGTAGAGTAGTTTCAGCTCTGGAGTCTGTAGTGTTTGGTTCACATAAGTGAACAAGGTAGGTGATAATGTTTGGAATGGAATATCCCGTTTTTTTTTTTTATATGAATGAATGAGTATTCTTTCTTTTCAGGTTTTTTACTTCATAATAAGCATCCTAAAAATGGCTTTTAACAAAAACATGCATTGGAGTGTGCAAAAGCAGCCACAAAGCATTAACTCTTGACGTCCATTATGGCCCATGCTTTGTTCAGTCCTGGGTTTGTGTGCTGGTTCTCACTGTTAGTGGAAACCAAACCTGTGATACTTTTATGGAGAAGACAGCAGTAACACAAATATTGGTTTTGCATCTTTAAATAAATTTAAGGTAACTGTAGGTGGGAGATGGGTTTCTTATTTTCTTGTATTTAATTTAATTATTTAGAGGTGCTTTGTGGCTATCTAAGATGAGGAGCTATTAGATATACCTATAAAACAAAAGAACACTGTAAACCTCCTGACAGAGAAACAGTGATTGAAGGAATGCTGAGATTGTTATGGGGATTTAAATTTTTTAAATTTATTTTTTCTTCAAGTAAAATTATCAATTTAAGAATTGCATTCCCCTAGGACAATTATGGGAAATACACATCAATTAAATTTTTTCTGTATTTGGTTTATGAGATTGATACAGCTGTTGCTCTCCAACACATAGTGCTTCATGAGGCTCTATTCAGGCACACTGATTATCTGGATTTGAAAATCTCTGTAATCAGATTGCAAAAATTTCAACATGTTTACATGACTGACTAGGAATGATAATCTCATTCCATGTTTAGTCTGAAAACATAGTAAAGTAAAAAATAAACAAGTAAACCCTGGAAGATTTGGCCATCAGGCTAATAGCACTGTTGAAATGCCCTAGTCACATCTCAGAAATGTGTATATTTATGCTTCTAAATCAGCTCCTTCCTCCATGGATGACAAGATGTGACAGCACCTTAAATCTGCAGTAACTCCTTTTTGTTTCTTTGCAAACTTTGAGTGCATCTGTATCATAGGACTTTGCAAGGTGGAATCGTTGAATATGAATTCTAAATTATGAAGTTGGCCCTTGGGTGAGGGGTTGTACCCAGGCATTGAACTCAGACCTTGGGCAGCCACTGAGATTCTGCTCAGCATTCAGAGGAGACTAGAAAGGGTCAGGGTTTGGCTCTGCAATCTTGAGCAGCAGCCTTGAACTGTTCAGCCCAACATGTAAAATGGATAAGGTAATTCTTGGAAGATTTACTGTGAGACCTAGGAAAATAGCACAGGATATGTGAAGAACTGGCACTGGGCAAACCCACAAATATTTTTAAGTTAATAATTAAATTTAATGTCTTGTTAAATTTAATTAAACTTGATTTTTAAATCACATTTTACTGACCATCCTTAAATAGAATTTTTGAAGGGCAAATGTAATTTTGGTGAACTCAAAGAAAAAAAAATACAGAAAAGAAAAATAACAAAACTTGGCTTTTTAGAAATAAAGTTAATAAAATCCCATATTCCTATGTCTTTCTGTTACAATCTACACCAGCCCCAATGGAGATAAAAATGTCTGCTTTTATTGGTTTTGTTGTGTCCATGTAAATTTTATGGCAGATCAGAGTAAACAGACAGAAGAAATTATCTTGGTTTCTTTTCATGCTCTGCCATAGACGAACCTCAGAAGCTTGTTCAGAGCAAAAATTTCCTTTTTTGAAAATGCCTGGGGCTAGTTTTAGAAGTGCCAAATATTTCTGAATCCTGACTGTGGAACTTAGCTTGAACCTTATTTGGAATGGGTTGGGAACCCGTGCCTCCCTTCAATGATGTGTGCTCAGCAGGCTGGAAAGCAAGACTGTTGCAAGATCAAAATATTTGGGGGGTTGTTTGATTTTAAAGTATAAGTCCCAGCTGTAAGGTGATTGCCACATTTCTTGTCTTCAAAGCCGCATTTTGAAATGTGAGTACAGTACAGAATGTGAGGATCAGGGTACTCTTAGAGTAAACAGCAGTTCCTTGCTCTTTGAAGCATGCTCTTAAATGAAAATATTGCTTTTCTTGGGCCAACTGTTACAGCATGAACATGTAGTATACATTATCAATTTATTACTGTATTAGATACATGGATTATAAGATGATTTTCTACATTTCTCAGAGATACAGTATTAATTTTAAGACTATTTTCAATACCATTTCTTGTCAATATGGCCTGTTGAGAAGCAAAAAGTTGACATGCAGTCAAAAAAATTCTATTTGAGATAACCACAATTTCACATGGAGGAGGTTATTTCAAAAAGCATTCAGTATGTTCACAGCAATGTCATGACAGCATTGAAAGGTGGCCTTTTGTATCTTGCTGTCTCTTATGTGTGTTCTCTGAAGTACAGCTGGGCCTCATGGTATCTATCAACTATTTTTGGGACCTGTTAGGTATGACCCCTGAAAAATCCTGGCTGCTGGAGTTAGAACTGTTGATAGACTCATCAGCTGATGCTTCAGTCAGGCAACCTCCTCTGTTTTGAGTTCTTAAAACTTTATTTTTCCATTACTGTTTCTCTGGCTCTCCACAGTGTCATCAAGCTTAACTTACTTTTCTCTTAGCAGTGGGTTGATGTTTGACTGTTTTAATAGCACTCTTTTAATAGTATCCTGTAAAAAGAAAGTGTAAAGATGGATTTCTAGCATTTTTACTTCCATTACACAAAGCAATGGAAACATTTTGTTATTAATTAAACTCCAATAGCAAACCTAAGAATTAGCTTATTATAATATATAAATAAGTATAGTTTTTTATTGTCTGAAAGTCCAACAGAATGATATACAAAAGAAAAAAATCCCATGCATTTTTGGTACCAAACTGGGTGCAATTCTGTGTTGCAACAGTTCACATATACTGGCTATTTTGCTGTAAAATTTTACCAAAGACATCAATTTTTGTGATGGTATACCTTGGGTGGATTTGGAACAAGCTGGCATTGGTATATTCTTGGGCTTGCCTGTGTTTTTAAACCTGACACACAAAACACTTCAGCTGCTCATGCCTTTACCTTCATTTGAATTTCATGTCCTAAATATCAAAGTATGAGCTATCTCACTAGCAATGAAAAAAAAAAAGGATTTTGTAATAAAAACACTATCTTAAATATCTTAGATGAGAAGTGGGATTTGGTTTTTGTAGTTTTACTCTGTTCCCTTCTAATTTTAGAATTTTGCTTTTGTTAATGTCAATGCCAAGTCACACATCATGATTAAGCTTTTAGCTGGAAAACTGATTTATCCAGGTTTTAGTGTCCTATCCTTCCTACTAAGCACTATTTAAGACCAGTTCCCATGTCCAAAATATTTCCAATAAGTGATCTTGGAAAGATGCAGTATTTCTGATGCTCACGGGATCCTGGTACAATAAAGAGATGTGAGTATTTCATTGTCCTGTTTGGATGTCAGCTGTGCTTGTTCAAGTGCACTACATCTGCAGCAGCAATGTTGAGCCACTGTGAGTACATCGTTGCAGTAGTAATATTTTTTCAGGATTTCCTTGTGCAAGGCTGCAAAAGCCAGACAAATAATTTTATTTGCAAGTCTCACAACTTGATGGACAACAGACCAAACCTAAGAAGGATGCATTCTGTTGGACATTGTAAATAACAGCTTTAGCAAATCATGAGATTCTGTTATCTGACATACATGCAGTAAGAATATTTTAACTTCATGTACAATCAGATATGTTTGCTAATGTGCTCCTCATTTTGCTAATGAGGCTTTTAAATGTCAGTGACTGAAAATACAGATTAAAACCTCTTCCTTTCCCTTCTTTTTACCATCATTCGATCTCTTTACCCCCACCCTGCCCCTCTCCTTTTTTTTGTCTTTCCTTCTCTTGCCTGCTGTCAGGAAAATCTGCCTTTGAAGGGACAATTCTGTACAGAGTGGCACCGGCAAAGATTGACAGCTACAGACGTTATAACAGTGAGTGTGTTGCAAAATCATCAAGCAATAGCTTCAGTCCTCTGAACTTGTTTGATTTATCTACACTTGTAAATTGTGCCACTGCTACCCACTTATGGCTACTCCACGTGCATATATCTGTAAGCTGAAGTCAGTTTGCTGCTGATGAACTGCCCAGCCTTAATGCAATGAGAATGCACCTGTTCCTCCTGTGCATGTGTGTGTTCTGTGTCCATACAATGTATGTGTATAAGCCCACTGTAAATTGTGAATTGGATGTTTTGGTCTCAGCTGTGGATTGAATCTAAGACCATTTAGTCCCATCACTTTTGCCCCTGAAACGAGAAGACTGTTGATAATCACCACTAATCTTTGAATTAAAAGTCAATCTGCTCTAAAAGTAAAGTTCCCATTGTGATTGTTGAACTCATAAAGTGTGCTTTGTTTCTCTTAAAAGATATTTTAGCTTTTGACTTGTTTGAACTTTTTTTTTTTTTGTAATTTTAAAATTTATTTTTACTTTACTGCATGCTCTTCATTTGGCATTCTTTGACAGTTATTACTCACAGCATTCTGGCTGATATGTTTTTTCTGCCAAGGAGAGTAAAAGATATAAAGCTATTTTCATTTCATGTTCAGGTTTTTGGCTTCTGCTTTTTAAAAGAAGGGCACATCCTGCTTTTCATGTTCTTTTGCAGCCCTGGTAATATAGAAAAAAAAAAAAGAGAGAATGGTTATATCAGATGCAAGACAGAGGAAGCAAAGAAGACAGAAATCTGTCCTTCCACCTGTTTCCTCATGGAGAAATCTAGCTAAAAGATTCACATTTGGTGTGTCTAAGGGCACAGTGTTCAGTCCTGTCTTCCGGTGAACAGGATGTTGTGCTGGCTTTGGCATCTGCTTTTGCCCCAGAGAGCTTTCTCTTGAGGGGATCCATGCTGTGCTGCCCTTCTTCCTCCTTAATGGGTGGGAGTGTATGATCTTCTGCCTCTGAGGACTTCTGTCTTATGCACATTGACAACAAAGAATGAAGCCATTGAAGTCACATTATTCTATTCTGGTATTTGCCCTTACACCTTTTTTTTTTGTTTTTCTTAACAAATCTGATCCTTTTTTTGAACAAAAATCTATGTGAATGTGTGCAACTCTGAGTATTTAATTGTGGAAAATTATCTCCATGTCTACCAGAATTCATTTTGCAGCTCTTTGCAAGCTCCAACCAAACCCTTGCTCTGGCTGGAGCAGACCATGTGGCTGGTGGCCTTCAAATTTTTGTGCTGCTTCTCACCTCCATGACTGATTATCAATCACTCAAATTTCATGCTTCTTGCAGAATTCTTAGAGCCTCATGTTCTCTAATCCACCCATCTGATGAGCATAATAAGGATTTCTGAAGTTAATTTCCAGTGTGCTTGACTTTGGACATAAGGATGAAGCTTCAAATCAGATTCAAGGTCTGTCTTTGGAGCCTTTAATTTCGCAATCCTACTGGGTAGTCCTGCGCTAACATTACCTTTCAAAGTTTTCCAAAAGCCTACTTTCCATGCCCAGCCTGTTATTTATTAAGGTCCAAATCATTCTTCCCCTCTTTTCAAGTCATCTAAAGTAAGCATAACTGAAGCCAGGAATAATTCACTCACCTTTCCAGTTGTGCTAGAGCTCTGCATTTAGTTCTTCTTGTTAATCATACTGGCCCACTGTTGTGCCATGTCACAGAAAAGAAATTGCATCAAACTGATTTCAGAGTACAGATTGGATGGGTGTCTAGACGAAAGCTTGATAACCAGCTACAAGAAGACAGCTTAACCCAGAGTAGGTTGTCTCACATTGCTCTGGGCAAACACCCTTCTAAACTTTGTTTTTAAAGCTGATAAAAGATATCTGTTTATACTACCTGGAGTTGGTTTACTTAGAGGTTTAATTCTACCTCCCTTGGCATTTGGTTGAGACTTGCATGTTTTTTCATTCTGCAGAGGTGTGTTACTTTCTCCATAAAGCTGCATTCAGGTCAGATATCCAGCTACACTTATGGCCTGTTAGTTGCTTCTTGAGTTGGAACTGGGACTGAGGGATTGGTAATACATAAATCAGGCCAAATGGGGAAATCTTAAACAAAACAAGGGTTTGCACTTTTGTTACTATCAGAGAGGCTCTTGCCTAAACTAACACACAAAAAGGAGGATCCCTTACTCTCCCTGCTCCATCTCTTTACAGCTCACTTTCTGCAAACTTACTCATCGTGCTCTTCCTGAAGAAGCCAACTGGTGGTGCAGCCAGCTTCTTCCATTTCATGTCTTCTCTGTAGTCCATGTTTTTAGGCAAATGTCCACGAGTTTGCGTCTCCAGTGAAAACCATTTGGAGACATTCCACAGAATTGTTTTCATTTAGGGATATCTGGTTCAGCTTGCTGATTTCTCTGTGAATTAAGCTGGAGTCAGTTCATAACTTTAGATTAGTTATGCCTAGGCAATGCTTGGATTCACCTGTATCACATTGCATGAAGTCTTGCTCAACTTTGTTATCAAGCTTAGAGCTTTTACTTCACAAACACATGCTCAGTGCTCAGTGCTAAATACTTTTATTTTGAAAGCCATTTTCCAACTGCTGCGTTTAAAATATGTTTTCTTGCTTAACCAAGTCCTGTAATAACTGTTGAATTGGTCAGTGCTTCTAGAGATACCTTCCACTGAAATATGCAAGATTATCTCCTGCAGAAACACCCAGCCTTGCCTGTATATGCTGACATGGCTTTCTTGGTCATGAGGTATGCCAGGCTCCGCTCAAAAACAATTCCAGTTCCTTTGGCATTCTGCTCATCAACCTGCTGTCAGAAGTCTTTGCTACTGCATATGCTGGAAGAAGAGAGACACACAGCAACAAAAAACTTGTCATTTTGTTGATCACAGCCCTCTTTTCTCTCATCCTGCAACTTTCTTGCACCTCCACAAACAACGCTTCTTGGATTTCTAATTTTTTTATTTTTACTGATTTAGTTTCTCTTTCTTGCTTCGCTTTCTTTTTCTTCAAAGATGCAATAACTGAGGAACAATGCAGATAAAATGCTTGATTTGACAAATCTTTGCCTCTCTTTCCTTATATGTGGATCCACAATGCTGTCAGTAATAGCTATTAGATATAATGGAAGAAGATCAGGATCGTTGAAACAGAAACGTTCGTGAGTAACCTCAATTGTGCTTTGTGTTTTCTATTGCTCCACCACTTTTTTTACCCTTTTTTTTGTCTCCCTCCCCTTAATTCTTGAGGAATTATGGCTGGTCAGAGTTCTGAGAAATCAGTATGTTTTGATTTCCATCCATTTATGATATTGTAAACCCCATTTAGGAGTATCGGAATGTGAGCAAAGTTCAATGAATGAGAAAAATGTGGATTTTAACAGTTCTGAAGAGAGGACAGTTACAACTTTGTGTTTCACCTCACCTTGTTACAACTTGCTTGCAAAAAGGAGCTTGTATCAAATACACAGCTGCTACAGATGCTGCAATGAAAAGATAACATCTGAGAAAGAAAAATTATAAAATTGTGGGAGAGAAATGTTCTTGATTAAAAATTAGCATCCTGTTTGCTGGAGAACAAATGTACAGATGACATGGGATTGGGGGCCATGTGTGGAAAAATCATGTTGACTGGGGTGAAATGTGAAATCCTTCTGCTGTTTGGAATTCCCATTACCAAGTGGTTTTCCATGAGTTTCACAAAAGATCGGTGCTTGGTGAGTGGCAGGTAAAGAACCCTATTGGCTGTGGCTGCTTCCCTCTCCTTCCACATGTGATAACGTGCCTGTATTGGATGAAGGGGGTGAAAAAAATAGTCCCCAAATGAAGAGGATAATGGTTGTCTACAGTTGTAGAGCTCCTGAACGAATGATTGTTCCTGTTTGCTCTTACAGTTCTTGGGGAAGTGGCTGGGGAGGTGGGGAAGCCGCCAAGTTCTGCACTGATGGCTCTGTGCTCGTGCTGCAGAAGATGCGTGTGCTGCATTGCCCTCAATGCATGCTGCTAAATGGGGCCAGGCACCACTCCCCTTCCCCTTGCATGACCACTTCTGCAAGCATAGAAATCGTGGGGTATTTCTTATGTGGCAAGAACTGTTATGCAAAGGAATATGAACATGTTGAAAGCAAATGACAAAATATTTAGCTAACAGTTACATTTTTCAAGGAATGACTGAGAATAACAAATAATTACTAATGTTGAGATAGTCTCCCTCAGCTATTTGTACATGTATAATCACTCTTGGTAAAGAAGCATAAATTTGTGTTTTGAAAGAATGAATTTATTAATCTTTAAACTAAGAAAAATTAACAAGTCTTTCTTCTTCAGTAGTATTTAGAATCCAATTTCATTTTCTTTGTTTTGATTTTTTTATGATACTGGAATGCTGGGGATGGCTTCAACAAAATACAGGATTTTGATAAAAAGCAAGCTCAAGACTAATACCTTATAGGATGTGGGTATTTGTTCTGTGTTCACCAGTATATGAGGAAAAGGAAGAAGGACAGTTCCTGTCTCATCTATTGCAATTACCATGTATAACTTCACCACCTTTGTCACTCAGATCGGTCACCCGGGCGTTCCATGGTGTCGTTCTCTAAATTGAAGGAAAATCATGTTTCCCCTTGCTTTCCTTCCCTTCCATAAAGTAGAAAAACTCGATAAACTTTGTTTACAAATTTCTTTGTTCTATCAAACACAGTTGGCAGTGTTTCTGTCTGGCTGCCATATCAAATCAAGAGATCCTTTGCATTGTCTCAGGTGTGTGCCTCTGAACAGCTGCCACCACTTAACAAAGCTGGGAAGTGCTCAGAGGACCAGAATACTACAGGCCTTTACTGTGTCAGTGGTCAATCTTTTGCCCAGGGCCATACATTGTCAGCAGAGAGAGCAATTCAGAATAAAAGCCAAAAATTAAATTGCCAAATAATCACTCAAAATAGAAAGCTCTGTAACCTTAGAATGTATTTCCTTTTCTCCCCTGCCATTTAAAACTATTTAGAAATAATTTGTTTCCTGCTTTGAATGGAGTTAATTTTACCACAGCTGTTTATTTTTATTTTAACAGCTTTAGTTACACAGCCCTTTATCATCCCTTACTATCTTTCTGATTTAGAATCCTGGTTTGATGCCAGCACAGCTCTGAGAGGCCGTTTCTGAATTAAGTCTGATGTTGTGGTCTCTTTTTAATCCCTGTTTGAGCTAATCTGTTTTGGTACATTTCAGAATGTTTCTCTCAAAAGACCTGTAACTGCTATAGCAGGAGTGTGGTGTGTTTGAAATGTCTTGAGGAAACTAATCTTTCTTCTATACCCATAGAGGAAAAAATGTGTGAAGTGCGAAATTCCTACAGTTTTGAGAAAATTTAATCTTCATGAATACTAAATGAGCTTGCATTTGTAAGGAGCATGAATCAATAAAGAATCAAAATTCTGAGTGTTTTTAAAAAGCTGTAGACCCGTATCTTGTTTCAGCCAAAAGCTGAAACAGTCGGCCTCTGGGAATTTTGACTTCTTGTTGGTGATGGTCCCTTGTTCAGACTTCAGGGAACTTACTAGAAAAATACAACCAGTGCTTAGATTTGAGCTCTACCTTGTGGTGCTACAGATGATTCAGCAACAATAAATCGAGGTAAAAGAATAGCAGTTTTGCTTATAGAGCCAGAAATTTGAAGTGACACTACCAAAATACTTGAGAAATATGTCCTGAGAAATATTAAAGTTCTGAAAAACTTTCCTGCTATTAAGACTGACATGATAGTAAGCATGTTAGTGACCACCTTATTGATGTTATGTTCTTAGATTGTCAGCTCTCCAAATGCTGACAGAGAGCTGACAGATTCTAGAGAAGTTGCTTTAAAAAAAAAAAAAAAGTAGCAAAAAGTAGGGAGAGGCCTGACTACTGTAGCTTTTATCGTATACTGGCTTTGTTTGAAGTACTTAATGGGCTTACAAGAAGAGCCAGATGTTCTCAGTGTTTCTGAGGAGAGCAGTTTGCTGAGCTGCTGGCCTCATCCTTGTGCTGAAGGCCATCGCTGTGGTAGAGCACAGCTGTCTCAGGCTGAGTGGGTGTGATGCTCAGCAGAGAGGGGGACTGTGACCACTGAAATTCTCTCCAACTTTTAATGTTCATTTAGCAGCCTAACCTCCCAGATAGCTGAAGCTCTTCATGAAGAAAATTTCATACTTAAAATGCATGCATACATGACATGACAGTCTGTGTCACTCGGGTTCCTGCCTAGATCCCAGCTGTGTCCATGGGCTACATTTATCTTTTGGAGAAACTATCCAGCCAGCTGTGTTCTGCCACACAGCTAAACTATTTGCATAGTGGCAAAAAATTCCATGAAAAGCTGAACAAAAAAAAAACAAAAACAAAAAAACCAAAAACCAAAAACAAAACACCAAAAAAACACACACACACACAAAAAAAACAACAACAAAAAAACCGCAGTGTGATTGGAAGAGGAGCATTTTTCTGGTTTTAAGAGGAAAGATCACCTGAGCCAGGTTGCAGGTGCACCAAGAGAATTGCTGATAGATGTATACTGATACATATATATACACACACATATATGTATCAGGGAACAACCCAATGAAAAAATAAGTGAGGAGAGAATTTATCTGGCAAGGATGGGCATAGTGTTGGAAATCCTTGCTTCCAATTTTTTTATCTGTCTAAATCAGAAGAGTATATCTCATGTACCTGGACAGGAAAGTAAGAGAGGGTCTCCTCAGCATGCCTTCAATATTAAGAGCATGTTAGACTATTTTCTGCAGGACTGTTCTGTACTCAAGCAATGCATTATTCTTTCTATATGTTACTGCAGATCCTCAATTTATCTGATTTGTTCTACAGTTTCCACTGCATACAGTTCTTCTCTTTTGTCCCCTTTGTCTCCAGAATCCAGTCATGTTGTGGTAAGAGCAAAAGCAGGGCTTTTATTCTTACTGATTTATTTAGCTAAGTACAGAGAACTCCTTAGTTTGGGTCAGTAAAAAATAATTTAACTAGATCATTTTCCCAAGTGATCTGGAAGAACTCTTTTTAACTTTGAATGATCTTTGTATCTGATTGCCAGTTTTGACAGGCCACACTTCAGTCCGTTCTGTCCTCATTAAAAAAAAAAAAAAAAAAAAAAAAAGCAAGAAAGGGAAAAGAAGCAATGCTGTTATTTCCTATGTTGCTTTCATTTTGAGGACTGTATACTGACACAGCTCTGTGGCAGTACAGAGAACAAACAACTCTTGGATTATCATCAAGCACAGATGTGTGATGCTTGGGAAATCTGTTGTGACCCTGAGGTGAGGCTTCTGATACAAAGTGTGGTGCCTCATCACAGAAGAATGGTCATAAAGGCTGAAAATGCTGTAATGAAAAACAAGTGATTACCCAGAAAGAAACAAAAGCTATATTCTTATTAGAACCTCTTGAGGTTTCTGATCTTTCTTTCATGTAGACTTCAAAGATCTGAAATCCATGTGAGACCTGTTGAGTAATTCTCACAATTACTTTCATACTTTAATTCCATGCACTGACCAAAGTTCAGATCTTCTTCTTCTTCCACAATTAGGGATGCAGAGAAACTATTTTGATAACCTATTTTAAAAACAGATTTTCTGTTCATTCCAAGGAGTGGCTAAGAGCAGTCATGGATTCTTATCAGTTACTTCTGGAGCGAGGTGTCTTCACTGCTTCTTCCCTCCATCACAGAATAGTTTGAGATTTTGGCGAGAATGACAGTACAAACCTTTGCCAGAGAGTAATTTTCCATATCAAGATATTCTGTTCAGCTAAAAGATGGCAATCACTACAATTTGGTTGAGTTTTTTGAGTTGTGGAAGTTTTATACTCACTATAGTCAATTGCTGACCATCGTCTTTGCAGTTAGAAGTGGTAAATAAAGTTGGTTCTAGCTTCTGTCTCAGCCAGGGCCCCAGTGATTGATAATTTGCAAAGCTGGAGAAGATCTATCTGGTAGAACTTACAGCTTCTTCAGTTACTGCCCAAGTCAGAGCAATGGGAGGGAACAAGAAAGGGGCAGTGACTTAGCCACACTGCCCAAAGAGATTTATACCTGTCTAGCTTAATTTACCCTTGTATCTCAGAGTGCCTCTGCTGGAAACACTGTGCAGTGGCTCTGCTATGGATAGCCACTCCTCTCCTGCCCTCCAGAGCACCAATCAGCATTGCAGTCCATGCTTAAATTCCCTGGTTACTGATTGCCTGAGGTCTGGAAGAGAAGTAGTGCACAGAATTTATTTTACTGATGGTAAGCATGCTACCATTCTAACTACCATAATAAATATGATAATTAACCAGATTTGAGGTTTTCTCCCAGGCCCAGAAAAATAAAACATAAAGAAATCAAGACTTTTGCATATTTAATTATGTATTAATTATAACTAATAAATGTAATAGTAATAAATATAATAATTATTAAGTATTGTAATGTAATTATTTAATATTAATTTGAATTTAAAATTAATTTAAATTGCAATCCTGCACAGCTTATGGAAAAAATAACTTGTTTGGTGTTATTTGAACTAAATTGAATATCTGATGAAATAGAAATGTTGCTGATGTTCAACAGTAGATGAGCAGCCACTAAGGAGGCTAGAGGGTCAATATCTTTTGATTAGTCTGTAGTCTTTCTGTTTGTTTCTAATTGGGAACTTTCTCTAATTCTGCTTTTATACTCATTTCATGTTAAAGATACACAAAATCTCAGGGCAACATATCATGGCTTTCCTGTTTTTGGCTAAAAGTCCTGATCTGACATGTAATTCCTGATTTCATTTCCTAGCACCCTGGTTTGAAACCCATTTAACAAATGAGGCTCTCATGTCCTGGATCATGAAGATGTACCTGGAGGCCTTAGAACTTGCACTGGTTTTGGTGGTTCATCTGTACTATCAACCTTTTATGATGAAAATCAATTGCAATCTCTTTGTTGACCTTGATACAAAAGTAATTAAAAAGAAAAGCGTATTTTAAATTCTTCTTTCTTTGACTTGTAAGATCCACATCTGTGACATCATGAGTGCTTCTTAGGGAAATGGGAGGATTTGAGCTCCTTATTGTTAGTTAGAATTAGTGCTGTAGTAGCAGGAATTGCTGTGTGTGTTTTCCTGGAAACAGATCATGTAGGGAGGCAGATTTAAAACTGCTCTAGGGAAGGAAACTTCAGTGGGTCACTTTTGCTGCCTGTGGCTGTTTGAGCTGATGCACTCTTCTGTAGAATGGCTGAAACATCACCTTATTGCATCTGTGGCCTATGCTATTCAAGCAGCAGATATTTTCAGATAAATGCAGGTAAATTTTCCTATTCACTGAAAGAAGTAATGCAAATCAGAATGTCAGTTTTGATCTGTTATATTCCTAGAGGAGAGTGTGCATGGGTGCTTTCCTTATGAGGCTGTCTGTGCTGCAGAGATGTTTAATTTTCAGCAGGGAATATATTATGCAGCTTATTTGATTGCAAATTTGTTTGAACAGCTTTCAGCTTTATATTTCCCAGTTAGGTAATGTAGCTTTAGATACTAATTGCATAATTGGCTTGAGTCACACAGATTTAAGGTACAGCATGCCTGATCTGACTGCTTGTTAGCTTTACGTGGCTTTATACAATAGGTGCCTTACAGCTGAATTTAACTCTTTCTTTTATTGAAGGCCACTTCCAAAAAGGTTTTGCTGAGGAATAAGGATTTTCTTGGTACTCAAGAAATCACCATCCTAATTTGTGAAGTTTTGATGCTGGAGTATGCATGTTTTGTGAATTTGTGGATTGGTGTAATTTCTAACCAGTACACCCATGTGATGAAATACAGTCATTTTTCCAAGTCAAAATGAGTGCATGGCACAGAGAGCATCTTTTCTACCTGTTTCTTGTGGTTTTGTTTTCCTCGAGAGGAAGGTGGGAGGGATCATTTTCCAGTCACAATCAGATCTGAAAATAGTGAGTTTCACACCTTTCATCCCTCCTTTTCACAGGCCTAAAAGATGCTACAGGCTCTGAGAGTGATGGTGGTGACTCTTGCAGTACAAAATCAGAAGGAGCCAACGGAGGCACGACAATCCAACCCAAAAAGGTCAAAGGTGTTGGCTTTGGAGACATCTTCAAAGACAAACCCATAAAGCTACGACCAAGGTCAATAGAAGTTGAAAATGACTTCCTCCCAGTAGATAAGGTATGTACCTTTCTTCATTGTCTCTTGGTGTTGGTTCAAAGAAGTTTTCATCTTAAAGTTTTAAGTTCTGTCGCTGGGCAAAACTTGAAGCTTTATGGTCATTATTTCCCAATCTTCCTGTAGACAAAGTTCTTCTTTTTTTATTTTTGCCTCAGACCAGAAAATGGATTCCAGTAAGATTAGCTGGATAATAAAATTAAAAAAAAAAAAAAAAAAAAAAAAAGAAAAATTCATTGCTCTCAAATATTTTCTTTATACAGACAAAAAAAGAATTGCATGATTTCCAACGAAGTCTCGACTAAGGAAAAAAAAAATCTGTGAAATCCTTCCTTGAAGTGAACAGATTTGTTCACTTAAACACACACACATCAGTTACTGATGTGCTGATGTGTTGAGAAGTGTTAGGAGGCTTCCACAGCCTCAAGTTCTGCATAGTTACATGATGCATTTTCTGTGCCCCCAATGGTGATTTTAGGAAGCTTCTGGGCTCTTGATACCTGGTGTGGCAACTTGTCACCTTTTGATTCATGTTTATCCACATGTCTGTAGAAACAGAAACTACAGCAATTACCTTTTTTGGCCTGCAAGATTTTTTTTTCAACCTAGATAATTTCAGTGATCTGATTTATAGCACAGCGCCCATACCCACATCCACCCTGAGTTACAGTAGTACAGGAGAAGAGGAGGTCCTGCAGAGAGAGATTGAATTATACTGAGGGATATTTGGTTAATCTTTTGCAGGTGACCATTTTTCAATTAGTATAAAGAGGGTAGGGAAGAGCTGGAATAATCTTAAGTAAAAGAAAAACCTGGACTGTATTACTGCTTGACCATTGCTGACTTCAAAGCCTGCTTGCCTTCTGTTTCTGGGTGGACTTCCTAACTTACATGTGGGGTTTTGCAGAAGCATTTATTTTCATTTGAAGTCTTTGAAAAGTCCTTATGAAGTGACCTTCATTCCTTGAAGGAAAATCTTACTCCACTTTATAGTTATGTGAAGTCTTACCTTTGTTTTGCACAGACAATAACAGGTTTTTTTACCCAGCCAAAAATGGAATATACAATTTTCAGGAAACTTATAACACAGACCTTCCTTCCTATGTCTTCAGATTCTCCTAAAATTGGCGTGGTTAGTAGAAAAGAATGGCTTCATTTTGTAAACACAATCCATCTTTAGTGTTTGAAATGTGTAGATAACTAAAGGCACCACTTCTTTCCTGTTGATGCTTTTTTCCTGTCTAGGATTAGGTTAACCTTTGAGAGGTGCCATTCAGAGGCTTCAGCACTGTGGTCTTTGCCTGAGAGCAGCACCAAAACATGAGTCAGTGACAGACATCTGTTAGGACTGCAGACCGTTTACCTCCCTAAACACATTTTCCCTGCTGCAAGAAATTCCTCCCTTGTCATTGCCATGTTTTTTACCATTTAATGTTGAGTGTAAGAGAATCCTGCATTAAGTTAACCATCACTACCAAGGTCCAATTTAGCTTGATATCTCTACATACTGGTTCAAAGTGTAGCAATGCATGAAGAGTTCCAAATCCGTCCATATTTTTCTCAAGCAATGTGATTTTTAAAGGGATCTTTGCCCTGTTATGTGTATTTATCATTTACAAGTAGCCTTAGTTTTTCAATAACTTGTAAACTTCTGAAGAAGGACAAAAAATGCTTTCCTCTATTCCCCCTTTTTAAATACTTTTTTAAGCTTTCTGAGGTTTGGAGACACTAAAACTCTTTCTGTTGCTTTTTGATACAGTTATTGATGAAACATTATTGATGTAATGATGATTTTAACTTTTTGATTGAAAATATTTCCTAACAACAGTTGTTTTTTAAAAAGCATCAGTAAGCTACTGTGAGGATTGTATAATGGGGGATTATTTATAACATGATATCTCTCATGTAAAATGTCAGTCCCATCTACAGAAGGATCAGCAGGGTCTTATTTTGTTGGTGTTATCACTTTGTGTTCTAATATGTTTTCAATTTTATGAATCATAAGCTTAGATCATATTTCACACAGAATTACTGGGGTGTTAAAAAGTCTTTTACACAAATATTGGCAGGAACATGAAGGCAGAAAGGTTTGCTGCCATCTGAGCAGAAGAAGATGCCATTAGGGTCTCCTGTAAATCACCAGGCAGTTTAATGTGCTTGAAGTGTTTGCTCAATGGCAACAATGTGTAATCACCCTTGCCTTTTAAGGTGATCAATAAACCCTCAAAAAAAGCAAAACTGAGGAATTGAATGAAACCCCATTGGTTTTATTGGTGTGCAGAAATCATTGCTTAGCTGTTATTTGTTCTAAAATCACAGAGGCAGATTATCCTAGGGAAATTAATGATGCAGTTGTGGGAGATTGTTTGAGCAGTGCTATCAGAGCTTTTAGAAAAATAGAAGAATCAAATACTTATGCTTTGTAGTCCATTTCATTGTCTCTTGGTGCTGACAAGTCAACCACTGGCAGTGTATCAGGTGAATCAGATTCCTGGGGCTTGGCTCTGACAAATTTCCATTACTGATAAATGTAAGTGAACTGTTTTACAATGCTGCACATGACTGAAGTCGTGGTCTCATGCAGTCATAGTCAAAACTCACCAATAGATGAGTTTTTAGGAGAAATACAGTATGCATACAGACAGGTTGTGTGCAACACTCTTGAAGCAGCACAATATTTATGGTCAAATAGAAGTGCCTGTCTCACATGGTTCACCTCTGCTCTGCAGCTTCAACACATTTAAACAGGTGCTTCTGCTAAATTCTTTTTTTACTTTTGCATTTTGTAGTAGCTTATCTAAAGCTTCTGTTGCTAGGTTGGACTTCCTTCCAATCTGATCTGTACGTGCTTCTGTTATTCTAACAAGCTATCATTTTTTCCTCTTCTGTATCTAAGAATAAACCTCTACAAGCATAGGAAAATTAATTCAACCAATGCATTCCTTAGTCTGAGTTTACTGTATTGAGTTGATTTGTGAGATGGGGCTTCAGCTTAGAAATGCTAAAGACCATGATAGGTGAATATAAAATAAGAGGTCTTAAAAAGCTGGTTTTATCTTTCTGAAAACAGTCCTTTCTTCATAAGAGACTTTTGGGAGTTTTTTACATTTTCCACTTCAGGCAAAACTATCATTTTTGGCTAGCAGGGGTGGATTCGATTAGAGCTAGATTTCATGAACATCCTTTGATGAGATCACAGTACTGTTTACCACAACTTAGTGTAAATTATATACTCAGCCATCAACCCAGGGAGTATTGCAGACACTGTAATGATTTAATATAAAGGGGGAAGCTATCATGGGTCTAGAGTCAGCAACTTGTAAGAGCTAGTTAACTGGTGTTTAGAGATCCTTACTGCAAAGCACTGAATTCATACAGAAATTTTTATTTTTTTTATATATTCACTATGCTTTGGATAGCAGAAATGAAGAACTAATGGAAGTAGACACAAGGGCTAGAGGGGCTAGAAGCTCTTGTCAATTATTAAGTCTACCTGTCCTTTGTAATAAGATAAAAAAATGTAAACTCTGAGACTGAATGCCTGCAAGGTCTGAGTTTCTATTTCGAGCTGGCAAGCTGGGAACCCAGAAACTGTGCTGAGAGTCTGTCTTTGCACACCTGCTCTGTCAGTTCCTGCCTGCCTGCTTGCAGAAAACATTTTTACCCCTTAATTTTCAGTTGTCATTTAAAGAGAAATCTTTGAGAGACACAAGTTGGAGGCTCCTCTTGTGTTTCTAAGCCAGCTGAGGATGTGCCTGAGCTCTGCCAGCCCTGCCCAGTGGCACCTGTGGTGCATTGCCAGCCCTGGCTGCGTGTGCTACATGTGTTTGCAGCTCATGGCTCGCTGCCACTTGCTTTGCCTCTCCATGCCTTTGGAAGTGCTTGCTCCCCTAATAGAAATATTGGTGTCAGTGTTCAAAATCCTGAGATGAAAAATGGATGCAAGCAAAACCACCTGGTTCTGACTAGCAACGCTATTAAAAACACCTGCTGAGGCAGAGAGCACAGTGGGAGCATCAAGTGTGTGTGCAGCACTTTGCACTTGAAAGCACAGGTTTCTGGCATTCCTTTCTTCAGAGACAGCCATCAGCAGTGGCAGCAGCAGACGTGGCAAGCATCAGCAGTTTGTCTAATTCCGTGTAGGAACAGAGGGGGCACTCATCTGTTCAAGCTACATTCATGTTCTGCTTTGAAGTTTCTGTCTGCCACAGTCTGGCATCCCTGTCCTAACCATTTATTCTAGTGCCATCTTGTGAGGAAAGCTGCAGGGGAAGAAGGACCCTGACCTCTTCTGCAGCTGTCATGAGAGCAGGGCTGCCTGCAGCAGGGTCTCTCCCCTTTGCTGGTGTAACTTCTCATTCCTTGAGCTCACTGTGGAAACAGGATTTATATGTTTCTTTCATTATGTGAAAAAATACTACAGGTTTGCAAATGCTGGCTTGATGTTCATGAGGCAGCGTGGACATTATAAATAAATACTTTAGAAGATTATTCCTCCTATCCCGGAGGAGTAAGAAGGAGGGGTAGGGGAATTAAGATTGACAGGGGAGAGTTGAAAAGCAGTTTGCCCTATTTTGGGGAGGCAGACTCAAAGCAGGACCTAGCACTAAGGGAATAGAATGGGAGATGCAAATTTAAGTTTAAAGAGAGGTATAAATTTGATAACTTCAGCTGGCAGTGACTCTGCTGAGTCACTGAACTGTGCAGTGTGAGTAAAGGGTGACTCCTGATCTCCTGTATGCTTCCTTCCCTTCCGTGCTATCCCATCTGTGCTTTCATGTTCTGTCAGTTTGGTTTCTAAAATGTTCAAGCTGTCTGGACAGAGTTGTCCAGGTACTGATGACATGGTTCAGCTTACACATCAGCCTGCACTACTGGTTTTTGGCAGAGGATGTTACTCACACACTGGTTTGTGCTGCCTGTGATGTTTTATTAGGCTTTTTTTTTTTAATTAAAGCAGCTATTTGACTCTAAGTAACTGCAAGTTAGTTGTCCATGCCACAAGACTTTACAAGAATACAGTTGGACTTTATTCAGAAAAAATTGTCAGTGTGAAAGAAACACACCAAACATATGCATGAAAGTATTTTCAAGTGTTTCTGACTCAAACTGCTTGAAGAACATCTTAAAATAGAAGCAGAGTAGTGTAAGAAGTACTGATAGTACTACAAGTTGTTCCTAAAAGTAAAGTGGAAGGTCTGATCTGTCCTCCTGGGGTGTAGCACTGGGTTTCTGCCAGATTGATTTCTCCTGGAGGAGTGCTCTGTGGGAAGGAAAACTCCTGTTATTTCAGTCATGGTTTTGATTAGGAAATCTTAGGATGCTCCAGTCAGAAAAACAGGATGTGTAGGTTTAAGCTAATGCAATTTTATTTCATAATAGGATGGCAATAAAAGTCTATATGTTTTATGTTGCCCTGGATCCAGCTGGTGATCATTAGCTTGCAAGCCACTGTAAATCTCTGAATTTCAGTTGTACCATTACCAGGCCCTTTGCCCCAAGAGGCATTCTAAAAGAAGAATTGTTAAAAATGCCAAAATGCTTTGCTTACATAGCTTATAATAAGGCTGACTTCCTGAGTTCCAGAGATACTTGATGGAGATGTAAACTGAATTTCTAGGAACTTTTGTCTCATGTTTCAACAGTACAGAGAAAACAATATTACTAATTTTTAATTGTTTATTAATAGCAATAAAATCTACCTAAGCAAAATTAATTTATAAACATTGATAGGAAAATATCTAAATTAGTGTAATCAAGGCTTTGGGGATAAACAGTTTTATAAACTGTCCTAGTGTTTCTCAGTAAAATGTCTTTTTCTTTCTTGCTCTATTTGGATTTTGTTGGTTAGTATTTCTGATTTTTAATTACTACAGCTGAGCTTGTACATTTAATAACTTTGACAAGATTATAAAGAAATTCTAATGAAATAACTTCTGATATTTGTAGAACACATTACCTTTGAAAATTGAAGAAATAGTTATGCAAAAAAAAAATTACCTGCCTTGAAATTTACTTACACCACGTTGAAATTTACGTAAATAAAAAGGTTGATGAATGTAAACCAAACTGAATATAACCTTTAAAGTGAAATCTGTGCCCTCATCTTTTGTTGTGTATTTAGCTTTATTAGCTTGCGGAATTTTTCTGAAATGTTTTCTTTCTTTATACTTTTCTAATTGAGGATTATTTTTAATAGTCAAATGAAAATAAGAATATATAGTATCTTGTGGCTTGCTTAAATGTTAAATCTTTAATTTCTTCCAAATCATCTGTGTCTTTCCCTCCCCTGACCTTATTCAGACATTTTAAAGTTGAATGTTTGTAGGGAGACAGCATAAAAAATTTATAAGATTTTAATGGAACAGAGCTTCATGTTGAAGATATTTCAGTTTCTTGAGCATTTTTCTTTAAAAACAAAAGACAAAAAAAAGACATAAGTTACATGAAATTTCAACCTTTCCCCCCCAACCCACCAGAAAGACCAATGCATTCAGAACTTGTCATAAACTTATTTGCCTATAGAGTTAGTTGCAAAATTTATTGCCTGGGCTTTTCACAAAAGCTCTGTAAATTATCACTCACATCCTTGCTTTTCTTAGCTGGTGGTCTCAAGGTGCCAGGAAAATCTAAGCTGGAAAGGAGAGGAAACTTCTTGCTATGAGTGCGCAGAGGTAGGAAAAGGTCCAGATTTCCTGTGAAATAAACAAATGGAACTTTTGTTTCCTGGGGATGGCCCGGCCGTGAGTCAGTGTCAGGGCTGGGCTCCTGCTCTCACTGAGCTGAGCTCATGCAGGGCAGGGGCAGGACTCCAGGGCTCTTCTTGGACACTTCAAGCTGCTGAAGGCAGCTTGGCTTCACAATGGGAGAGGAGGTATTTATTTTACAATTAGTTGGGGCTTTCTTTCTGTGGCTGTTTAAAAATGTATCGTAATATATATTCTGTATAGCACAGGTTTCATCTGTAGGGTTCTGTGGCTCTTCTGCACACTTTGGAGATGCTGGGTAGGTAAAATAAAAGGAGAAAGAGTGCTGAGGATGCTGAAATCCATTCCTGCAATGGAGGTCCATATTAGAATAGGGGGTTACTTTTGTGTGAAAACCATATTCTCTCCTGGCTCTGTTTACTTGCATTTTTTCCTTTCGGCCTGTTTGGCCATTAAACTTGCACACGTGTTTTCTATTTCTATATGATGTGTTTTCAATTTTCTTACTCTAAAGAATAATACAAGTTTAGAGTTAAGCAAGACAAGTTTTAAAGTCTCTAGGATGTGTTGCTCTTTCAAATGTTTGCTTAGTAAGTGAAAATTCACTACCCCCACCCCGTGTTTTTTCCTTCCTAAATACACCAACAAAACTGTAAATCTTCTTGGGAGGAAAAAGAGGAAGAGCTTTACTAATTCCTCTTCTGTGCGAAGTGCTATTTGTCTAAGTGAGGAAAATGGATATGAATGAGTGTTTTAGAAAATTATATTGCAATAATAAAACCAACATGGAAATTATCCTTTTTCCCCCCCTCCAAGAAAAAAGCAACTAGAATCAACTGTTGCTTATAAAATTTTATGGAATGCTGAATGGAGAGATACCAAGTAAACTATTTGATTATTTGCAGATACTTTGGCAGCTTAGTACAAAAATGTAAATTTCCCTCAACTTTGGCTTTTCACAGCAAAAGTCAGTAAGCTGTGTGCAGAAATGATGCAACAAGTTTTTTGAATTACCTTTTATCCTAAAATGTACTATGTGTCTTTCTTTTATTCTGCCTTAAACAAAGAAAAGAGGAAGGAGGAAAGGAGTGTGAAAGGACCATAGATCAGCCAGGCATTTGGTAAGATAAAAAATCTCTAGGCCAGTTTCTAAGAAGCCTTCTGAATGCTTTGTGTGTGTGTGTGTTCTATAGGAGGTTCTTGGCATTCTGTGTTTCTAAAATAGTCCTTAAACACTAGAGACATGAGCTCATATTGTTACAGTTAGTTGGCTAAGTGCTTTATAAAAGTTTCCCAATAAAAGCCAAGGAGAGGAAGAGAGGGCAGCTCCTGGGGAGGAAGTCCTGCTGCAGCAGTGACCAGTGGCCAAGCAGGGGCTGCTGGTGGCTGCTGTCTGCTGGGCTCTTTGCCACACACTGGCCACACAAAGAGCAGAGCCCTTCACCTGGACAGCTGATACTTTCTTCTGCAGCAGCCTCGGTACCTGAAGCACTTGCTGGATAAAACCTGAAACACATGGTAAAAGTCATTTTCCATTTGTATTTTGAGTCACTTGTTGCTATGCAGTCTTGCCTGTAAGTGTTTAAAATAAAAATATCTCCCTATTCTTCCTCAGTAAATTCTGATTTAAGTGATGTAAGGTGAGGGGAATAACTCCAAATCTAAGAAAATGAAAGTTAATCTGAGGAGAAAAGAAGAAGTATAATTCCAAAATGGAATAAATATTTGTTGTCAGCACTAAATCTGGTATAATCTGCATGACAGTATGGGTTTGTTCTTTTGTTTATAATAATTGAATTTGCAAAACATCATTGAACAGCTACTTGTCAGTTTGTTGAAAACATCATAACTTTCACAAAAGAGCAAAGAAATATCGTTGCCGTTTTAAAGAGGATGATAGTAAAGAAGAGACATCCCCTGCTTACTGTTTTCATAGATTTTTTTTTTAATTCTTCTCAGAGATGGAAGTAGCTGCACTGCTTTTCTTACTGCTGCAAAAGAAAGTGGAGATTAATGTAGCAGTTGTAAGGTTCAATAATTGCTGTAAAAGAGGCAGGTTTTATAACCGTGTTTTCTAAGCTGGATGGTGCAATCTGGATCATGCAAGTTACCAGCTGCAATCTAGACAGGCATGGTTCTCTTGGGAGAGTAGGAAGGAATTTCATTCACTCAGTGCAGACTGACTAAAGTATTTTTCCTAGAAGAGACAGAAATTAATTGTGAATGGCAACCTGCAAATGGTAAAATTCATGACAAAGAGAGCAAGGGTACATGCTTCCTTTACATTTATGTGAAGGAAAGTGAAAAAGGAGAATAAAAAATAAAGCAGGGAAGAAAGAAGGCTTTCTGCTTAAAAAAATACTTTTGATACAAAAGCACCTTCTGGCATTACAAATCTGCATCTTGAGGAAAAACAAAAATGAGCTTGTTCATCGTGCTCATTCTGATGTGCACGCTTCCAGAGCTTTGAGATCAGGCAGCTGGGAGCGTGCTGTGTGGGTTTCCTTCTGTGCTTGCCTTTTATTTCATTTACTTAAGTGTTTTTACTCATCAGTGGTTCTAATATGTCTCGCTCCAATTGTTTCAGCAGCGTCTATCTAATCTAAACTCTTTTTCTCACCATTAACCTTTCAGGAAGGCAGATTTTTAGTTCATTAATGGTTTGAAACTGACAGCCCGACAGCATCAAATGTCAGGAGTCCAAATTTTACAGAAGTGCTGGTGATTTAATGCATGCAAGTTAAGATATATAGGTTTCTCTCCTGTCCAACACATCAAACATGTTGGAAGGAAAAAAGCTTCTCCAGTCCCCTTCCTGTCCATAATTTCAAATTTTAAGAACATGTCAAAATACGAAGTCACAACAGCTTTAGAATCTGAACTTACCTGCTGGTAGAAGAGGTTTAGCTGTGGACTACACTGCAAAAAGCAAAATGTGCAATGTTCTGCTCTCCAATCTATCCAGAGTTTTACTGAAAATGATGTTTCACTGCTCATGGTTTTATTTCTACTCCCTTTTCCATCCAAGAGGTTAAACTAAAAACTTTGCATGGTTTACCTACTTATTTCTTTGAATGGTTTTTCAGACAGCATCAATTTCTCTGGTGAGTTGCATAATGCTAATGAAGATATTTTTCATCTGTGGTTTGAAGACTGATGGTCTCCTAAATACCTGGTAGTTTTAGTGCTTGGATAAGACATTTGGTGCTGGCTTAGGTCATTTCTAAACGGAGCTCAACAGCTGGAAACAGGAACAGAAGCAATTTTCTATTTAAGCAGTTCAGAAATTGCTGAAGAGATGTTTTGTCATTGCAAATGGGAAGTTGCAATGACAAGAGTCTCTGGAGCAGCCTCTCTAATTAGAAGTCTTCCCCACTACGAAGGTTTGAGACTCCTCTAAATGCAGAAATATAAATTACATAAAAGTGGACGATACAGTCACAGTTCAGCATAAATATCAATTTAATCACTGAGAGAACAGTTTGTATTCATACTCTAAAATATTGTGTATCTCAAGATGTCTTAAGTCTCTAGTGGTTTCTCAGCAAAAGCTGGTAACAATCAAAGCCCTTCCTGACAGCTTAACTGGAAATAAATCAGTGTTTATTCAGGAGGTTGGTAAGCTGTACAAGATTTCACTTTGTAGTGCTGTGATGGACATAATCCACCTTACAGGTCATAACATGTTTGAAGTGGCTAAACAGGAAATGTAAATATACATTTCTGTACTGTGGATTTGTCTTTTTCATTGGAATAGCTGACTGTCAATCCAGTATTTGATTTTTATAATCTTTTAGATTCATAGTGGGTTTTCCATTTCTGTGACAACTACAAAAGATGGCCCAGGAAAGTAGACTTAATATATACCATAAAACCTTTCTCAGTTTTGAAATTTTTCTATTGAAAATTTCTGTAGTGTCCTATCAGAGGACTGTATAATTTTGAAGACTTTTCTGATTATTTTCTCCATATATCTTTGATCTCTCTATGATTTTGCTTTCTTTTTAACTGAAGAACTTAGTGTGTTTGATAATATTTGGCTGGGAGATAGGAGTTAGAGTAATCCTTTGAAGTTTCCCTTAGTTATCACTTTGGTTTGATATCACTTCACTTTATTTAAATTTATTTTCTGAAGAGTTCTTTATGCAATATTCCATTTCCATATGTTAAAGAATAATATTTCTTGGAAATTGAAAGATCCTGGGAAATCTGTAGTTCAGATGAGGACTGTGTCTGGGTTCTTGTTGTGCCTCCATGAGAGGTCAGTACTGGAAGCCTGGGGAAGATGTTGGGAAGGTTGCACAAACAAAGAAATTCCTGCAAGGAGTCTTAACAGCCTCTAATAATTTTGAAATTTATATTAATAACCATAACATAAGGATCTTTGTTCCTTGGCAAATCAAGCAGTCACATTTTCATTGCATGTAACATTTTAGCACCTGTGGTTCCTGTGAAAGCATTCCAGTCTGCTGGATCACACACTGTGGGAAGGAGTTACCTCCCTCTGTTTGTTTGCAATATGGCACCTGCTAATTTCCTCTGATAGCCCTAAATTTTTATTGCGGGAAGAGTTGAGTGAGTCCTTAATTTTTATTACCGGAAGAGTTAATGAGTGACTCCTCCCTATCTACCTGCTCTCCTGATTTTTATAGACTTGTGTCACCTGTATCTTTTTTTCCCAGAATGAGGGATCTGTTCCATATGTTTGATCATTCTTGGTGACTTTCTGTCTTTTTCAGTCCCTCTGAGAACTCAGGGGGTTTGTGTGTGAGGGCAGAGGGATGTGAGAACTGCACACAATGGCTAAGATGTTGGATGAATTTATGCAGCATTTTTATAGCCCTTCTCATTGCTCTTTATTACTTTCCAAAGTATTAACAACTATGGGCTTCAAAGCCTGTCATTTCTGCCTTAAGATAGCACTTTTCCTCCAAATGTGTCATTTTATTTCTACCTGATCTTAGTTTCTGTCTTTCCCCTTTGGTGGGTCATATGGGAAAGTGTGGAAAACAAGAGCCTTGATCGAGATCCCTGAACAGCTCCACTGATGACCATGATGAAACTCTTTGTTTTCTGTCTTTTAATGTTATTTATCCAAGTTAATAAATTTTTTAAAGGATAAACAGTAAACTCTTCTTAATCTCAATTTTACTTTTGAATGTGCAGTGAGGTTAAAATTTCAATCTTCTTCAGGAGCCAGAACCAGGAACTTTTAAAATTTGTGTATTTTAATGAAAATTGCTGTGAATTGGCTATGCAAAATAGAAAAAATAATACAGGACTTGTATAAAGACAGCACTGTATGCCACAACATCATTATTTAATTATTTAGTTATTAGGTAGCTGGATTTATAGATTTATTGCTAATCTGTAGATATATAGATCCAGATAGATAAGGGCAGATGGCAGGTAACATGCATGGACTATAACAACAAAGATTATTTTAAAATATCTGTCATGGGATTCTGGTGATTGAATTTAGGTGTCTGTGATGTTGCTTGTAGGCAACAAGTAGTCTTTCTTCATAGTCTGTAGATTAAAAGGCATTATTAGGACAGGAGCTTTCTTTATCCCAAAGATGAATTACATGCTAAAGGGACTGTTTTACTTCCAGTGACAAAAGGGAAGCCTGCAGTGACTGGCATCTGGCTCACAGCTGATGTTTGAATTAAGTTAACTCAATCTTGAATAACTACATCAGAACACTAAATCTTGTCTTTTTACATCTCAGTGACAAAACCAGCTGAAATTGTACTAAAAAGAACAAGCCAATTACATGTAAACTGTGAGGCTTATGTAGTCACAACAGACCAAGGGGTAGTATAAAACCTTAAATTTTAAGATTTCTTAGCTTTTGAGTGGTTAAGTAAGAAATCATGTTAAATAATCACTAAAATAATAAGGAATCGTGAGTAAAATACTCAGTAGATAAAATTTGATTAATACAAGTTAAAATCAAGAAAGTTAGTTTAATTGCAGGACTTAGTGCCTTTTCCTAAAGAAAATACACACCTAGAAAATCTACCAGAGAACTTAGTCTCATCTTTAGTTTTGGAGTAACAGACTCTGAGCCAATAGAGAATGGCAACACATACTGATTAAATAATCCTGCCCTTCCTTTCTCCCTCCCTTTTCTTCAGTATGTAATCCTTCACAGTGCTATTCCAAAAGTAGTACAGGCTTGTCATTTTCTCTTTATTCTGCCACAAACATGCAAATAATTCCTTCTCTGTCCAGCAGGTGATTTTCAAGGACTTCCCTTTATGAGATTTTCAAATACTTTTTGATGTAGTTAAGTTAAACACCAGTGACTTCTTTTATTAAATATTTCAGAAGTTATGGTTAATTTGAAAAATATAATGTTTTTTAATCAAAATAAAATTCCAGTATTCCTTAAGCATTCAAAAATTTATTCGTAGACTTGATGTAGTTTAAGCATTTTAACCAATGAATAGAACTTGTTTTGCTTCTTGTCAACTGTAAGAAAAAATTATATCAGAAGAATAAACATCAGTGATGAATCAGAAAAAAAGCCCCAGAAAAATCATGTTTTGTTCTAAAAGTTCCCTTTTATAGGAGCCTCAGTGCTGTTTCCTTTGCTTTGTTTACTTGCTTGCTTGCTTGTCTGCTTGGATTCCAGGGCCATGAGATGCATGACAGATGCAGTAATTGTCAGATGCTCTGACAATAAGTGCTGTATTTCTAGGGCACCAAGTGAATTAAGGGTAGTGTAATGTAATCACAACCTGTTTACCATTCTCTGCAATGGGTATTGTAGTAGCATTTAGACTGACATGCTATTTTTATACACACCTTATCTTTTCTTTCTTTTTCTTTCTTTGTATTCAAGAAGTAACTTCTGAATTGAACACTAGTAAGCATTTTTCCCCCAGATACGTTTAGTTTTTCTGCATATGCATGCTAATTCCAAAAGCTATTGGGAACAAACATTCAAGCAGCATATTCTTGTTGACTACTTGAATATTGCTTTCCTCTAAAGTACTGGTGGTGTTGTAGCCAGTTCCCAGTGGACTGATGTACATGAGCATTTATAGGGCCTCCACTTCTTCACTCCTGACTTGTCTGCTTTGTCCAAACTTGTTAATTGTGGTAAGACTCATGCTGACAGCTGGAATTGTGTTCCTTTCCAAGGAGTTCCTGTAGGATGAAGGCTTCAGTCTTTTGCTTTGTAGCAAAGGACATTTATTTGGAGGATCACTTTTTATTTAGAGAATGCTGATTTGTGTAGACAGAGAGAATTACAATGCCAGCAGCTCATATACCTTTCACAGCATTTAAATACAAGGGTTTGTAATCTTGCTGCAGAAGGGTAAAGCCTTTCACAGGTAAAATATTTTTCAAAATTAAAAAAAGGACTTATTTCTTTACAAAGATATGATATAAATCAGAAGGCCTATGTTCGTCCAAGTGTCATCTAATACAGACATCAGTTGGAAACCTGTACTTTAATCTGCTGGAATATGGACTAAGTGTGAAAATGTGCCCTTTTCAGGTTGTCAGGTGGAAGAAAATACAGTTTGACTATGTGAAAAGAAACTGTAATATGAAGCTTAAAATACTTTAATTGCTTTGTTGTCTGCATTCTGTGGAATATTTACTAAACATTCCACTAAAAGGTTCTCTGAGTTGTGCTACATCTGATGCTGTGGTTAGAGGGACCATTCTTTAGGGAAGCATCATCTGGTTATTTAGAGCTGAGTGATGTTCATGTTTCAACTTTTGAATGATGTAAAGGCAAGAACTACTAAAGAAGAGTTTGGAACCTGGGTTTGAGGCAGAGTTGGTTTATTTTTAAGCTCAAGCTGGGTGCCCCTGGAGAGGAAATCCCTGGGCCTTTACCCTCACAGTCTGTGCACAAGATGTTCACGTGCCCTGCGTGCACCTCTTAGTCCAGTGGTAAATTATCGTCTGGGGTCTCCCAGTATCTCCCTGGATTCTTTCTCCATGCCTGTGTGGGCAGGCCATTTACTGCTCTTGTCTTACAGCTTGAGGCCTCTGGGGTCTCAGCCCTTATCTGAAGGTATCCAGTCTTTGTTTCCTCCCCTGCTGAGCCAAGGGAACATCACCTGCACCAGGCTTTGAGCAGGACCCACTCGTGCTAAGCTATCAGTGGAATTGTGTGCAGTTTTGGCACTCTCTGTATTAGCTGGGAGTGCATTGGGCAGATGTACCTAACTAGTTGGTATTAAGAAACACAAATAATTGTACATGCACATGGATAGTCTTCCTAGCAAAGCCAAGCTGTGAAGAAAGTAGTTACAGAGGAAGAAGCTACTGTAGATGACTGAGGCAATCAAATGTGTAGACAGGGGCTTAGTTCACTTTTCTTCAAGAATTTTTGTTTTCTCTATAAATGTTTCTTAAAATTCCCATTACCCTCTTTGAAGTCCCATGTGGTGACCCTTCAGAAAAATGTTAACTCTGTCCTTTTGGGAAACCTCAGGATAGCAATACTTGATCATGCTGTCACAGAAAGGGCTTTATGTGGAACTGAATATTGGTAGCATGGGAAAAAATGAAATCTTGGACATTTATTTTGTGTCTGACAGAGTGAGAGCATTTTGACATCTGACAGTCTTTGAGGTTTTTATATTTTGTCTCTTTTTTGGATTTAAAGGCAGAACAGATAGGCTGGATCGAGGACTTCATGACATTCCTTAAGCATTTGATGCATATTGGAAGAAAAAGAATTAATATGGCTTCTCCCCTACAACACCAGCATTATACATTGTCAGTGAGAAGATCATTTATGCTCCTGTTACTTCAGAGCTAGAAGACTCTAATAACCATTTCTGCTTCTTTGTGAACAAATGTTCTCAGTTACAAAATAGAGCGTAAAGACACATTGAAGGCTACAGCTTTTATACTCTCACTAATAGTGGCCCAGGATTTGCATATAAACTTATATCTTAGAAAATTCTCATGCATATAAGCCACATCTAAATATACGTAGGTGAATGTTAAGGGGAAGTATTGTGGTCAAAGAAACATGACGCTTTTTTCCTCTGATCCAGTCATTGAGGTTTTCTGAAATTCTAAAAGTTCAAAAGATACATAACTGCCTTTTCCTCCCTTGTACAAAGCACCAGTGCACATTGTTGTATTATCACTAGTCAAACTGACAAACTATTTTAAGCTTAGTATTTCTAGCTCATACAGCCCATTTTTATGAATTCTTTAATGTCTGATGTATTCCTTAAGAATATCTTCATGGAATTATATTCCAAGTAGCAGTTTCCAAAACATTTTATCTAGGATACAGACCTCAATACACTTTCCAAAATAAATAATGATGCTGAGTAAATCCTTTTTTCTTTATTCCTGAGTAAATAAGCTATTGCTTCAAGAAGCCTATATTGTTAAAGGAGGTTCAAGGGATAAGTATGTTACTTTGGTGCAAAGCATAACAGAACCCTCTGCATGGACCTATCTCTGCACATATAACAATTCCATTTGAATTTTCAGATGAAATGTTCTAGACACACTGGACCTTAATAATAAAAGTAAATACACAAGTCAGTTTTCAGCCACAACAGAAAACCCTGAAGTATAATGCTAAAATATCCTGAAGAAAGATTGGTCACAGGTTTACTTTTCTTCCTCTGGTCAGAGTTCAATAGTTATAGGGAACAACCACCATACCTTTAGGTGAGAAAAACTCACTTGTATACTATCCATTTCGTGTTCTATTTCTCTTGTGTTGTTCTCTGCTGTTACAGGTATTGCGATTGAGACAAAATATATAAATGAAAGAAAATGAGACTGTTCAGATAATACCATTTACCTGATTCTGTGTGCCGCCTCAACCATTTTTGCAATCACTGTTAATTCAGTATCAGAAGATACGGAATTAACAATCTGCAAAATAACAATCTGCAGTGATACAGATTTGCAGTGTACGAAAATGCCATCGAGGCCCACAGAACTGGTTATTTAGTGCTGGACTGTCCTTCCATTGGCTTCATTGATCCAAGCATTAACACTGCCAGGTTGCTGCTAAATCTTTTTGTCCCTCTGAATATCAGAATGCCAAATCATGGTGATTTATCATGCTTTTATCAGCTGTTTCTGCAGCAAGAAGGCACTTCATCCCTTTTCATCTTTAGGATTCGTTCGTCAGGAGATTAGCGAAATTTGTGTCTGACAGCTAAATAATCTAATTATGCTTGCCTTGCAGAAATAGTGGGATTAGGATTCTGCCTGTTTTGTTGATCATATTCTGTTGTGTTGGGAGTCAGCCTAGGCTTGGAGTCAGAAAACACAAACTGTTTCCACCATGTTTTTCTTGTGTGACAGGAGTGAGCAAGTCAGAGTGCTATCTACAGAGAAATGTAAGTGGAACAAGGCTCACTGCCACCACCTAGGAAAGGGATTTATGGTAATCAGCATGCTGGGGGAGGACAGATGGACACAGTAGTCTTTAGGAGTGTCTCTATACCACTGGGCTAGAAATATGAGGGCATAGATTGATATGCTGCCCTTCTTGCTGGTGATGAACCCATTCTGCAGCCAAGAATCCAAGATAGCTTTAGAGAGAAAATGCAGAACTTGTCTTTGCAGCCTGGTATTTAGGCCACTGCTGGGAGATGCCATTATGGGCATTCTGGTTTGTGCTTCATTTGACATTTAATTGCAAACATTATTGACAACATGATAGATTTAGGTAAATGAAGTGAGACAGTTTATGCTGGGAAATGTCAGGGATTGCTGACAGGGTTGAGGATCCTGTTCTTGGACTTGGAATGTCTAAATTCCAAAAAAGTCCTTCAAGTTCTAAGTCTTGTTTTGTGCTGGTGTCCCAAAGGGGTAAAATGTGCTTGCTTCCTGAGCCTGACAAGTAAGAATTAATCAGGTAAAAGACTAACAGCAAAGCTGGAGTTGGATATCAGTACTTTGTAGCACAGATCAATGTGTCTAGAAGGGCCTGGACTGTCTTCTTATGTAAAGGAAGAACAAAGGAGGAAAAAGAATTATGCTGAAATCTTCAGTTCAACATATTGGGTGTTCTTTGCTCCCATGTTTCCTTTTTTTAGAAGTGAAGGTTTTGATAAATTGCACTGGGCCTTTAACTGAAGAAGACAACAAAATATCCTGTAGTAACTGTTTTTGAAAAGTCTGTGTCATGCAGATGTGTATTGGATCACCAAGATTTCAAGTTGGGCTTCCTTTGTTCTCCTTACCACTTCAAAATGTGGTAGATATTTGACCTGTATGGGAGTATGAGACATAGACCAGCTGCAGAGAGAGCAGGCAAGTTTCTAGCTTATATGGGAGATGTCACCGTCTCACATTTTTGTTTTCTTGTCAGAAAAATTGGTGGCTTTGATATGCTTGTTCTGGGTCTCCAAATCTTAGCTATACTTGAGCTTTTAGCCTGTTTATAGCAGAACCATCAGATTTGCCAGATCACAGAGGATTCAGTATCTCTTAGAGTGAGGAAAATTTATCTTGGGTATTTCCTAATGAACAAAAAGTACTCTATTAAGTTTCATGTAGGTGTTTTTAGAAAGTGGTGACACATTTTCCATGCAAATGTAGACCAATTGGAAAATAAATAAATAATAATTTTTAAACCCCACCTCCTTTAGGACCACTTAACAGGACAATTAAAACACCTTGGCAATTGAGGTCCACCTGAAACCAGATTTACATGAATAATCAATTTTTTTTCCTTTTTCCTGTCAGTGATGCTTGTTTCATCCCTAGAAATCCCAGAGTGTAGTCCCCTCACAATTAAAGAATATCAGTTCCACTTGTCTTCTCCTCTCCCTGTTCCACAACACATTCAGGTATCCCTTCTCACTGGAGTGGGTCCTATGCAACCCCCATAAAAATTATTTGAATTCTTCCTCCTTAAGCTTCTAATAAAAGAACAGCCTTGTTTGAATAATATTCCCTTTTCTGTTCACAAGTTGGTTCCCAATACTGATTTATCACCTGCACAGGCATTTGTTCTGAATGAATAGATGAAATAATGTTTTCAAGGATTGCTCTTGCATCTGCTTCTGTATATTAGGAAATTACTTTGCATAATGTATTTTTCACTAGGATGCACACATATCTTCCTTTTTGCCCATGATTCTTTTGTTGTGATCTGTAGCTTGTTAAATTTTAGCCTGTTGTGGTTTTATATGGTGTTTGGTTTTGTGGCATAAAATCAATGATTTGTGTATAGTAAAGCAATTACTAAAATATTTCCTTTAATTAATTGGTCTTGCATAATAATTAGATCTTTAAAATAACAAAACCTCCCTTAATTTAAAAGGTTTTCATATTCCTTTAGTGAGCATGTCTTTATTGCAGTGCAGTTTAGAGTATCTGTTTTTGTCATGTTCCTAAACAATTTCATGAAGTGGAAATGTGAATAAAGGTTTGATCATGACTGAGCATGTACTTTGACATGCAGCTATCTTGAACTGCCCTGTTTGGCTCTGAATCAGAAGCTGCCTTCCCAGTCTTGCTTTCATCTTGAAGGCATTCTGTGCTTTTATCTGTGTATTTACAGATGCCTGGTAGCTTCAAATTCTTCATTATACCTCTTCTAGTACAATTTTCACTGCTTTGCAGATAGATCTCAGATTTATCATCATCCTTCTTGACTTTAAACTTCTCCAGCACAACCAGGTCATGAACTTTTCTTAGTTTTGCCCTCTCTTGATTTGCAGATATCTGTCATCTCCTGTTTTTTTGTTACCTCCCTAATCACTGGTTCAGCTAGAGCTTATCTTTCATTTCCACCTCAGAAAAGAATCTGGGAGGTTCTCTAGACTTTTATTGTTTATTTCTCTTCCTTAGCAGTTCACAAACTCTGGATTTTGAGTAGAGTTATAAGCTCATCAGAAGGTCAGGTGTTTCTTCTTTCACCTGCAAATTAAATTTCAAGGGATGCTTTTGGGTATTGCCATTTGTAGTCTGCATTGCTGCCAGCATGGATTTGATGGCTGTCTTGTGCACAGCTCTCAGAACTATCTTTCCTCCCTGTGTGCTCTTTTTACCAGCCTGAAATCCCTGTGTGTATTTGAGTCCTTTCCATAGATACATTTTGACACATTATTGCATATTATTAACCTGGAGCTCTCAGTATTCTTTATACACCTTGGAATTGTTCAGCTACTCAAAGAGCTCTACTCCTATTGCTTCTTATATTGACCAGTGTTTTCTTATGGTACTCAGTACTTCCAAGGCTAGAACTCGGCACTCTGGTCTCTAAGCTTTTACTCAGGAGGTCATGAAAGCATGGAGGAGCTTTGTGCTCTTTGTGCAGACCTTGCAGGGAATGGTAGCTAGGGCTTTTCAGAAACAATTAGGCTCTTCTCATCCACACAGTGCTAGGATTTTAAAGATAGAAAACTTTCTTCATAGGAGACAAGCTGAGAGAGAGAGGGGATAGCATGCATGTAATAATAGAAGAAGATACATAAAGATGAATATCACTGATTTTATTCTATTTTTTTTGGTGGGGACAGTTTACTGTTTCAGCTTTGCTGAGGGAGGTTATTGCTTATTATAGTAGTTCACTGTAAATTAGTTACTTTTGCTAAAAAGACATAAAAAACAATAAAATAAGAAAGAGATATTGTCAATATAAAGATCACACTCAGTCTAGACTGACTGAAATTAATACTTCTTGTATGAACAGAAGTCAAGTGGGTTCCTTTCTGCTCTTTCTTTCAGCTTTGCTTTTGGTGTTGAATAACACCTTTCCCTAAGTCATTTCATCGATTGCTTAATATTCAGTATGCCTGTGAAACTTCTGTGAGTCCTCCCTGAAACTCAGGGAGGTGTAAGGGGTTGTCATTTAAAAATGTTAGACACATTAGCAAAGGGAAATTAAAGAATCACATTTTTATTAATTCTTTATAATTTTAAAAAAAGTCAATCCCCAGTAACAAACATAAGTATAGCTTATAATTTGCCTCTTTTTCTTTACTGTCCCTTTTCTACTCCTATATTTTGTATTTCCATTACTATTTTTTATGTTGTCCAACTTTTACTGAACCTGCAAATTTTAAAGAAGAATAATTATTTTTTTTCAGAGTGTTGGGAAGAAATTACCTCCAGCCACAGCAACTCAGGAGCCAACAAAAATAGAAGTGGACAGCAGAACAAAAAGTAGGTTTCATAGGTTTTTCTTTTTTGCACTTTGTGCTATTAAAAGCAAGCTGAATGCTTTTCTTTAGTTTTGCTTAAAAGAGTGTCCTGTGTGTAAAAAGGCCAGGATGCAGGTAGATATATTTAGGATAAACTTTGAGTAGGTGCTACCTAGACAAAATGTTTTGTTTCACAGATTCCTCTGAATTGTTGTTGCTCTTGTGACCCTACCTCAAGTTTTCTGCCACCAAAAATCAAGTTAAATTATGTGATCAACTTTCAGCCTTGAGGATACTTTGGAATTAATAAGAGTTGAATAAGATCCAATTTCAGGCTGTAACTTGTAGATAGGTCATAGAAAAATTTCTCTCATTGTAAATGCCCTTGCCTTTTTCCTCTTAAAAAAAAAAAATTAATTATTTTATTTTTATTTCTTTATGTAGCAGAAATAAAACTGTATGCATGGTATAGTTTGTATAGGAAATCAAAGAGAAGGCTCCAGGGAGACCTTCCAGCAGCCTTCCACTACCTCAGGGGGACCTACAAGAGAGCTGGAGAGTGAATTTTTACAAGAGAATGTAGTGACAGGACAAGGAGAAGTGGCTTTGAACTGAGAGAGGGCAGGTTTAGATCAGATGTTAGAAATTTCTTACTGTGAGCATAGTGAGGCACTGGCACAGGTTCCCAGAGAAGCTGTGGTTGCCCCATCCCTGGCAGTGCTCAAGGGCAGGCTGGATGGGGCTCTGAGCAGCCTGGGATAGTGAAAGGTGTCCCTGCCCATGGCAGGTGGCACTGGGACTAGATGATCCTAAAGTTTCTTTCCAATCCAAACTATTCTCTGAACTTCAGTTCTTTTTTGTATCATTTCAGTGATTAGCAATGAAAAAGTAATGATTAAATCTTTCAGGTGTGTCTCTATGCTGTTCTAAGGAGGCATATGTAACTAGCTTACCAAATGACATAAATATATAATCCCCATCTTGATTTTGTTTATATAGAGTTACAAATAAATATTACAGATTCTGGTGGAAAAGTGTAAGAGGGAAGATAATATAGTCATACCTTAGAAAAGAAGCTGAATATAACAGAGCTGATTTTTTAAAAATATTGCACAGTCCATCTTTCCTGATGTGTTTATCCTTTTTGATAGTTAGCAGATAGCATTTTGTCTCAGAACTGAAACAGATACAGACATATGAAGGAAAGCATCTGGATCAGCAGAGCAGGGTCTGTCTGAGGAAAGTGTGTGGTTACAAACTGGTTTGTACAGGTTTTCAGCTCAAAGTTGCAAAAGCAGCTTAAAAGAGCTTTTTGTGAGTTATTGTCAGTTAGCTCCACCACAGTCATTGACTTGCTACATCCTCTTATCTTGTGCCTGCCGCCAGCAGGCTCTAATGGGAAATACTGCAAGAATTCAATTGTCCTGAGGAAGTGAAAACTTGAAATACTGAGAAATGTGTGAACTGTTAATGCAGAAGAGGCCTCCTGAAGGTGTTTTGATATTACCTTTGCCAACCTGCAGGCTGAGCAGTTCAAGCTGACCTGAGTGCAGGTGCCATCGGGAGGGGTGCTCCAGGGGCTTTCCCACCTGCAGCATAAACCCTTGTATGGGAAGCCAGGCTGCTCCTTTCCACATCAGCTCATACTTCTGACAGCTACTCACTAAATCCCATCCCAGGGTATGGGAGGTTCAAACTTTCCCATTTATAAACCTAGTTGGAAACCTTCTGACCAATGGTTAGAAAACTGTATCTTCTACTGTGATGCAGTGAGCTCTGGCTGACAGAGACACTTTTCCATCAACACTTTTGGGCTCTGGATAGTCATTCTTTCACCTCTTTGTTATTTCCCGTGGACACATCTTTTTGGCCAGAAAAGTCTTTATTCTGTTGCTGTCTTCATTCAACATCCATTTTGTCAGAGTTGGTGAGAAAGGTGGGCTACTATTTTGTACCGTATATTGTTGAATTTTAACTAAATAGCATTATTTATTATTTTATCTTTCCTGGAATCTCTGGGGCCTCAGTAGAATTCTTGGCATCTCTGTTCATGCTTGGGAAAGAGAAGCACATCTATAGGAAGGTCTGATGTAATGTAATTATATATAATTCTCTTAGCCTCAAATGACATCATTGAAGACACATTTCATTCAGCTGAAGTTATCCTTCACTTAAATTGAAAAACCTTTACTGCAAATGAAACATGCTTCAGTCTGTTTTGGTGTTTACTATAGGCAGAGAAATAATGTCTTCATAATAAAGTTAATGCTTGATAGTCAGAAATTAGGAGTATGATCAGATTATGGCTATATATACAGATTATAGGATTATAATCTGTCTAGTATTTGTCATTTCTCAAAAATTCAATTTTTACTTTTTACCACAAACAAGCTTGATAAAGGATTCAGTCCAAGGAAGTTTGCAGTCTCAGAAAAATGCTGAATGTTCCAATTGCTGTGTTCAGCATGGAAGTATCATTCCACCTTGGACCTCAAGTACTTTCACTTTGCCTGTGATGAAAATGTCCCAGTCTTTCTTGGGGTCTTTAACTGCTGAACAAAACAGACACTGTGCCATTCTCCAAGGAAGTAGCAAGAAAAAAGATCCATAGACTAAGTTATGGTTTAGTTATGGTTACTTACATGACTTATTTATGGTTAGATACATGGTTTAGATTCCTTTGGGATAACTCTTGGAGATGAATGCTGCAAGCAAGACAGAGGTTATATTGGGAGAGGAATAATCTAGTTTTTAATTTTCCTAATTTCTTTCCATGACTGATGATGTTATTCCTTGATAATAAGGAATAACAATGCAGTTGCATTGAGAAAGAGCCAACTGAGAGAGGAAGCAGTACCAGCAGCATCTTCACTCTCTGGCCCTGGGGCTTCACCAAGGAGTGATGGTTGCTGACTTTTCTCACACTTTGATTCCAGTCTGCTTTTTTCTGTAACTTTTCTGATGTGATGGGACAGTGATCAGCAGTGAGGCCTTAATGTGTCATCTGTTCTTGGAACATACAAGATGGGCTAAGCTCTGCAATGGGATGAGTTAGTTGAAGCAAAAGAGGTGTGTGTTCTCTAAGGTGCATCACCCAACAATATGCAAAATAAATCTGCCTCAAAACGAATTGAAAATTTGTGGAATAAACAGATGACTCTTCAGGGCCAAAGACGACTTTTTGCTCAAAGAAAGAGCACAATGAAGGCACAAATCTTTACAGGGTTTGAGTGATCCTGGGAAAACATCACTAGTCTTTTATGAATGAGGGAATGCATCTTTGATGAGAAAAGGGGAGAGCAGTTTGGTTTAGATTTGTGGGTTCCTACATTTAGAGGAGTATTCTGCTCTTGCAGTTTCATTTCTGTCATGTAGATAGGATGGCACATTAATGTGTGAGTGTTTACAATCCTATTTCTGGGTGAGATACATGGTTTTCTATGAAATAGCTTACTTTTAGTATGAGTGGCTTGTGGTGAATAGGATATGTTGCAGAAAATATATGTAAGTTTTTAAGTAGCTCTGTTGGATTCTAAAATTCAACAAAACAAAAACATCCACAACATCTGAGAGTTATTGTAGATTACTGAGACTGCACTAATGGAGTATAAATAAGCAGACAACAAAATAGTAAAGGCAGTAAGTCACTGAGTGCCTTAACCACAGCATTTAATTTGATTATTCCAGTCACTATTTAAAATTTGTGTTAAGCTATTGCATAGGAGTACCAAGATTATAGCAAACAACTAATCTTTTTGCATGGTGAATATGTATTAATAGGACCACAGTTACTTCTGTTTCTATTTTTAATAAGGTGGTGTTTTGACAGTTTACATCTTACTAAGGTTTGTGAAAATATTTATTAGTGCAATCTATTTATGAGTCTTGAGTGTAGCAATTAATAGTAAAACCAAATTCTGATGAGTATAGTGTTTGGATTTTTTTTTTGTCTGGTTTGTGGGTTTGGTAATAATTATGTCATTTTTCTCTAGATTTTGTATATTTTACTGCATTTCAGAAATGATATCAGTGATAGTCAAAGAGAGGAAGTTTAAGCTCAAGGAATACTACCTTAATGCTGCTTGTTTTCTTGTTTTGTAGTGCTATTGTGCATATTGATTGCTGTATGATTTAGACTTTACTGATGGGGAAATGTTTAAGTCTCAAAAATTAACAATACCAAGAAGCAACAATAGAAGTAAAAGGAAGAGATTGTGTCATCCTGCCCTAAGAGGAAAAGCAAAGTCCAGAGTCACTGTCCCCTTTTAAATTTAAGCTTGAATGAATGTTTGTCTGTGGACTGCCTTCTTGAAGGTCTCAGCTTATCCTAAGAGTGTGGCAGGAGAACAAACAGAAGAGTCACGCTTTTGAAGTGAAGCAGCATTCACTGATACAGTAAATGGAGTTTGCTCAAACCTGGTTGGAACAGTATAATATTTAACCAGTCTCTCAAAATACAAATTTACCTGCCATGCTGCTGCAGGATCCCAAGTCCCAGAGCGGGTCTGTAGCTTGACATGAGCTCTTTAACCTGCAGTTGTAAATACATATTGAGCACTGAATCCTGTCAGTGAAATACTGTCCTTGCAACGGCCTGGGTAATGAAGCAGCCGTGTTCTGTAGGAAGGCTGCCCCTTGCTGTCGTTCTCTCTCTTGGGGCAATGATTGAGGGGTTGAGACTTTATCAAAAAGGCCACATTGTCAACTTGGGGACAGTGTTGCACAAACATACATGATAACAACCCCCATAAAAGATTTAATTCTATCTATATCCATATATCTATATCTATATCTATATCTATATCTATATCTATATCTATATCTATATCTATATCTATATCTATATCTATATCATATCTATCCACTCAGTTACTTGAGCAGTACCCATTGCCCATGGGTGGGAGGAGCTGTGAGTTTGCAGTGAGAGACTGTGATCTGACAGAGTAAAGTACTGCTGAATTGATAAAACAGGACTGAAAAGCTCATGAGTATCATCTTTTCTACTCCCTAAATGTTTCCAAGATATGTGCTGCTGGGGGTTTATTAACAGGTATGTTTTTATCAGGTCAGGAGAAGAAAAAGAGGCTTCTGGAAGAACTGTGATGTATAAACCCAGCTTTGGATATCAAATGTAAAAATTAAATTTATCATCTACAGCTGAGAGATCCTGAGTATTGGTATCTTAGTTTGAAGTTTTAATTTGCCTTAAGTTTATTTGCCAAGCATGTATTTAGTATTTTTCTGGATTTTTTTTTCTCATTAGGAAAATCCCAAATTCAGCAAATTCCAGTGTGGTCTATACAATGCTGTGTCTGAAATTAGTTTTTGCTTTTATCTTTTCTTCCTTCCTATCTAAACATGACTGTTGACATTAAGTGCTTCTACATTGTCTTGTGGTATTGTGCCCTGCTGAGTAAGGACAATTTTAGTCCTGATGTGACATAGCCTATCAGATTTCTCTCTGCTTTTATTAATCTGATTTTAAAGGTTCATATAATAATATGAAGTTCTGTTGGCTTTGTTTTGAGTTCTCTTGGCTTTATTTTTGCTTGCTTAAATCATGTTGTTGATTTACCTATCCCTTAGGAGAAGTTTGAAAGCTGACTTTGTCCAGTTGCTTACACTGTTCCCAACCCATCTGTGATGTTGAGACCTCTGTTGCATGATCCAGTGGATTCAGTGATTTAGTATAGGTCTGTCTGAATTGTACTCAAGAAGTCAAGACTTCCACTGTACATAAATCATATTCTTTTTCTGTGGCTGTTCCTTCACTCTGTGCTCCTGTGCCAGCATTCAGAGCACATGGGGGCCATGAGCCTCCCCCAGTCTCCTGGCTCTTTATGAACCACATCATTGTTTGGTTAATTTTTTATATTTTTCTGTAGTTTAATTCCTTAGTTTTCTGTTATTTGGATTTTTTATTTAAAGAAAATAAAAAGTTTAGAATTTGGTTGGGAGAATGGACAGATCATGGGGCAACAGAGTTCTTGACATCACAACTAGAAGGACAAGATGTGTATCTGTCTGCTAGAGAGAACTTACTTCCTGATCAACAACTGATATTTCAGATGCTGAAACCACAGCACTCTCTCCACTCTTTGTTTATCAGGGTCTTCATCCTGAAAGACAATTCAAATAGCAAGCCTGAGGGAGGCTTATCTGTTACAGGACTCAGGATACCCAAGCCCTTTGCCATCTGAAATATGTGGGATTCATCCATGCCTTGAGCAGAAGCTGCACTGCAGGCATCCTGTTAGAGTGATGCTGTGGTGGCTGCAGTTTTTTAGCTGTACTTTGTGCTTGGCTTTCCACTTAATCTTCAGCTGATGCTGTTATTGAATGGAGGATCAATGTATGTGTCTGAGAATGGATGTTCTGGAATCATCCTGCTTGGGCTCAGGTGTTTTTTACCTCTGAGAATCCAGTTGTTCTGTATCCCAGAAAAGAAATGCTAAGCCTGTTCCCAGTAACTAGAGACTTGCCTGAGCGTGCAGCACTCAGCTTCTTTAATGCAGTATTACAACTACATCAACTCTGGGCTAATTCACTGAATCTATTATTTAGCACAGCTGCTTTTCAGAGGGTGGGCATACTCAGAATAGGAAAAAACCCACAATGATAATTTAAGGTAGCATGCCACTGAAGTGTAAAATGTGTTGAATCTCATATTTATCTACACGTTATTTACATATTTATCTAACTTAGGTGTTTTGCATTCACCTAAGTTATTGTGTGTCAGCTTTCTACAGCTTCTACATAAAATGTTGTTATACTGTCTCAAAGACAAGGCAGTGAGCAGGCAGAGCATCCTAGCCAAATCCACAAGGAGACATCCCAACCCTTTCTCAGAATGCAGTAAAGCAGCAGTCAGACACCCCATTCATCCTCTGAATCTGAGTTGTGACCTGGTGGTTCTCACATGCCCAGTGGTTTAGAAAAGTCAACAAATGTTTATTTCATAGTGTTCTCTGCTTTCAGAACAGAGAAAAGGATTTTTTCCCCTAGCTCGTTTCTCTTCCCTGAAAACTTTGTTCATCGTCTTAATCTGAGTTTTGTTTCTTCAGAGGCACCAGAGGAGGTGGGGTGAGTGGACCCCACCCAGCAGCTATGCTCCACTCATCCAATTGCTCCCCATAAGGGAGAAAGCAGAGCAAGCAAAAGTGAGAAAATCAATGAATAAAGACAGTTTGATAAATAAATGAAAGAGAAATTTAAAGGGGCAATACAAAGGCAACCACCATTCAGTAGATCAATTCATTCACCACCTACAGTGGATCAATGTCCAGCCAGTCTCCAAGAAATGGAAGCACCCCCAAAGCCCACTCATTTTTAGTGCTGAGCAGGAGGCCATATGTACAGAATATCCCTTTACTCGACTTGGGTCACCTGCTGTGTCCTCTCCAGCTTCTTGCTCACCCTGGCCTACTTGGGGCATAGAAAAAGGGAAAAAAAGAAAGCTGTGTAGGTGTGCTGGGCAAGAGCAAAACACCAGTGTATTACCTGTGCAGTTTTAGTCAAATCAAAAATACAGCACCATGTGGGCTGCTGTGAAGAAAATTAACTCCATCTCAGCCAGACCTCATATGAGGCATGGCCAGAAAACCAACTGTAATGATCATGTGTAAATTCAAACATTTGTGTTCAGAATAAAAAATCTGTGAAGCCTAAGAAGTTCTTGTTTGCTTGAACCAATGACACATAAAATTCATGCTGCTTCTGAGTGGCAGTGTGTGAACTGAAGAAAAAAAGAGCTTTCCTTTTACTAGTTACTAGTACTCTTTAATTTCTCAGGCTGATGGTGCTTACAGATAGCAGATTTTCAGATGCACATTTCTGGGCTGCTTCTTTACAGTTGATGTTCCTCTCACTAAACTTTGGAAGTTTGGAGGGAGCTTATGTGTCAGAGCCCTAAAGTTGGGTTATAATCCTGAGTTTGGTATCTGGATTTTTCGGGGGCTGGTCCCACTAGACATCTGTCACTGCTGTCCAGGGAGTTCAAATCATGGTTCAGCCAATCAAATGTAGGTGTTTGCTCCTGGAGTCAGGAATGGCTCTCAAGGCTTTCCTCATTTTAGTGACTTGATCTCCATTGACTTCAGTGCACTGACCAGGTTGGTTTCTAACATCAGATACCTGAATCTAAATTTAGACACAAGGTCAAACCTTGGGGGCTGAAGTCAGTAGCTTGCATCTGGAGCTGTTTGAGATACCCCCAGGGTATTTTGTTTTGAATTGCCTCCAGCTGTCAGACAAGAGGGACCTGGCAATTCCATAGGTTCAGCCATACTATGCATGTGCTTTATATACCCACAAGTGTCTGAAAAGGCACTTAGTGTCTGGCAGCTGAACTGACCCTCTGGATGAGCCTCAAATACTCTCAAGTGTGATAATGCAGGTTCTCTTTATAGTAAGTATAAAAGAATAAGTCCTGTTATTTCAAATTGATTTGTGGCCTGCCAGTACTTCTCTGCATTGAATATGGAAGTTGACTAGACACAGAGGTCATCAAAACTGAGACATTTAAAGTGAGGTGAACATTTCTACAAAATCACATGCCCTTCTACAAACAGTAGAGTAGTTTTCTTAGTCCTTTTAGACCTGCTGTCTTAGAGTATTGCATATTTTTATGCATAGTTCAACAGCTGTAAAACATATTCTCTTTTTATTTGTAAGGCACATTGACATACTCATCTGTTGCACAGCAACATGTAAGTAACTGCTTTTCATGACAACTGCTTTTTATGATTTCTGAGTAGGAGTGCTGGCTTCTGTATTTTCCAGATGAAAGTTGAGATGCCTATAGACAGTAAAGGAGAAAGGATCAAGGAAACTTAGAGTAATTCTTAAAACTGTTACACTGAGTGTACAGGTGGTTTAGTTATTAATGCATTAACATTTATCAATGTATTATTTATTGTTGTACCATCTTTATAGATTCATAAATATCTGCTTTCTTGCACACAAGGGATACATAAGCTTTGTCGACCTACTGTGTGCCTTATGCTTCCAGTTTGTGCAGTCTGGTGGGAGGCCATACCAGTGGAACTATGATAAGGGCTTACTCTAAGGGAAAGAGTTTGTGGCAAGTTGCTGTCTGGAGCAATTTCATTTGAGATATTGGTTCTAGGGGCTACAGAGTTGGCTCCCTGGATGATGTGTGTAGGAATGCATTTCAGTGTGCAGTTTTTTAAATATTTCATGTTGTTTATGAAGGTCTGAAATACAAAGAGAAAGATGGCAAGGAAATAAGGCAGCACAAAGAGACACTAATGGAATATTTTATGAAGATTATTCACCCTTGAATAAGCAGTTGTTATAAAGTGATAATTTTTCACAATGAATGTTCTTCCTTTCAGACAAGGAGTATTGCAAAGTGATATTTCCATATGAAGCACAGAACGACGATGAACTCACAATCCGGGAAGGTGATGTTGTCACACTTATCAGTAAGGTAAAAGCAATATTATTTTCCTATAAGCAGTGATACAGTTTTTAAAACTGACATAATTTAATTGCCATAAAATTAGTATTTGTACCTATAGTGTTGTTGCTAAACCATTGCTAGTTTGACAATGAAACATTCTGCCGACTTCAGAGCCCTTTATCTCCCTTCCTCTTGTAGAGCCTTACCCTGATAATGAATGCTAAGCAAAAAACAGCCAATGTGTACTCAAATTTGCTGCCAGGTCAACATAAATTGTAAATTGATCCCTGTAACAAACACAATGCCTTAGAGAATAAACTGGAAGATTCAGGAAAGCAACAGCTTTGAATATCTCCCTTTGGTGAATGAGTTATTTTTCTTGTAGGAATTGGGAATTAGATTTTTGTGTTAGATTGAGTTAATGTGCCTAAATTAACTTACTGAGCTAAACATTTAAAATTTAGCCACTCTTAATATTCTGTTAAAGCAGAGAAAGATGACAGAACAGAAAAGAAATAGTTTTACACCTGTGTTTTTTTCTAAAATTACGTAACATTTTTCAAGATTAGAAATTAAAAAGCAGTGCCAGGATTTATACCAAATCTTCAAAAGCCAGAGAGTGAGATAATGAGTAAACAGTTTGTTTTCCTTTAGAAGAGCTGTGCACCATGTTACAAACAACAGATTACAGTTAAGGGGCACTTAATTTCCTGCTTCTGTTTAAAGACTTTACAGTTTGTTTAAAAGTTTTTGATTGCTGGCCATAAATATTTATGGGGGGGAAAAAAAATCTATAAACTAGAAAAAGCTGTGGATTTTCCATGAGGAAGATGAATCATAACAATGTACACAATACTGCTGTTTTTGTTTGTGCTTATATGAAAGTAAAATAATTAATTCTCTAATTGATGTGTCATAAGAAATTGTTATTTGACTGAACAATTTGGCACTGGGTGAAAAAAACCCCAAAATCTTGGGAAGTCTATCTGGGGCTGTGTTTGCCACATACGAAGCCATTTTCAATCCTAGAGGACATCTTTTTTGTGTTGAACAATATGCATGTAACCAAAGAAAAGTAATCAGGCATTTGGTAGGAAGAGAAACTGCAAATATAAAAATAGTGTACATTAAATTTCCTTTAATGACTTGCCCCCACTGAATTCTGTTTAGCTTGTTTGTAGAGCTGTGTAGCTTTACCTGATTTAGAATGTTCTCATGTGAGTATTTAGCAGTGTTTCTGATCATGAAAATGGCTTTTAAGATGTTGCTCCTGTCCACTTTATGCCATATTGACCAGAATGATTTAATTCCCCAAGATGGCTGTCTCGGGGTGGAGCTGTGTTCATCAGCAAGCATAGATAAAAAGACAATTCCATTACTGAGGTTCCTGTGTGAGATTTCATTAGCTTGCTTTTCTGCATTTTCTTCTTCCCTCTGCCTCTGCCCCCACAGTGGAAGGATATTTGTCTTTTATAATAACTAAGCTGATGATTTGACCGCATTGATCAGTTTTCCAAATCATGCAGAGAGAATGGTTTGGAATAGTAAACACTCTATTCTCTAGCCCTGTCATTCTACTCTCTAGTGATATCAAGCCATTGCAGACATTTTATTTAACTTTCTTCTTTTTTTCTGTGTCATGTCGTGTCTGTGAGCACTTACATAAACCCATGTCTCTAGGGAGTGGGGGATCTCAATGCTCAAAATCCTGGGGTTTCTCTAGGGATGCCTTTTTATGCACTGTCGGAACTGATCTGAGCCACTGAGAAATGGTGTTTAACAAGCAGTCACTTTGCAGATCCTTTTGTGCTTTGCAGACCTTGTTGCAAGCCAGACTTGTGGGGTTTCTTCATCTGTTTTTAACACAGTTAAAAAAAATAAAATTCAGGCTATGTGGAGTCAGGGTCTTTGCTGTAGAGTTCTGAAAACAGTGAGATCTCCTTTATGCTCTACCACATAATACAGTAACTTTATTTTAATCCAGATCTTCTGAAGCAGATGTCTGTTGTATTTTTCTTTTAGTCAGCAATAACAAAGTCAGCCTCACTTTTCTGCCCACCAATGGCTTCTTCTAGAGAGTTACTTGGAGTTCAAATCACCACACTTACATGACCAGTTAGTGAGCCATGCTGACTAAGAGGCATCAAAGAGAAACATATGGAATCCTTCAGAAATTATTATCATGGCTTTGCTTTGCTATCAGATAACAGATTTTCTTCTAATTTATTTGTAATGAATTGTTTTGCAAGATTTGCTTTCTTTGCTGGAAAGCATTAGGCAACATTTATTCTTCTCAATTATCTAGACTCAAAGAGAGAAGATTGATACTTCTAAGGAAACAGATGGGTGTCACTGTACTTCCTACAACCACGGATGCATTATCATAAAATAATGTATTCTGTTGAAATCACTAAAACCAAAAAGTTATATAGATTCCCAGCCTAAAATGTCTGTCACTAGACTAGTCTGTTTTTCCACAATTAGATCCATAGGAGCATTGAAGACTCATGATATTAACTCATGCTGAAATTGCTTTTATTTGAAAACAACAGCATTGGTGAGAATATGTGGGAGTGGCTGAAGTAATGAGTGACAGAAGAATGGGAGAAAAATCTCATTATAAGAATGTAAAATCTCATTATAAGAATGTAAAATGCATTACAATAATCTTAAAAGCACAAAGATGAGATAGCACTTGATAGGTGCTAAGACAAAAGGGGATGAGCTAAATGAGATAAAATGGGATCAAATGAGCTAAATGGGAAGTTTCTACAAGAGCCTGGGTACAGGTGCACACACATGTGACAGTGGGCATGTGAGGAAGCTGTTAGTCTAATGCTCCTCTTAAAATGCTAAGACCTAATTTTGTGGAAAGGTGTAGAATCAGTAAATGCAGAATTCAATATCACCATTTTAACAGTATCCACAGATGAAAGGGATAAGAATATAGTAGATTTCTCTCTTTTATTCAGTTGAATTAGTTATAAAAGTCCCTTTGTCAAGATCATAAAATACCTGTCTAATATAAAGAGCAGACTCTGTTTCAAGTTCGTACTGTTTTGATGGATGTTGAGATCTCAAATCACAAGCTGGTCAGAACTTCCCAATAGGTCTCTGTGATAAGAGAATTTGAATATCCGAGGTTTCTTTTAAGTAGCTAAAGAATATTTTGAACAGATTTGCAGAATCACAAGTTACCTCCCTAATCAGATGGAGAATGTGCTGGAAAGGTTTATTTAAGTGCTGAAGAAAGTCAGTAGAGGCTGACCACTTGCAGGTCAGAATGGTGTGTATTTGGGGAGGTATAGGGTAAAGGATGACATTATGAAAAACTGATATCCAAAAATAATTGCCAATCATTTGGAAAATATACGCTATGAGATAGAGTCCAAACATATCTTAGTTAAAATATACCTAAAAGACTGAAGAAAAGCAGAAACTTCACATACATCTATTCCAAAAATTTCTGGAAAAAGGTTTTTCTTTCCTTCATTTCCTCAGTGAAGCAAATACCCTTGTAAATACCTAGGAAATGTTTTATTTATTAATAAATGGAAATACAAGTGGGAAAATGGTAGTGCTTTAATTATTTAATGTGAATAATGTAAAAACCCTGAAAATATTGGTCAGAATTGTAACAGAAGGTAAAAACTTCATCTTCAAGGCAATAAACTAATAGATCTGGTACCTTTGCTGTGCAAAAATGGAGTCTGAGAAAAATACGCCTTTGAAAGAAAGAATAAAAAGCAAAATACAGTAATTTTATTTGTATAGTTAAGGAGATTATTGTGCATTTTGATGATTAGATATGTTTATAAGGTTAGAATTATGAATGGTAAGAGGTAATGAGATTGACACTGTAGATTATTTTTGTATTGTCAAACATTTGTGTTCCTTAGGTATTTTGTTTTTAGTGTCTTCAAAATACTCCTGACAGCATTTGGGTATGGGCAAAAGCACCAGTAATCACTGCACCCTGCAGCTGAAGGAGAGTAGCTAACAGGTCTTTTATCATGCTCAAATATTTATTTTGAAGATTGTATTTGTAATAAATACAGTTTCTTCTAAGCAGCAGAAGATTCATGTGACATTTTCAGCTGTCATCATGAAAATTTTACAGGACTTTTTATTCCAGCCCTCTTAGACATAGCTATTGTAAGCTACTTTTCTACAAATTTATTAATAGCTTTGATAAATTATGACAAAAGGCATAGGATTCTGAAGACTTCACTGGCACACAGAAAATTACCTGTGTGAGGAATCAATAGAAATAGCTACCTAATTTCAAAGCAAATACATCAAGCACGCACTGGCAGCTGTGCACTATTCAAAAGCAGTTTTATTGCAAGGATGTAAAGAAGACTTGATTGCAGTGCATTAATCCTCATGAGTTCTAGACAGTAAAGACCACTTCGTTTCCAGGAGTGAAAATGGTCTGGATAAATAAAATAAGCTGCTTCTAATGCAAGTTTGAAAAGCTGGCAACAATAGAAAGATATCCTCATCTGAACCCTTACTATCAGTGGACAATACTGATACCAGTGGCAATTTGGCTAATTCTGAATATATAAGGTGATTTTGCTGATGCTATTCAAATAGTACTGGTAAAGTTACTGCATTGGTATCATGAAAGACACAACAGGATAACTACTAGTGAAAAATTTACATGAATATTTATCTGGTCTAGATGTTCAATGAGATATTTAATGGCAATCCAATTTGTAGAGCTTAATTCTGTGCTGGGGGGCAAAGAGCCACAAGCCTGGTTTTAAAAATGAACATAATGGCAACCACTTTTTACAAAGCTTTTATTTGCTTTTGGTGTTATTGTTAATAATTTATTGTGAGATTTGCAAGTTTTGTGATTCAAAATTATGTACATTTAGCAACTTCCTGCCCTGAAGCATATGCAGTCGAGTGATAAGACAGACAAGTAAGCACAGGTGAGTGGAGAGTATAAGGAAGCAATTCAGTGAGATTCAGTCTTGGTAGTCTCTTTCATCATGTCCTTTTCTCACTGCTGTAGTGGTGCTCTGTGTGTTTGTCCCTGTAAGAGCCTTATGCAGAGCCTTTAGTCCTGCCCAATCCTTAGGGTAGCCACGAGTGCAGTTAATTTAATCCTGACTGAATTTATAGGCAGTTACTGGAGCATGGCCCTTTTGCCAAAACAATTCTACTGCTTTTCTTTCTTACAACATCTTTAAATGCTCATCCTGGTGCAGGAGGTAATTGTCCAGAGCATTTTCTTTAGCTGAGCGATTGGCAAAGCAAACTCATCTGGGCAGGGTTGTGAAGGAAAACAGCTGCTCTGACGGATGCAGGAGGCTCCTAAAGGGATGAAATTAGTAAGTGCTATGTTAAAGGATCTTGCCAATGAGTTGAGGCCGTGAGCAGGGGAAGGAGCAGGACACAGGCAGTGTGATAGAGGAGGACACTTGCTGATACTCAATTGAACATTTTGCTGGGCTAGGGAGTCACTAGGGTTGCCAAAAATTGTTTCTGTGGGGTTTGATTCATTGCTGAATTTTTCTGTACACCTTTAATTACAAGCAGCACACACATATTTTACAAACCTTGGCTGTATAAATATGTGAAGGAATTAAAAATTCTTTTTATTTAAATATGAGCTAATAGGTAGGTATCACTAACTCTTCCATATTAAGATGAAATTTTCACTATTTTTACCTCTATGGGTAAAAACAAACGAACAGAGTGATAATATCTGAGGTCATTAAAAATACACCTAATTGGCAAGAAGACAGATTTTTTTCCAAGCAGAATTATTGTAGCTTAAGACTGTCTCTTTCAAAATAAAATTTAAGATTGTCTCTTTCTTCCTATGAAAGAAAGGAAAAAATTAGTCACATTTCATGATAGTCAGGTAATTTTGTTTTTCCTTGATTGACAACTAAAATCAAGCTTTTAGCTCATTTTTAGAAAACAGTTTTCTAATATAGCCATGCAAAAAATTTAGTTATGTAGTTAAAGTATGATCTGGTTTAATAAAATAAAAATACATCTCTCTGTCAGAGTAACATAATGGACTTTTTGTTGACGCTGAATATTTGGTCACGCAGATGCCCCTTTTTGGGATTTTAATACAAGGTATTTTGCACATTTGTAATTTCTGCAGCAGTCTTGCATACAGAAACTGAAAGGAAAACAGTAAGTAAGCATATAAAAATGCCCGGCTTTAAGAAAGCTTTATGATAGCTTTAAGAAAGCTTTTATGATGTTTTGTGTTTATAGAGAAGCATGTAAGCAATAAAGGCACTTCTTGCCTCTGGAAATAAATATCCATGAATTATTCATCATTGGCCAGGCCTAATAGCCGTGTCTAATCTGCTTTCTGTGTTCCTTGTCCCCTACCCTTCACTACTTCCCTTGGCACCAGTTTTCCCCCCAGGACATTCTGCCTCCTCCTCTGATTGGGAAACCTGCTTGTATCACACTGCTGATTCCAGACAAGAAATTATTTTGCACGTTGTGCGTGCAGAGGGTGCAGTGTTATGTGATGGATGGCAGGTGGCTGCTAAAAGGGATGGTTCTCCTGCCCTTTCACCTTGCATCTGGCAAGCATAGGACACACAGGGGTGTGTAAGCAGGGACAGGTGATGGAGGAGTGGGACTGTCCCAGCAGCTTGCTGAGAGCTTGATGTAGCAGTAGGGTCACTTTTCCCTGATCTGAAATTTTTCTCTGTAGGTTTTGACTAATAGGAACCAGAAGGTTTGGATCCTTTCTGGAGTTCAAACCATGAGGGATGGCAGCTGGGGTAGGTCCTGCAAAAGGAGCCCTGTTTGACATACCTCCAATGTGTGCAGCTATTGCCTGGGGTAAAGCTCGTCTCACTGCACAGAAGCATCAATGCTTCCTCATTTGAGTGATATAAAGCAGGTATATAGAACTTGTGGGCACACTGATGATCAAGTAAATAAATGTTCATTTTCTGAAATTATGTTATATACTCAGTAAATTATGGAAAATAGACTCTGAGTACAGTCTATTGCTTGAACCTTATCCTTGGCCAAGAATTTTAAATGTTTATAAATAATTTTGTAACACTTAGTCGTATCTTGCAGCATTTCTTGGCTGCTGTGATTAGCAGTGGGGCTTTAAGGTCTCTGTAGAGACAAAGCCTAACAATGTTTATTTGGGAACCAGGTGCAGCTTACTTTTCATTGGTATCTTTAGAAATATTACTGAAACACAAATGTTTGAGCTAAGCACTTAAATAAGCTTTTAAGCCTGTGATTAGTCCAGGGAGAGTGGAACAGCCAGCACTTGAATGCTGATCTCATTAATGTATTTATAATATTATTTTTTAAAAGTACACACTGAAGTTGTCTTTTCCTAGTTTTGTTACCACCAATTGTGATGCTACAACAGTGACTTCAAAAGAAGGGGATTCTTTTGTTCATGGGAAGTCCCAAATTTGAATTTTGACAAACACAAGTTCATGCCAAGCTATGTAGGTGAAGTGGCAGGATCCCTCATGCATGCAATGCTTCAAGATTTGTATAACTTGAAAGGCGTTTTGTTTGTAAGTATGTTTAACACAGCCAAGCTAAACTAAAAAGGTGACATATTTTGAGATAAAAAAGGAAAGCATCTTTTTTTTTACTTAGAAAAGATATTGCTGAACTGCTGAGGTGTCTGGAAAACTGTGATTATTGCTCACAGTGTGGGCTTTACATTCACTGCTTAGCTTCATCCTTTCTTTTATTCGGGATGTCGGGTTCACCTGCTGGTTTGATGGTATTATCTGAAGTCCAGCCTTTTCAGGGCAGATAAAGCTATTTCAAGGGGAAGTAAAAATGCACATATAGTGCCAAGTAACTAGTAATTGTAATTAGGACCCTGGTCCTAAGATGTCTTCAATCTAAGTAGTAATAGTGTTAAATAATCTTTCAAATGTTTTGTTCTAGGTTTTTACAATCTTTCTTAATACAGAAAATGTAATTACATAAATATTTTATCTTGGCTCATGAGAGGCATAAATTATGTGTGTTACTAGCACCACCTTTCATGTTTGTGTTGGCTAATTTAGTTTTAATTTGAGTATTGGAGTGTTAGAGTTTTATGATGTGGAACATATTTATTTTTCCACGACAATTCTGCTGACTGAACACTGCAAATGAAGTGAATCCTCAGAAGAGATGTTTTTGTTCAATAAGCAACTTAATTCTTCCTGTTTGTACAAATATTTCATCAAAGCTTTTTAGCCTCATTACTGATTAAACTATTTAGTCACAGAATATAAAGTCAAAATACTAGACCTAGCCTGAAAGAGATTTAACAGAAAAAATACAACTGCTCTGTTAATTTCGCTATTCTAATGTTCTGGGTATTGCAGGTCATTCATTATTTTCATCAAGTTTCTTTTTGCAGTGTTCAATAACCTGAGCCAATTTTTGACCAGACTTTGTCTTCTTTAGAGGTGTCTTCTTCTTGTGCCTTCCAATAAAAACCACAGCCTGGAAAGAGCAGTGTAACCACAGCTGAAATAATGTCTAATTTCTGACAATCTCTCCTGTTTCCCTTCCATAGAGGTTTGACATGAGAATTTCTTAGTAGAGCCTTGGAGCTTGCAGATAAATAAAAATTTATCTTTGAGAGATAATAACTTCGAGAGATGCAACTGGCATTACCACATGTAAGGTTCTGTGTGGTTTGGGCATAAGAAGTGACAGGAGCTGGGAAAGATCCATGCAGGATTTGGGGCTTTTGGGATAGGCTGAAGATTTGAGCAGGATAAACTTCTGGGTTAGGGGCCAAACAGAGGTTAGAGGCCAGACTTGGAGGTTTCCTTTAATGCTTTTCTTTCAGTATTTCATAATCTACATATATTTGTAAGAAGTATATAGAGTGAAAATGGGTTCTCTCCAGGATTGCTTCAGAAGGCAAATTTATTGTCTATTGGGCTTTTTTATCTAAATTATCTCATATTAAGTAGTTGTTGAGAGATTCATTCTGTCTTATCGACAGATCTTAAAATCATGTTTCTGCCAAGGAGTACTTGATTACTAACATGATGCTCTAAATAATGGCCATTTTTGTTACAGAATTTAACAAATTTTGCACTTTTTTGTACTGTATTGTCTCAATTCCAGTAGCTGACCTTACAGTAAGTAACAAACCTTGATCATTTGGAGAAGTACTAGGTAGCACAATGTGAGTATAATGTAAGCCTCTGGAGAGATGCTTTCCTTCATTCATAGATAGTTTATCAAGTTTAATGAGAATTGATGAAGATTCTAAGATCAATTATTTTCTAACTCTTAAGATAAACTTGGATTTTGGGAATGACCTGTCTTGGTTTCAGCACCATGACACTGAATGTAGCAAAAATTTCTAAATAAACATATTTTAATACTATTAAAATGCTTTTTCACCCTGATTTAACATGACTTTGTTGTTTCCCTCAAAAGTCAAGTTGCATTAATGAAGATCTGATGTGTTTTTAATGATAGTTTGAAAATCACAGAGCCTGTCCAGTGGCCTTCTCTGGTGTTGTGAGAGTTGTGACCTCTTGGCACCAGGGCTGCAGTCAAACCTGGAAGCCCCACAGGTGCCCTGTGAGGGTGGGCTGAATGGCAGTGGGCTTGTCCTCCAGATTTGTCTTTCTGTGAGGCCTTTAATCCTCAAATTCAGAAGCCTTTATATTTGCATGTATTTCTGTGTATTATGGTTGATGTCTTGAAAAGCTCAATAGACACATTTTGTTAACATTAAAGGTGGTTTGTTTTTCTTTAAATGATGATGTTGGCTAGCTGTTGTCAAAAGAATTCTGGAGAGATGCTTATAATGGGGTTAGCAGTAATTTAATGGGGGGCTGCCAGCACAGCAGGGCTGACACATGAGAGCTCCCAGTGCAAGCATAAGAGGGATTCATGGCTTTCTGAATAATGCTGTTTTTTCCAGCTCAGCATTGTTCTTGATGAGAACCAACTTTAGAAGGACAGAAGGAAAGCAGAGATTTAATGAATGCAAATGCCAGCTGCGGGGATTTTTTATTAGTATTAGTATGGTTATTATTATTTTGTAAAGGAACTATGTCTTCTAGTGGAGATTTCCAGAAAAATAATACTTTCTTAAACCCTGCACTATTACATTGTATCTCAGTACAGATACTACAATGTAAGCTTCACATACACCTTTCTGGTGGCCTGCTTGTTCTTAGTGTCTCTTTCTATCTTAGCTGTGATGATGAAATCTCTGTGATGGAATGGTTCTGTTTCAAAAACTTCTAATCAAAGAGCTGAAAAATTGAGCAGTTGTGAATTGATGTCTAAACTATAGTTTAATATTTTAGCAGTATTGCAAAGTACCATCATGTTCAGAGGACCAGACCATGCAGCACTCAGTTCCCTCAGAAAAACAGGAGTCCTATTTACAGATTAGAAGATTGGCCTTTTTCAGATGTATTCCTTCAAGAGTTTACACAGCTGCACTTCAAGTCATGGATGGGAGAGAAGATAATTACTTAGCTTATTACTCATTTTGTGACCTTGGGGATTAGAAAAAAATCTCTCATTTACTTTTACTGACAAAAGCCTTCCTCTTCACTAGGGGCAGCTTGGAAGGGAGGTTAGGGAGTGGAGAGATGAACTTGGGCCAGGGTATTCCCTGAAATTGTCCCAAAGGTAGCAAGGGGAGTGGATGCTGCCTTGAAGGCCTGGCTGCTTTGGAGGAAAAGACAGGAAACATCTTTGCCCCTGAAGTTAAGTGGAAAGCATGGCTGCAGCAGTGGATGCTGCTTCCTCTCAGCCTTCCTTGTGTTTTGATAAAGCTGCAGAAATTGCTCAGCTCTTGGTAGATTCCCAGTGTCAGATGGCTCTTAGTGCTGGAGAGAGCAATCCTGATGCACTTGCAGATGGCTGCAGTGATGATAGAGATACAAGTCCAATGGGCTTCTGAACATATTATAATGTATACATAGATCCAAGTAGCTACAGGGTTTTGTTTAAGTGATTAAGAACAGTCTCATAGCATACAGTAACTCTTCTGTAAGTGGCTTCAAGAAAAAAAAAAAGAGTAAAAAGAAAAAGAGTAGAATAATGCATACTACTTGGAAGAAAACATACACTGGAGCATGTCTGACACTTAAATTATAGTAATCTTGCATGCCTTATTGATTCCTGGTAAAATAATGAAAAAAATCCAAATAGTAGAGTTTTATTATAAATATGTTCCCAACCAGGAGTGCTGCTTTGCATTTTCAGCAAAAAATGTTGGTTTCCTTCATGTTCCTTTTATCTGGCTCAGGCCTAGAGTGCAAATAGCAGTGTGGGCTAGAAATAAACCCATCTCTAATAACCATGTCTGGTTTTTTAAGAGAGAGAACTTTATATGAAATAAAAATCCCTAAATCTTTGGAGTCTCTGAAACTCCTGCCTCCTTGGAACAGAGGGAAAGGCTGTGAAGCTGTAAGCATTTCCAGCAGGGAGAGTTCAGTCATGTTTGGTAGTGGGGTAATCAGTCACCACCAAGCTTGTAGCTGGGACACAGCTTGGCATGAGAGACAGGTCAGCTTCCAGGCATGAACTTGAGTCTTAATTTCATGGTCTTCAGTGTGGTATCAGGTACTAAAGGGGACTGACAGCTCTGCTTTATCCAGCTCAATTGTCACCTCTTTTACCATCAGAGAAAATCATCTATGGTGTTTGACCAAAGGGAAGTTTGTGTTCTTGGCAGGTGGCAGCTGGGCTCCTGCACTGGGGAGGTGCAGGGGCAGTGTGGTGTCAGTGGAGTCTGTCTGGGTGCAGCTGCCTCTGAGCAGAGAGTGGAGCATTTGTCAGACTGCAGAGCATAAGGTACTTTATGCTGGGCTTTTTCTTCAATCTCCACCCTCTCCTGCTTTTTTCCTGTTGGATTGAGAGCACCAAGGGAAGGAATAGCACAATGTTTGCTCTAATACAGAGCAGTAGTTCTGCTGCTAAGAAACCTTTTAATGTAGGATACTTTGTGCATAAGAGACCAAGCAATGTCATTATTCTTTCATCCAGAAGAGGAGAAAGCATGACTCTACTGTTTTATGATTTTTCTTCATCAGTATGAGAGTGGCTGCAGGATCACTGCAGTTGCTTAAGGATGACTAAGCCTTGATTTTATGCTGTCAGCCCTACTTATGTATCTCACTGTATTTCACTTCCATTCAGTAACAGTGTGATAAATCTGATGCTCTGAATGGAAACTTTCTTTGCCAAATATCTCTGCATGGCTTTTGGCTGGTCTCTCTACTCATGTATCTCTCTCTTCCCCCTCTCCTCTGTCCCTACTCTTCTAGTCACCACAGACATAAGTTTCAGAGTAGAACTGTGTTTTTACCTTTCTTGTTTTACCATTGGTTTGGGTTTGTATTTTGTTTTCTTTTTTGATGTTCCCTTCTGGCAAAAAAAAGTCTGTTTTCTCTAGATGATTCTCTCTTCCAGTTTTATTCAGAGTTTGCATGTCTCACTGCTAATTCCACAAAGAATAGTTCTTCTTATTCTTCACATCAAGAAAAGGACTGATGTTTTTTAGTTCACTTGTATATACTCTTATAATTCTTGGCAAAAGGTAGCTATATTCTGATTTTTCTAGTAGTTTCCATTTCTCCCAGATTTACCCTTTCCTCTGACTTATGTAAGTGTTCCAGTCCAGGCTGACATTTTAGTACCTTATATTTTGTGTAATATTTATTTCTTATAAAGTTTAAACATCTCAAAAATTCCTCAACACTTTAGTCTTTCCTTTTGATTTGTTTTGTCCAATTTTTGCCCAAATATTTAGCACAAAATGAATGTTGCTAGTAAAACCAGTGTATTCAGTTTTTTTATGCTTTATTTGGGAACTGCTGAGCTTGGAATTAGAACAGTTGCTGAATGGATGTGACAGCTGGAATCACAGCCAGGCCCCATGGGCAGACAGGATGCATGGCAGGGAGGATTCCCTATCCTCGCTCTCCTGGCTGAAGGGACTGAAGGGACAGGGCAGTGGCAGCAAGCTCCTGCCCAGCACAGCAGGAGCATCTCCTCTGTGTCTGTCCCACCTGTCCAGATGCCCTGGTATAGTCCACCTACTGAGGCTGTCCCAAGTTATAGGTGATAGGAGTTTTAGATTAGATGCTAGGAACAGTTTTGTCACCAAAGATGTCAAGCACTGGAACAGGCTGCCCAGGGAAGTGGTTGAATCTCCATCCTGGAGGTATTCAGAAGACATGTAGATGTGGCACTCAGGGATATGATTTAGAGGTGGACTTGGCAGTGCTGGGAAACAAAAAATGGATTCGGTAATGCTAGAGGTAATTTTCATCCTAAACTGTTTTATGATTTTACTTCACTAGAAATGAGGATAAAACCAAGATTTGTATTTTAATGAGAAAATACCAAAATCTCCCTCAAGATTTTTAATTTCTCTGTTTCATGAATCTGTCTCTGCTTGAACAGTCAAAGTAGGCTTGGTAATGTGAACCAGCAGTGAATTTCTCTGAGCTCTTTGATAGCACTGTCACTGCAATGAGAACGTGGGTATAGTTTCCAAATTAAGCTTGGTAGGTGCTGATTTTTACAGTAGCTATATGTTGATGCAGCTACCACATAATTTGATGAATTTCAGTACCTGGAGTATCTTTTTAGCCACATTTTACTCCTTCAGTTTTGTAAATATTTTGTGAGGGCTGTTTTCTTCAAGGAAACCAAAATGCATTTCTAGTACTTGAGTTACATTTTCTTTACAGGACTTTGGGGATATTGCATCATCTGACTTTTGTTTAAGTTGTTATATGAGTCTGACAGGATAACATGGAGATAAAGCAGAGATCCATTTGGTTTGTTAATAAATTTTGGGTTATTAATAAAGATTTATCAGTCTTGATACTAGATTGCTTGACAGCTTTTCTATAAAATTTGCACTGTGAAATTCTAGCCATTTTGCTGTACTTGAACACATGAACACAAGATGTGTTAAAAAAAGACAATATGGTTAAATTGCATGGCTGATGGCAATCTGGAAGACTTGGAGTGTTTTTTGCTCAGTGCTCACAAGCAGACACATTGTTTTCATCACGCTGCCTTGATTGTGCTTCATAGCTCTGCCCTTTGTCAGCACTTGTGGTGGCTTGTGCAGCTGTAACTCAGGTGTGCTTGTGTGCTGCTCTGTCTGCCAGCACCATGGAGATTCTTCACCAAATTTAATCAGTAGCTTTTAACTTCTGAAATCTCTTTATTTCTTTCTCAGTGACCCATAAGCCTCCTCTTGCAAGTGAAGTAAATGAGAAAATTAAAGAGAAGCTGCCTAAAGAGATTTACCTACTGTATGGAAATCCACCATGGTGATTGGCTGCATAAGCCTGCGTGACAAGCTGGAGAGGGAAAAAAAGCAAACCTGCAGCTGTTTGGGATTTATGAATGTGTGACACAAAGAGTAGCTTCATGAAAACAAATGAGCTTTAAAAAGGAAAAAAAATCACATGTTAATGAAGTGAAGAAGCAGGAGTAATATTTCTGTTCCCTAAGAGCATAAAAAACCTAACCTAAAAAGCATATATGTGATGTCTTGTGCTGTTCAGTGAGGATTATTAGCTAGTGCTAAGCTGTGCAATCAGTTGAAGCACAAGCTTTTCATCTCTATGCTTGATGCTTGAATTATTCTTAATATTTTTCAAAATCTAAATTGGGTCATAAATATTTAGGCAATTTCAGATTAGCGGCGTAGGGGGTGGAGGGCATTATAGAACACACCATGTGATAGAACAGCTGAGTGCCCTGATTATTAGGCTGTACAAGCAGACAGAGCCAAGTGGGAGAGACTCTTCACACCAGGAATGAGGGGTGCTGGCTCTGCAGCCAGAGGAGAACCCTGCAAAGTGCCTGCCCATGCCACGCATGACTGGCCTCCATGGAGTCCTTGACAGCCCTGTAGGTACTCAGCAGATGTTTGGAAACATCAGCTGGTCAAAAATCAGCTCTGGTTACTAACAAAGGTCTTACAGAGCTGGGAAATACCTCCTAAGTAAGTGTGGGAAAGCCTAGAAAACGTCCTCCCTGGTGGAGGACCACCCTGCTAAAGAGAAGGGAAAATACAGAAAAGCAAAGATTAGGCATGAGAAAAGATTATCAAAAAAAGAATGGAAGGATTGTTTTATGTCTGCATTACATCAGAAAAAATACTGAGATAGGAGGGGGGAAAAGCCAAATGCACCAAAATAGACATGATGTAAGGAACCAGGCTCTTTAGCTGCTGTGTTTAGTTGGCACATACTCAGGTGACCAGGAGTCATAAATAAGCTAATAAAGATTTTAGAATAAAAAATTAACCAAAAACACCCCTAAAGCATAAAAGCAATGATCTTTAATGCTAGTCTGGTTTCTCTCAGATATCATCCATTGCTTTTCTATTGTAGCTTACAGAAGAGTACGAATAAGCACAATCATTGTGAACAATATTTTTAAGACTTGGTATTAAGTACACCTCACTAAGTTAACCTGCATTGTTCTGTCATCCATTTAGCAGCTGAAATAAAAGATTTTATGGAAATCAGGAAAAGTTGGCCAACTTGATGCTGAGCCAACTTTAAAAATTGGCTGAAGTAGTTTTAAGACTAAGCGGACAATGGGTGACTTTCCTGTAATTGTGTTTTGGAAAACAGCTGAGCTGTTTCAGTTTGAGCTTTCAAGGAAAGAGAATGTGGAAAATCTCAACAGGACATGTTCTATGTAGCAAACACACAGACACAAAAAAGTGAATATGGAACACTGAGGACTTAGGGAACCATTTCTACCTTCTCTAAAATGTTGTGGCTTCTGTTACTGTTATTAGTCATAACAAAAACAACTGGGTTTTTTTTTTTAATCAGTTAGACACACTGATGTTATTTATTCACCTATTTATCTGTACATTGTTTTGCTATACACTCAGCATTGTACTGCTCAGAAATGCTGCAGAAAAAAAAGGTGATGCCAGATATTAATCAAGTGCATTATGCCTTATTAATTGGAGTGAGATGAAATTTAATAATTCCAGTGTGTCAAGCATTTTTTGAAAGTATGGGAAATAAGGGAGCTTTTTTTAATCTCTTGATGTATGATGTTTAATGAAGTTATTGTCTTTCTGCAGAATGAAGTCAGAGAGACATAGGGTCATGCATTATCAAAATGCTGACTTGTTTAATAGATCAAATGGTGAACTAGCATTTTGTTATAGACACAGACAAGGTCTTGAGCTCTTACAGCATGTTCATTGTTCTTTCCTAGCTGCTCCATGTGATAATGGAATGCAGGGTGGTTATTGAAGTTTTGTCTGATGGATTACCCTGTTAACCTGGCACTCCAGCAAATTGTCATATTCTAGCAAACAGGCAGGACATTATGCAAGAGAGTACTTCAGCTCAAAAATCTGTTCAGTGCACCAGCACACTGTGGTTTTAATTTTATTTTACTGTTTTGTAGGATTGCATTGATGTGGGTTGGTGGGAAGGAGAACTCAATGGCAGACGAGGTGTCTTTCCAGATAACTTTGTCAAGCTACTCCCTTCAGATTTTGAAAAAGAGGTAAGCAATATATTCTTTCATTTTCACTTGAAAATTCAGAATTAAAGTAGAGCTGAAAGAAATCCTTTTTCACATATGTGATTTTGACAGAGTTTTACTTCTCATCTAATAACATAAAAACATAAAGGAAAAAAAATCTGCGTTAGAAAGAATCCATAAAATGTGGCACTCAAAGTCATGTTACAGAGTTCCCTTGAAGGGTTTGATTTGCCCATCCAGTTGCCCACCTGCACTATGCTGCTCTGAAAGCCCTCTGTCATACAAGTTTGAGAGAGAGAAGAATTAGAGGTCCCAGTCATGTGATGCAATGATATCCATAATTCTTTAATCTTCTCCACTGTTTTTGTGGTAGAATATGAAAAGTTAAGAGTATCACCTGCATGCTGATGGACAGCAGCCAAGCACCGTTCTAGAACAATCACGGTGAGATTTTAACTGTGAAATTTGAAAAATAATAAGCTTTTGGTATCTCCAACGTAAATTTATCAGAGGTAAATTTCTTTACCTCTCAGAATTACTAAAAAAGAAGGTATAAAACCTATGCAGAATTTTCTTCAGTTCCTATTTATTTGAAAAAGATGGCATTGTTGTTTGCCAGACATTATTTAGAAATCTTTTGGTTTCCTGGAATAAAGTAATGGATTACTTCCCCCAAAAGACCATTCCAGTTTTAGCAACCTTCTGAGTCATCAGTGGGATATTACAAGCTTGCAATCAGGCTTTTGATGAGTATTTCACAGTGACAGTGTAAGTCTTCCGTGATAATACTGAAACTTACTGACGCCCAGCTTCACTCTTTGGCAATAAAAGTAGATGCCAAAGGCAAAAATTAAATAACTTGGAAAGCTTAATAAAGCAACTATTAAACAACTCACAGAGGCTAACATCATAATTATTGAAAAGGAAAGGAGAAGAGCAGCAAAAACTGTGGAAGATGAAAAGGCAATTCCACAGCAAAGTGCATATCCTGGCTTGAGGCCTAAAAATGAATGAAGGTGATTTTTAGAAGAGGCAGAAATCAAAAACCTGAAGACATAGTGAACCTATTATAGAAGAAAAAAATCCTTAGTGGTATCCATTTTTTGTGATGTAATTATTCAGTCTTTTTGAACTTAAAAATTATGTATCTTTAAAGTGATTTTTAGAGTACAATTGAATATAACTCTTAAAGTAAATTAGATATGCAGACACTTGGAAATTACAGCCAGGTTTGCTCTAACTGTGGAGAATAAAATTTTATTAATTTTTGAAATGCCACAGATCTGGCCACTTGAGTAAGTAACTGGTAGGACTATAGACCATCTGTCTTTGCTTGAATCAGTGCTAAAAGGGAAGGAGATAAATACTTTACCAGTGATTTTGTCAGGTATTTTCTGATGTGATCCAGAAACCTTGGATTCCATCCCATGGTCTGAAAGTATTTGTTGCAGTAGTTCTTCTGTCTGTTCAACAAAAGCTTGGGATCTCTTCTCATCTCCTTGTCCAGTCCACAATTTTCCAAGTCTGACTCTTTCCACACATGCCTTTTCTATTCACTGCCTAGTCCCAATCTCCACCTCTCGGGTGGTCTCCATTACAGGATTTTCCCCTGAGCTCACTACCTGAGTCCAGGCTTAATTTTTAGACTGTCTCCATCACCTTCTCCATTATCTCATCCAGCCACAGACCCTTGTAAATCCTTCTCGCTCCTCCATGTTCTCCTAAGGAGTCTTTTAAAGCTCCTTCACACTACACCCTTTCTGACCTTGGTCTGTCCTTTTGAAACAAACAATTTCCCTCTTCAGCTTTCAGTTAAAGTCACTTTGTCAAATGAACCATAGGACCCTTTCTCCTTTGTGCCTCTCTAGATAAGTGCTTTGGTTTTAATTAGGAGTGACTGTAGTGAACCTGTCACTTGTCCACCTGCACTTGTTATGCTTTGGAAGACACATCTCATAACTTAGACCCCTTACAGGAGAGAACCAAGCCAAATGATGCGCTAAGGGAGTGCATCTCTTGTATTCCAGCTGCTGATGTATGGTCAGTCAATGGGATCAGTCTCACACCCCTCCCCAATAAAAACCCAAGTGCCTGTTTTGTACTGCTGACTCCTCAGCATCAACTTTTTCACTCTACAGCCATTATCAACAGGACTCCTGGTGCCTATCACAGCACAGTCATTGTCTCTGTCTTGTTCCCATTCCAAATTTTTCTTCCCTTTTCTGCATTTAAACCTTAGACCCTGTTGCCTAAATTCTTGTAGAAGTTTCTCTGAGAATGTAAGGGACTCAGTGTTTGTGGACAATGGCCCATGGCAGCCAGGTTGTAGAAGATCATTCTGATCTCCTAAGTTAATGGCCACAGCTTTCTCATGTTGATGATGGGAGGTGATCTGCTCAGGGTAAGGTGGTAGGAGAAACTTGAAGGTTGCTGGATGACAACTTTGAGAATATGAAGCTTACCCTGTCTGGGCAAAAGCTGTTTTTTTTTTTTTTTTTTTCTTCTGCAGAGATGAATACATTTGCTAGATTTGAGAGAGATCCCTTGGAAGGGTATGTGGCAAGCACTGAGCCTTCACAGCAAACCTGCTCTCTTTCAACACTCAGACCAAGAGCTGAGAGTTCTAGGGCAGACACTGAACTAATTACTGCAAGTGAACAAAGCTATTGATCTTTCTCAAAAGCTTTGGCAGATAGAAAATAACTAGGAGGAGCACAGGGATCAATAAGAGTTTGAGAGAAAATACTAGCCTAAGTGGCTGATTGAAGTTTGGCAAAGCTGTGCATATCTGGAAAAATCATTTTATTTCACATTTGTTCCACAAGACAATATGCATTGCTACATAGCCATCAATATAGTGAAAGTGATTGTGATCAATCTGTAGCAAAGTAGAGAAGGTGCTTCTCAGAAAAAAAGGATGAACATATGGGGGGGAAAATGGGGGTTTTTTTCCTTGGAATTTCTTCACAAGAATCATGATCGTTTATTGAGGGATTTTCAAAGTGAGAGATAAAGTGTGTCATTTGATCGAGCTTGATGCTCCATTTGGTTTTGTACTCATTCCAACATACTTGTGGTGACTGCCAGTGTGCTGTGCATGCATTCACACACAGCAGCACAAAAGAAAAGCCATCAGCCCCCCAGCCTGCAGGTGAAGAGAAATTATTCTAGCACTGCCAGAACTGTTGGTGGTCATGTTTCTCAGTCTTATTATTACAGATCTATTAGGAAAGTTGTTGTAACAGAGAGGGTGAAAGTATAAAAAGGACAGATTAGTCAGAATAATTCATTTCATTTCACCAAACATCTGAAATTCTGGTCTTTCACAATTGGAACTCTAAATATATCCTAGTAAGTGAATAAAGAGTAACCTTTGCTGTATTTCCTGAGTTCTGCCTTTTGGACTCATTTATGGGTCTGAAAATACCTCAGGTTCTGCCACATGTATCTTGGAGTTTCTTTGTGTTTGTTTTTTTTTCCTAAATGGGTAAATATTTACAAAGTTAAATTTTAAAGAAATATACTTCTTCATTAGATCAAAGGTCATGTATTCCTCCAGTCTTTAGGTACGTAAAGTGAACTTTTTTAACCCCTCAATAGGACATTTCTATTGCAAATATAAAAATGATATTTTATTTGCCAATGCTATGTTCTCTCCTCAAATTCATTTAAATTAAGTTATTTCAGGAGAAATATGTAACATATTTCTAGTCTCATGATTTGTAATTATTAATGTTAAGCAATTTATGATTAACTCCAACCTCTGTATGAATGAGATTTACAGGCCTTTTGAAGCAACCTGTTTTCTTCTGTTATTAAATTTTAGAGACCGAAGAAACCACCACCTCCATCAGCTCCTGTCATCAAACAAGGATCAGGTAAAATGCAGTTGATTTTTACAGCACATGTCAGTGAGCACATCTCAGTCTAAATTAAGCGTATTTAAATTTATATAGAATTCATCTGTATCAAAATTGACAAGCAGATGTCTAGACAACAACTAATAAATCACAATCAAATGCAATGGTTAGTACCCCTGAAAGACTGTGGTGGGCTTTAAATGTATTGCAGTCAATCACCTATAACATTTCAAAACAATCTGTTTTGCCCCTTAATCATATTAAATCAGTGTGATACTTCAGTTTTTCAAATTTTGCTTTTGTTCCCTGACTCAAGTTGATTGTGTGCATGTCCTTGCAGTACAGACACAGTATGTGGAGCTTGATAATACCTGCAGGAGGAAACTGCATTCACTACAGATCTGATTTATTCTAGAGACACAGAGCTTTATAGAATATCTATAAAATAGTGTCACAGAGTGGCCTCCTCTGAGCTGCAGTCTAAGTCTTGCAGATCTGCATGAATGCTGGGTCTGGCTGGCTGCTCCAGGTTATAGGCCATAGATTCTTGGTTTTCAATACTTTTGTAGTCCTAAGTATGAAACTAAAAGGAGTTATCCTGTATAGTTATGTAGATAAACATGCAGAAAAAGTATTAAGGAGCTGATTCTGTTTTCCAAACAGATGAGTGCTAGCAAAACTGATTTTGTTATACTGAATTGTGTGTAGATACTGAGAGCTGAGCATACTTCTATTTGTAATTTTAAAAGGACCTCTCCATATTAATTTTCAAAAGTGGCTGCATGATTTATTTTTATAATGAAACTTAGGAACAGTTAAAGAATCTACGCACTTGACAGTCCTGAACTTGGAAACCAAATTCCAGTTCCATTCATGTAAAAATACAAATCACAAGACGGGGGATGCTCTCAGAGTTGTCATTTGTATTGCAGTTGTGATGGAAACATAACTGTGGCTGGAATCCCTTAAGCCCAGTCAGTTTGTAAAAACTGCAGCAGCACTACTGCTTCCCCCACTGCAGGCACACATTAAAAATCAAAACAAATATGTCCAGTCTCCAGATAGTTTTCTTGTTACTGTGGCATGTTCTAGCTTTTGGTGCTTTAAAAAGTAAATTTTCCTCTCCTACAGACTTAAGTTGTTAGTAGAAACGCAACTTACACCAATATACAATTTAATTTAATGCTATAATTTAAGTAGTTTGAATTTGCCATGCACTTCTTTGACTACAGAATCATGACAATAAGTATTTTTGTTTCTTATTGACATCCGTGGTTTGTTCTTCACTCTGTCTTGAGACTCAAGGAAACATAAATTTCATTTTAAATCAGTAAAATGGTCCAGAGAGAGCAGTATGACTTTGCCATCTAGTGGTGGTTGTATAACAACGATGTCTTAGTGACCACTGATGTTAAAGCCTGATGTGTTTTGTAAAAAATCTATAAAACTTTATATTTATTTCAATTTATACTGCTATAATTAGAGAATAAGACTTTTAATAGGTACCTGTTTGCATACAATGCTTTAACTGTGTCACCATAGCATTTTACCTTCTGAAATGTGCCCATTTTCAGAAGGAAAAATGGTTGTAAAAATGATGCAGACAATCTGATTAAGACCTTCTAAGTTTATGTGAAAGCCAAGACTATTGCATTTCTTTCTTTTCATACTCATTCTTTGAAAACTCCTGGCTGATTGGGCACAAGAGTTTCTTCTGATACATATCTAGAGCGGAAAAATCACCATGTGTTTATTAACATCCTGCCTTCCTCTGTCAAATTATTTCTTCACTGAGATTATACTGGGTTTTGCCACATCTCCACATCAGGTCTTACTGTTGGTAACAACTTCAATAATGCTTCTGCATATTTGACCAATCGCAGTGTGTTGAATAAATTTAAAACTGTCAGTTGCAGCCCAAATATTAAAATGTCAGCATCTTCTGATGCAGAGCCTAAAATCAAAGCAGAGAATTAGAACTTGTAGTACAAATGGCATATGTGTAACGAGGTGTCTATATTATAGTAGAGATAGAAATTTATAATCTCCACAGCAGTAAACAGCCAGGGCCATCTGTGCTGCACTTTAGAAAGCAAGGTGAAAACTGGAGAGCCAAATTTAGGAGCACGAGCTCCTTAATGAACTAGTAATTTAAAAGCATTTCACTGGGTAGCTGGGGTAAGCAACACAACTGAGTCCAGACCGAAGGGTGGGAATCCTCTTGAGTTCCTCTGGGAGCTGATACAGAGCTTCCCAAAGTGTCCTTGAAGGTGACTGTTGCCTGGGAGCTAAGGCAGGGCTATGGTGCCTGCCTGGGTGATGATTAATTTGGGGGTCACAATCCAAGTAGGAAGAACAACTGAGTCTGGAAGCTCCTCTGTGACTGTAGGCTCATAGTTCTAGACTTGGCCTGAGAATGTCCCTCTGTGTGTTAATGATGACTGTTAATCATACTGTAATTAGATATAGACTTACGTGTCTTTCTTTTTGAACACTAATTTGTGCAAGATTATTGATACATTGACATGTGCTTTGCATAACTTGTGTTTTGAAAGGCTTTAATTGCTTAGGAGCAGCAGCTTCTCCTCTCAGGAGTGAAGTCTTTTTTATAGAATTATTTCCATTGGAAAAGACCCTTAAGATTATCAAATCCAACCATAAAAGAGAATTTAGTATCATTTATTGACATGCATGTGGTACTATTGCCTGTCCAACAGCACCCTTGGGTAAAGAAACAATGGCTGGTGATCACCACTGATGACTACTGATTTCTAGGAACCAGCTGCAGGAGGGAGCTGCAAGAGCACATTCAGAAAATGTAAATGCACTTGAGAACTGCATATAATAGAATAGATAGAAACAAAAAATTGCCTTGTGCTCCTTGCCCTGTCTTCTCTGCTTTTCTTGGATTTCAAATACTGTAATTTTTCTTGAAATGCTAATAGTGTTACCTAAAGTGGTTTTCAACACTACTAAGTTGAAATGGCATTAGCACCTAGTGGTTAGCCAATGTAGCAAAGCCAATATCCAATAAAGTGTTTGTTATAACATGGGGATTAGAAGATCTTATCTTGTACGTGCCAGGAAATTTTTGCAAAATCTTCCCGTTATTGGTGCCACAAGTTCTCATATTTCTTGGAGCTACAGAAGTCTGTATGTCAGGGCCTCTAGTACAGAGGCAAAAGAAGCCTGGGGCTTACACCTCCAGGCCAAAAGCTGTCAACTAAAATATTCATGCAAATAGTCGTGCAGAATGCTGCCAGCACTGCTCTCCTCCTCCTTCTAATCTGTGGAAGTGAAGAGGTACTAGTAGTGGAGAAAAAGGGGAGGGATGTGTTAATTTAATGTAAAATAACCTCTGCATATTCCATTCCACCACGCATTCTCTTGACATTGCTCAATTAATTTATTTATTCTTAATGTTTCTGCACACTGTTGAGTTGCTCTTCATTTATGTCTGTAATGATAAAGGATTTGTCCACATTTTTAAATCTGCAGTTATCGATTTTTTTTTCCCATAGAATAGTCAGAGTCTTCTTTGGGATTGCACCCTTCAGAAACTGTGAATTTGATTATAAAGACATAAATATCCAATTACTTTTTTGTCATTATGGTACAGGTGAATATTTTATATAAATTTATGTTCAGTTTTAGCAAGACGTTTCCAAATTGGGGAATATAAAAAGCCGAAGAAATTGCAGAATTAAATCTTATGTCACTCTTTTGTTGGCTTGGTCAGAATTCCAAGTTTTTCTGTCTTTGACAGGGACCACAGATCGAAAGCATGAAATCAAGAAGATACCACCTGAAAGGCCAGAATGTCTTCCTAATCGAACAGAAGAAAAAGGTATGAAATGTGCTTTCCTGCCTGTTCTCTGCAGAGAGATGAGGGAAATAGAACCAATGCACATCCTCATTTCCCACTCTGTTTAAGTGTATTGTTTGGATGTTTGTTTTCCACTCTGATAGACTGTGATGATAGGCATTTTGGAAAGGCTCTCATTGCTGCTTATGGACTGAATTCAGGGTGTTAATTGTACCCATCCAGAGCTGTTGAGTACATGCAGCCACAGCTGAGGTCCAGGGGAGATTTGCTCTCAATACATGAAATGCTGTATTAAGCCCAGTGCTCTGTAAAACCCAGGTGCTCAATCAAGTAAAATACCCCAGATTAGTGTGTACTTTTTTCTTAACATCTGTCTTCTTTGGTTCTCTAGTTGAAAGCTGAGTTGGTGGCTTTCCTGCATCACAAAGGGATTTTGTGGAGATACAGTCATTAATGCTTATGAATCACCCCATTATCATAGCCACAAAAGTCACAGGCAAGGCAGCAAAGAAATGAAAAAATCCTTCAAAGCCATGTTTGAACATTGCGAGAAATGGGACACAGTACCACACAGAGCAGGGACAAGCAAATTAAGCCTTTAATGGTGTCATTGTGTTCCTTGTGAATGGTGAATAGTCTCAGGAAAATAGTTACATCTATTCTCTAATTGAAGATGGTGCCAAGTTTCATATGTTAAGTGGACTATTAGATTGTACGAACAAGTTTGTTATGGGATTTAAGTATTTGAACTTGCAGCCTTTTAAAAGGCATGTGTATGCACATGACTAAATGCATAATATGGTTATAATTTAATGACAGAACCTTCAGACTTTGTACCAAGATCTGTTTCTGGATATACATCTTAGTGATCTGACAAGTGTTTTAGCTGTTTCTTTTACATAGGTTTACTTTTGGTTATGTGTGCTTCTTCTCATGGTTATCTTAGTGATAAAACCCTTTGCTTTCCATTTTTGGATTTACAAAGCTGACTGCTAAGGCAGCAGAGGAAATTTAAATATGTTACTCTCCTGAGCTATAAATATCTGTAACTTTTCTAAACATTGAGAAGAGGCTGTAGGAGTAGTGCCTACATTTCAGGAGTACCAGGGAGTGGCAGGAATGGCTCATGTGATGTGGCAGCAGGGGTGGCACAGGAACATCCTCTGAGCTGTGTGTTGGCACACTGCCCAGCCTGTCCCTCATACAATTTAGATTCTTGGACACTGACGCAGTATAAATTGTCATAGGATTAAATGTGTAAAAATTACACAGTGTGCTGGAAAAGCTTCAGTGTTACTGAGGACCCAATGACTGCATCTGCTCAAAGGATACTGCCTGTGAACAATAGTCAGTAGCTGGACTATTCCAAACCTAATGTGCATTGTGTTTCTGGGGATTTATTCCATGATCCTCTCATTAATGGGTTCTCATTAAGAATCCATTAAGCAATATCCTGTCACATTCCCAATACCTCTTTAATGTATACAGAGGTGTAATATTCACAGCATATCATAAGCAGCATTGTCAAGGGAAGTGGGGTATTGAAATAGTAGGATATAGAGAGGAGAACTTTAGTTCATTGGAGAGTTTTGTCCTTTCCTTAAGAAAAATCAGGTCTTGGGTGTGGAAAACATGCTTACATGTTTGTTTTATATTAGGAATTTAGAGCATGTTATTTAGAAGAGTTATTCATGTGTATTGCACTTTACACATGCACAGGCGTTGCATGTTTGGCATTGGATATTAGCATGGTGGCACTCCCTAACTATGTGTAATCCATCCTGCAAATGATCTAGGTTTTCATCAGCAACCTCAAAAATTCAGCATGTAAGTCTCAGCTTAAAACCTAAATAATAGGTCTGATTTTTCTGAGGGGCTTACATCCTGCTAGACATTGTTAAATTTTTGTGCTTGTATTTTATTTTCACTTAACTTAACTGTAGTTCACTTGAAACATACTTTTTTCCCTCCCAAAAATAGTTTTTCTCTGTTTGTCCAAGGGATGTTAAGAATATCCAGCATAATTATTTTCGTGACCTTCTAAATTAATATTGTTTCATGTTAAAATTTAATATAAGTTTTGCTTATGGGAGGTTGTACCATATGGTATGTAATTTCTTGCCATTCTTGTACTTTACAGTCAAAAACCAGTAAGTTACTAAAATAAAAAATAGTATTCCCATCAAGATGCTGCACGCATGTTTGGTTGAGGAGATCCAGGCAGAACAGCCAGGAAGGTTAAACTACTGATCTGTGGCAAATATATCAAATAAAGAATAATTTAGAACAGAAACGGGAAGGTTTTTCTTTGTATACAGTCTATCTACAGTTGAAGATCTCTTCTTTGAATGACTTGTGAGTGCAAATGAATTCCACTTAATAATATCCCTGTTCTTTTTTCTGGAAATGATTGATTTAAAGAAAGATCAGAGAGAGAGCAAAAACAGTTAGACTTGCAGAAGCCTTCAGTTCCTGCTATACCTCCGAAGAAACCTCGGCCACCCAAAGCCAACGCTGTGAACAGACCTGGCACCTTGCCCCCAAGACGACCAGAAAGACCAGTTGTGCCTGTGACTCATGCAAGGTATTGCTTTTCTTCTGTCCAGTGCTTTTGGGATTAGTGGAAAAAAAATAAATTTAAAGAATTTAGGTTTTGCAGTTTATGTCCCAATTAATTTCACAGTAAGTGTATTTAAAGAACAACAAGAAAGAAGAAAATAGTCATCTGGCTGGACCATAACTATCTTCTCAATAATAGCAGTCTTAGACTTAGTCATGACTAGTTCATTGCTACTGATGAAATTCTGCTGTTACTGCAACAGTGCAGAATGTATTGGAAATACTTGCATCAAAATGTTGCTCTGATCTTGACTTTCTTAGTTTACCTCAAATTATTGCAATTTAGCTCGGGTATTAAGTCAATGCAAAAGCTTGGATTGCATTGAATAGCATTAGGCAATGCACATTTCAAATACTGTCAGCCTGGTTTCAGTCTGCTTTCTTTGATCATTTTAGATCAAACTTTAGCAAAATACACATCTTCAGAGCTCTTTTAGCTGGTGCCACTGAAGAATAGTGCTGTCAAGTAATTATTTTCTAATGTTGGTTGTCACTCTGCAGTTACATGATGCTTTTTATCAGAGGAGGAGCACTGAGGAGCACTGAGAAATTGGACTTGCCAACATAAGTCTATTTATTCACTGCTAGAGGAAAGGTTGCAGAAATTAAAGGCCTCACTGTAGTCCTGATCAAGTCTAGGTGGCTATCTTTTAGTCATCACCAAGTGGGTTGTGCACTGTATATTTCATTTATGCATAGTGAATAGAGTTAGATGAAAACCAGAATAAAACAATTGCCTAAAATGGGCAAACTGTGCATCTTGAAGAAAAACTAGAATACAGGCATGAAAATATTTTTACTATTGTCCTGTTAGGAAAATTAGCTGCCATTGAACAACTGGAATTCAAGTATAGTAATGGTGAATTAAATACCATAATAGAGTAAAGGTTAGAGTAGAATGAAATGCTAGACATTGATTCCATTCATTCCTCCACATATGGTTAAATTAAAAAATTTAACCAGTGAGAAATCTGGGGCAAATAAAAAGAAAAAAAGGCACCTGCCTTGGGCTGCCGGTAAGTTTCATCTTACTGACATGCTTTAGTTGTACATCTCTGAGAACTTACCCTTCTATCCAGGTGCTATTGCCACAATTTCTTTTGGACTTGGGTTTGAACATGCTTGCCCATTTGTTTCAGAAATACAGTCCTTACCTGATCACCTGGGTATACTTGGAAATACAAGTATTTGCTACAATCTTCAGATTTAGCAATGTGATGTCTTGGAAAGACCAAAACATACCCTAGTGTTCAGTTCACTGGTGACGCATGCAATGGAGTAGCTATTCTTTTGTTCTAGCCTTTGCTTGAAATATTGTAAACATGTTATAAAGTTTTAGCATTTAGAATTTTGGAAGGTTATTTTGCTGCTCTTTTGTTTTCCTTTTTTTTTTTTTTTTTCTTAAGTACAAAATTTTATGAAGTAACCATGTATTTTTAAAGATACTTCATTTTCATGTTATCAAAGGCAAAGGGCACACCTAAACAGAAACCTTTTTATGTTCTTAATAGTCCAAACATCGCTATGTCTAGCACAGAAAAAAATGGAAAATACTTTTAATTACTTGGATGATTAAGAAATATGAAACTTCCAAGTGGAAGCAGTTATTTCAATAAAGGTGTTTTGTTTTAAAATCCATTCAGTTTAATAAGATAGTAATTATTTTAAGACCTACTGGTATCCATTTCCAAAATCTGAAAAAGCAATTGGAATAAAAATTCAGTCAGCAGAACTTTTGCTGACCTGTTTAACCCTGGTGGGCAGCTGAGCCTCGTGCAGACACTTGCTCGCTCTCCCACAGTGGGATGGGGGTGAGAATCAGAAGGGCCAAAGTAAAAACCTTGTGGGTGGAGACAAAGACAGTTAAACAGGAAAAGCAAATGATGCATGTGCAAGCAAAGCAAACAATGTTGCTGCTTCCCATGGGCAGGCAGGTGTTCTGCTATCCCCTAGAAAGCTGGGCTTCATCACCTGCAGTGGTGACTTGGGAAGACAAATGCCGTAACTGCAAACATCCCCCATCTCCTTCTTCCCTCACCTCTATGTGCTGAGTATGGCACCATGTGGTGTGGGACATCCCTTGATCCATTGGGGTCAGCTGTGTCCCCACCCAACTCCTTGTCCACCCCCACCCTCCTACCTGGTGGGATGACAGGAGAAGCAGAAAGGGCCTTGACTGTGCAAGCACAGCTCAGTAACAATGAAAACGCCTTCTGTTATCTACGCTGTTTTCAGCACAAAGCCAAAACATAACACCATGCAAGCTGCTATGAAGAAAACTGAGTCTATCCCAGCCAAAACCAGTACATGATCATTAGGGGAAAATTGCTGCAGTTAGAGTGAGTCCTGTGAGATTTCCATGGCAGCTGCTAAGTGTCCTGAGTCCTGAGTAAGTGGCATGCATCTCATTGTCTTTTTGTGGTGGCGATTGTTTTTCCATTTAAATATAATTCTCCTTCACTGGAGGCAGAGTAGGGCTTCAAGGGCAATAGGACAGTTAAAAACCACGTGAATCAGTTTGTTCCAAAGGCTTCACAGCTTACTTAGACATACCATGATTATACAATTTATAGGTAAGTCAATTCCCTGGAGTAGGCAAGCCATAAATACCTATAGTAGGTGCATCTTTAAAATCAGTTTAAAGCAATCCATGTCCATGCCACTGCTAAAAGGGTTCCTTGTCCTGGCACCCCATTCCCACAGCCTCCCTTATGTTTAGCACCAGCATTTGTGCAACTGCACAGCCATATGGGTCAGGGAGTTGCTCCAGATGGCAATTAATCAGTTTGCAGTGGGACTTCTGTTAGTGTGGGGGTTCTTTCAGGCTGATTATCTGTCTGGTCAAGCTGACAGCCTGTCTGTGTGGGCACAAGCAGAGAGGGACACTGTGAATGAGAAGGGAGGATCCATTCCTTTCACAATAATATGGATGCAGAGTGGCATAAAAAAAGCCTGTTGATTCTTTGACAACAGGATTGGGGTTTTCTTGTGGAGCTGTTGCCGTATATCTTGGTATCTTTTGTAGGCAAATGGTAAATGTTGTGACTTTCAGCCCTAAATCATGGCTTTCTAAGAATCTCTTCAAAACCATACTCACACATTTCCTCGAGTGCTTCCAACTCACATTGTGCTCTGAAATTGCTGAGAAATATATGTGTGCAAAACAGAGTATGCAATCAGATGCTCATTGCTCTGTCAGCCAAGAAACTATGTTGCTTCTTATAGGTTTCCAAGTATATTAGCAATATAAGAAAAAGTTAAATCCTAAAAAATAAGAAAAATAATTGTTCTGGTAGATCACTTGGAAATACTCTTATTTATCATCTTGTCAATTAATACATTTTTGTATGCATGTGTTAAATTACTTCTGTGTCCTTCCTGGTGCAGACTGCCTGCCATATTGAGAGCTGTGGAGGAATGGTTTGCTATTAATCTGATTGTCTGTTTTTTTGTTCACTGGTCACCCTATCACAGGGTTTAATGGGATATACATTCACTTAATCTATGACCTCCTCCGGGTTTTAATAAAAAATTTCAACTCTTTATCACAGCCTTCCTGAAGGCTGAAATAGGGTTTCCAGCCACTTTGTGTTTTGCTTATAAACTGCTGCCATGAGCTGAGGTTCAGGCCATCTGTCATCAGCTTTTGGTATCAAAAGCAGTGACCAATGAAAAAATCAACAAGATTTGTGAGCTCACTACATATTTTACTGTCAACAGCTAATTATTGCATTGTGTAGTACATATCTGCCTGGGTTTTTTCAGGGCAGATCTATATCTTTATCTCTGAGTTGGGTACCTTACATACATTATAATTTTTATAGTGTTACACTGGGAATAGTCATTGTGGAAAAGCGATTGTATTTGTCAAGTGACCTGATAATGATGGCAAGTACAATATATTGCATTAACTGAACAGTTATTGTCACAGTAAATATCGGAGATTTGTGTGACCTGTGCAATACGGAGTTACCCGCCTACCACTCTTGGGTTTTTTTATATTGTTTCAGTAGATAGATTATTTTAGTAAACTCAAGTACTTGTGGGGTAGAATGGTCTCCAAAGCAGGGATAATTTTCTTGCTTTTGTTTGATCTTCTGTTTGATTTTAACATAGCCCCTCTGTATAAAGTATTGTAGTTCCTGACACTTTACTGTTCAAAAGACATTTCTGACAAATTAGGTGATCTTGGTTCTTTGGACTATGGAAATAGTATTCATAGTCTAGTCTCATAAGAAAAGTGCAAAAACATGGTGGAGGAGTTGCATTTATGAGTAAATACTTGGAACTGCTGAAACACACAGTGCTAGCTTGAGGTTCTCTCGCTTTCTGCAGCATTCCAGGTAGTCCACTGCTGTAGTTTGTGCAAGTCAATTAATTAGAAAAAACTACAAAGAAGATGTTGAAGAATGTTCCCTTGCACTTAGGTTTCCTTCGTGTTGAGATGCTGTGAACATCTGAAGAATTATTCCGGACACTACGGTGTCTAAAACAGGCTTTTTGGACAGGTGTTAAGGAGAAACGGGATAAGGTTAATCCGTACAGCATGTCGACTTGCTAGAGATTGCTCTTGCTGACATTGCTGCTACTCTGGTGCTGCAAAGGAAGAATACTTTGCTCTCTTATTATTAATTGCAAGTTAGCTACCAATTTACTGTAACTCACACAAAAACTCCCAATAAAACATCTCCTCTTCTTGATCCAAATGCAGGAGTGATAGTCCAAAAGTGGAATTAGTGGGCAGTACAGTATCCGGCACTCTAGAGAAAGACTCCTCTGAAAGAAGCAATGACATCGGTAAGTTATAGTGCTTGCTACACTTTGCCTAAGAAATTTATGGTGCAAGTTTCTGCTTTTTAGTGACTTTTGTATGATTCAAGAGTGAAATTGAGGATTTGGCAATGAATGTGAGTGCTTTTATATGACATTTTAAAAGATTACAGGATTAAAGGATCATTTCTACTTTACTTAAAATAGTTTTGTTGGGGTTTTCTATTTTAAAAAAATTAAAACAAATACGGAATAGTGAGCTATTTTGAATAGGAAGGCTCTTGTTCTTTTTGTTTAAAACTCTGAAACAAGTGATAAGGCCAACAATAATAAGGCATACTTGTTTAACTGATGTAATAGTGCTGCCATGGTTTTAATACTGCAAAAGATTGTGGGTTTGCAGTTAGTAATCTTTTAACACTTTCCAATACAAAGGAACAGAAACCCAGTTCAGGTGAATTTGACTAAATTTTACTGCATACACTAATTAAAAGCAGTCTAAATTTCTATTGTAAACAACTTGTGTTCCTGACCCATGAACCTTTTAATCAGGAAGTCACCTGGAAAGGAGCAACAACGGGTTATTTTTTGGTCTTCTCTCAGCCTCCTTCCTCCTCAAGCTGGCAAAGCAAGCAGGAGCGCTGGTGTTTGCTGGGTGGGTGCTGCGGAGCGTGGCCCCTGGTGAGCAGGGTGCAGCCAGCGCTGGCCGGGGCAGCGGGGAAGCCCCAGAGCCATGTTCTGCCCTGGCCCGCGAGCCCAGCAGCTGCTGCCGTCGCTCTCGCAGCTGTGCCCACACAGACCGTGTTTGGCTCCGGCAGAGCCCGGATCCTGCCTGCCCTAGCGCTGCTACCTTTCAGCAGGGCAGGAAATGTCATTTTGGTGTGCTGGTGTCTCCCCAGACTGACTTATTAGTGAAGCGTTTCTGTACAATAGCATCCTTTCAACAGCCAAATATGCCTTTTCCTCAGATCTGGAAGCAGAACTTCAGGTTATAAAGGAATTTTAATTGCAACATAATGATGGAACACTAAATGCATTTCACATAGGTCTATGAGCTTTCCAGCATACATATATCATATCTGCTTTTTGTAAAGCTTCTGCTGTTGCTATGGTTCTTCTGGAGTAGCAGTTTTGTTTTTTTTTTTCCAGATTTTCATTTGGCTTAAACATGAAAAGCTAGAAGCTCATGATAAATTGCATGAACCTTTTTATTGTAGAGTTTATTATAAAGGAATGGTACAGAAATGCAGACAAATTCTACCATTTAGTGTTTCTTAACTATGTTTACAAATTTGCTTCAAAGCACATAAGCCTCTGCTTACTTGAAAGTTATAAGTGCAGGTAGCATATGCTTACCTGTGTGTGATGGAGGTAAACTACTTTTTTATTCCTTATTCCAGTTTCTTTGGAATCAGGATAAAAGCTTAGAGTGCTTTGTATTTTTAAGTTTCAGTGGTTATGGTTTTATTTTGTTTTGTTCTTAATATGTCAGGCAGGAAATCTGATTTATAGAAATTCTTGTTCATCTCCAGAACATGGAGAGGGAGAGGAGGGTAGCAGAAGCAGGAATTTGGGTTGTTTTGGGTTATTTTTTTTAGATGCAGAATAGGAGCCAACAAGAACCCATAACATGTTGCAAAGGGTTCAGCTGATGGCCTCCTGTTACCACTTACATAGAGAACCTATTGAGCTCAAGGAAAAAATAGTGTGAATACTTAAATAAGTATAACTTGATAGGGTCAAACCAGAATGGCATTTACAAGGGCAAATCATGTCATTCTAGCCTGTTAGACAACTTGTTAAAAGAAAAAAATAAATAAATTATGGGTTTGAATTGAAAGGGGATCCAGAGATCAGAACTGTTATAAATTTTCAAGCAGCTTTTGACAGCTTGTGTAAAATATTGTCGAATAAATAAAAGGCATTTTAAGAGAGGGCAGAGCAATAAATCAAGGCTTAATAAGGAAAACCAATTCAGAGTGGATTAATGTCTTTTCCTATGAGGAGTGGTTTGGAGTTCAGAGCAGTTTATGGTGCAATGTAATTGTAGAGATTTATGGTAAGCATGTGATTTTGTTTAATTTATTTGCAAAAAGAGCAGGCTGGAGAAGTCTTGTGGCTACGTGAGTTATTAGAAAAGGTGATGGATGTGTGAGTGGAGTTGTCCAGTGTATTCCAAAACACTGGTGGCTCTGGCTGTATGGGTCCAGATAATATTTTAACAGTGATATATCTTACTGGTTTTGCCCCTATATCATGTGCTCTGTAGGAAGGACAATCTCAGCTTCTCTGAGGCTCATCCATCCTGTCAAAATGGATTTGATTAAATCTACCATTTGGTGTCTTTTCAGAAATCCAAATTTACACAACAAATTAGGGTGGACCTATGTGACAGACAAGGTGTGACTTAGCAGTAGCCTTTGAAGAAAATTGTAGTTAAATGGCCTTTGTAGCAGCTTGGATGCATGACCATTCTGGTTACTGGACTCCTCTTTATTGTTCCATCAGTCCAATACCATTCCCAGTCACTCAGAGCTCTTGTGGAGAACAGGGGGAAAAGCAATAATCATTTTCAAGCTGTCTCACCCTCTCTTGTGCTTATGCTAAGTACTGATGGTAAATTGTGCACTGAAAATGAATATCACAGCACCTCCTGGCTACTTTGCACTAGAGATATTAAGCTGAGTAGTGGCTGTCACTTTCTTAATCCTATAGCCAGTCTAAAGCTCTTGTTCCTTCCATGCAGAGCAGAGAGAGGGACAGAAAACAATGGAGAGACAGTTTTGGTTATTAAAGCAAAGCAAACTAATGCTGGATGGAGAGAAGTTGTTTATTCTGTGAAGCCTTTTTAAGGATTTCTAAGTTGGTTCCTTTGTTTTACTGTGATGAGACAAATACCTCTGTGGTGGGGGAGGAGAAGATACAGGGCTCTTCCATATGCCATCTCTCAAAAAACAAACAAGTGATCAGCAACAGCGAAATCAGTGAATCAGCCATCAACAACTGAGCAGCAATATGCTGAGCTGAATTGGGAATCCAGATTCAAAACTTGTATTTTGTTTAGGTCCCTTGGAATGGCTTTTTCCTGTTTATTTTCTGAGTAACATTCTACCAGTGGATCAGTGTTGTCTAACCAGAAAATCCCACACCGTTAAAAACATTCTCCCCCCAACTTTACCAATCCGGAAAATCACAAATGCTTGAGCAAGGTTGAGTGACGTGTAATACTGATAACAATGTTCTGTGAGTTGCATATATAAAAACATTATTTTTATGTAGATATTAGCTCATAACATGGTTTCCTTAACATGTTCAGCAGAGCTGTGACTTCACATGTAAATTTCTTGATGATAATTCAGTACTGATTACAATTTTCCAAACTGCACTGACAAGAAAAAATTCTGCTTAGCAACATCACTGCTGATTGTAGATATAATCGCAGCTCTTATTGCTGTTGTCCATGCATTTACTTTTTTTACACTCTTTACAAAAGCCATTGGAAAATTAGCCTTCAGAATATATTATTTAAGAGGAACCATTCCCCATTCCTCCTCACTTTTTCTTTTGTTTTCTTTTTTCCCTGTTTTCAGTGATGTCTTTACTTTCCTTTCCACACATCTTGCATTCAACTTTTCCTATTTACATCTCTTTGCCATGGCTAACTCCTCTTCATTTCATGAGGGTAAGGCTTTTTTTTTTTTTTTTTTTTTTTCCCTCCATTTCTTTTCTGTCCTGTCTTTGGTTTAAGTTTACAATGCATATACAAGTAAATACAAAAAGAAGCATTTCACAGAATACCAAAGTTTACATGGATATTACAGTTTTTTTTAAATTAAAAGTTGAAATTGATCCTACTGTGACAGAAGATCTTGCATCATAGTATTGAAGTGAGAAATCATTATCATTTAATGTATCATAAGAAATTATAGTGACAAAGGCGACGTGCAGTTTACACGTGGTGTTTCTCAATGCTCTGGATTCATTAACTTGTTCTTGGAGACAGATTTTGTCATCACAAAGTGTAATGCATGTGTTTCATTGTGCAAAAGCATTTAGAAACATACTAGTATGGTTTTCTAGTCTGAAAGAGGAAAAAAATCACAACAACCATATAGTAAAAATTTGAAGAGTGTTCAGGGGCACTCAGTGGAAAATGTGTGGTCGTGTACCTAAGGCTGTGGTTAAATCTCAGTGATTACTTACATCTGTTGGTACATTTCTACCAACAACTGCTCTGCATTGGCAATGGTTTTTTTAGCTTGTAAAATGCTTCTAAAGCAACAGAAGCCACATTGACAATAAACCCTATTCTACAAGCTGTTGTTCCTACATAGAATTACATTGATTTCAACAGCTTCAATTCATGCTTTATGGCATAACTTGACCTTTCTTTAGGTGATGTGTTTATTTTTAATTTCATAAAGAATTTTGTATATAAGGGCCACTGTGAATACAGAAACATCTAGCAGATAGAATAGCTTAGTAGATGTAATGGGTTGAACACTGACCAAATGCCAGTGTACCTACCAAAACACTAGATCAAAAACTAATGCTTTCCAAAAAAATGAGACTGAGTTACTTCTTCAAGTCAGGATCAATCCTACATCTTTTAACTACACACACACACACACACACATACACACACACACACACACTCACACACCCCAAAAAAAAACCAAACAAACCACACACAGACTTTGGAATCCTAGGATCTTGAAACAAGTCTTGTCTATCCAAAGCAGGGTTGCTTTGGCATCAACTAATACTTAAATCCATATGGATTTAAACTAAGTGATGTAAGGAATAAGCCACAAAGAATTTAAAATAATGTGTGTACTGTGGAAGTGATCAGTTAATCCCCACAAGAAGCTGTTTCTGTGCTTTGCAAAAGACTGAGTTGCACAGAGCCAGGTGGACACATCTTTCCAGTATTTTTCTTGGCTCTTTATACATTTTGCTTAGTATTCATGAAAGAATAACCTTCACCAGTGCTAAAATAAGGTACATATACCTTTATTGATTCCTATTTAAACATCTAATGATGGAATGAAATATTATAAGAGCTTCCCTGGAAGCAGCGGGTCAGTGCAAGTCCATTTGTTAGCATTTCCTCAGACTTTACTCTGCAGAATATTTGCTGGTGGATCATGGAGTACTGGCCAAAGCCGTGTGATTACCCATTATTTTTTTCTCTCCCTCCCTGCAAGACTGGTGCTAGCTTGCCTGAAAGGATGATAAAAATACCCTCTTGAAACTATCTAATAAACAAAAAAAATCTTCAGTACATCAAGTTTCCTTGAACTGTATTTGCAGTTGTTCTAGAGCTGTATTTGTCAGGAGAGGTGATTGCTGGGCCTCTGACTGCAAGAAAAAGTGATTTAATAAGATTTGGCCCACACTAGGGAAAAAGATGGAGAATATTTCCGGTGAAAGGTTGTAGAATGGAGCAGGTTTGTCTTTAAATCACAGGCTGTCTCACTGTGAGATATTATAATTATTTCGCCTGAAAACACTAAATGAATGTTGGAAAATCAGAAAATACTATTTTTTAAATATAAAGGTTGGAGGACAAAATGTGACTCCTTAATGAAGATCAAAATCTGTCTAACCCTCTTTCTATGCTGCTATTCACTCTCATTTTAATAGGGCAAAGCAAAGGAACAGAATTGCCTGACTGGTTTAAGTTGCAATATTTACGTCAGTGAGTTAAAGTCACCCATAAACATAGTTCTGGACTGTAAGTATTGTAATCAGGAATATGGTAATGGTCCTTTATAGAAATTAAGTAGGGCTGTTGCTCTGCAGGGTCCAGAAAAAAGCAGTAAACTAGAAATTTAATTTGGTTGCCATGTGTATCAAGTTGAGGTGCCTGAAAACAGCATATCCATTTCTTCTAGCTCCTCAGTTTTCTTGACCTTTCAGTTCTTTCTTGGCATGTTCTGAATTGTTAAAAATAAAATCCTTATGAGGGCACTGGCAAGTGGTTAGCAAAGCTCATTACAGCAGCTCATTTCTACATTCAGCGATTAAAGTGATAAAAGTCAGGACTGAAATGGGAGAATATAATTGGGTGCTTTAGGAGAGGTTGTCCTAAAGTCACAGCTGAGCAGGGACAGTCCTGGGAAGCCAGGTGAGCTAGGCTGTTTCACCCAAGGCACAGAGCCATGTGGGCAGCCCTCCTTGGCATATCACTGTTGCACCCCTGAACAAAGGAGCCTTGCAGCCAGGGAGTTCTCCTCCTAAAACTGCATTACCCAAATCTTAGAAAACAGTTTGTGATTAATTCTGGGTGAGATTTGCTGCCTGGATCCTGGTTGAGAGTATGGCTGTATTCCTCAAAGGGCACGATGCTGTTCAGCATAGAGGGAGTAGCAGAATCTGGATGCTTGAATATGTAGTCTTCTGAAAATTCCCAATAACATTCAGATTATTAAGGTTTTTTTAAATTTCTACTATATATTGAATGGGCACTACTGCAGAAGATTTTGTCTGCAGTGTGTGTCTCATTTGAAACCTTTAAGGATTATTGCATTTAAAGACAGCATATATACTATTTCACATGCCTGTTGTCAACCTGTTAAATGTATTGAAGATGATTATGGAATGAAATTCACCTCTGGCTTTTGTGACATAATCTTCTTCAAATGAACTGAATGCCAACTTCGCCTCATTTCCTTCAGCACTGCTGTATTTCTATTCTGTGAAACCTCACCATTAGCATTCTGAAAGTGTTGATTCTCTTAGATATCATTTCCCCTTTCAGTTTTTTCAAGGTGAATTCTCTCTACTAATTCTAAAAACTTTATATCATCATTATGTGCAAATTATTTTGCCCCAATACTAAAAAACCGAAATGGAAGATAAAGCCTAGCCACATTTTATGCCAGAATAGTAAATGCAGGGGATAAGAGGGATAAGGAAGGAAGCATAACTACTTAACTTCTTATTTCTGGGGTCTTTTGTGGGACAGGGACTAAAGGTCATTTTGTAGGAAGGTAAAAGTCTAATGAGTTTCAAACTTTTTCTCCAAATAATTGTTTACCTGGATCTGGGCATTTTTAAAAAAATACCAACATCATCATTTTAAATAACCATGTTTCCAAGTGAACATAGCAATGGGGAGAAATATTCTATTCTTAAGGTGAATGGAAGGATACCAGGGAATAATTCTTGCACAGCTAACATTTTTTTCATATTCAGGAAATACGGTTGCTCAGTAAACCAGACTTTATGTACTACACTGATGTATTAAAATTATTCTGATGGCTTTCTCCCCATCTCATGAATTACTTAATGAATTTCCAGTTTGAACAGTGCGACAATAATAATGATGAATGCATCTGTTTATTTGTAGAACAAATATCAACTATTTTTTAATTAGAGACTTAATTGATGGGTGCCGTCTCTATGTTCTACATGTTTACTAGAATTTTCCTTACTGTTTGTTATTACCAGACAAAGAAAAAGTTAGACCAGTGCAGAGTCCAGATCTGCTGGATGCTGATGGCAATTAATTTGGCTGTAAATACAGTAGACTGGACCTTTTCTTTAATAACGTTCAATTTAGGCCCTGTCAGGAAGGCTGTACATTTTGCTTAGTGTGTAAATTTAAGCTCCCAATTTCTGATAGCTGCCAAAATACAAACTAAAATCAAAATCCCTGCATTTAATGACCTCAGTAAGTTGAATATAGTCAGAACCATATAGCCTTGCTTTCCACCAGCAAAAAATAATGAAATAACCAGCACAAGTGAATTACTGAATCCACAGCATATATGACAGCATGGCAGAAATTTTGTGAGTAGCCCTGTTGCTCATTCTACTAGTTACCAGTTCACTGAATGGGAATTTTCTTGAATGAAAATCTCCACAGGTGATGGTTCTGGGAAATGGTGATAGCCTTAGATGCAGAGCAGATTTGGGGGGAAGAACAACATCTAAATAAGGAAGACAAATGGAGAGAAAAAGGGCATATAAGAGTGCTGGAAATTGATTTACTATTTTATTGTTGTACCAAGTGTTGTCCATTACACTTTAATAGAATTTCATTTAGAGTATCAACTGAATGGATGTGATTTCACTAGTTTGTCAGCAGATACTACCTGTGGAGCCTTTATAGCCTCTGTTCTACTCTTGTTTAAAATTCAGTGCTGGTATAGGCTGCTTTAGTTTCTTTTTCTAGCTATCAAAAATGCATTCAGAAGTGGAAAAAATTTAGTATTCCCAATATTTCTTCGTAATAGAAGCTTTACACATAGATGCTCCTCTTTCATGGTATTTATAAAATGCATGGAGCAAATTATGTCTGCAAATGCTTATGGGTCTCAAGGATGCAAATGCATACATTTTCTGTTTATCAATACATTTTACAATGTAAACCTGAGTATTTTATTATTCTGATCAAATATAGAACACTAGGTATTTAATAGTTTATTTAAGCCAAAGAAACACATTGAATTAATTGACTTCACTATTTTTTCATTGATTGTTTTCCATATGAGTGTAGATACCTTTTGTAAGAGCAGAGAAAGGGACAGTGGCACTTACAGAATCATAGAATCTTTAAAGTTGGAAAAGATAATTGAGTCCAACCATTAACCCAGTGGTGCCAAGTTCTCTACTAAACTATCTCACTAAGCACCACATTTACACATTCTTTGAATACCTTGAGGAGCAGTTGACTCTACCACTTCTCAGGGCAACCTGTTCCAATGCTTGACCACACTTGCAATGACAAAATTTTTCCTAGTATCCAATCTAAACCTTCCCTAAGTAAACTTCAAGGTACAACTTGAGGTTATTTCCTCCTCTCTTGTTGCTTGTTACCTGGCATAAGAGACTGACTCCCATCCCACTCCATCTCCTTTCATACTCCTGTGTAGACCACAGAAATGGAGAGGGAAGTCGTGCACTGCAGCTTTCCTGGGCTGCAGAATAACTTCAGCCAGTTTCCTGCCCCCAAAGCAGAAGTCTGCTCTTCCCCTCAGTTTTGGCAGCTTGAATCAGTCCTGTGGTAACTGATCCTTCCTTCAGTGCAAGTATTTGCATGGCTTGGCATATGCCACTGAAAAATGAGCTGGATTAAAGCTTGCTCATGAAAAAAAATAGTAAAAACAGTAAAGCAGGAGAGAGTGGCTGGGGCAAATGGGAGGATTGCTTCAGCCTCCATTTCTCCTCATGTGCGTGAGTATCACCCATTTAGAGGGGAGTGTATATTTTTGATGGTATTACAGTTTGGCTGTGCCATTTAGCAATGTAACTCAGTAGTGATGATTAAAGTTAGACAATATGTTAATATATTAATTACTGATTTGCTTTGTGATCTTAACTCATTTGGCTATCTTAATTGGTCAGCTTAAAACTGGATATTAATAGAAACCAGCTCTTACACTTGCTTGGTATTTTTTTTCCCAGAAAAGAAATTTTTCCTTCTGCTTCTGCTCTCCTGAAACCCTGAAGTTCTGTAGACTCCACATAGGTTTTGTGCAATCTGCTAAAATTAGTTCATTTTAACTTTCAAAGCACTGTGGCCTCACCTGACATGTTTGGTACAATTGAGGCTTCAGATGGCCAAAATCCCACTGGCAGACTGGGTGGGTGACCTACCTTTGCACACAGGCTGCAACAGTCAATAGAAAGAGCAATGACAAAAACACATGGTAGAGGACAGTGGGGTCACTGGTTATATATAGGAAGAGTCACTCCAAAAATAGAGTAGTATTTGGAGGTGAATAACCTTAGACTATTTCAGGGCTATTGAAAGAGCTCTCTTTTTTTTCCTGCCTTTTTTTTTTTTTTTTTCTCTTGGAGATGGAAGGATATTATTGAATAAGGAAGCTACAATCCTATTTAATTTCTAGCTGACAAATCATGAGAACTTGGAATCAATTTAAATGTCCTTCATTGCAGTGCATGTAGTTTATTTCATGGGCCCATTAATTAATTTGGTTTTCCGTTGTGTAATTTTGTACAGTGGTTGGTTGTAATATGTCAACAAAACTGGATCTTCAGAGATTTATTGTTCTGTAATAGTTTGGATAATTAAGTGCCTAGTATATGGAACTATTAACTTAAAAGCTATTTTTTCCTGCATATGTGCAATGAAAAATAGTCTCTGAATAATGAATATCATTCCTGTATTTGATTCATATCTGAAAGTAATTTTGAAGAATTTTGATTTATCTTGTCTAAAGTACCTCTTGTGTGTTTTCTGACTCCTTCCTGCTCAACATATGCTGTAGGGCATTTTGAAATGAAGGTGAGTGAAACTGATACAACCCATAAAAATAGATGAATGGTATTAAGCCATTTGATTTATCCATGTAATCATGAGCTGTGGTATTCCTTGAGCCTCCGCATCGTTCTTTCACGTAAACATGTTACGCTGTGGCTGGATTCAGTAAACACTTCCCCAGAGCTTTTCACTGGCCATGGAGATGGTTGGTACAGCATTCAAGCAGACCTGCTTTCCCTGGACTCTGTACAGCTTCAGGAGCCTGTTAGAGCTTTTACTTATCATAGCCTCTGGACTACTGGAGGGAGATAGTCCTCTCACCTGCAGTTACTGGAGACCGTGGTGCCTCCAGCTGCAGGTGTCCAGGAACCTGCAGATCACTTCCAGCTTGATCATTTTCATTCTGCATTCTCCTGAGCAATTACTGCAATGCAGAGCTGACAGTACAGTTCCTGAGACAGTGTGTGCACAGTCTTATGTCTCCAGTTATTCGGGAAGAAAAAATTACTAACCCCTTCAGTAGCCAGATGGAAATTTTGAAACTGTTTATTCCATGCTATAGAACCCATGATGTCATTTAGCTTTCACTATGCTGAAAACAAAGCCAAAGGCTCCTCTACACATTCCCCCTCTGCTTTATTATGTTTGAGATGGAAGGGTAATTGTTTTTGGCAAGGGTGACTGGATTACAGCTGCTTCTGACTTCCAGGTTCTTTTAGTGCCATCATGGTGGCTAAATATGTGCAGAACACTGTGACACAGTGGGGAAAATGGGATTTCATTTCTTTGAAATTAGAAAAAAATGTGATTCTTTCCCTTTGAAGACAATTGCCAGAAAACCAAATCAATTCTATTTTATTTTTAAGACTTGGAAGGTTTTGATTCTGTAATACCAATTGCTGAGAAGCTTAATCATCCAACTACAACCAGACCAAAAGCTACTGGCAGGCGACCACCCTCCCAGTCTCTCACATCTGTAAGTTAATTTTCCTTTTCTTTAAAAACTATTTTTAAAAATATTTTTTTCTGAATTTCTCCCCCTCCTACTTGTGTTCCTTGGTGCTTTTACTACTTTTACCCAGCCATTCCTTCACACGTACAGTGAGGCAGAGAGATGCAGATCAGGAAAATTCCTGTCAAAAGGCTGCCAGTGTTTCGAATACTGATGTTTAAAACATTCCCTTCCTTCTAAGGTTTATACCCCCTTATTTGGGTGCTGCCAGGTGTTCCTTGCCAGCCATGACTGAGCCTAGAAGAATCCCTTATAAAAGTCTTTGGAATAGACTAATTTGTGCGAAGTATTGAGGATTTTGAAAATGTTTCCCAAAAGAAGCATTTCTCTTGGTTTCTTGCAGACATTTACCAGATTTTGAAGACAAATAGAACATTCAGTGTTCAACAGCCCTCCTTGGGCTATCATGTGTTTCTTCTTATGAAGGTCACAGTTGTAAATACAAGGATGATTTAAACTTCACTCTCTAATATCTATCATTAGACAAGATAGTTTTGGTCTTTATTTTGGTCTTATAAACAATACTTTGGAAACCCACTGCTTAGTTTTTCAATGTCTTCTTCTCTGGGGTTTTTTGGGGTTTGTTTGTTTCCATGCTTTTTGCACTCTGGAATATCAGAATGAGAGCAACTATGGTTACCTGGGTCTGTGTTGCTGAAGAAAAACAAAGTGGAAGGAAGCAAAAAGGATTAACTAATAGAACTAATAGAACTCAAAAAGCAAAAAGGATTAACTAATAGAACTCAAAATAGAGAATGCTTTCAAAATTTACTGCTGTCATAAATATAGAAATATAAAAGAGCAGTGTAGAGGTTCTCCTTCCCCTGTCACATCTATGAGGAAAGGATCAGGGGGTGGAAAGGACCTTCTCTTTTTGTGCCTTTACCAAGAAGCCGTGCACAAGGCAGCCCTGCAGTGCCAGCACCGTGCACTGGCAGTGGCTGGGGCCTCTGGAGAGCAGCAGGGTGAGAGCTGCTCTGAGCAGAGCCACGGCAGAGCCACCCCGGTGACAGCGCTGGCACAGCAGTCCGAGACAGGACGCTGGGACAGGACGCTGCTTTCTTCTTGTGATGTCACGCAGAGCAAAGTTGTCAATTAATGTTGAATTCAACTCATAAACATACCTTATTTCTTGAATGCTTTGAAAGAAGTCTAGCTTTGAAAATAAGATGCAAAAAAGGGGGAGTACGGGGACAAAGAGTCCTGATTTTAAGTATTGTTACTTTGAAAATGATAGCTTAAATATTCTTGTACAATGAAAATATCTGTGCTTTTCTTTTTCTTTTATTTTTGGTGTGTGTTTGTCTATATAGTCATCCCTTTCGAGCCCTGATTTCTTTGACTCACCAAGTCCTGAAGATGAGAAGGAAGAACATGTTTCCATTACTCACAAAACTCTTGACGTGTCAAGGAAATCAAGAACTGTTACAATATCACAAGTAAGTTAATTGGAATGCCTCTGCTGAGCTTTATCACATGCATCTTCTTTTTTCAAAGCAATACTGAGATATTTAAAATTTAATTCATCAGTCACCTGGTAACTGCCCACCTAAAGAAGCTTAAAATGATAAAGGTTACTAAAGATTGTTCTGTGCTTCAAAGGCAAGTTTAAAGTGAATTGAACAGTTAAAATGTGTCAAATACCCATACTGTGAAAAAAGTCATTCTTGTGTAAATGGATTTTACAGAATCAGAGAGGCTGGGAAATATATTTTAGAAACAAAGATCCTGTCTTTTTGCAACTTTAAATTGAGTTTACATTAGAAGAGTCTGTGAGCAGAGAAAATACAACTCTTTGACACACTCTAATAGTATGTGAATTTAAATTTGCAAATATAATCACTTTTTATACTGATAAAATTGTATTCATTTTATAGGCCATTCTTACTGTATATTGGTAGACTCCTGTAGTAGAATCAATATTACAAAAGGAGTGTGTAGGTCAGGCTTTAAAGGTTGGAACTCTTTTTGAGTACATAAGGATACCTTTAATAATAAAAATATTACATTCTAATAGTTTAACAAGTATTTGAAAGATGAAGTCATGCACTTCTGTGATCAAGTTATAAGGATAATATTTTGCTGTGTAGCTCCCTCTTCTGGGAGCACTTGCACCAAGAAATGCTGCTGGGCCAATATTTCTGAGTTACATGACAGTGCTGTAGATGTTGTTCCTGTAAAATGAGATGGCTGCTATTAGAAAGCAGCTACTTGAGGCTTTAATGTTGATAGCCAGTTAAGCTCTGGAATAAGATGCTCAGATCAATGACTCCAGTTGTGCCTTGCTTGCCTGCTCCAGATTTGAACTCAGCCTGAAATTGCTTTTCAGTCCAAAGGAAACTTGTACCTACTGATATATGGGGTTACTGTCCATGAAAGATCTGTTTATAGGTACATATTACTCACACCCCACTCTGCTCTGGTGAGACCCCATCTGGAATTCTACATCCAGCTCTGGGGTCTCCAGCACAGGAAGGACATGGACCTGTTGGAGCAAGTCCAGAGGAGGCCACTGAGATGATCAGAGGGATGGAGCACCTCTCCTGCGAGAAAAGGCTGAGAGAACTGGGTTTGTTTGCCTTGGAAAACGGGAGGCTTTGAGGTGACCTAATTGTGGCCTTCCAGTACCTGAAGTGAGCTGACAAGAAAGATGGAGAGGGACTGTTTACAAGAGCATGGAGTGATAGGAAAGGATGATGGAATGGTTTCAAACTGAAACAGGGTAGGTTTAGATTAGATATTAGGAAAAAAATTCTTTACTGTGAGGGTGACAAGGCACTGGAATGGGTGCCAAAACAGAGAAGTTGTGTATGCACTATCTCTGGAAATGTTTAAGACCAGGCTGGATGGGGCATGGAGCAGCCTGGTCTAGTGAAAGGTACCCCTTTCCATGGCAGGGAGATTGGAACTAGGTGACCTTCCAACCCAGATGCACAAACTAATTGATAAAATGTTAAAAGAATACTATTCAGGTAATTGAGTCAAGTTTTCAAGGCACAAGAGTGATTCAACTTTCTTGTGATTATAATACCATTTATTTTTTTAAAGATTTATGGTCAGACTTGGTTCTTGTGCAGAACACTTCTTGAATTGAGTGTTTTCCCAGATCAAGTTCTGTGCTCAGTCATGGTTATATGACCTAACATTCCAACAGTATAGTACGGAATACTGTTTTTTGCACAGCTTGGTGGATCCTGCTCTTCTCTCCCCATCATAATTTTTCCTGATTTTCATCTCATCACTAACTTTTCTCTCAATTACTCTGTTCAGCTAATGCCACCCTGCCAATCTCCAAGTCCTCACTTACAGTGTCTCCTTCCATTCCCATACCATTTATTTTCAGCATTTTGCCCTATTTACCATTCAACTTCAATATCTGTTTTTCAAAGAGAGTTGGAAGGTTGCCTAGAGCTTTTTCTTACTCTTGTCCAAATTAGATTTTCAAACATGCCTGGTAGCTGTCATGTAATGCACACACAGCGCTGCCAAATAACAGTGCAAAGATTCCCCTTACTTGCCATTGTGATCACTGTACTTGTACACTGTTCTCTGTATGCAGTGAAGTAGATGGTCGTGTATGGTTGGTCAACTGCAGATTTTCTAATTGTCTAATAAGTATAAAATTTTATATTACACTATATTACATTATATTACATTATATACACATATTACATTATGTAGCATATATAAATAGAAGCTTGTCTAACAAGTAGAGCACTGGATCACAGTTAAGAAGCAGGGAATCCTATTTAGCTAACCACATGATTCCAGGGTTATAGGTTAATGGTGTGTTTTTCTGTCAAGTTCCTGGAGGAATAAAGAGCTATTGGCAGTTATGGGGATTCATGGAAGCTTTGATTAATAGAGGACAGTAGACTACATTTATTTATTATTAATATCATTTTGAAGCCATGGGATTTTTTCTATATATATCATACCAACAAGAAAATCTAATTAATATTTTTCTATTTTCATAATGCTAGGGGGAACCTGTAATACATTTTTTTAATTTTTGAAAAATCTTGGAAGATTCCTTCAATAGTTGGTGGGAAATTATAAATTTAATTTACAAAAAAATACAACTTGGATTCATGTAGTTTTGTGCTCTGTGGGAGACATCCATGGGTATAGACATGTTCTCACAAACATCTGAGAGAAACACTGAGCATCTGTCCCTGGTTTAATTCACTGCTAGGTCTGAGATCTTGGAAATGCTGTTACTGAACTTTTGCATCACAACTAGACCCCCTCTGAAGCACACATACAAAGATGATGACTAATCACTATATTTATCATGCTTTTGCCAAGACCATCCATGTTTGACTGTTGAAATTTCAGTATTACTGAAGAGTGGCTAAATATTTAGCATTGGTTAGAGGTTTGGTTTTCATAAAGCTTTCTGCAGACATTAAATGTTATTCTTTTTGTTGCAGGTGTCTGATAACAAAACTTCCTTGCCTCCAAAACCAGGAGGTCTGGCTAGTGGCAGTAATGTACAACCATCACTATCCCCTTCACCATCACCTGGATTTCACTCAATTGCTATGGGAACAACAGGCCACAGGTCAAATTCCCCATCCCTGTTTGGTACTGAAGGAAAGCCAAAGACTGAGCACTTGAGCCAAGGTCAGACTGCCCTGGAAGAGCTGAGAACACAAATTAGGGAGCTAAGAACCATCATTGAAACCATGAAAGACCAGCAAAAGTAAGTACTGCAAATCACAGCTGTGGGTGGGATGGATCTGTTTGTGCATAGTGGCGGCAGTTTCTGGTTGAGTTTGCCTTCATGGATGTTATTCTGCACAGCTGGCATATGTGTGAGTGATTTTCATGTGACAGAACATATTCAGGGGTGAGAACCTCCGCAAAAAAGATCTGCACTATCCACCAGCTTTTTTTTCCTGTGTTATGATGCAAGTAGATGTTTACGGGGTGTTAAAAAAGTTAACTTGCAAGCTATAAGCAGTGAATTTTGGTTTATTTGTCAATAACGATCTGGAAACTCATGTGCATTGATCATAAAAAAGGAGTGTATTTCTTGTAGTTGTAGTACAAATTGCTACAAGCTCCTAAAGTTGTTAAATTAATTTTTTATTTGACTGTTAGCACATTTTCCCAGGAAGCTCATGTTACTCGAATTGTGACCAGGTCATCTGAAGGCCTTTGTGTTTATGGCCTTGAATCTTACTATTTTAGTTTTGGACACCTTTTTTTTTTTTTTAAGTTGCTCATTTCTTAGGAGAAAACTGGGGCTGGCATGTAACTTTTGATGTTCCTGAGACTATTGAATGCTTTGGAAGCTAAACCTTCACTTACATTGTCAGTTGTGTGTAGCCCAGGCAGGAAAAAGAAAAGGGCAAGCAGCGTGCAGAGCCTGTGGCGGAACAGAGGTGTGCGGAGTTTGGGAGAAGATGCGGGAGGGCATGGTTCAAGCTGGATGTAGCCAGCAAGCCCCACGGCCTCGCCTCTTAGGCTGACCCTGCTCCTCTGGTCTCCCCGGCCCTTCTTGCAAGGGCAGCTTCCACCTACTGGTATCTGTCCTAAGGTGAGATCACTCAGTGGGAACATGAGAACGTGCCTGCTCCTTATAGCTATGTTCCCTTTCCCAACAAAGAAGAATGACAAAAAAATCCATATTTGGGATCGTTAAGTCTTATAAATGAAGTTGAAGGTTGCATTGTATTGCTGGCATAACCAGCTTTTAAGTGGCTTAAGTATGTGATAAGATGAGCAGGATTTGTGCTACCAGCTCCTGTAACCCACCAACAGTCAATATATCTACATTTTATATGGAAAAAGGCAACTGGTTGCTGATACAGTGTTGATACAGCTAGGCCAGAGTAAAGCCTGTGGATGCAGGGCTGTTAGGAGGCATTAGTCATTAGCCATGTGGGATGGGGCGGGTACTGTCCCATAGTGAGTTTCACTTCTCTCTACTATAGCCTAGAGTATACAAGAGTATGCTGCCTTCAATCTGATGTTCAGAGGAAAAAAAAAAAAACTAGTGAAGTGGGGTAAATATGTCTTCAAGAGATAATCTTTTGTATTTTACTAGTTTGGTCATTTCCATCCCAAGCTTCTTTTGCATTCTTTTAACAGAAAAGAGATTAAACAGTTGCTCTCTGAATTGGATGAAGAGAAGAAGATCCGTCTACGATTGCAGGTACTTAAATTATTTTTAATGTTGGGGATGTGTTGTCTGGTTTGATTTAGCTCCCTGCATTTTGGGGGTTTGAAGCGTGATTTAAACAATGCCCTTAACAGCATGCTTTAACTTGGTCAGGTAGATGGACTAAAGGGTCATTAATAGGCCCCTTCCAACCAAAATTATTCCATTCTAATCTATGCTGTGGTGTACTTTTCTATTCCATATACTTGACAAGTGGTTTGGTATTGATTATATTTTACATTTTTATGGTATAGGGCAACTGTATTTCAAACTAGGGATAGAGAATCGAATTGTAATTTCACTGGACTGTTCCCTCTTTGTAAATACTTGGGAATATGGTAAGGGTGACAGAACTGGGGATCCTCAATGTCTATGCTCCAGGGCTGCCTAAAGGGCTTTATGTATCCAACCACATAGCAATATGGCTTCTAATAATATACAATTCTTGTTCAGCTTAAACCAAAATTTATTCAGATAAAATCCAGTAAACATTTTTAATAGCCACTGTTGATTTCATCTAACAGGCCAGACTATTCAGAATTATCCAGATATAACTTTACATCTTTATGCAGAGACCTGCACTGATGAGTTTAAAATTATGATCTTATAGCTGAATGCTTTTACTCCAGTTCAAATGTTGCTTATACTGGTAATTGTTTAGATGCTAGATAAGATGGCATTATTAGCTTTATATGAAGATAAGAGTTAACAGAAAAAGGTATCATTAGTTTCAGAGTGCTCTGATAGACATGCAGTAGCACAGGTCTCAGTCCATGTATTAAAGACCACCTCAATGATGGTGCAGTTGAACAGAGGTTGAAACAGAGGGGTTTGAATAAATCCAGGACCCCTGCTTTAGGGTTTCCAGTGTCTGTCAGAGGGACCAAGTATACAACTGGGGCTGCTGATGGTTTCAGCCACATCCTTTTAAGCATGCCTGTACATCCTTCAGAGCCCTTAAGATGCCTGGGCACAGGCTTGATGGTTGTAGAAGGCAACCACCATGCTGGCTGTAAGTGCAGCTGCTGGTGCATGGACACGATGCTCGTTCTGCAGTAATGCTGGGCAGTGAGCTATGTGGCTTGCAGTAAAGAGATTGAAAGGTCTTGCAGTACATTCAGTGACTGTACTTGTCATGATCTGAGGGAGGAGGCTGTGAATAGTCATCTTATACAGTCGAGAAGCACCTCAATTTGCGAAATCTGTGGATATAAGAGTGGTATAATGCCTGGCATATAGTGGTATAACAGCTGACACCTATTGGCAAGAAGGAACATGCTTTTCAAGTGGCATCAACTGTGCTTCAGTTTGCTAAAGCATATAATATAATCAAATACTTTTTCCTCTGTTTGTTTTTAGATGGAAGTTAATGACATAAAGAAAGCTCTTCAATCAAAGTGAATACTTGATAGGTGGAATGTTGCATTATTCTTCATGACTGAGACTCAAATTTATGCCCCAGCCAAAATAACTTTGTGCCAAATGATTTATGAATTGCCTCAACATCCCTTTGTTTGAAGGATTAGCACAACAGTTTTTGATAGCACAACAAAAATACCAACGAGAACAAAATTTCTACCCAAAGCCGTGCTGTACGGCACTAGTTGTGACTGAAATTGATCTTCTTGTGCTAAAGGCTCTCTACTTCAAGATCCTAGGTGAAATGAAAACTCAGGCAGTCTAGTCCATAGTGGTACTATTTTGATGATATTTTTCCATAAATAAAGTGTATTTCAGATTATCTGTTTACAAGCTTTATGATTTTGACTTTTGGTTTTTAATTGTCTTTTGTCACAGATTTTAAGATGTTTGTACTTCATATAGCCAGGAATGAATGTTAATGTTGGGGCTGAAGGGATTATTTTTGCTTCGAGATTGAACAGTCTACTTTTCATTATGGTTTTAAGTTCTGTTAAATATGCAATTTTTTGTCCCCAAATCCCCTACAACTTAAACTTACATTGTGTACAGTAATGTATTTACACAAAGGAAACAAACCAACAGAAGTCTGGTCTTTGCAATGATTTGTGCCTTTCTTTGCCACACACTGACTGGAGCCGGTTGAGGCCAGGTCTCCCTATGTAGCTACCACGACGACTCCTGTCCCCGGTGTCCTCCTGTCCCCGGTGTCCTCCTGTCCCCGGTGTCCGGCGGAGGTCACCTCCCCGGGGCTCAGCTGCTCGGTCAGGAGAGCGTGTTTGTGCCAGCTGGCAGAACAAAAGGGCACAGCTGAGAGCAGCTCTGTCCTCAGCAGCTGTGGCTTTTTAGCTTTCCTGGTTTGGATAGGCCTCTCCCTCAACCTGAATGTTCATCTCCGCTTGATTTTCATTAGATGATTTAAACACCGACCTCTGTCCCCAATTTTGCACAGAGTGAACAGAATATGCATTATTAAAGCAAAAATAAATAAAAGTAATCTATAAAACATGAATAAAAAGTTGTATTATTTCATGCACAAGGTTTTCTGTCGTGTGACAGTGTTTCATTTGCTGTTGACTTGGTATTGTTTGCTATATAATATTGTACACTTACAGACTGATACATTTCATAGTCCTACTTTTGCAGCAGGACTGTCTTCTCAACATTTTGTTGAATCAGATGCTTACTCAGTTTCTCTGTTTGCTTTCATTCTTTCAAAATTTCACATTTTCCTGGTTGTGGTTTCATGTGTTAACTAACCACAGAGTATCTTATATCTTGTCAGCAACCTCTGTTAAGTTTATAAAGTGTTTAAATAACAGATATTTTTACATTGCATGGAGTGAGTGGGTAAGTGATGCCGGTGATACTTCCAAGTAACAAAACCCCACACACAAAGGATCTACTTGTCATCCCATCAAATGCTAGAGCTGGCTCCAGCAGCACACTCTATATCAACATGAACCCCCCTGCCTGGGAGCTGGGTGAGATGTAGTGTGCAGTTGGCTGGTCACATTCACATATGTGGGGAGAGTTCCCATAATCTTTTTGATATGAACAAATATATAAAATACACAGTCCACCATACCCGAATCTGGCTTTACAGGTCTCAACTGGCAGTACAGAACCTTACTGTTGGGATGATTTTTTCTTCCAGAGTATCTGCTTCCTTTGTAACAGTGGTGTCTGAGATTTAAAGATTGGGTAGTGAAACTTGAGAATTTTTTTTTAAGTCACAATACATTGCTCAATGTATTTGCTCACAATACATTGCACAATACATTGCTCAATGCTCAATACATTGCTCAGATAAAATATTTTATCACTGAAATGCTCCTATGTAACATTTCTAAATATCTGCATTAAAATATTTTTATACAAAGAATGAGAGTTCTGCCATAGCTTTCCAGCAATAAGGATTTCTACATTACTTCCATGATTTTTGTAAAGTTAGTAGCAGAGTTAGGAGAACAGAAGAAAATTAAGGGATAAGAATTCTGTTTGGGTATGTAGTTATACATTTGCCATATTTATCCAGGAATTAACTGCTCTGGATTCCTAATTCCCTGGAAAGAAATCAGCTACTCTACCTGTGGTAAATAAAGTATTGATTCCTGAGCTGTGCCTCAGAAATATATCAGACATCCCAGAAGTGTTCCATCTTTTGAAAATTAAAGTCTGAATTTGGAACTAGATTCCAAAAGAAAAAAAATTACATTCTTTTTTTTTCCTTTCTGTTGAGATGATAACTTGTCATTTTACAAATCTCAGTTAGAAGTCTGAAAAAACATGTTTTGTAGAAGATGGTTAAATGAGTATTTGTGAAAATGCTTTGCTTTGCAAGTTGGTTTTTCTGGAAGAGGACACTGTAGAAATACAAGTTCTTCTTGCTGCATTTCATTATAATAATATGAAGTATTTCACATAAGATATGGATTCTCCCTTTCTAAAGAATATCAAATATGCATTAAACATGTGGATATAAACTGCTGCTTTTAAAAGTGTTTGGTTTTATATTTAAAGAAATTCAGAAAACACTGGTGAGGAAAAAAGTGATTTTGCTGTGAAAATGATTAAATATTGTTATTTGAAGAGTTGTGTAAAATGGCTTTTCATTAACATGCCTATACCATTTGTGTAGCAGACTTTGGTTTCTCTGTAGAAGTCAGGTGTGAAATATTAGGGTCATACTTTTGGATGACAATACCCAAATTCTTGATTTGGTGAATTTTTGGTTATTAAGAAAACAATCTTTTTGTTCTTACAATTCTAAAAGGAGCAAGTATTTCTTAATGTGAGATCATAGCACTTAGAACTTTAAAAGTTTTACATGGAAGTAAGATGGCAAATACTCAGATGTGTATTTTAAATTTCATCTTCTGTGATTTTCTTATTAATTCATTTGTGAATGAGCAAAAAGTTCAGACGAATTTTTTGGTTATGCAAACAGGTCAAAGGACTGAACTCAACTCTGCAGTAATTTTTATGGGTTAATTTGTGTATGAAAAGTCCATGAGCGCCACGCTCTGTGACAGGACTGAAATTTGCACGTATGAAACAAGGTGAGACAGCATCGTAAAACACCCTCAGAAGTTCATGCTCTGCTGAAGTTGCAGAATCCTTTCCTTCCTCTTCTTGAGGAGCTGACTGGGGTGTGAGCAGGCCCCTGTGCCCTGCTCCCCTCTGTCCAGGCTGTCCAGCTGCAGGGGCGGCTGCTTCCCCGTGCGTGGAGCCTGTGGCACAGACGTGGCTTTGCTGCTGCGGGGCTGGCGTGGCTGGAGGTGTCTGGTGTTCCTGTGCTTTCCTTGGCCATGCCACACACAGCTGTGCTGACACTTTCAGCCTCTGTCTGGGGCATGTATGCTCCAGGGGCCTGCCTTGAGAGCAGGGGGCTGTGGTTGGAGGTTCTGCAGTTCGTGGGTCCCACAAATACCAAGCACCACAAGCCAAGGAGAGAGTATGGCTGGGTGGAGTGATGGGCAGTGCTCCTGCTTGCAGGAGTGATCAGCAGTCTCTGCAGGGCCAGAAAGAAGTTAGGACTCCAATGTCTGCTTCTCCCCTGAAGAAGGACTCTGGGGCTAGAAACCGGACAGGAGCGCATTATGAGGAACGTGTGAAGGCTGGTGAGAAAGGTGATACCTTTCACACAGGACAGCTGTGGTTCGAAAGCCGTCAAGATTTTTGTTTAAAGTAGAAACAGCTACTTTACAATTTGACACTGAGGAGGCTTTTCAACTGTGTGAAGGTGGCAGTGCTGCTGAGCACCAGCAACTCCCATAGGCTTTGGTGAGGACAGGGTCCTCCAAGTGTTGACTTCTGTTTGTGGCAATCCTTAAGGTACAAAGAGCCAGAAGAGGTGGAGCTGAATTCCCCACACAAAACATTGGGCAATTGTCTCCATGGTTATTAATACCTTTCAGCCAGAACTTAGATTTTGCTTGGCACCTTTTGCCTCAGCTGACTCTTGAGCTGGCCTAGGAATTAGCAGCTGGTTGTGTGTGACCCAGCCCGTTCACTCCCAGCTTCCTGCAGCTGCTGTAGCCTCCCCACTCCAGCCATTCCCTGCCTTTGGAAAATAACCAACTTCTTTAGGTCACCACACCTGAAGGTGAAAGGGTGCCAGCGCTTCCCAGCCTGGAAAAGAGCTACTGAGGAAGCAAAAGACACCATGTAAATGCCATCAGGAATCTGCAGTGTTGAGTGTGTGCCAGGGAATGAGCAGCCTTGGTGCCACCAGCCCGGGGCCACCAGCCCAGTGCCAGCTGGGAAATGGCTCTGGGCCCTGGGCCATCCTCCCCTCTGCTTTCGACTCAGGGAACAAAGGTGATTGCACCCACTCCACACGTTGCTGTTTGGTGTTCTCTCTTTTAATGAAGATGATTTCTAGTCCAACACAGACACAACTTTTGGAGGTAGTGAGTGTAAACCACAGGCAGCCTCAGTCAGGCTTTTCTTGAGCCAGAGATGCAGCTGAGTTGCCCCTTGAAGTGCTCACAGTTGCACTATTGAGCAGTGTGAGGGGCTGGAGTGCAAACAGCTGAACTAGCAACATGGCTTAATTCTCCTTTGAAATTTTGTTTAAAGTATTAGAAATAAAGTTGTATTTTTAAATTTTTAAACACTGTAGGATGAAAAATTTAAGATACACAAATTTTTTTTTTTTTGAATTGTTACCCTACAAACTGGAGTGATTAGTATATTTTAGCAAGATAATTAACTATAATTCTAGACAAATCACTAGATTCAATTGTCTTGACACATTTTTAGGATTACAATAGGGAGGCAATCATTAGGCCTACCAATCTCTCAGCCCCCTTGGATAAGCAGGTTATCTTCCTTTTTTTCATGTAGGAAAAGCAACTGGAGAATACAGCTGATGATAATCACAAGAAAACAAAATTGGCATTTATCAGTATTATCTTAACATCTAATAGGCTGTTTCTTGAAGGAGAAAACTTGAAACTTAGAACACCAAAGCAAATGAGATAAGAATGAGCAGACTTCAAAACCAATTTTGAATATCAGGACATTAAAGAAACAGCTATTCTTGAAACTGTGCTAAAACCCCTTCACTTCATTGAGCCCAGACCCAGCATTTTCATTTGGTATGGGAGATCATATTCCTCAGTCCAACAAGCCCTTCCCTATGTCCTTCATCTCAGCTACTGAACAGCAAACATCCTTTTAGCAAAGGGGCCCATCAGGCTGCTCTTCACCTCCTCGGGTAACAGCAATGAAGAGTTTGGGATTTTGTGAAAGCACTTCTTGGGCTTATGTTAGAGCCAGTGAAAATTAAGCTGGGCAGGTGTCCCTGCTGACCCATTAATTGGGTTTACCCCCTTCTAGGGATGGTTTTCATTGCAAGGGGCACAGCAAGTAAAGGAGAAAGCACAATCACACAATCTGTGCACTGTGCTCTTTCTCCTAGAACAGAGCACCAAACAGACAACAACAGCTAATGCAGGGTAAGTAGAACAAAAGGTGCACCTGCATGGAAATTGCTACTGCTAGATAATTTGGCTGCTCTGGATTCAGAGAGCCAAATTTACTGAGCTCAGCCAAATTTGCTGTTGGAAGCACAGATGCAGCTATTTAGCAAATAAAAGTACTAGGTAGGAGGAGACATGATGTAAATTTGGAGACCCCAGCAAATGCAGTGCTCATTCATTTTGTCATGTTTCTTGTGGGAGGTGCAGGTTGTTTGTGCCGTGATAACACAGTGTGTCACTGATCTCAGGGGAATGGAAAACTGATGTTCTAACCTGAAGAGCCTGCTCACCTTAGAAGTAAGCTCTGTAATCTGTGCTTGGGGAGCTCTTAACACAAGATGTCACATTATTGTAATAACTACAGACTTCAATATTGGACTTGATTTACATATATTAAAGTCAATAAGGCTGATTCAGAGCTCCCAAAAGTCACCAGTGTGCTCTCCCCAGCTGAGTGCAAGTTTGGGGTAAGCCTGAATCCTCCTATTCCCCTTTTCACTCACCTTCTGTGTGCCCTGACTCAGGCCTCATGCTTCCTCAGCTTTCCCCTGCATAATTATAAAAGCAGCCATCTCAGACTCTAAACTTCCTCTTGTCCCAAATCTGACACCTTCCTGCTCTAGAAATATATCACCCCTGTGACACAGAGAAGAGGAACTGCCCACTTAAGGACACAGCTCACAACCTCTGTCTAAATGAAAGTGCTGATGCTGCTCAGGTAAGCTGGTTGCCTTCTGCAGGCTCTGCCTGGAATAATTTTGTAGGCTGGACCAAGATGTTGCTGTGCCTCTTTCTGTTAAACAGAAAGCTAATGGGAATCTCTTCAGGTTGGTTTCACGCTGCAGCAGTGTGTGTGTGTCATAAGGAAATCTGCAACCTGTTGGTCTTTCCATTTGGGGATACAAGAAAGAATATCTGATGTTTGTCCTACGTGCCTGTGTGTGCCAAAGTACTAACCTGATTTTCTACTTCTTTGTTGCTATGTGAGTAGCTGAGAACTCTGCAGAGCAATACTGAAATAATTCAGTTTTACAATTGGATTTAAACTTCTAGAGGAAACAAGGCTGTGCAGTAATAAAAAGGATACCTTTTATTGCTGCTTCCAGAAATCTTACTGCTATCACTAACTCAACTCTTTTCCTCAAGCAGCTGTTACTTGGAATTTCCCTAATAAAAAGAAGAGGTAGGTGTGTTTCCATTACAAGGTTATTAGCAAATAATGTAGTGGTTCCTACATAAAGGTCAGGAATGCTCAGTGCTTTCTAGGTGTGTTGGAGTAGAACAGGAAGCAGGTTATTATTTAACTTGCTTTTTACTGTGAAGTACAGGAAGAAACTCTTTGGCATTTTGACAGAAATATGATTTGACACAGTGATGGGCTGAAGGTCTCGCTTATGGCATTGTAAAACTTTTCTGGAATTATTCCTATCATTCTGGCAGATAGAAAACTGAAAAGGGACTGCCCTCGAGTGACAATGTGTCTGGCCATTACATTTTCTAACTGTACGGGAGTGACATGTTATTTGGCAGCAACTTTAATAGTCTTGAGCATGTGACACTGCTAGCAAAGAATAAATGTAATGCAAGTTGACAAAGCAGAGAAGACAAAGTGTCTGGCATCACACATAGGTCTTGCTGTGTAACCAGGAGAGCTTCAGGACCAGACTGCTGAGTGTTACACACATTTGGATTCCACCACTAAAAGTATTGAGAACTCCACCTAGCCAAGGCCAAATATTAAAGTCATACCCAATGCTAATGACTTCACACCTTCAGAGCATGAGCATCATGTAAGCTGAGAAAATAGTTGCCAGAAATTTCAAGACAGGCTGATGTTGCTCTCCGTCTCGCTAGGTGCCTTAGCTGTGCTCCTACACATTACTGCCTGCTTCTCCCTTGACTTTTCACACTGCTGCTTCATGAAGGTGAATTACTTAATAGTGCTTTTTTAGAAAATAAAACAGCCCCTATTTTGGACATTGGTAAATTTCTCTCTTCTCATATCAAGTTCATCTTTAATAATGTTGCAATTTCTTGACTGCTTTAACAAGGAGAAATGCAGGTGCAACTGAAGAATTCTTACTGAAGTTTTACTAAATTTCCATACTTGCTTAAATGTACGAAACTTTCATTAGTACCTATTACAAAAGTGAATTACGAAACTTTCATTAGTACCTACTACAAAAGTGAATATTGACATAACAGATAATGGTTTTTTATTTGTCACTTTAAAATAGCTCTTCCCTCCTCAAGACTCCTTTGCTGTTCACAGTCCCAACTGGTAACAGCAAAACCCTTGTGATTACAAATATTGAAAATGTTTTCAAAGAGCATTGACAGCTTTGCTTTTGCCAGGCTTCTAAGCCCCATGTATCCTCATTTATCTCGCACCTACAGCAATATAAAAATCAGCTAATTGTCAATAAAAATGAATATATTCTAGTCCTCTCCATTGTTTTTACAATAGGAGTGTAACCAGGTTGTCTTCCCTGCCACAGACACAATTTTGTTGGGCTTTCATTAATCAGTAGACACAAGTGCTTGACTGGAATAAAAATTAATAGTCGGGTATTCTTTACCATGGATGTTTCTTCAGTGAGAAACAACTTGAGAACAGCTTAAAGTGACAATATTTTTTTAAAGTGGGATGAAAAACACTAAGCCATGACACATAAAGAAGTCTAGATACTTTGATCAAGCTGAAAACAATACAATTTATCAGTCCTGGTAAGAATATTTAATCTTCTGCCCATGCAAACTTTTAAAACCAGACCTTTTGAAGCTGCTGCTTTTAAGTAGCTGCTTCTTTTTCCCTAGGGAAATGTGTATGTCTCACGCTCAGGACCTGCTGAATTGGAGAGGACTGCAGAGGAGAAAACATCATGTGAAGATGCTGTATGAGTGGAGAAATCTAGGGCTTATATTATTATTTATTAACATCTAGTACTTGAATACAAATATTCAAATTTTTATAGACAGTCAAATGAAGACTCCTCCTAAGTTGAAAGTTTTCTTTTTCCCCAGGTTTTCTTGAGGTTTTCTCTAACTTTAGACATCTTAGTAAGGGCTTAGAAATTCCAAGGTCCAAGGGAGGTCTTTCTGAATAGGGGCCTGGTTTGATTTTATCCCATGTGAAATATAAAAACTAGAAGTTATTTGAAATATGTTGAAAACTGGAGATAAGGGGTTTTCTGTTTGATTAATTGGTTAAAATCTGTATTTTAGAGAATTTGAGTTAACTTCTGGCTCTAAGCTGGCTGTTTGCTCCTCAGTTCATGAACTGAGTGGGAAAGTCCAGAGAGTCATAGGTACCTAAATCAGAATAAAGTTTTTAACCAGCTTTTATAAATGCATGTGCCCAAGTCTTGTGTAATTGATATGATCTAGCTGTCTGATAGAAAGAAATGCCAACTATCAGATACAGAAAATGTGAGGTCTGCTTTGATAGAGATTCAGGAAAGGTTGAGTGGGTTTTTATTCCTTCACTTTGCTGTGTTATTTACTGGTGGTCTATTGGTTTGGTTTATTTTATTATTTCAAATGCAGGCATTCCCCTCTAATTGAAATTCTGGTTTTATGGAAGCTATTGAGAATACCTGCATACTTTTTTCACTGCTATCTTGCATTCCTTAGCCATCCCTGCTCCCAAAGTCTTGACATGGAACTAGTCAAAATCCAAAAGCAAGAATTTTTGATTAGGGTGCCAGATGTACCAAAACCTAAAGATTAGGAATTTGGAGTCACAGCCAATTTTGAATTGATCACACTGCTCTGTGTGCATGTGAGCACACAAAGCACATTTATAAAGTTGCTGTTCTCCAAGGTAGGTGGAGAGCAAAGAAGGAGAATGATCCCCCTTTGACAAACCTTGCCTGTCTCCCGGGATGTCACTGTGCCCTTCATCTGCCCTTGGAAATGGTGGTGAGGAGCAGATGCTCTGTGCAACAAACTCACTTCTCTGCAAAACAGTGGGTCTGAACAGAAAGCTGTGCGAGGGATGATATTCTTAGACCCAGCAGTCACTTTCTTTGCCTTCATTCTTTATCAGGCCAAATGAGCTTGTGATGTGTCACACTGCCCACTGAAGTAAAAGCAAGAGGAATCCCTTAGATCTTTGAACCCAGTTCCAGTGATGATCTGGTGGCCAAGGTAGTTTGACTTCACATGACACGGAGACATCCAAGTTTCCCCCTTGCAAAAGAGATGTGCTTTGCTGCAAGTCAACTTTTAAAGCATTGTAACATTTTTAAGTAATCTTAATGAAGTTTTGCTTCAAGAATTATCCCTGTTGCTTAGATTCCATTTATACAGAGTTAGTATTTTTAATCTGACTTTCAAGCAAATCCAAGCAGTTTATTAGGGAGAATTATTCGTAGGGAGAATTCACAGAATTTTATTGAATAGTTAGTAATGTTTCTCCACAATGACTTTGAAAATTAAAACATCTTTTGTCTGGACTCATACTTCATTAAAAAAAAGTTCCTATTCAGTAAACAATCAACTTTTTTCCTTGTCATCACATGACAACAGTATCTGTAGGGTTACCTGGTGACCTGCCCACTGTGAATGAAAATAAATGGGGTCGCACACTAGCAGCAGTAACACCAAAAGATCCACTAACAAAATTTTGCTTGGAATAGTTTAGACACCATAACTTGCATTATCCCGTGGAAAGTTGGTACAATGGCTTGCCAGAAAACAATCTGGACTTCAAAATATTTTCGTTAATGCCTGATAGTCAAAATACAGAAAAAAAATCTCACATCTAGGGTATAGGATTCAGGCTTTTAGGATGCATGTTCATGCAAGGCAGTTGTAACCCTGATGGAGTTCCTTGGGGAAGCTTATCTAGGATGCTGCTGCTTGCCTGAGCTGTGGCTCTCTGCCTGGGACACAAGGGCAAGGGAGATGTGGCCTTGGCTAAGACTGTGCCCATAACTGAGGTGGTCGATGCCAAGTGCCTGTGGATGGACTCCTAGACACCTCAGCAGCAGGTGATGGATGTCCTGGACACTGTACTGGTGGGAATCCTTCAGCAAATACTGCCAGGACATGGCCAGGTGGATTTGCACCTCAGTGGAACAGCTCAAATCTGCAGGCTCCCCATGGACCTGGATGTCTTCTGGCTTATTTGTACTTACCTGAGACAAGAGAGCTTGGCTTTCCCTTACACTGCATAAAATGGGAGGAGTCTCCTTATAGGTGAAAATGTCAGAGAGCAATGAAATTGCAGACTAAACTTTATGATTGTTCTAGTCTGTGTTTTCCTAAAAAAAAAAGAAAAAAAGGGAGAGGCTGTAGCTGTATATGCATTAGGGAAAAGGTGGCACATTTGCCTGTGGAGTCAAGCTTTATATAAATTTACAGTTTGAAATTTATATACCTTTACAATTTGAACTGAATGTTTTTAACCCTGGGGAAAAAAAAAAAAAAAAAAAAAAAGAAAAAAAAAAAAGAAAAGAAGGAATCACTTCCCTCAGCTCAGTTATGCTACTCAGGGATTTACAAAATGAAGGGGGAAAAAAAAAGGTGGTTTCAAGGACATCTATTTTCTTTGCAGAAGTGGTAATTAATATTCTGCACTTAGTGGATTTGACAGGTGCAAAGTGCTGACTGAGAAAATTGTACCATCATCTTTACAGTTCTGTACAAGAGCAAATGTTGACTTCACAAATTGGGCTTGGTTTTCTTAGGCTGGGTTCTATGTAAAGGCAGAAAGTCTTGGAAAATGATATAAAAGCTAAATATTAATTTCTGGCCTGGACTTTTAAATAGGCAACTCCAGGGGCAGAATGGCTCTTTCATAACCTCATTCATGGACACTTTTCCAACGAGAGGAAGGAGTGTTGCATGACTCACCTTTTTTCTTCTACATTTAAAACTTTCTGGCTCACACAGAAACAGTTCAAATACCCCAAAGTCTGAATCTTCTATTTATTCTCACTCAGGTGACTGCAAAATCTGAAGATACTGTTGCTCACTAGAAATGTCAGGCACTGAGCCACAGTTTCTCAAGACAGTCACAGCCTGTAAAACGAAGCTTCTTCTTCATTTAAAAATGGTCCTTGTTTCTAGCTTGAAAGAAAGCATACAAACTCTGAACAAGTTGCACCAGGTTAAACTACTGAAAATCAATGATAGATGGTTAGGAAAAATGTCCAAGGAATAGTGAGGATGTTGTTTGAAAGACAAATAAAATTAGGAAAAGGGGAAAATATCCTTTCCTTATTTGTCATCATGCAAAATATCTACTAAGAAGCTATCACTCTGTTTCAAGACCAAGAGTCAGACCTCTCAACAAATAATTTAAAGAAGTAACAAATGATAAAAATTGCAAAATGAAACCTGAAGACATGTCTTAGACCTAGAACAACCTAAATTTTCATAATCTCTGGTAGGCACAAAAGGCTTATTTACTATGCCTCAGTGGCATCTCACTAAGCAATCCCAACCTACTTGTTGAAAATTGACACTAAAGCAGACAACTGCTTTAGTGTTAATTACAGATTGATTACAGAAGGCACCACACCGTGCATATATTGTTCTAAACACATTTAATTGCAATTTGGGTTTTTTGCATGTTAGTTGCTAAAAGCCCAAGAATGTTCTTGAATAAGAGAAAATCTTTCCTGTACAAATAATCCCTTAACTTTGACAGCACTGTACTTTTCAGGTTTTAACTTTTCAGTTTTTTTCAAACAAGCTTTTTTATAATTCAAAAAGTACAAAGTAGGATTGGTATTGGAGAGGATCATAAATTTATGTGCTCGTGCTTTTTACTGATGGAAGGCTCAATGTGCACACTGACTATCTCCTAAATGCAAACTTTGATTTTTCTCCTATTATATCAGGTAAGTGGTGTATTACTGGATGCAGGCTTGGTGTATCACACAACAGCTTTCCCCTTCCTAAGGAGGAAAGCTGCCAGGAATGGAGGGGATCTCTGATGGTCACAATGATCTTCCAAAGTCTCATATTCTAGTACTTCTGTCAAAAAAACACATATACATCCTCAACCTGTGGACCAAGTCCAAAGGTTTATTTGTCCCAAACTGTCCAAAATGAGAAATAGGTTTGCCTGTTAAATTATTTATCCACATTCTCTCTAAAATCCTTATGAGCCACTATGCAAACATGAATACTGCACAGCACTATCCTAATCCTCGTGCTGGGAATGTTTCTTAGAAATACTGGCTACTGCAATTCTTATTAAAAATCCTTGGTGGCACAGAGATCAGACCCTGGGTTTGAGGCAGACTTGGTTTATTTCAGTTTGAGCTGCTGGACAGGGACTCTGAATAAAAAAATACCCATGCCTTCATACCCTCACAGTCTGTGCACAAGATCTTCACATGCCCTGTGTGTACCTCTTGATCCAATATAAATTTGTGGTCTAGGATCTTCCAACACCTCATTGGATTCTTTATCCATGTCCACATGGACAGGCCATTAGGCCATAAGGCCACTCTTATCTTTCAGCTTGCTCCAGCCTCGGGACCCTCTTTTGTGTTAGTGGGTGCCATCTGAAAGTGTCCAGTCTTTTTCCATTTCCTCCCCTGCTGAGTCAGCCATGCTGACAAAGGCAGCTCATTTCAAATTCACCTATAGTACTTTGTGCAGGGCCTATTACTAACTTGTAAGCAAATTACACTTAAACCTTTGCATTTCTCATATTCTATAAATACATCTATTTTAATCCCAAACAGAGAGACACCTAGAGAGAGAAATACCATGCTATAAGCCTTTGATTGTTGCTTTTGTTGTATTACTTCATTGAAAGGATGGTGAGGTTTAGAAATAGGCTGCTCAGGGTAGTGGTTGAATCACCATCCCTGGAGGTGTTCAGGTGTGGGTGTGGCACTTGGGGATAAGGTAAAGTGCTGAACGTGGTGGTGCTGGTTTAACAGCTGGGCTCCATGACATTAGAGGTCTTTTCCAACCTCAACAGTTGTCTGTTTCTATGATTACAGCATGGGGTAAAATCTTTGATAGCCACATAGTCTTCACACTGCAGCAAAAGGTGAAGACACTCTTTGTCTAAAACTTCATCTGTCACCATGAGTGGAAAATAAAATGAAAAAAGCTTTCTAGATAGGTTTACTATTTCAAACACAAGTTTGCAGGAGGACTGTGCTTTTCCACAGTTCCCTTGATCTCTAGTTGGTTGTGGTATCCGTGGGGTGACTTTTGACAGCTGGGGTACACGGCTGAGATACTAAGTTATCCAGGCACATGCACCTGTGCCTGGACCAATAGCAGTGCCAACCCCAGGCTGCTATCAGCAGTGTAGCTAATAAGAAAAACGTGTTTAAAAAATCAAAAATAATTTGGTTCTTATAAAGAAGCCAGGAATTGCCACAGAGTTACTAGAACCTGATTTTGTCATGATCGTGGGAGATTATTAAGAAAAGAGAAGGAACTTAAGGATGAACTACTACCGAAACTTCTGACACAGTCTAAATGTGGTCAAAGTCGCGTGAACAACTGGATGGCGGGTTCAGCAGGGGGGAAGCTGCGATGGAGCAGAGGGAAGACAAGCGGGCAGCAGCTGCTTTCGCTCCCCGGCAGCGGATCCGCGGGCGGTGCGCGGGGGCGCTGCTGCGGCGAGGGGCGGGCAGGGAACGCGATAAACGGGGCGCGATCGCCCCGACGGCGCCGCTGCCTCTCAGAGCCGCCGAGGTCGCGGCCGGGAGCGGGCGCATTGTCCCGGGAAGGCACGGCGGGGTGGAGCCGGACTCCGCACTGGGCTCCCCGGGCTGTCTCCTTCGGGGAGGGCGGTGCCCAGCTGAGCCGAGTCCCGCTCCGTGCCGGCCGCCTTCAACTCGCCTCGTCCCGTCTGCGTGCCCGCCCGCCCGGGACGGAGAGCAGCGCGGCCGGCACGAGGAGGGAGGGAGGGAGCCGCCTCGCCGGGGGCTCGCCCAGCGGTTCGCGATGGGACGCGGCCCCGCCTGAGCACCTGCCGGCAGCCCCCGCTCCCCTCAGCCCTCGACGCCGCCATGGAGAGCCCCGCGAGCGGCAGCGCGGCCGCGGAGCCGGCGCCCCCCGGCGCGGAGCCGGAGCTGGCGGCCGCGGGCCCGGCCGAGGCGGAGGCGGCCGAGGTGGGCTCGGCAGCCCCGCGGCCGCGCTGCCTGCGGGCCGTGTACGTGCTGAACGACCCGCCCAAGGCGGGCGCCGGGGCGCGGAGCCCCGAGGCCGGGGCGCGGCAGTGCCTGCTGCGGGCCTGCGAGGCCGAGGGAGCCCAGCTCAGCACCGTCAACTTCGGCGAGCTGGACTTCGGCGAGACGGCGGTGCTGGACGCCTTCTACGACGCGGGTGAGCGGGCTGGGCTGAGGCGGGACGCGGGGCGGGGGCTCGGATCGAGCCTGCCCCGGGTCGTGCTGGGACACGGGCGGCAGCGACGGGACGGGAGCGCTGGGGGAAGGCGGCGCCGGGGGAGAGCGGGAGCGGGGCTCTTGGCAAGGGGTGTGGGGACAGGGAGATGGGTGCGAAGGGATCCTCATGGAATGCGTCCAGCGCAGGGAGCAGAAGGTGAGAGAAAAAAGTTAAGGCTCTTACAGGAGTTCATGAGTCGCCACGGCGCGTTGCCCCAGCAGAGCTGTGGATCCTATAGTTCCAACCGAGTCTTAAGGAACAGCCGAGCTCCTGCTGGGTGCTTTGCTAAGAAGCCTCTTCCAGCTCCTGGCCTGATGGGGAGCTTAGAGTGAGACGCAGCACGAAGACACGCCAGCCTCTGATCGGGTTGGACAGAGGCTTCATGTTCACCACCCTCACTCCAGACCGGACAGTGAAATTGTGTGTGAACAAAGTGATCCTGTATTGCTCTGAACAAGGGCCCTGAGGAAGACTTGTGGGTATTGGCCACCCTGTTCAGGTTCCATCTGGTGACCGGTGTCTGTCTGATCGTTCAAAAGAAAGCTGCTGTCCCTTCTCTACTCAAAAACACCTGGCTGGTTTGGCACTATGGCAGAGAACTGTGAACTTTTTGAGCACACATTGGAAGCCTCTAAGTCAATAGGTATTATAAACTAATCAAGGTGAGTATGTGGACATTTTGCTGGCATGCAGACATAGTTTTTTTCTCCAATCTGTATGAGCCAGCATAAGGAAATGCCAGAAATTCACAGACTCTAAAGATGAAAAGTACTCTTTAAGTCCATCTTTTACAGTTCATCTTTCACAAGAACTTTGTTTTGCTCATGAGATGCGTTAAAGAATATTTCCTAAAACTTTAGTCTTATTCTAAATTCTCATGTGATTGAGTCCATTTCATCCCAATGAGTCACCCAAATATTGAGGAACCTCACATCCTTTTTTGTCAGTTTTTTTTTTTCCCAGCCAGTGGTTTTTGTTTTGTCTCTGCTAGCAAGGTTGACAAGTTTGTAATATATTCTTTGTGTATCTTAGTACACAAACACAACGTAGCAATTTCTTTTATAGCCATTCTGAAGGTAAGAATAATGTACTCATCCACACAAAATTATTCCGCTGTTTCTACTAATAGTGCTGTTAATGTATTAGACACACACGTGCTGTGCATTGTACTGAGAGTCTGAAACAGCTATTTAAAGGTGTTCTTAAATCACTGCATTCTGAAGTGAGTGCCTCTTCTGCAGAAATGTGCCCTAAACTTTGCAGATTTTTGATTCAAGTCATCTTGTTGGACCAAGATAATTTTATCACTGATTAATACCACTTTGTAATAGTAAGGTGTCTTTTACTGGATACACCTTCAACACACTTATATCAGTTTTTTTTTTTTTTTCAATTGAAAAGTAATTGAATAGTCCATAATCTGAAATTGTTCCAAATGAGAATTAAACATAGTCTTTCTGTGGGTTTCTTTCCTGTACCAACAATTTGAGATCAGCTATGGGGACAACTTCTTAGTTTGTGTAATGTATGCCTGGGATTGCTGGCATATATTCAGTTCTTAAGAAGAACACCATTAAGAGTAAGTTTTAATGTGAACACTCCTATGGGTCATGATAAACTTAGTGTTAGGAAGTTCCCGTGTGTTTGCTTTAAAAATAAAAATATCTAAAGAAGTTTTATTGCTGCCTGGGTAAGATATTAAGCAGGTGTTTCCCATACTGAAGATATTTCTTACAGTATATTTTTACTTTCTGTAGCTGAGGGGCAGAACCTTGAAAAGCAATTCCTCTTGCTTTGTAACAAGTGGTAGGGTCTCTAAGAGATGCTAGCCTGTTGCCATCTCTTGGTTTAGTAGTAGAAGCATCTATTAACCATCTATTAATGCTTAATGACTGAGCAGCAAAGACCAAGAGACCATCTCATTGCGAGTAGCATGGCTCTTTGTTAAAAATGTTATCTATCAGTCTTTTTCCCTGACCATAATTTCAGGAAATTATAGCCTTTACTCAGCCATTAGACAACCCCCTCCAAAGTAGTTTATTTACCTTACTTAGTATGAATCTGTAAGTACCTTTTGTAACAAAATCAGAAAACTTTAAGGACAGAGTACAATGAAGAACTTCAATAGAAACTTCTTTCCTGTCTGCAGGTAGCTTTTGTGGTGGATGGTTTTTCAGCAGAACACTGAGAAAAGTGCTGCAAACAAACTTAAATTCCATAATCAGAGTATATGTGATTTTTTCCTTGAGTGTCGTCATTACTGACTTCCCATCATTTGAAATCTTATCATGAATGGAAGCATGACTTGTGCCTTTAGTTAGATATTGCAGACCTGCAGGTGATTAGGGTGACCCCGATCTTAAGGAATCACTCAGCTTTCTAAGGTTTTGCTTTGCTAAAGGAGAACTGCAGCACTTCTGAGAGTAAACTGAAAAGTTGTGAAATAAAAACTTGGTAGAAGAAAAATAAGATTTCTTTGCTCAGTGTGGGCTAGAAACAAGCTGTCAGCAAAGTAATTAGTTTTCCAAAAATGGGCAATGATACCTACCTAATAGAGGAGAAACAAGGATGATTGCATACATTGACTGTATCTCTGGGAAGAAAGAAAGGTAGTATTTTTAAACTAAAACTGGGCACAACAGTGTGAAACTTTTTTGCAGAAAATAAACGTAATTTTCCATAGGAACAGTGAGCCTTGGAGCTAACTGAGAATTTTTAGAATTATTCCATGAAGAAAATCAGACTATAGGCACTGTAGTGTATTTATAAACAGCTTGAGAGACACAGTGAATAGGTGAGTGTGACTTAGCTATAGTGCTGTTACAGGTAGAATGATTCATAGCTGCAAAGGATCTTTCTGTTCTGAATGCACTAAGAAAGCAAACATGATGTCAAAGTCAAATGTTTGACCTGTACCTCTGGAAGGGTGATGTTAGATAGAAAAAATGTAGCTTTTTATTGTATGCTCAAAACTTTATCAAATCTTAGTGCCTGAAGTGCCAGGCAATAGGGTTTGTTAAGTGAAGGAGTGTACACAGCACAGTTACACAGGTTTTAGGTGTTCCCATTTTGGTTTATGAAATCCTGTCTCTGTAGCTGATCATACTTTTCCCTTATGAGGGATGTGCAAGCCTCTGTTTTGAGACTTGGAATACTTCTTTAACCATTTGGTCACAGCATTTAGAAATTATACAGTCAGCAGGATGAAAATCAGCTGAAAGGAACACAAGCTCGAGAGCAAGTAGTGTACTGAAAATAGAGCTAAATGCTGACCTGAGAAAAGTGAGTATTCCTCTGACAATCCAGGAAACTGTCAGATAATTTGGGAGTATAGGGGAATATTTTGAAGTATGTTTCTGCTGTTTTGTTATATATTAACTTCTCTAATTAATATCCTGCATGATAAGACAGCTCCAAAATGCATGGTCTGCTACCTGTCTCTGCAGACTTGTCTTCATCCAGAGCGAAGACTTGGGAGTGAGCCCAAAGAGAGACTGAAACACAGATCCTCCTTACTTCTGTACTGCAGTTGAACCACTCTTAACCTGAATTTCTTGTCCCTGAAACTTTTTCTTCATGTTGCACTGTGAAAGGGGAAGGAGGAAATATATTTGCTGGATCTGAATTTTCAGGCTCTGGGACCTGCCAGGGGAATCATTGTTGCCTGTCACTCAGCTGCCTGCCCTGAAACCCTCTGCCCTCAGAAGACCAGTGTTCCCACTTCAGAACTGGCAGGGATTCTTCAGCTTCTTCAGCCCGAAGGCTGAGTGCATCAGGTGCAATAAACACTTGTCACTGGTTTACGATAATATACATCGTGGTAAGCGGTGTAGCTTAGCTGGAGGCACGGCTTCCCTTGCTGACTCTGCTGCAGGGAGTGAAGTGTCTGACAGGAATGACAGGTGAGGGCAATAACTTTTAAACAAACTTCATCATACCTTCCTGCTGCAGTTTATCTTTGCCCCTGGGTGTGACAGTGGGCAGTGGTGGAGTTAAGGGTTAGTTCTCTGATGCTTACTTCAGCAGTCAGGGTTTGCTGTTTTTCTGAGGAGTACTTAAAATATTTTTTTTCCCTTTCTTTTCCCACACAGGTCACTCAATGGCTAGGGGTGTATTTGCTTGAAGTCTTAAGATATATATATATATACACACACCACAGAATACAAAAGTACAAAGAGAAGTAAACCAACCATCTTCAGAACAGGAAGGTGGTGGATGAGAGGCTGGGCTGTGTACAGTGCTGCTTTAGTAAACAGTAGAGCTGTTGGGACCTGGTCTTTTATCTCTATGTGGTGCTGCACACTTACAGCAACTTCAGATGTCTTCAGCAAAGCTCTGCATTGTGACATCAAACCAAATATTCTGATAACAAAGCCCTTTAATATACCAGTATTATAGTCCTTCTATGGCCAAGTGTGTGAGGCCAGTTTTAAATGACGGTAACAAGCATAAGGTCTATATGTTACTGTCATAAAACAGTTTAGGTTGGCAGGGACCTTAAAGATCATCCAGTTTCAACCCCTCTGACATGGGCAGAGACACCTTTCACTAAAGCAGGTTGCTCAAAGCCCTGTCCAGACTGGCTTTGAACACTCCAGGGATGGGGTATCCACAACCTCTCTGCGTAATCTGTTTCAGTGTCTTACTATCCTCACAGTAATCTGAATCAGCCCTCTTTCATTTTAAAGCCATTTCCCCTTGCCCTATCACTACAGGACTTTGTAAAAAGTCCCTCTCATGTTTTCTTGAAGCTCCATGTAGGTACTGCAAGGTGCTATAAGGTCTCACCAGTGCCTTTTCTTCTCCAGGCAAAACAGCCCCAACCCTCTCAGCCCATCTTCCTGGGAGACATGTCCCAGCCCTCTGATCATCTTCACAGTCGTCCTCCTGAACCTCTCAAACAGGTCCCCACCCTTGTTACGCTGGAAACCCCAGAGCTGGATGCAGCACTCTAGGTGGGGTCTTGCAGAAGCAGAGTAGATGGGGAGAATCCCCTCCCTTGGCTTGCCAGCCATGCGGCTTTTGATGAAGTACAGGACACAGTTGGATTGATGATCTCAGAGGTCTTTGCCAACCTAGTTAATCAATTCTGTGATTGATTGATTCTGCAATTCATGCACCTTCATCTTTAATGGTTTCAAACCTCATGTTCTGGATGAAACACAGCACAACTCACAAATGGTGAGTTTCTGGGGTTTTTTAACTTACTCTGCAAGTAATATTTCTCACTGTTTGATTATAAGTCATACTGAGTCTCACTGAATAGACTTAGAAGCTTTTACATCCATTACAACCATTACAAATGACTTCAGAAATTTGAACATATAAGATTATTCTGAAGAGAGCCACAACTGCATCTATTGAACTGCCTTAGTTCTGATGACCAATTATTATCACATGGCTCTTGAAAACACTGCAGTTAAAGTGAGTTTTGGTTTTTTGTTTTTCATATTGTTTAATTAATTTTTTAAATCAAACTTGCAATATTTTCTGGAATTCTTAATATCAGTGAATATTCTTCTGGTACAGCTTTTTTTTTTTTTCCTCTGATAGGAGGAAAGAGCTGTGCTGGCTATGCATTACCAGTCTGCAAATTCTAAAGGTCCTTTTATTTATTTATTTTTCTTAAATAATTATATGCAAATGTCTTTTGCATGTAGTTCCTAAGTTGCTGTGTGTAGCATGTTCTTCATTGGTGTAAGAATTGTTTCTCTTAGAACTGCAGTCTCAAAATTGGGTTAAACAAAAATAAAGGAAGTGTTTGCTTTTGTGGGTTAATTACATCGGTTTAATTTCCATCCTCCATAAAATTGGCAAACTAAGGTAGATATATGGTAGCTCATATTATGTTCTGTAGTCATGCTGTTCTTTTATCAGTGTAAGCATACATTGCTTTTTTAATTGTTAAATTACACTTGCACATGCTTGTTAAAAGGTAAATAATATTCCTGGTTTGCCTTGAGGTCAAGCTTTTTTACTGTAAGGACTTGTGCAAAACCTAATTGAGAACTTGAGATGTTTTGGTTTCCTCAAGATGGACTTATGTTAGAGAAGTCAAGAGAAGGCTCTTGGCCAGGAAAAAGTAGTAGGGTACAGTGATTATGTGCATGAATATTATTTGATTTATTGCTAATTCAATGTCTAAATACTTCTGTAATGCAATATGTAAATAACTATCGTCTGTTAAAACAGATAATAGTGCAATAGGGTCATGGTCTCTCCAGTTATGAGCTTTCAGTGAGACCCCCCCCCCCCCCCCTTGCTTTCTAAACTCAGAGGAGTTTAGGTGTGGCCAAGTCCACTTAGTCTCAGATATGATCAAAAATTTATGTCTAAAGGCTTATAAGCAGGTTTGGCTAGAAAAATACAGGTCAACAGTATTTAGCCTTGGTGAGTCCACCTACAAAGCAGCAAAGCACTTGTGTAGCTGCTTTTGGATTTTATCTCCACATGTGACCAGATCTTAGTGTTTTTCACTCACTATCAAAAAGTCCATGTTTCCCATCTTTAGGCTGCAGGCTTCCATGGTGGGAGGGGGCTCCACCTGGAAGTTGCTTGCAACACCAGGAGACCAGCTGGCCCAGTCTCTGCCAGCATTTTATACCCTTCTGCAGCCCAGTGTGCACCAAAGTCAGCCCTGAATATCTTGGCTTCCTCACCTCTGGAGTGCTTTAATTATGCATTCAGACACTCCTGCAATAGTCACCTGGTGCTCCATTCCTAGGAACAAACCTCATTGCCATGAGGGGCTGCAGAAAGGGGGAGAGTGTGGGGCTGTGTGGGGAGTTCACATGCAATGGCCCAACTATCTTTTGTCAGCATCATCTCAAATTCAAACTCTGGCTGCAAACCTGTGCTCTGGACATACTCGGGACATGCTGCTACTCCCATGCATGTGGAGGAGCAGCTGCAAGGGTGTTATGTGGCTAACATTTGGCAGCAAGGGTGCATGTAGGGTCTTTCTTAGGAGGGTCTCAGTGTGGTTTGCCACTTGCAGGTGAAATCTGTGCACACAGTAGGCTCTGGTTGCCTGCACTCCAGGAGGGTTATGAATTGCTTTAGCCTCAGGCTGCCTTTTGAACAGCAGCAAGGGTCCTGAGACCGAGCTAAGAGAGGGGCTTGCCGCTGTTGGTTTGTCCTGCCCCCTGGCACAGGCTGGATATGAACAGCAGCGCCTGTGTCGGCTGAGGTCAGGGGGATTCAACGAGCAGCCAGTGGGTCAAATGTGTCTCACAGTAGAATTTCACCCAACCTGTCTTCTTTCAGAAGTGCTGCAAATATCTTCACCTTTTCCTGGGAGGTTGGGCTGGTTATAGAAACGTGCCTGGAGCAAAAATTGCATCACTGTTCTCTGCAACAAGACATGAATTCTGATACAAGTACTGGATCGCTGTGTTGTGGGAAACCACTCATGCTTTTTTTATCCTTCGTAGTACTCAGTGATTCTGCTGTGGTGTTCAGGGTTGTGGAATTGAAACTTCTCAGGTATTCTTTGGTAATGCTTCAGAGTAGTTAAAGTTTTGTCTAAGTCAGTAGTTCAACAACTGTTATGTCTTGGAGCGCAAAGCCCAGTGGGATTCACGACTTTAAAATGTGTACCCAGCTTTTATTATATTGAAGGTACATAATCCCAGCCTTGGTTAGCATAGTCTTTATTTAACTGGAGTGGGCTCTGATGACAGGCAAAAATCTGAAATGTAATGAAGTAGTAATGACACTGTTAGGACTACATCCCTAGCCTTCTGCTGATGTGGGATGGTACAGCTAAATCCAGCAGTAAGAGAAGTACTCCAGTTTATCACAGCAGAACTTACCCCTCTGTCTATTGTAGTATATACTGCTTTTATGCTTAAATTTTGTTTAAAAAGACTTCAATATCTCTTTAAAACAAAGCACAAGGAGAAGACTCTTGAAGTGCTTTTTAACCTTGTTTTAAGCTAATATTTTTTTATTTTGTGTCATGTTATGGAGGGAAATTTGTCTGGATTCTTTGCATTTTGTGGGCTTTTTTTTCTGTTCAGTAAAACAACCCTTTATGCACAGAACTGTAGCTCAACCACAGGTGATCGAGGGCATCTCAACAACTTGAAGAGTGTTTATCACATTATAGATGTTTATCACGTGATTTCTAAAGCTTTTGAAGTGTATGCCAAAAATAGTAGTAGTTCTGGAAAACAAACAAACTTCCATGTAAATCAGCGTGATAATGAGCTTTCTCTAAAATTTTTCAGTTTCCTACTGGTGTTGGCAGTGCTTTCCATGAATAGTGGTACTTTGATGCCTCCAGACAAGTCAAAACCAGTGATAGATTTTATGAAACTGATTGTGGGGAAAACAAAAGGGAAGTTACTTTTTTAAACTTGGGGTAGTGAATTATTTGCCACTTGATTGCTGTCCTTTCTCCCTCCTTCCCTTTAAACTTTTTACAAGTATTTAGTAGCTAGATCAGCCACAAGAAACTGTGCTGAATCAAGTGTCTTTGCCTTAGTCACAGAAAAGCTGCAGGTTTTTGTTATTGCAGAAAAATATCTGCCCATAATAATTTCACTCAGCTGAAGATTATCTCCCTTAAGTCTACTGTTGCTGCCTTTCACTCACAGAAGCTGAAGAAAGAAATTTCTTTCTGCTAATTTGTGTGTTGAGGGAAACATTCCTTGTTAGTTTTGCCTTTGCTTGGAGAGTGACAGTGTGGAACTGGTAAATGAGAACAGTACAAGGCTGTATTCTGTCTGTGTGTTGCTTTCTAACAGTGCTAGACCAGTCATTGCAGTTGTGTTAATCTTAGTAGCTAATAAAAATTTGCAGGAGAAAAGCTGGTGTTTACAATGGTGTTCCTGTTTGGTACTGGGCTGCCTTACTTAGCAGAGCTTCTGCGTGCACCATCCTGTTTCACACAGTAACTGTCAGCTTTTATCAGCATCAGCTCTGCCTTCTCTGGAACTGAGATACTTGTTTCAGATATTTTCTTTGCCAGTGGATGTTTGGTATGCTTCAGTATTTTTAAACCCAGTTTGAAAAGAGGACATGATTACCGAGCTCAAAGCCAGGCACCGTGCTTGTTTTTACTACTGCTGTTTATGGGGCTTAAGATAACAGACAAGTTATGGGTTGTTGTCAGCTGGAGAAAGCTTTCAAATCAGAATGAAGTCTGAAAATGGTTGAGATGGATTTCTTGATTTCATGATAATTAAATTGTGGAAATGATAAACGTAGCTTTTTGCTTATTATAGTAACAAAATTAGGTAAGTCTTTGTATTGTTTTGGGAAAACCAGAAACTGCCTTGACTTTCTGGCTTGTGATCAAGTCAAAAAAGAATGCTTGATTATTTTGGGGTTTTTTTTTAGCCCTTTAATGCCTCTTCAGATTCCTAGTTTTGCAGTCATGCCTCTGTTATGGTATAATACAAATTCTAAGAAGATTAACACATCGATTTCCAGAAGTTTGGGTATTAAGGACAATTTTAAAGATGAATATTCAGAATTTAGCATTTTAAATCTAAACTTTCTTGTATCCTCTTACCATGACAAAGTACAGGTTAGCCTGAGGATATTGGTAAATGATAAACTTGACATGGCCCAGCACCCCAGAGAGCCAACTGCACCCTGGGGAGCATCCAAAGCAGTATGGCCAGCAGGGAGAGGGAAGGGATTCTCTCCCTCTGCTATGATGAGAATCCCTGCGGCTCTGGGGGCCCCAACATAGGAGGGATGGGGAGCTGTTGAAGTGAGCCCAGAGGAGGCTGTGAAGATGGTCAAAGGGCTGGAGCACCTCTCCCATGAAGACAGACTGAGAGGATTGGGGCTGTTTAGCTTGGGGAACAGAAGGCTCTGGGGAGACCTTATAGCACCTTGCAGTGCCTAAAGAAGGCTACAGGAGAGCTGCAAGAGGGACCTTTTACAAAGGCTTGCAGATAAGCCAAGAGGGAAGGCTTTAACCTAAAATGGGGCAGGTTTAGATTTGATACAAGGAAGAAATTCTTTACTGTGAGGATCGTGAGACTCTGGCACAGACTGCCCAGAGATGTTGTGGGTGCCCCATCGCTGGAAGCGTTCAGGGCCAGGTTGGACAAGGCCTTGAGGAAGCTGGACTAGTGGAAGATGTCTCAGCTCATTTCACAGGAGTTGAAACTAGATGACCTTTAAGGTCCCTTCCAACCTAAACCATTCCATGTTTTTGAGGTGGTGCACAGTGCTAAATGCTGGAGACCATGTTTAGAGGTTTGTTGCAAAATCACAATTTCATGTGGTTCCTTTTGTCTCAATCACCATTTAGAAGTACGAATGTTCCTCTTATTCTTTAGAGATCTTAGGAAACAGGTTCCCCTGTGCTAACAAACAGTCTGTGTTCGTGCTTAATATTCTCTGACTACATGCTGGAAGTGTGCTGTATTTATAGATTAGTTAAAGACTGATTAGATAATGGCTATGATTTAAGAAAGACCAGCTTCTACTAAAGTTCTAGATTTTATTGATCTCTATGTAGTGTCTTGAAATTGATTTCTCACATTTTTAATGGAAGCTTCCAATTTTTTAAATTACAGCATTGAGTGTTGTATGAGGATTTTTTTCAGTAGCACATGCAGGCTTTTAGACTGGCATGTAAAGCTTGTACTGTTTACAGGAAAGATAAAAATAGCAGAGTGAATCCACATCTGCCCAGCATCCGGAATATTGTATCAAGGACTCAGTATCTGTATGTGAGTGCAAGTCTCTTGGCTCACAGATGATGCCCTGGCTTTATGTAAACATTATCTGCATTTGCACTTTAATAATATTGCCTTTCCTCAAATAAGTTTTTTTTCTGTGCATAACTGACTGTGCTTTATGTGGGTCCTAAATGACAGTATGGGAATCCATCAACATAAAGAGGAAATCTATAATATAGTTATGAGGTGGGATACCTCAGTTTGGTACATAAAAATTCCCAGTGGTAATGATGGAGATGTCTCTTGATATTTGTTTTTAAGAAACATATTTGGGAAAAAACCAAGAGATTCAGACTAAGAAAGTCTCACTCTTTTTATATGCTGTATTTTTAAATAAAGAAAGGAATAAGGTCTTAGTTTAACCCAGACTTATGAGCTTTAGTGTACTGAAATTTTTTTTCTATTATAATTCCTTGTATTTTGATTACTTTTTTGAATATATTTTTGATTATATTTCTTTGATAAGAAGATAAATATCAGCATAATTTTACTCCATTTTTTTTTAATATATGTTGTTGGCCGGTGTATGACCTGTGGGAGATGTGCAGATTTAGCAGATTTTTTATGTTCCCCAGCCAAGGTATTCAACATTAAATGATGGCTGATTCTCAAATGGTTTAGTTTGGATAAATGTCTAAAAGGTTGAAGCTTATCTAACCTCCTTGGCCTAAAAATTGATTTGACTGCAGCTGGGGAGAAAGGGACAATGTTCCTTGTTGAATTTCATACTCTCTTTGATTTCACTTAGGCCAGGTTATCCAGTTATGTAACCTTTTTTTTTTTTTTTTTTTTTTCCTGAACTTCATTCTCTTTGATTGCCTTTGATGACCCAGTGTAGGAAGTGCAGAGGTGTAGGAGAAGTTAAATAAAGTTCACCTTTCTCATGCCACACACCCACCCCCCCTCCAATTACAGTCAAGGTTCAAATTAGGTTCAGGCTTGGGGTGTTTATTCTGTGTGCTCTCAGCTGAGTGGCTCCACTCTAGTGCACTGCAATGGAAATGGTTTTGTGTGAGCCTTGGCACGCTGCTAGTGCAGCAGGCAAGTGTGAACTGCCTGCTTTTAATTTACTCTGCTGTTTCTTTTCTTCTCTGATACTTAGTAGGGCAGAAAAATGTCCTGCAGAATTAATAGGTTCTTTGGCTCGCAGAAAAAATTTAGGAAATAGCGTTTTTAATGACTCGGCATAGTGAAAATTATGTATGATGTGAGGCAGTTACTCATTATGTCTGTCTAGCATCTATATCAAAATTTCTAATATACTGAGAGTATATAAACAGGGAAAATTACTGAACAGGTGTCTTCAGATAATCTGTAACAGATTAGTGTTTTTAAAGTGTTCTGGATACTTAGATTTAAAGCAAGAAATGAGTAATTTCTGGAATCTTCATTTGCCTACATCTGTGAACAAAAAAAAATCAGGAGACAAATGTGGATTGTTTAAATACTCTTTGAGAAGTTTAAAATGCTGCTTCTTTACTATTCATTTGTGTATAAAGGTTGGATGAAAAACAGAAATACCTGTCTTTTTGAGGTATGAATCAGGCATACTGATTGTTTTGTAGATGCTCAGCTGTTTTGCAGGTGGAAGACCACAGATGCTGAATCAGACTATTCACGTTCTAAGTCATACCAAGGTCCAATAGGAAGTGAATCACTTAGGTAAATTATTAGGAATTTTTTTAGCAGTGAATAGCTTAGGTAAATATTAGGAATTTTCTTCTGTCTGAAGGCATTTGGTTTGTTACCAAGTACCTTTGAAATGAAGGCTCTGTTTTTCGAAGTCACTGTTTCTGTTTTAGTGGGGCTTTTTTTTCCTTCTGAAACTCAGTCTTAATAACTGTCTGGTGAACAAACCCATCTCTGAAATCCCAGTTTATGTGACTAGGCTAGCATCACACAGCAGCTGTGGGGTAGGAAGAAGCAGATATGGAATTCAGTTCCACAGGCAAGCATTCAGCTGCTTAAGCCATGCTAATGCCCTTTTGATTCCTGTAATGTTGTCATGGTGTCACTGCTTAACTCAGCAGCCACTGGAGCTGATGGGAGCTGCTCTGTTCCCCAGGTACCCCACAGTCACTGGTCTGTCATGAGCTGTTCTCATGGGGTAATCCCAGCAGGCAGCTAAACACCTCTCACTCTCCAGTAAAGCATGAACATTCTCCTTAACCCTCCTGTTATTGGTGATATTTGTAAAAACATTTTTGTTGTCTGTAATGGCAGTAGTCAGATGAAATTCTAGTCGAGCTTTTGTGCTTCAAATTTTCTCTTTGCATAATCTCGTGACATCCTTGCAGTCCTCCTGAGTGGGCTGCTCCCTCCCTCCCAAGCAGGCTTGGAGAGAGAACTGGAAAGTGAAACAGATTGTGGGTTGAGAAAAGGACAGCTTCTTGTAAGGCAAAAGCTGCTTGTGTTGTGTTGTTTGACACCAAGGCCAGCTCAGGTTGGGCCACTGCTGCATTTGCACTGCTTTTTGTAAGGCTTCTCCTCCAGTGGTTCCTGCTATAAGCAGTTTTTATGACATGCAACTCAAATCATGGTTGCAGCCATGTAAAGGTGTATCTATTAAAATCTGCAGCCCTGCTTCCTTTGGACCAGACCATAGGGTTTAAAATCGCAGTGAAAGGAAAAAAAGAAAAAGAAAAGTTATTCTATCTTACCCAAAACCAGCACAGCTGTTTAAAAAAATTATTAGAATGTTAAGATTCTTCAGTGTATTTTACCAATAATTAGATAGTCAGCATCACTATCTATCTGTCTGTCTGTGATAGCATATTTCACAGTATATGGAAAGGAAGGATTGTTTACCCTGAAACTGGTAATGATTAATAGTTTTTGCTTTTTATCTTGTACATGGTCAAGTGATTGATGTCAACCTGAAACAGCAAATTGCTTTAATTTGACAATTTTTCCCATTTTACTTGGGATGGGTGCTGGTTAGAAGGTTTAGATAACAGTAATTTTAAATGTAAGTATTTTGTTTTGGCACTTATGAAATATGATTATAATTCAGTGTGGATGATTAGAAGAGACATGTACTATCTCAACCTAGAGTCTTTTTCACTGTTTACAGAATTGGATTTTTAAGTTACAGATGCAAATGTCTTTGTTACACAATATGTAAAAAGGGAGTTGTCCTGAAATTAAGTTTTTAGCTGTTATTTCTTTGAATTGTTGCTAAGTTTAACAGTTTCTTCAAGTACTTTTCCAGGACAATAGTGTGAAGCTGGTAGCTGATATCACTCACAGGACTTGTTAGCTACAGTGACAGAGCTTCTGTCTGCTACTGTCCTAGCACTGAGTTAGCCAGAAATTGCCAAATTAGAGATAGGTTGATGGATAAGGGGAGAACAGGACAATGAGAGAGAGACTCAAAGACAGTGGATTATGTGAAAGAGGTAGGAGTTGCAGGTAGCCATAAGCATTCATCTGCCTGAACCACGAAACCACCAGAAAAGGCTAAGATGCAAGCAATGAGATCTCTCTCAGTTTCTAGCCTGGGATCTTGACAGTGTAGTTTTACAAAGAAATTATATAAATATCGATCTCTTGTGCACGTCACAACTTTTAAATTCATTTCTTACCAATGTGTAGATCTTGGCAGGATCCATCTGATATGATTGTGGTTGATTATTTAAGATCTGTGACTGTGATCCCAGAATGGGTAAATTTTTACAACCCTTCCTCAAGGAAGGGAGGCTGTGTAAAGGGGTCTGTTCTGTGAGTTTCCAGGGCCAGTGTGTGTGGACGTTATCTTTTTGACTTTGACCTTTCACACTACTGTGAGTTAACTCCCTCAGACTTGAGTTGTGTTGTTCCTGGGACCTCACAAGCTATGGTATGAAAGGAAAAATAAATAAATAAAATAGAAGGCTAAGTCTATTACTATCTTTTATATTAATGTCTTTGTCTTGCAGGGAAATGCAATGCTTATATTTGGCTTGAAGGTCTTTTTGCTGAAAATTTAACTCATTTGTAAACTTCATCCATAGGCAGGGAGGTTATAGTCAGTGCTTCAATGTAATTAAACCAGTTATATGAGTAAGAGCAAAGACCCTGGGCTGAGATAGTACGTGCACAAACACCTCTTAAAGAGCAGTCATCCCCACAATTGTATGATAGCGAGTGTCAAAACAAGCAACACTGTAAACTAGGACTCATAAATGAGCTCCCAATTTATGGAAAACTCAAGCAAAGATTAGGTGTTTGAGAGATCTCTGGAGATCTTAGGTGAGGGTTTAAATTGTGACAGTCCTTCTCTCACAGGTAGTGAGAATTGTAAGTGAAGTGCTCATGAGAAACATCTATAGTCCTTCTCCATTGGCTTTTTTGTTGGTTAACTGGTGGGAGCACATCCAGGGAAACATCTGCTGAGATTACATAATTCTTGACTGGAATGCCTCAGTGATGAATGAAATCCTTCAAAGCAGAGCTGTGAGGCTCTATGGAAGAGGTGTCATGGCACTGAGCACCTTCAGTGTGGGTGTCTGCAGGTTCTTGCACTCCCCTCATAGGTAGTGGAGAGAAACTGGCCCTTCTGAGCTGCAATTCCACTCCTGCAGTTGGCTTCTGGCAGATCAGGGAATGGGGCTGGAGAAGTACTTTTCCTCTCTGTGCTGACAATGAAGGCAGTGATGACAGCCTTGCCTGAGAGCAAGCATGCCCCTTGTGACTCTGACCAGCTCACTGCCAATAACTTTGCTTTGGAACGAGCAGCATTTCATGAGGCTAAGAGAAGTTACTTCCAGACAGCTTCACCCATCTGACAAATTTCTGATTTGGTGCTTGAAAACAGTAAGGTTTCTTAATTTGGCGTTAGAGGATGTTTAACAGTGGCCAGAAAAATAAGTTCTCCAAGACAGTCTCAAAATTACATGAGTTGGTTTTAAATAAATCTCTTAAAAAGAAAGACACAAAACCCAACAACCTGAAGCAAAGACTGGCAAAGTTAAAAAGGACTGAAAGCAAAGCTTTGTAATGGAAAATATTAAGCAATTTATAAACCTAGGCATGCACTGTTTACTGTGAATTATATATTTCCTAATTTCTGCAATTCAATATTTCAAGAAGAGTTCTTTGATGATTAGTTCTTTGTTTCCTTCCTTCCCTAAACTGCCAACTGTAAAAAACAAAAAACCAACCAAACAACAACAACAACAAAAACCCAGAAAATTCACAAATTATGCTGCCTTCTGAGAGAGGTTATTTTCAGGTGTTTCCAATCTTACAGTATTTTTCTTCTTGATACTTTTTTTCCTATGCTAGTTCTTGTGGGTGCTGGTTGTATTCTGATTTGGCAGAGTCCGAAAGACTCTCCCTGAAGATCAGTTAAATAAATAATAAGCATAGGCATTCTATCACCACAATTTTTGCTTTTCTAGATCAGTAGAATTTCCCTGTTATCTTGCCCTGTTTGAAACTTAGTTTTGCTGTGAATTTAATTGTATTTACGTTTCTAAAATGTTTCTTACAGCTTTTGCTCTCAAAGGTTTTTGAAAGGGTCCCTGTTTTCTTTTAAAAGAATAGTTTCCAATATGTAATTTCAAGGCAAAAAGTAGAAAAGCTTCAGATGATGTTTCTAATGAATAAGAAAACTCCAAAACATAAAAATAAATGAGAACTCGGGCTATAGATCAACTCCTAGAACTGGCAGTGTTGCTCACCTGCTGTAATTTGTTCTTTTCCTATCAACTAAAGTGTAGTTTCTTGGATGATATAATTTTTGGAACATTTAGATATTAAGGAATATATATCAATTATAAATATGACACAAATACTTTACTGTGTTTTAGAAAAAAATGAGTTATTTTTGATACTTGTTTCTCCTGAGTTGCCATAAGTGTCACTGAAGCATTAAAAATATGTTCTAATTCTATTTTTAGTGTGTGTTCCATGTACCAGAGGACAGATGAAAGATGCAGTATCTGTAAAGTAACACCACAGCACTAACATGATTACTGGCTGCAATGTTCAGGTCTGAATGTAACCCTATTGTGGAGTGGTTTGTACGAAAGGGGGATTTTGTACAGAATTACAAAAGCCAGAGATGAGCATTGGCCCCTCAGTCTTGTCTGTTCTGTTATTGTGCATGGTTGTCTGATTTTCACAGTATGATCTGAGGGTTGATTTTGCTCGATAGGAATTGCCAGTGAATCTTATAATGTCATACATTGCTAAGATAGCCTAAGACTAAAATTTCCAAATGTTGCCAAAGCTAGAATTTGAAATCAAAAGGACAAAAGGTTACAGGTGAGAACTGATTTCAAAACCAAAAAGTTTCCCTCTAGTTATGATTCAACTAAGTATTTAAAATTAATAAGGGTTTTGAGTAATTAAAATAAATATGAGTTTTGTATTCTTTACCTACATTAAAATGCTGTCAGGCTCTGTGTGCATGCTGCTGTGCTGGTTGCATTCATCATTAGTTTCACTCCAGCTACGTGTGCCTCTGTTTTTGATACACTGGATTATTCTGTTGTCTGCTTCTTTGCACTTCACATTTCATCACCTGCAGCACAGCTGTCCAAAAAGTGGCTCATTCCTGTGCCATTTCAGGCCACTGGGGGTTCTCTCAGGGCTTTCACTAGAAGCTGTATGAGGCACTCCTGTTATCTGAATGGGGAAAAAAACTGTTCCAGATTTCTTACCTCCACTTTCAGACTGTATTCAGACTGTAAGCACTACAACTTTTCTTGGTAAGTTTTAACCATTCTGGTAGTTTAAAACCTGCATTATTTCAGCTTTTTTTTTGCCAGGAGCTGAGAGGATTGAATTTGAGTGTTCCAAACTTTTCATGTGCAAAGGAAGGAGGAGCTGCCTTGCTGGGCGACATGAAAGGATTTTCTAGCATCACCCAAATGCTGTGGTTTGAAACACATTCAGTTGTCAGCTGTTCCTCCTTCTTTACATGGATTTGTCTGCCTTCCACACAAAGACCAGCTGGCCCACTTTGCTTAACATAGCTGTTCCTAGAATTGTCTCTGGAGGTGGGACTTGTCCAGTGTTGATGTGTTGTGCGTTAAGTGGAGCAAAGCAATCACTTGAATTGCTACAGTTAGTATTGCTTCTGGGTGGTAGAAAAATTAAAAGTTTCTCATCTGAAAAATTAAGTCTTTTTTGTTTCCTAATAATAGCAGAGCTCAGGATTTGCCTGGTCCTTTCAGGAAAATTATTTAACAGCAAACTTTCCTTAGTGACGAATGCTGCTGCTGCTCAGCACTCGCTGCATTCACATTCACTGAGCAGAGCAGTTTCACAGGGAAAGATGTGAAACTGGTTTTCAGAGCAAGATTTGACATGCAGAAAGGAGGAAATGCAAAAGAGGGATCTGACTTCCCCCGCTGTGTTTGTGGTTTTAAGAATTCTGGCTCTTATAACTGTTAGGTACTATGTGGTTGCCTTCCATTTTGCTTGGTGGGAGGAGAAGTGACACATTTTGGGGTGTGCTGGCCTTTATCTTTAGTAAATCCCTTTATGTCATGAAACTTGTGGCAGATGTAATGCCACAACTAAGTAAAGGCAAATGACAAGCTCAGCTTGAGAACAAAAATTAGAGGTGTTGCTCTGCTTTTTTAAAATAGCACAAGTCTGAAATTACCACTTTACAACAGTTCTTGTGTTTTCCAGAGAAACCATGGAAAAGCACCTTTCAGAATTTTTGCCACTTGATGCCCAGCTTTCCAGAATGCTTAAAACACGTAACAAGTCCATTAGAGCTGTCAAAAGTAAGATAGAACTACGTTTAGGTTTTGCTTCATTTTATAGTCAGTGTGTATATGGATAATGTACCAGAACTGTAATTCTCTGTTATCTTCTCAAGATAACAATAATTTTAAAATAATGAATTAAAAAATTATTTGGCCAGTATTAAAGTTTTCTTTGTCCAATTTGTGGTTAGTATCATTAATAAACCTGATAATGTCACTTTTTTTTCAGCGCTTACTATATGTGAACAAAAAACAATCTTTTTTCCCACACTAATATGAGGATTCATACCTAATTTAATTCTCACTTTTCCTGTCCTTTGAATCACTTCCTTTTGCCTGTGAACTCAACACCCTTTCCAAAGGAAGTGCCCTCTGTGCATCAAAAAGCTTCAGATATCCAGTGTGCATGCTTGTGTTTCCTTTTCTGAGATAGGCAGTAGGCTGGAATTTGCAGTCAAGGCTCTAGCCACTGTAGGACTCTTTTGCAAAAGTTGCAGCTTATAAAACAATATTCTTCTTAAAGATGCTTTGTAAGCAATTTCTGAACTATTACAGTTAATTTTAATTTTAGTATTTATACAGAAGTGCAGATTTTAATCTGCAAGAAGATGAGTGTAGCCTGAAATATATGAAGTTGTTTTTTAAATGCTGTTTAATGTGATTATAACATATACAAGTCTATATTGCAGGACAAATCATTACTGAATCGTTGGGTTTTATTTTTATTATCAATTCTGGCCCTGTAGCAAACAGTGATGTTAGCAAAGTTTGTGCTATAATATTGCAAACCTGAAAAGGTTGAATTGAAATATCAGAAGTTCCTAAATTTGAAAAAAGAGCTTTGTCTCCTGGGTCTTTCAGCTTCTAAGGCAATATGTGGGTTTAATTTGGTGCTTTAGATTGTAATTGGAAAAATATTTTTTTTCTGATAAAAGTAAGCAGATTTTTACAGAATACCATGATTATAAAGTAGTAGGATTTAAATGAAACTTGATGCATTATGAGAGCCATAGTATCATCACAAATGTTGACAGTACTTTTACACTTACATTGGTTTGTGCCTAGGAAGTAATGGAGGGCGCTGACAGTTTGTTGGTATAACAAACTGTGCTGAAAAATCACCTCAACAGTCCTCTTGGTAGTTGCTAGAAATGTGCTTTATTGCCTTGAGCTTCCCAGTTTCTGGGAGTATGGGGTGTATTAAAGTTGAGAGTGGTGTGCCTTTGGTTTTAGCTGAAGTGGAAGCTGCAAAGGGTTCCTGGTTTTGAAACACACCAAGTTTTACCATAATTATTTCCCTGTAAAAATTTGTGTATTGTCTTTAAAGAGCTGTGCAGAAATCAAAATTAATGTGTATCATAAATTAAGGATTTAAATTTCTTTAGGAGTATTGTTGTTCTGAAGAATTTGACAGTTTTGTTTACTGGTTTTCAAGGAATTACATATTTTTTTATTTATTGACTATGATGCAAGTAGCCAATCAACTGAAGCAATACTAATGTAAAGGTTCATAATTTGCAGGGTGCTAGTGAATTACAAATAACTGAGTTCTGCATTTTCCTCCAATAAGATTTTTATTATCACGTTAAGTTTGGTGGTGTTTTTGAAATCTATTATGTATAGAAAGATTCCAATGCTGAAAAATAATGAATCCAAAATAATGGATCAAGGTTCTTGCTCTGCACAAGGATAAGGCTGGATGGAGGTGAGTCTTAGATTAGAAACTGAAAGCAATGCGGACTTTTTTGGACCTTTTTTTTCTGTTAGGCCCTCTAGATTCTATTTAACTGTCAGCCTGTTGCAGGCTATTTCTTAATTTTATTCTGTTTTTTACTTTTCAACTTACAGATCCCAAAAGCTGATACCAAAATTGTCCTTTTGGTTTTGCTAACAATTCCACAAATCATAAAAAAGCCATGTGAAGACTTGTGATTTATTTAGATAATTAAATTATATTATGTCTTCAGATGCATTTCAAGAGAGAGAAATAAGTCCTCTGGTCTTAACCTGTTTAATAATGTTTTCCATGTTGAATTATTTATTAGTTTCATAGTGTCCTATTTTACCACAGTTAATGATCTCTAATCTTCATTTCAGTTGTCACAGTTATTTGTCTCTTGCCTGCTCTTGTAAGACACACTAGTGTTAAAATATGTAAACTGTAGTATAAGAAATGAATTATGTGCCATCTGCTGCAACAATGCAGAGACCTAATCAAGACTATAAGCAACAGTGCTGAATTACCTTAATGCACTATAAATACACACATACCATAATCATTTTACAGTGGAAACAAAAGCCTAGACAAGTGAACTGCAATCACAAAATAAATTGAGATCAGTTTCTGGGTTCATGACAAAAATTAACTTCAGGATGAAAATAGTTTAATGGGCAACTACTAGAGAATAAAATGAGTTGAAAATATATGATATGCTTAAGAAGAAATGAGGGAGAACACATTTTGATGGATATGCTCTTTTGAACATGAGTTGCTACTGCAGAAAAGAAGCCATAAGTTTAAATATTCTGTTCCAGAATAATTTGAAATTGGTCATATGCAACATTAAGCACATACCCACACCTCCACTGCATCTGGGGGGATGCATTGTACAGATTTTCACTTGGAAGCCTTCTGTCTTTCCAGAGGGGCTGTACCTTCCCCTGCTCTCCTTCCTTCCAAACATAGGAAACCCTCTCTATTGGTGGTTTAGGCCTGTGTGAAATATTTAATTATGTAACATTTCTCATACGTGCCATTGGCTTTTGCTTCACCCCTGTCTGTAATGGAGGTTGAACTTAAATTTGTCAAGGGAAGTCCAGAAGTGCATTTGGCTGACCAGGCTCTTTTATTATGGAGAATGGGAGCTGAGCATGAACTCTGATTGACTTATATTTCTATTCATAAATCAAGATTTGCAAAGCACATACTAGTGTTGAAGTTGTTTCTTTTAATGTGTCTCTGGAAGTTTAAGGAAATTCTTATCTCTCTTATCAGCCACGCTAAATGCGTGGTTGAAGTGCAGGGCCACATATCTTGTTTTTGAAGAACGGTAAATGAAGAATTTTAGTGTAAATCATGAGAAAAAAGTAAGATAACTGAAACAGAAGTATTTGTGATGTCACATGCTGGCTTTGTTCATTACATGACTCACAAAACTGCCTTTCTCTGAGAGGAGAGATGCACCCCTGGTAACAGTAGTTCTGGAGAGTGTGCTTAGACCCAGCCATAAGCGACACTGAGCTCTGCCCTCTCGGCACCCCATGCACTGGGTGCATCCCAGGGATCTCCTCTTTTTATAAGTGTTTACTGTTGGTCCTGTTTTCTCCACTCAAATTTGCATTAATTTCATGGGCCTTCTGTGCTCATGCTGCATTTCACTAGTGTATTAGTAAAGCTGATTTGTAAGTAGATCTTTTTCCTGCCTGCTCCAAGCCTGCTGCTGTTACTCCTGGAGGAGGTCTTGGAGAGCTCCAGAGGAATGCAGCTCCTCATCATCTCTGCTCTAGCCCACAGCCAGGAGCACTTCAGATGCTTTGCCTCTGTTGTGTCATTCCTTGACTCCCATGCTCAAGCAGAACCCACTCAGTTATATTCCTGGAGCTTTTTTTTAACTTGAATGCATGTTTTTGTGATACATCTTCGTCTCTGTTACTCTTCATTTTATTTTATCATGTTGACGCCTGTGTTTGTGAGGTGTGCATAAGCAAGGAAAGCCTGTTCTCATAAATCTTTTTATAATGTATGAATTAATATCTAGGAGATTAATAACTACCCTTTTAAATGGAGATTCTTACTTCTGTCCTTATGTCCATTTAATGTATTTTTGGTTCTACTTACATTGCTATGGAGCAGCTATCAACAGAAGGCAAATTTCATTGTAGATCAGATGTGGCAATGAGCTGTGTATAGCCTTGTTTCAATGAACTCTGTTACAAATCATTGCTCACATTATATTGTAAAATGCAATATCTGTACACTATCTGTACACTGCATTATCTGAGTTCCCGTACCAGAATGTTGATTTTGATTTCACAGTACTCTGATTCCCCAGAAACACTCATAGAAGCAATAAAAAACATTGAAGCTCCTAATTTTTTCTCCAGGATGGTATTTAATTCTCAGTCTGCTAGTTAGTTTCTCTTAAATTTGTTCTGCATATGATTTATGTTTTCCAAAAGGATTTTTCAATATTGATGTAATCTTGATTCTGTTGAGTTTATGGAGCTGGGGTTTACTTCTTCAAGCTCTCTCAGTTTACATAACACTATGGTGTGCAATACACTAAGAATTTTATTCATGCTGCAGGCAGCTGGCTAAACATTGGAACTGGGAATATCATCTGTAGATGGTGCAGAATTTGAGTTTTATATGAATAGGGGCATTTTCTTATGCCATGACTTTGTGCTGGTGTTTTGTTTCTTTGGATGGGGAGGGAGGTGCATTTGGATTTTTTTGTGTGTTTTGTTGGGGTTTGGGATATGGGGTTTGGGATATGGATTATGGGGTTTGGGGGTTTTTATGTTTGTTTGGTTTTGCTCCTGAACAGTGATGTTTTGATCTTAAAGCAGGTCTTCAGACTCAAAATGTTCCTTGTGCTTTAACAGGAGTCTCATAGTAATCTGAGGGACTGGCTGACCTCTGTGTGGTGTGTCAGAATAGGCTGATGGAATTGTACAGGAGCATATATTCATTGCAGGTTTTTCCAAGAAACTGCCTACTAAGTTTGGAATATTGATTCTTGTGATGTGTAACCTTGGTGCGACCAAGGTTAACTGGCTGCTGCATTTGGGTCTCAGCCATCAAACCTGCTTTTAAATTTCTTGTTTACTGGTAGTTCACTCCTCTGTCTTTCCCTGTATGTATCAGGCACTGTTACCCCTACAGAGATGTAGAATTTTCTGTCCAGCTGCACTGAGTCTCTGGAATCTGTTTTGAACCTCAGACTCCCCTGTGGTTTCAATGCCAAGACTCTGTTCTTATGAATACTTTGGATTTCAGTTCATCCATCTATCCCAAAGTGGTGAAAGGAGACATATACATAGATACAGACCTCTAAAAATCTTTAAAGCAAAATTTTCATAGGAATACATAGGCTATAAGGATCAAGAAATAAAACCTCAGCATTAAGTGTCCTATTCTCCAGCTACCCCTTCTTTCTGCATTGCTGTTTAGGTCTATATGAGAACAAAATTATGAACTCTGAATCTTTTGTCAGTGTCTCAGCTGTTCTGCATAATATGGGATATTTCTCATTAGCTCTCTGTATAGCTCTTCTTGCACAGATGTAAATGTTCTTACTTGTGTTTCTGACTTTCTTTTCTGACTGGAACACTAAAGAAAAGCAGTGAAGTCGTGCTCTGGCTACTTGTGATTGAATTCCCTCATTGATGTGCCCCTCCCCGCCCCCCTCCATCTTGAACATCTTGCCTGTAGCTTTTTAGAGGCAATTTTTAGAGTAATTTCTTTTTCTACTCTTTAGGAATTTCCCATTCTTCAAACCTCAGCCTCTTAAAATAAACTTGATCTCACAGTTTTCCCTGTTTTTCTAATTTACATTATTATTTTTAGATGTTTCATCCTGAATATTTGAAACTTCTGTCCTATGGGTGTTCATGCTGTCAGGCCTCAGGGAGCAAGTGCAAAATTGCTTTTTTACCCGCGGCATTCCTGATGCTGTGATTTCAAAGCCTTAAACAGGATTGATAAACTCAGCCTCACAGTTAGTGTAACACTGTGCTAATTTCATAAGTGGCTCTTATTTTTTATATGAAGGGTGAAATTTACTTCTCTCATAACAAAATGACCCTCATTTGAAAATGTTGACTTTGTCTGTCCAGTGTGTGTGTGTGTGTGTGTGGGTAATTTCAGGATTTATTTTAAATCCCATGTAGGAATAAAATTTGGTTTAAGATTATTATTTTTTAGCATTCTCTCTTCTTTTCGACTTCTCTCATTTCAGATGTTGCAGTTGTGGACATGAGTGATATTTCCAAGCAACCATCACTGTTCTACCACCTTGGCGTGCGTGAAAGCTTTGACATGGCCAATAATGTTATTCTTTACCATGACACTGATGCTGACACTGCTCAGTCTCTCAAAGTAAGGTTCTCACTTCACAATCTGCTTCATTTCAGAAATATATTTATATCTGATCCTACAGTGTTTGTGTTTTTTTGAAACTTAGATTTAATGTAATTCTTGATAGCTATATAATTAAAACCTGCTAAGAAAAAGCAACTATTAGCAAAAACAGTAATAATAGAATAAATAAATGCTTTTTTTTTTGTAAGAAAATATCCATAGTGTGGTACTGATTTTGCTTCAGGTAGTTAGACTTGGAATTGAGAGTACAGGTCCGATTTTTTTCTCTTCTTTTCCTTCTTTTAATTAGAGTACATGTAAAAAAAAGTTATGGCCTGTATAATAATAACTTGAACAAGGGCTGTATTGCAGCCTACTCCTATGTAAGCACTTCTGTCAGATGAGGTTTGTATTCCCTAGGTGCTGACTAGCTAAGACTACTAGAATCTCCTTTTTATTGATGTTTGAAGATAGGAAAAGACATCCTCACCAAATCTTTGTATAGTGCTGTTGTTCATTTTTATAGTAGGATAATACATGATATACACTTAAGTCCTGAAATTGCTATTCTGGATGCAAGTCATATATTGTGGATGTTTCTGCCTTTTTCAATGCAGGTTCTCTTTATTTTACATCACATTTAGACTTTAAGACTTTTGTCCTCTGTATCATCTGTTGCTGCTTTTAATATAATCAATTTTCTTCCTACCTTCACTGAGAGAAACTTTGTTCATGCTTTGTTGTTTTTTTCCTTATTTTGAGTTATTGCCCCTTGCTACTTTGTTTTTTTCCGCACCATTAGTGTCCAAAAATCCTTTTTGGAGCTCTCCAACCTCTCTTGATCCTGTAAGAATTTTAAGTCTCCTTTTTCTCCAGAAAAGCTTTATTCTGTCATGGCTTCTCATTCCTCTTCTCTGCTCTCAATGTCTTTGATTTTGCTCTCATGTGTCTATAACCCATACTTCCCTTCTTCATGTGGTGGTCCACATACACATTCACATTCCATGTGGCCTGGAGTCCCAAGAACTCAGAGCTGGAGCCTGTCACACTCTTTGCTCAATGAGATTATCTGTGCAAATACACTCTCAGGTATTACTGGCATGTCTCCTTTCTTCTGTCTAATCAGGGTGAGCAGGCATACAGCTTTTCTTCCACTACTGGTAATACACCTGACTGCTGTGAAATATTTCATTTTTATTTTTCATTAACACGTTTTTATCTTTCTTTATGCTGTCACTCAGATGTTCTGATCAATTTGGTGTTCCCAAGGATGTGCCCAAGTCTGGGAAGCACAGGCTAGTTGTTTTCTATTTGTTGCTGCCCAGTGAGGATATTAGCTTTGATTTTTACACTTCATGCCAAGGCACGTACTCAAGTCTCTGCTCCATAACTGGAGTGTTGAAGAATTTCCAGAATTACATACATCTGTGGTTGCATGCTCAGACTGATTGTTGCCAGGGCTTGCAACTGCTTTGCACTGTCAGTTCTAAGCCTTTTTTAAAAATAATATAATTCTCAAATCTAGAGACTGGGGAACACCAGAATTTGACTAGATCACTTAAGGCCAGAAAAAAACTATTATCTGCCTTCACCTTTCTTCTTCTAGGAACTGTGTCAGTGACACTGATAATTTACTCGTCCCTCAGTTTTTTGCATAACCTCCTTGGCCTAAATAAGCCCATGGCATATCTTAGATGGGATCATAAGACGATTTAAGTTGCTGAATCAGCTAGGAGAGATCCTGTGTATCAAATGGTTTAAGCTGGACACTGAGACAGGGTTCAGTGTTCCTCTTGTCATTGGTATCTCTTCATCAGTGGAGCCCCAGTTCAGTGCTGGGTAGCATTCAAATATGCTAATACACCTTTCTAAGGAATATTTCAGAAGGTAGGCAGGGACTGTTCCTGGGATATTTCAGCAAAGAACAGTTCATGACACATGTCATGTCATAGGTGCTGGATGGTTTCAGAAGAGGTATTTCTCCCTATTGAGAAAGATTTGACTGCAGTAGATAAAGCTCTTTTGGAGATACTTGCTTAGCTAGATAAACATTAATTTTCAGATATGTAGTATTTCAGCTGTCTAAGCCTTCCATCACTTTTGTTATTAAGTATTTTATTTGGCTTAAGGAGTTTAGGCTAATTAGATATTCCATTTAGTTTTTAATACCTTTTTGATCCTCTGATGATGTTTCTTTGTTCTGAAGTTTGAGTAATTTGGTCAGGGTTTTTTCACTTTTGTTATTTGGGCCTAAGTAATACCTTAAAATGGTGCATAGACTGAGTGTTATAAAGGCAGTGTTGATGTTACTGCTGTTACTTTTGCTGAAGATATGTGAAGTTCCGGCGACCTGACTTTGTACAAGTTATCTTAGGAGCCATCCTGAAATTGTCCCAAGAGTTGTCTCTTCAGTTTCACCTACATTCTTTCAAAACAATCTAGTTCTGAGGATATAAAAGAGTATGTAATCTGGGTTTCAAGAGAGTCATATCTATAGAGCTAAACCTCTTAAATCCCCCCTGATATTTTTGCCTGTTTTTGAGGAAATGGGTGCATGGGTATGATAATTTCTAGGCAGTGGTTGTCCAAGTGGATTTCAGGCTGTCAGATATGAAATTGCTCAAGCAGGTTGTCAGAGCACATTTAATTCAATTATACTGACGGCTTTGATTAGAAACAAGTCTATATCTAATATTTGTAGCATGGCTTACCTGGAGACCTCTTTAGTTTGACCAAGAAGTGTTTATTGAACATATAATCCATCACCCAAGAGAAGAGAAGGTTACTTACCAGCACCTGGAAGTCTCTGAGATCTGGTTTACATGCCAAATAGTTTATCATCTGCTTCATTGTTTCAGTGTCTCTCGTTAGATTTTGAGATGAGAATAATTTGAGTGTAGAAGGAATGTGTTGATGTGTACCAACCTGTGTAAGAAAGGGGCTTAGGTATCTGAAGGATACTCTTTCAGAGAGAAAACCCCTCCATCTTTGAATGCTTTTGTCTCAAAAATGCTCAGAGTGTGACTGAGTGTGCCCAGTGTGAGAAACTCCAGTTACTGCTAGGTACAACTTTCTTCATTTTCTGAATACTTCTTGAAGTAGGTTTCTTTACTGAATTGTTCATTTTTTCCTGACCTGAGCTACTGAGACTCTTCTTGATGTTGTTCTTTCCCTTTACTGGGAATTTACTGTGGCAGGAAATCTGGATTATGCTGTGAAGAACACATTTGTGTGTGTGTGTGTACATATATATATATGTATACATATTATACATATACATATATGTATATGTATGTATAGCAGTGGGTTTTATTTGAAATAATAATTCCCAGTAAAAACAAATAAACATTTATATTATCTTTTTTCCCCCCACAGGATATGGTATCTCAGAAAAACACAGTAAGTATTAAATCCACATTCATTTTAAAACACAAAATGAAGATCCTACATTTGAAGTAACTCTAACACCAAAGCTGCCACATGTATATATGCTCTGTATGATTAAAGGCAGTTGTTTTACCTATCTATAATTCATACTTTTTGAAAGCTCGTTGACACTCCAAAGTAACGCTATATTTTAAAGTTACTTTTCCTTACCAGTTCCTTTCAAAGTTGTAGAAAAATGCCAGTAGATATAAGTTTTATTTGTATATTACAGATCCAAATATAAACTCAGAAATTCAAATTCTCTTTTTCCCTCTACCATTATCACCCATTTGTGCAAATGTAGATGTTGGTGATGCCTTAATGGGGTTTGCTTTTGTATCTCAAACAGCTTTGGCTTGTATATACCTGTTCTCTAACTGACAAATTCACAGATTTACTCTAGAATGCTTATTTCTTAGAAAAGCTTATTTCCAAAGTAAAAATATTCTTACACTTAATGCAAATACAGCCAAACAAATAAGTTAGAAACAAGATAAAATGTTGGAGTTATTAATGCTTTTTGAAATATATCACAACATTTTATATAGTTGTATATTTTGCCATAGTTCACACCATGTCAGTGGTTATTTTCATTAAATCCTCCACACTGTTATTTTAAGGACTACTGATTTTACAAACCTCTTCCATTTATCCTTTCTGTTTCCTTCCATTCACCATATAGTTTTATTTTCTTCTAAGCAGTACTGAGCAGGATTAAAATAAGAAAGTAGTCTTAAGAGTTTAATAGTAATTTTAAAAAGAACTAGAAGAAAAAATGCATTAGTCACAGCAGTTTATTTTGAGCTGCTGTGTTGACTTGGCCACAGTGCTCCACATAGGCTAAAGATAGATCAGGTTTAGCACATGAAAATGCAGGTCATCCTTCCTGGCTGCCTCAGGGATCTTTGAACCAGTTTGACCCCTGTGGTGGGAACTGCATTTACTGCTCTGTGGCTCTGTGAAGGGGCATTCAGAATGTGGCAGATTTGCTTGTGAATGCTACTATCCATTAGCTGATGGATGACCAAAATTTCAGGAGCACATGTTCTCTCTTCCAGAGCAAGAGGGGAAATTGTGAATGAGCCATTTGGTGATAATACCAGACAATGGAGTAAATGACAAAGGGGAGCATGGAAGTTCAACCTAGCACAATCAGATTAGCAGCATACAGTCTTTTCTTTTGGCAGATTCTTTTCCAGAAAGGTAGGGGTTTCCCTTCACACTGAAGAGAGGAAAATACTGAATCACAGAGTATGCTGAGTTGGAAGGGACCCACCAGGATCATTGAGTCCAGCTCCTGGCCCTGCACAGGACATCCCTAAGTCACACCATGTGCTGAGAACCTTGCCCAAACACTTCGTGAACTCTGTTAGGCTGTTGCTGTGACCTCTTCCCTGGGGTGTCTGTTCCAGTGCCCAACCACCCTGTGGGTGAAGAGCCTTTCCCTGAGATCCAACCTAAACCTCTCCTGACTCAGCTTTGGTTCCAGTGACATGGTTTCTATGTGAGGTCTGGTGTTGGACCTGTAAACACCTTGTGGCTAGCAGAAGGGGCAGGGAGACATCCCTAAGCTAGGATCCTGATTCCTTCTTTAAAAAGGAGGGATTGTCTAACCCACTTTCTTCAAGTGTTTTAATTAAGAAAAAAATTGTGATTAAAATACAGTGAGATAAAAAAATGAATTACTTTAAATACCAAATATGGATTCTTGACTTCTTTCTATTATTTGAAATTGTTCATACATTCTATTATTAGATAAACATGCTCCCATATTTCATTCTTTTATCAGTACTTTTTATTCAGAAATTAGAACAAACTCATGAGCAAGCTAAATAATTCACAGGATAAAGCTATGGTTTTTTAAGTCAAAGATGACTTCAAATAGACAATTGCCTTCCCCTCCTTTCAAACTCAGTGAGTTGTGACAATAGATTTGCAGTTTTGCACTCATCCAGTATGGTGCCACTGCTTTATTGATTGGTTAAATATTTTACAACTGTAGGAGAAATGTCTTATTTCAAGTGAATTGCTGTGCTGTGCTTGTTAAGTAGGTACATAATTGACATGAATTTGTTATATCCAGTCAAATTTATAGTTAGATAACCATTTCAGTTTAATTGCTGAATGTTTAGATGCAATATTTAATTTCTCTGTAGTAGAGCTTTGTGTTTTCTTGTCCTGAGTGGAAAATGTCAGTATGCCTCTGCCATAACTGTGGAATAACAGAGCTTAAATATGCTTTTTATCAGGAGCTGGAGGTATGGTGGAAAGAGGAATAGATATCTCCTGAGCCTTCCTCCAGCCCAGTGGTAGCCACAGGAGTATCATTGCAGAAGTCCTCTCCATGTTTTACAGGCTCTGTGTCCATGCATCTGCAGGGTATGTAAGGAAAGGGGAACAACTCAGATTGTTGCCAGGCACAGCACACCTTTGTTCCAGTAGCAAGAGGCTAGCTGCTGTAGTTTAGAGCTTTCTCTGAGGTTTCCCTGCTCTCACCTTTCCTATTTATCCTACAAATCTTGCATCATCTACAAAGGTGCAGAAAAATCTTATCATAGAGGAGATGTGGAGCCATGTTGAAGTTGCAGAGAAGGTGAATGTCTAGTGTGTCATCAGGGCAGTTTGCTTTGTGTATCACAAGAAAGCCTTGAAGAGAATTAATATTTTCCTTGTAGAGGAAATATTATTCTAATACAGCATTGAGGAGGAGGCAAGAGCAAGCAAACTGGACATGAAGCTGAAAACAGTGCAGAGAAAAAAAAAAATCAGCAATTCAACTGAGAGTTGGCCTGAGTATAGCTGATCTAACAGAGTAAATTTACAGCAGACAGCTGCAGTGGTGTGAGCCTGAGAGATTTAATAGCTTACTGTCTGAAAAAAGAGAATGAGTAGGAGAACTTCCTTCCTTCCTTCCCTCCACCATCCAGGAATGCAGTTTTCACAGATAAGATGGAGGAATGTGATTCAATTCTACTTGACTTCCCTAAACAAGCAGTACAAATTCTGTATTGATAATTTATTGCATACTTGGATGTGAAAGGAAAGAATAATTTTCTATGGGAGTTCAGTTCCCAGGGAAGAATTGCCCTGGCATGATATTCAAGATCAAGATTCTGTGTCCCATTAGGGAGATTTCCTTCTGTAGAGCTCCTCTGAGCTTTTGAGGACATTTCTATTAGTTTTAATAAAGACTGCACAGCTTCCTTGTTTCTGTCAAAATTATTATCAATTACATAAATGGTAAATATGCAGTCTTGCAGAACAGGTGCCATTATGGAATAATGGACTGAAGAACAGAGGAAAGAAAATTACTTATGGAAAGTGCTTGTGCTTTGGAATTTCTTTAGATGTCAGCTGAACATTGTTTTACTGGAGAAATGAAATTTCAAGGATTTTCAAAAGCAAAAAATGCTATTTAAAAAAATAATCTTTCCCCAAATCTATGTAATAGACAAAATCTATTGGGAAGTTTTTCTATTTTGATTCAAATTTTTTTTTGCCATCCTTGACTTTTTCTTTTAAGGGAGAAAATTTTATATGCTGCTACAGGATCTTAAGAAATTATGAATAAAAAATGTTCAAGATTAAGTGAAGAAAAGAGTGAACAAGGGACTTTAGAAAACTGCTGGAGTCAGGAAGCAAAATATGCAGTAGATCTAGGAATGGTTGCACATAGTTTGATCCATTCAATTTGTTTGAATGAGGCATTGAAAATACAAACTAGAACTTTCCCTTATGCAAAAAGTATTATACCAAGTACAGAATCTAAAGAGAAGGACTAGTTGTTTCTTCTGTTCTTTAGTTTCTAATAAGCCTGAAGAAATTTTAATAACCCTGTTAATTGCATTCAAGGAAGTTGTTTAAAGGAAAGTTGGCTGGCTATTAAACCAAAAGGTTTATATTATTGTATACTTAGGCCTGTGGGCCTGGTGAAGTATTTTTAGAGACTTAAATGGTTATTTTTCATGAAATCTTGTAGCAGCTCTTATATTAAGCCGAGAATTATGTCTGAGCCATGGAGGAGTCATTAGCAAAAATTCTTCTTGATCTAAAGGGAACTGGATTGCAATTTATCTTTGCCACAAGGAATTTATATGTTGAAAAATCTTTTTTTTATTGTAATTGGCAGAAAGTTTCTTCAGAGGTTTCGGTAGCTGTTCAGTAGCTGTATATACTGTTTCAAGGCAATGAACATTTAAGAAAACTAAATAGTTAGATTCTGGCTCTTGGACTCATGTTCTCCAGTTAAGTAGCCCCTGTGGATTGTAATGAGAGCCAAGACTGAAGTATGATTACATTATATGAATTTAATAGTCCAAAGGGGTATTACTGATGAGTAGCTTTCTATTTTTTATTTTCTGATTATTTTTACAATGTATAAAAGTTTATATGATACACTCTTTTAATGATATATTTCTAAAAAGGTCTGAGGTAGCAGAAGTGTCAAAAGAGGTTGTAAAAGGGCACAGAATGAAAGAGGAGGAATTAAATACTTAAATTCAGTAATTTTTCTTTTTGGGTGAAAAATTGTTCAAAGGCAATGGGTAACCAAATAAATGCTACTTTTAATGCTTTTAATAATTAAATATGCCACTGTTACTTTAGGTAGTGAAAACTAAGGCTTTTGAAATTTCTGTATGAAAGTTAGTTTTTACAGAAATATTACCATCTCAAGCAATATGTAGTGGTTGGATTATAGTTAACTAATCGGATAATGAATCTGACAGGTTCATAAAAATAAGATCTGAAAACATCTTAATGATGACACAGGAGATATATAGACATATAAATAATATAAATAAGAGAAATCCAAAAAATGAGATAAGAGAAATGCCAAAGTTGTGAACTTTTCTTTGCCTTGTAAATATAATCTTGCTGCAAATATCTATATTCATTTTCTGTTGATTCTTTCTTTAATTATTTCTTTATTCATGTGTCCTGTGTGTCTTTTTGTTTCTTATGGTGTTTTGTGGTGGTGTTTTCCTCTTTGTTGTTTTATTTCAATTTGGAGTAGGTTGCCAACCTCAAAACTTTTCTTCGTGTTCAAGTACCTCCTGAATACCACAGTGGTAATCTAATAGGCAAAGTATGTATCACTTTAAATCTGCTTTCTTTGAATAGATATGCCATTCTTTCACTGTGTTTCTAGACATGTAAACATGAATAAGGATGATGTAAGAATATTGCTTGGCAGGGTCTTTCCTTGAAGGTGATTGGAGTACTTGCTCTTTGCAAGCTAGATCTCAGAAATTTAAACTGTTTGTTTTGTGATAATCTCTCTTCCCAGTTTTTACATAAAAATACTGCATTTATTCAACTTTAAAAGAGGAAGTATTTTTTGGAAGTTTATAATATCTTAGTCACTGTAGTAGGTTGACTGTGGCTGGATGCCAGGCACCCACCAGAGCCACTCTCTCACTCCCCTCTGCAGCCAGACAGGAGAGAGAAAACAGAACAAAGGATTCATGAGTTAAAGACTGGGAGAGGTCATTCACCAAATACCATTATGGGCAAATCAGGCTTGAATTAGAGATATTAATTAAATTTCTTAGTAATAAAATCAGAGCAGGATAATAGGTAAAATAAGACTTTAAAAACACCTTACCCCCACCCCTCTCTCCTTCCAAGCTCTACTTTCTATTCCAGCAATGGGAGGGAGACAGGGAATGAGGGTTAGGGTCAGTTGATCACAGGTTGTTTCTCCCACTGCTCAGGGAGAGGAGTCATTTCCCTGCTCCAGTGTGGGGTCCCTCCCACAGGAGACAGTTCTCCATGAGCTTCACAAATGTGAGTCCATCCCTCAAGCAACAGTTCTCCACAAACTGCTGCAGCATGGGTCGTTCTTCCATGGTGTGCAGTCCTTCAGGCACAGCCTGATCCAGCATGAGTCCCTTATGGGGTCACAAGTCCTACCAGGAAACCTGCTCCAGTCTGGACTCCTCTCTCTGCAGGTCTGCAGGTCCCTGCCAGGAGCCCACACCAGCACTGAATTCAGATGGGGTCACAGCCTCCTCTTAAACATCCACTTGCTCTAGTGTGTGGCTCCTCCACGGGCTGGAGGATCTCTGCATCCCTGTGATCCTCCATGGGCTGCAGGGGCACAGCTGCTTCACCACAGTCTTTACCATGGGCTGCAGAGGAATCTCAGCTCCAGCATCTGGGCACCTCCTGCCCCTTCTTCTCCACTGACCTTTGTGTCTCCAGCATTATTCCTCTCATATATTCACACTCCACCCTTCTGTGACTGCAGTTACATCTGTGCAATAACTTTTTTCCTTTTTCTTAAATCTGTTAGCACAGAGGAGTTACCATCATTTCTAATTGTCCCAGCCTTGGCCAGCAGCACATCTGTCTTGGAGCTGGCTGGCACTGGCTCTGCTGGACACGGAGGAAGTTTCCAGCAGCTTCCCACAGAAGCCACTCCTGTGGCCCCCAAGGCCCTTCCGCTACCAAAACCTGGCCATGCAAATCCAGTACATGCCTATGTGACAAGATGGATAGGAATGTGATGTCACAGAAAATCCTAATACTTGAGACAACAGTGAGTTAAACTCCCTGAACACTCAGGAGTTTGTGATCTCTTGTAGTCAATGCAGTTTCCTTTTCTATTACTTTATATGTTTTTCTTTCTAACTGCTTACTGAAGTGGAGTAAGCATTACTGATACTTGAGTGAGTGGCAAAATTAGTAGCATGGCTCAAGTAAAATAACTGTACTATTAGCTTGGCAGGAATAATTCCCTCCTTGAAAATGCAGAGATTTTTAATCAGCATTCCATATTTGGGAGAAAACTTACCTTTAATTCAAGTGTAGCATCTCTGTCACAAAGTGACAATTGCACCAGAATAACTTTTCCAGTACAATTTAAAAAACCTGTTTGTGTTAAGATCAAAAGTTTACTTTTAACAGCATTAAAAAAAATATTTGGAAAATATTTTAAAGAAAAAACCACTCTACATTTGGCCTGGCTTGCCTGGGGCCTAAAAATGGCCTATTGGCACCTCACTCTTTCAGCCTCTCAGCAAAAGGCATGGCTTTCTGCTTAATTCCTTTAACTACTTCACCTGAAGAACAGGTCCCTTTCTCAACTTATTTGCAGTTATTTTCTGGGGGTTTTTTATGTTCTTAAATTCGTGGCTTGTTTTGTGGTAGATTTTGAAATGTTGTGATTAAATACAAAAGTTTCAGTGCTGCCATACATTATATACTGGAAGATGAGCTATTCAGAGTTTTGGGGTTTTTTTCAGTCTGCTTGGCTGTAATTTTTAACTTAAAATTTCCCAAAATCCGACAATTAAAATACCCTAGCTTCTGATCCTGAAATTAACCAACTCACTGTATAGTCTTGGTAAGCTATGAAGTTATAATTCTATTACAATTAAATAAGTAATGATTTACAGATTTTATATGTATGTATATACATATGCAGATAGGGTTGCTACATACATTACTTTACATATACCTAAGCCATTTATTCATTATCTTCAGAAAGCAATAGTTAGTGTATGACAAGACAGTAATTTTCAAAATTATTAACTATTGGTATCAGAGACCAGCATACTGAACAGAAGATCAGAAGAAGCAAGGGTGGGTGATATTTTCAGCCATCTCTACTTCTTGTTAGCATAAGAAAAGTAGATGGACTGGTTTTTTACATAATGAAGATAGGAAAGACTTTCCTAGGCCACACAGTCTATATGAAAAGGTTTTATAATTTATTAAATGTAAGTATTGTACAGAAGAAGCTAGAAGACAGGAGGGTTTAATTGCATAGATTTCACTATGCAAAAGGAGATAGGAAATCTAAGTCATATAGTTGATAATGTTGGCTGGATAACAATACAGTGTTTGAGGATTAGATTAATACAGTATTTCACATATGTAATTATTTTTTTCTGAAAATTTCATTGCTTCTTCAATAGATAACTGCAGTTACTTGCATCTCAAGATACATCACCATTTCAAATTGAATGGGCTTTTTCATTGCAGGAAGAGCTAATTTGCTGTTAAATATTTAAGAATAGAGTTTACAGACAAGCAGCTTTTGTGTAGCAGTGAGCTGACTGTTTATTTAAATAAACCTGAGACAAAACTGTGCTACCATATTGGTGGCTTGGGTTGCAGTTTTTCTGTTTTCTTGGGAAGTAAAGATAGCAATCCAGCAGATAATTATGTTGTTACAACAAGGATAATTTAACTTAGGATTTGTAAGGAAGGAATATGACTTGATCTTTATCTGTTAGAAATATTTTAAAATTCTAAATCCTCGCTCAGGTCAGCAACAGGTTGTATTGGTACAGGGTTTTTATCTGTGGTTTTAGTAACTGCATGCCCTACATTTTTAACTTCTTGTGAATAATCTGTTTCTCCTGTCTAGTTTACTAAGACATTCAAAAATGTGCCATCTTCTTATCCATTCTTTTCATAATCTCAGCATTCTCCCATTGTTCAAGGTGGCTATAAATGGCTATGGCTTTTCTACATACTTACATTATATGAAAAAATGACAGGTATGATTTTTTCTGTACAGGTTCAGTGCTGGGATATCTCCAATGCAGTGGTAGTTGATCATGGCAGGTGCATCATGTTGACCTCTGACTCTGTGCTCCCATCTAGTTACTTTCAAATATAAAGTTCACGTTCCTTTCAAACAGCGAAGAGTTGTCATAGCTGGAATGGGATACAGGTGCTTCTCCAGCTGTGGAAACCTTCACAGTGGTCTGATTTCTGGCATCTTGCTCAGGGGCTGAAAACTCTGAACTTGCTGGTTTTGGGCTCTGAAGGGCCATTTCTTGTGTCCTCACACACTTCAGCACCTTGTTTGTATTTCCATATTTAATGTGGCATGTTAAGGGTTTTTTTGGGTTTTACTTCTAGAATTTTATGTTACAAGTCCTACATCTATTACAAAACATTTCAAACTTTTGGAGTTTGATTGGTTAGGCTTTTGATGGTAGATGTTTTGTAGGCTGCTCTGGATTAAACATCTCTATACAATCCTTCCAGTGTCTGTGTTTCTGTATTTCTCTCATTGTGGGGAGCTCTGCATCATATCTTTCCTAGCACAGGGTGGGCTTAGAGGATGCCAATACATCTCTGAAGCCAAAAATTCGGGAACAGAACATAAGCTGGTAACTGTCAGACCCTACTAGGGTCCGTGCATTACATTAAAAAGAAAAATTGAACAGTTTTGTTCTATTGTCACTTAACAGACCTGGACCCTTATTCATCAACTTTGCTAATTTTTGTAACTTTTCTACATTAATTTCCTTGAATTTAATGCTTGCAAATTTTGTGTTAAACAGTGCACTAAAACTTCTTACACACCAGCACTACTCTAGCTGTTTTTCTGTCAGCAGAAGATTCTGTGTAACCACAAGTATAATTCCACTTTCATTTGTTTTCTAAACTCTGCCTGTTTTTATTTTAGGCTTCAAGTGGCAATTATTACTTTATTCCATACATTGTCACACCTTGTGCTGACTACTTTTGCTGTGAAAGTGATGCCCAACGAAGAGCCTCTGAGTACATGCAGCCCAGCTGGGACAATATCCTGGGGCCATTTTGTGTCCCACTGGTGGACAAGTTTCTCAGCCTTCTCAAGGATGTCCATGTTACATCATGGTAATGTTACAATATACACAGTTCCAGAACCTTTGATAGTCTCTTTTTAATGTTATGGAAAAAGAAGATACAGAATTTCTAGTAGCATTGATAATATTTTTTTTATTTTTCACTGCACTTAATGTAGTGTTAAAAGAAGCTGCCAATTTTACAGCTTTTTGTATTCCTGGTCTGCAGTTGTTGCAGTTAACTAGCCATGTTATGCTAGAATTTGATTTATAGTTACTTTCCAGAAAGCAAAGGCAGTTCATGGGTAAGATAAAGTGCTTAAGTTTTACGGTGTACAAGGTCATAATATGAGCTAAGCTCATACATTCATCATAGAGTTCAAAGCCAAAAACTGTCCTTTTCTGTTATCAGATAAAATATATGCATAGAAGCAATGGGCATTCAGTGGTAATTCTCTTGATTTGTTTTTATTTACAAATATTAACCTGGTGCCCCTTAACAAACATGATACTGCTCAGCCATTTCTGCAAGGGGCTGTTGGAGTTTTGAAAATTGGGGCTGGAGAAGGAGGTAGGTCTTTCTCAGTTGCTCACCCTGTATTCTGCACCTATTTCTGATTCGTATATATTTCTGAAAAACACTCAGAGAGACTGAGTTTCAGGTTTTTAATTTTCCTAATGTCTGAAGCATGAGGTAGCACGGAGGACCCTCAGATTTGTTTCCCCATTGCCATCCCACCCAAGTGAAAGGCTTGTCTAGAAAACTACTATTCTTTTGTGGTCCCATCCCCCTGAAGGGATAGGGAGCATCCAAGATTCTTAGATGCTCGTGGTTGAAAGGAATGACAAAAGTCAGAGGGTCTGCAAAAGTTTGCAAAGTTTTATTAGTAAGCTACACACTTGGCATGGAAATAGGTGTTTTAGTCGTTGACCTCCTAGTGTAAGGCACAACAGAGGATTTTGGATAAAGGGCGTAGGGTGAAAGGGAAGAGAGAAAGAGAGAGATAAATTAAAGAGGGGCAAAGAGGAGGAAAGAAAGAGAGATCACCCATCCTGGCTCCAGTGTCAATCCAGCTGGGTTTCCATGGTCCTGGGGTGCATATGCAGGGCAAGCACCCTGGAATTTTTGGGGAATTTTTCTTTTTTATAAATCAGTTTTCCCCACACTGGAGATCAGTTGCTCGCTGTGTATGCAAATTAGTTACATGTAGTCTGTTCTTGTAGCTCTTTCTGGAAATGGGTTTGAAGTCTTTGGGGGTTACTGGGTGGTTGTGATCCCGCCTTACAGCCCATGCCCGCTTCTCGGCCTCGTTTCTGTGCTTGCACTGTATGAGGCTGTGCTTGCCAGTAGTGTTTACTGTGGCCTTGTTGCTTTGATTATAATGTGTGTGAGACAGAAAACTTGATTTTCTTTGCTATGTGTAGGGCTTATGCTAAGCAAGACTTAATACTTTGAAAGACTCATTTGTAAACAAGAAGGGGATTGTATGCACTGAAATACCTGTCAGGTGGGACTTGCTAAGTTCCAGACTAGAGACTCCATGATCTGCTTCAGGATAAATTTACCCCTAAGTAGCTTTTTGAGGCCATTCATACTTGTCATGCTGGCAATATATATGTTATTTTTCAATTTACAAAAGTGCTGATGTTGGATTGTGCACTGTAAATAAGATGCACTTACTGGAGGCTTTTACAGAGATCCTGCCCACATTGTGTGTTATGTTCAAAGAGATTGCAACTAAATCAGCTTTTATTGGCTTGTTTTTGTTTTAGCTTTGGTATTGGAAAATCTTCTTCCAACTTCCATGGTAAAATAATATACCTCCTCTTTACATTACACTGGTGTTTCTCCTCTGTGTCACTTTATTATCTCAGATGCAACCTTTTCATGGCACAAAGTACCACATCTGTCAGGGTCAGTAATGGGGCAAAGAAATGCTCCAGTTTTCTTGTGTTGGTAAAATTGCCTCACGGTCCTGGTTATAAGCATATTGATACATAGCCCTACATAGCCCTAGTCTGAGTGAGGTGGGGCAAGGTGGAATATTTGTAAGTAGTTATGAAAAATATGGCAACATTTGATGTGGACCTCACTCTGAGGAAATAATACTTTTTATTAGAAATTATACTTTTTATTAGAAGCCATGTTTTATAAGAAATGTCTAACAGTCTTCTTCCCCTATGTCTAACTTCTATTTCTTTAGTGCCTATTATAAAGAAACACTGCTAAATGACATTAGAAAAGCTAGAGAGAAGTACCAAGGAGATGAACTGGCTAAGGAGCTGGCCAGGATTAAGCTTCGTATGGATAATACTGAAGTGCTGACTTCTGACATTGTCATAAATCTGCTTCTTTCTTACAGAGACATTCAGGTATGTGCTTAAAGACTAAGGTGGATTATTTTACCATGCAATTTTGGCTCTTGTTTGTTCTCCTGGGCTTCTTTGTTTGTTAAGCAGTAATTCAGAGCTGACACTAAATGGGAGCAACTGTTACATTGTTTAAGTTTGGCTTGTCTTTTGGGCGTTTTAAGGGATAGAGACTCTTACTTACTTTGCCTGTGAACAAGAGATTCAGACTAGGTGACTTCCCAAGGTCTCTCCCTTTGCTTTTAGAAATTTATAACTTCCTTAAAAAGAAAAAAAGCAAAAATCCCTACTGAATCAAAATGCGTGACTTGCTCTCCTCTCCCCTACCTTTCCTCCCTCGCCCCATAAAATGAATATATTTAGAAATGAAGAAAACACATTTGTTATGACCATTATATTGGCTAGAAATGCCCAAATTAAGAACTATATAATTCAATGAAACATTAATTTGCTTTTAAAATCTAACGGCACCTTTTTTTCTTGTTTTGATTTTTAAAAATAAATTCTGCTTTCGCTAAACCAGCTGTTTTTCCAAATTGACAGTCTGTGTGTTTAACATCCATTTTCAAATATAATTTCAACCATTCTATAGATTTTTTTTTCCCATCAGGAGCTAAGTTGGTTATTTCTTGTGTATAAATGGGTTGTGAGAGAGCAATGGGTGACCACATCATCCTTCATTACCAAACCTTGCATTCTGAGATGCATATTTTCCTTGCAGCACTTTATCCAACTTCATTTGGATTGGCTCTGGTGATCATGAAAGGTGTCCCCAGAGAAATGTGCTTGTCTCAAAACATATTTTGAACAAAACTTTCAGTAACACAAGGCCCTTTGAAATGTCAGTAAACTGGCCTCTTCAGCACTGTAGGTGTGGGTTACCCCTGAGAAACCCAAATGGGTGCACAAGTGGCTGATGTATTTCAGAGACAGCTCTGGTTGAGTCCACAGTGACCTGGTGAGGTGTCATTCATCAGAAGATCTTAATAAGGCCTGAAAAAGCCAGACTTGTCATCTCTTCTACTGGTGCTGGGAGAGTAATTGATCATGCTGGCTACAGGGATTCAGTAGTTTGGGCATTGTGGTGAGGAAGAGGCAAGCACTGACATGGATAGACAAAATCCCTGTGTGTCATGAAGGCCGTTTCTCTTAGGAACAGTCACCTGAGAAGCTGTCTAGTGATCATGATACATTTTAGCTTAGTGACGCTTTCCTCCTTTCAGTTTATTCTACTTCAATCCTTTTTACTGTTTTTTAATTTCATACCAGGACTATGATGCTATGGTGAAGCTGGTAGAGACACTAGAAATGCTTCCTACCTGTGACCTGGCTGATCAGCACAACATTAAATTTCATTATGCTTTTGCATTGAATCGGTAAGGGTGATTGATTTAAGTTGTTTTATTTTATTGCGGTTCCATATGGGCTTATATGTAAATTTATAGTGCAGATAATATCAAATTCCCTTCCCTTTCTGCACATATTGATATTCATCACAGTCATCTCTCCTTAATCCCATACTTAGTGTGCACCAGGACAGTTTGTAACTTTTGAAACTGTTGTTTTCCAACAATCATTGTTTTGTCAATAACTAGGAGAGAGTGGATCTGTTCCAAAGGCCACCTGACTAACTGCAGAAGACTCCAGGGCTTCTTGGTCAGTCTGAGATTGTTTGATCTGAGTCACTGATTATTCTGAATGTCTTCAAATGTTTAGTGTGATAGACTTATGAGTGATTTATTAAAGTAAGAGGTAAAAAGCACTGCTTGATCTACAAATACACATTTATGATAGAGTTTTCTTGGAAGGCTGGATGGTCATCAGGACCTACAGGCACATCATTACTTCAGGAAACACTGGAATATTATTGAACTCTTCTAGTTAGGTACAGACTTTTGTCGTACCTATGTATAATAATTACTCCCTTTCTAAAGAATTTACGTTAAGATTGAGAAAATAGATCTTATGCAAATGAAATCACATGTAATAATAGGAGTAACTGGCTAGATGCAATCCACATACTATTAAAGATTGTGACCTAGCTAACTAAAGCTTAACTAAATTAGCTAGTTAAGTTAGCTAACTTAATTAGCTGAATTAGCTAACTAAAAATTAGCACTGGGCAACATCAGGATGGCATAAATCAAAGAGATTAAGAACTTAATAATATATCTGGAAATGCAGTTCCTATGGCATTTTATGGAAAATGGTAATAAATCTGGTCCTATCTGACAGTTTAATCAGACACAAGAGTAAACACTACAGTATTGCTCATAAAATACTGCATATGGATTTAGCCCTATTTTTCAGAAATTAAAAAAAAATTACTTCAGGAATTTGACTCAAGATGTTTAAATTTGCCGGTAAGAATAGTGCTAGAACCATGCCTTGTCCTTAGGTAATGTTTTAATACAATCAGTTTTTAAATTTTTTTCATTTAGATGTGCATAACAAAATTAGCAAGCTCCTTTACTGTCTTGGTCCTCAAATTCTTTGTATTTTGAGTAGCATATGAAAACCATGCACTTAAATCTTCTTTTTTGACAATGCCAATAGCACCCTGGTAAGACAAGATAAAATTAATTGCTCATGAACTTGCTTTCCCTGTCAACAACTTTCATTAAAATGATTATTAGCCAAATCCAGCATGACTCTGCTTGTTTTATTTTGGGAACCATTTAAGCATTTTTATAGAAAAGGTTTTTTAGAAATAAATGACTGGTTTTTCATTGGTAAGAATGCAAATTTAGCTTCTACAAATGTTTTTGGCTTCTTCAAACAAAGTGATGGACAAAGCTCAAAAGCTGAGACTTAAACATTTTTTGAGCAAGTCCACTTAGTTCAAAATGACATCTAAATTGTTGCATTTAGCATCTTACTTGCACGAAAATTTTGAATCCCTAATTTTGTCTGTTTTAAAACCAAGTTCTTTTAGTGATTTCTCTCAGAAGCTATCTTTATTTTAAAGAACTATATTTTCAGTTTATATTCTATTAATTTCAACATACAGAACAGTATTAATGTTGATAAATACAGCTGATTGAGCCCACCAGGAAAATACATCGTATGCAAAGAGAATTGGCATCTGTAAGAATATCTGACCCTGTAGAATGTTAATATGTGCTTAATTTCATAAAAAAGTATACTAGAACTGTGATCCAGAGTGAGTAATTATTTTATTTAGTCTTGGACTCTGTAACTGAGTTCTCCTGGCAATTGGTGTCACTTGCATTGTCATTGTCAAGTCAGAGTCAGGCCGGGGCTGCAGGGCTGGCTCTGGGCACCTTGGGGCTCTGCTGCTGCAGCAGCTGGGCACAATCCTGCTCTGAAGCACAGCTGTGGGTAGGTCCAGGTTAACAAGTAGTGCTAAGGCAAGGGACAGGAATGTTCCACTTGGGGTTCTGTGCCATTCCAGCCTAGCTGCATGTCCTCTGCTTCAGAGCCAACCTGGGTCTGACCTGGCTTGGATCGTAAGCGAAGCAAGCCTGGGCCTCGCTGCTGGCTGCTGTGCAGGCAGGTACTAAGGCACTCACTGTCGTATGTAGGGCAGGCAGACACTTGCATGCTGATTTCTGGAACCCTGATTCATGGGGCAGGTGTTTAAGCACAGCCCTATTCCTAGATTGCTGTCTTCCTCTCTGGCTGCCATTTCAGAGCAGAACTGAGAGCATCTTGGATTTGTCATCGCTCATGTCTGTTGTGAGAGGCTAACAATGGATGTTTGCAATGACAGGCTCGTGCTTGTTTCCAAGCCTGGGCACTCTGAGTACATCACCTTCCTAAGGAACAAAGGGCTTCTGCTTTTCTAGTGTCTTAAGATAAATAATTTGGATGTAACATAGGAACAGAGCAGACAGTGCTCTCTTCTGTACAGACACAGGCTTGTTTAAGGCATTGTTCCTTGTTGCCTCCTAGCTGAGATGTGAATCTAATTGTACCTTAATTTAGACATCTTTCGGTATAAGTTCAGTCCAAATGTGCAACATAGTATTTTCAATATTTGTATTCACAGCTGTGGTATGAATTAGGACACTGTGCAGTTGAGGGCTGGTTGTTCCAGATGTGGATGGCTGTTTGTTTCAGTCCATGGTACACCTCACCTGGGAGGCAAGCACCGTGAAAGGACAATCTTCTAATTGGTCTTATTTACCAGAGCTGGAGTTATAATGTCCTAGAAACTTGCAAAGAGGCCCAAGGGTATACCAAATTCTGTTCAAAGCAGAGGAGATATTCAAACCAAACCCAGTCCTGGCATGAGGCCAGAACTGTGAAAATTTTATTCTCTTCTATCTTCCTTTATATTAAAGATGAGGACAGCTGCAGTCACTGTTATTTAACTCAGCATGCTGTGTTTTAACGAGCAACATATTCCAGTACCATAATAAAAGAAGGCAATTAACAAGTGAAGGGTGTAATAGGGTGCAAGTAGAAAATCACTAGTAATTGTGAATAATACTAGTAATTGTGAATAATAGTAGCCACAGAAAATTGTTTCCATTGATAAGCACTGGGGTATTTAAAATGTTCTGTTCTGTGATTACTCAAATTTAGTATAAAAACATATTGTGGGCCTCCTCCGTTTATACACCTGGTTTTCATGAAGTACCTAAAGTGTATATGAGGGAGGGAAAAAAGCTAGTTTTTTTTTTCTTGTCATATCTGTCTGGAGGCTTGAAAATTTAGTTCTTGTCAAAGTCTGTCTAATTTAGGGTCTTGTTTTCCTCATTCACTGTTTCAAATATTGAAGATTCTACAAGCAAAATACATCCTCGGTGAAATGTATCTTAACTCAAAAATCAGTTTCTGGTTTTAAGTGCGAATGCAAGTGTACTAATTCTAATTAAAATGAGTTCTCATATTTCTTAATAATTAAGATTTTTTTAAAATGTTTTTGCTGTTATTTTTTAAGACATGAAATTAAAAGGAAAACAAATGCGTATTCCCTTGAGAAAATACTTTCCATTATTACAAGAGTTTCTTGTCATGTATAATTTTCTCCATCTAGCTAGATGGAAACAAAACATATAAGAGAAGATGTGAACAAAAAGCTGAGAAAAAAAAGATTACACCACCTGTTACCAACAGAGTGAGCTAATTCTTGTCCCAGTGAAATACATGCTGTTCTTGTTGACTTTGTTGGGCAAAGGCCTGATTCACCAAGTGTAGTTCTGGCTCTGTAACCATGCCAATTCTTTAAAGCTGGTTAAACCAGTCTGTGAAGCAAGAAGATTTTTTTTTTGTTGTTGTTGTTTAGGAATATTTAAAACTAGGTCTCCTTATAGAGACTAGAGTGTAGAGAAAGATTCACCATGAAAAGGATGGATTTGGAGAGGAAGAAAGGAACTCTGATATCAAAGAGAAAGGAAAAAAACCTGCCTTTTTTTTTTTTTTAAACTGTGTGTTCCAGGTGTTATTCCAGGTGAAATACTGTGAGATGAGTTTGTTGCCTTACAGAATAATTCAGGGAGGTAAAGGGGGAGTGGATAGTTGGATAAGACAGGGAGACAGATGCAAGAGACTTGTGTAGACCAGGGAAGTGAGAAGGCTGATTTTTTGATTGAAGAAACATGGTAGAGTCAGCAGACAGGTAAATCACATGGCAAAACTGCAGTGAGCAAGCCAGCAAATTGGCAAGTGACTGAGCCAGCAGTTTCTGGGATACAAGCTGTCAGGCAAAACCAAACTGGCAGCAGAACACTGGCCCAGATTTCGAGGAAGTAATTAGAGGCTGTAAAGGTGCCCTGCAGGACAACTTTTGTTTTAAGAAAAATAATTCCTGTGTAACCATTTCTGTCTGAAAAACCTTAGTTTATTGAAGATTTCTTCATACAGATATGATTCTGTGTCATTGATCATTCCCTCAATTTTAATTTTTTTCCCCTAATCCTAATAGTTCAGTTTCCTTTTTAAATAAAGCTTAAAACTCTACACAGTACTGAAGATTAATGTGCTGGGTATTTCTAAAAGACATAATAATTTTTCATTTATAATTTTTACTCTTTGCTCATGTCCTTTTAATTCCCAGCATTGTGCTTGGGGACACTTGGCAGTGTTTTATTAAGCACTAGGATATTTTCATAATTGCCCTAGTCTTTGGAAGTAACTTGGAGATCTCTTTCTTAACTGGCAGCAGTTTCCTTTGCTGTCATGTTCAGATAATGTAGATTCATTTTCTCTGTTTGGTTTCTCTGCAAGTTCTCACAAGGTAACAATTGCAGTAAATTCCTGTGCTAACAAAGAAACCAGTAAGAAAAAAAGTAGTTTTATGAAACACTTTCCATGGCCTGTGGGGATTTTTAATATAGTTTCTAAATAAATTGTAGTAGTATTCTTTTTTCTTACCTCATTGACCATTGAAACTGTATTTTGAAAGAATTTTTAGATTGTGAGTACTATTTTTGGTATTTAGTATTTTAGTAGGTTCTAAAAACTGTGCCCCCTAAAAAAAAAAAAAAGAAAAATAGCTCGTGTATTCACTGGATGTGTATGCAAACTTCTTTAAGGTAGGACATATCTTCTTCCAGATGTGGAGAGCTTAACAGATTGTGTGTTGAAGAGCACCATTGAAAAATGCCTATTTCAAAATTCTGTTTCATTCCTAAAGTAGAGTTGTTTGTGGGATGCCATGAGGGACATCTGATTTCAGTGCAAGATGGCCTGCAAGCACCAAGGAGCAGTAAAATTACCTGATAAGAGTCATTGTTGTAGCAACCTCTTGAGATTCTGCTCTGGCTTATAAATCTTCATATTCAGGGAATATACTTTACAAATCTCACCTGGTGCACCAAGTTAATCCATAAAGAGAACATTTTCTGCCTTCTTTCTCAAGCCTGTGCACCATCATATACAGTATTTCTGCTTTCCGTGTTCAGAGAGGCTGTGGCATCTCCATCCTTGCAGGTTTAATAGATTCAGCTTTTCAGACACAGCCAAGGCTGCCATGGTCTAGTGCAGGGCCATAGACCTGCTGTGAGAGGGGGATTCTGTTAGATGGCCTCCAGCAGTGATTTATGACATGGTTTTTTGAGATTTGCTCTAGTGTGGCTTTAAAGGGCAGCTGGGGAGCATGGGGGAGCTAACAGAGTTGAGATTGGTTTAAAAAAATCGAAGTCAGTGCTAAACCTTAAGGGTTTAAGGTAATCTCTCCTGAGATTATATCTGTCAATAACACCAGAGATCTGTTTCAAGGCACCTTGAAACAAATTATGAGCTGTCAGGCATGCAGACCTGACAAAGTGTGGAGTCTGAAATAAGAAATGAAAATCTGTCTTGGTCAAGAATAACAGGTTCTGCATATTATCCAACAGAATCTTTTCATACTGACTTCAGAGAATTTGCTTGTAGCTTATGTGATCTTTCATTTTGTTTCGGTTTTTTCTTTGTTTTCCCTCTTTTTGGGATTTAGAAGCTGATAACTTCCTAAATTTGTAAAATGTTATAATTGTTGTATGGGTTTTGTATTATCCAGTGGGCATTGAATTCTGCTGCAGTGAAAAACAGGGTCTAAGACACCTAAACTGATTATTGTTTAATTATATCCTGCTAGATGAGTGTATACTTGTCATGTGCTAAATTTTGTTGAATTTAATTTTTTTTAACAATGTTTTTTTCTATAAGAGAGATAGATCTTTTATTTCAAGTTCTCTAGTACAGTGTTCATTTAGGGCTTGGTCTTTTGTAATGCTTTCCTAGTGTTGTATTTGGTGTGTACAGGTTCATCCTTTGATGACCAGAAATGTTAATTTTCACAACGTCCCAATTTAAGCAGTGTCTTGCTTTGTTCATTGCATTTCTTCTTTAGTTATGCTTTTTTTAATTAGTACCTAACACCTCTTTGTATTAACATTAATAAATAACACAAAAGGCAGACTTCTAATATTTCACAGAAGGCAGACTTGAGTCAAATCTAGGAAAGCAGTGATTTTTTTTTTTAGATACTCTGTTTTCATGCTAAAGTGGAACATTAGGTCTTAGTTGTGTATTTCTTGTGGAAGAAGAACACATGCCAACTTTCGTGGTCACAGTATACAAGACCAGGGAAATACTGAACTTTAATATTAGGGCCTAATTTTGTTCTAAGCTCTGTTTACTCAACTTTCTGTGCTTTAATGTTAACAATAGTGAAACTTGGGTACTCCTAGTGAAAGAATCTGGCTTGTCCAGAAGAGGTTTGGTTAGAGCATGCTGACCTTGCAATGGATTTGCCCCCACAGTTTTTACCTCCTGTTTATTTCTTGTAAAACTGAAAAAAGATACCAGCTTTCTCCTTGTGTACTCATTAGAGAAGACCAATATTATTTCAAAGCAGTCAACATGACAAAAAAAAAGCTTTAAAAATATTCAAGTACTTGCTGTGAAAGTTTATGCTCTGCAGTGACATCAAAGGCAGGATAAAGCCTTCACAACCAGCTACAAAGCTGTTTAATCTTATTAGATGTTCTCCATCACCTAACATGCTCAGAAGCCTGAATTTTGTTCCAGATGTGCTGTTACTGGTCTTATTGCATCAGCTGGTTACCTAAGGAACAGAGCCCCTTTACAGTAAATATTAATCCTTTTGGGGCATACAAGTAATAAATTCACCAGAAACCATTATCTGCTTCTGATATTGCTGACAAAGTAGTCATAGTCCCTGTAGGCCTGTTCATGAATACCTAGGTGGGGATTGGAAAATTGTAAACAGTTCTAAAAAGGGGTTGGTAAATATTTTACATCTCTCTGGTGATGAAAAAAAAAGTGTTGAAGAGGCTATTAAACTCTTCAGCTGTGTTTGCATTACTCTTGCAAATAGACACTGTTGTTTGTTCTAAGTGACTTTTTGCAGTGAATATTGAGTTCTAAACTTAGAAAAACAGCAAGGTAAATGGAGGCAAAAAATCTGTCTGCTTAATAATAATAAGGAATGGAAATGTTATTTAATCACTGTTTTCTTATTAACACAATTGTTAAATATTTGTCAAAACATGCATATCACAGCTGTTAGTTTTCCAAATCTTTTTCTAATCTGATGAATTTTAATTAAGAAATGCAGTTCAATTTTGCCCTTTTATTCTTGTTGGAGTTCAAAGGCTCCATATTGAGCTCTGTCATTCTTTTGGATAAGATTTGATTGACCTGGATTCTCCTGCAATTAGTTGGTATTTCCTGGTATTGTTGCTGGATCCTCTGGACTCAAGATTACAAATCTTGGACATAGTTGAATGATCCGTCACACTGAATGCTGAAAATAGCCATTTTTGTTAAGTGTTGTCAGGAATGAACACTAAACAGGCACTCTTTTCTAATTGCAGGATGTTCAGAGTGTATTTGTGTACACTGGAAGGAATCAAATTAGGTGGCAGATTTTTGTCAAAGAGGAGTTCTGGGTTTGCATCAGTTCTTATGTGAGCTACACATAGAGACCAATGATGGGAGGGTGAATTTGGGTTTTATCAGTCAACCAACAATCATGCATCAGTCTAAGTCAAGTCAAGTGTGTGTATAGTAATTATGGATGGATTGTGGGATAGATGAGGGATACTGTTGTTCTCCCATCTTACAGTTAGTGTTTCAGGTATGAACTCATTTATTTTATTCTCTGTATTTGATTTCAGAAGAAATAATGCAGGTGACAGAGAGAAGGCACTACAAGTTATGCTTCAAGTCCTGCAGACCTGTGATCACCCTGCTCCAGACATGTTTTGCTTATGTGGGAGGATCTACAAGGATATGTTTCTTGACTCTGACTGTAAAGATACCAATAGTCGAGATCATTCCATTGAATGGTAATAGGAAAAAAAAAAATCTGTTTAAAAGCATTTTCAGATGTTTTACTTCTGCATATGAAAAGCAGGGCTGTAATAATTAGATCAGTTGTTCTACTTATCTCAGTTTTCAGGGTCCTGTTTGAATAAGTGGTTTACTGAGCATCAGATCTTTGTATATGTATTTCCTTGCTTCTCTTTATAAACTCTCCTGGAAATTGAATGATGCACTTTATTGGGAGGGATGTTTACTAACCTATGTCTTTGTTGAGGAAATAGAAAATTTATGTGTCTTAAAGCCAAAATGAAATACAAGTGAGATCATGGAGTTACATTAGTCCTCTGTGCAAGGATGGTTTCCATGCTGGATCCCCAGAAAATAGAATGATCTACTGTATGTAAGGAAAAACAGTGATAAACTGTGTTATAAATTTTCTTAAGACTTTGAGGTATGCATATGCATGCAGGCTCTCACTGACATACTGTTCATATAGGTGTGTTTGTATAGTCATACTTCTGAGTGCAATAATTTTAGAAATGTGGGTTTGAGCTGTAATTGTGCAATATTCTCCCCCACCACCTTTTCTCCCCCCCATGCAACATGGATGGGTAGCAGTGAACTTGCAAGCTCCAGGTGGATCTCTTGATCCTGCACCAGCTAGTGGCAGGCATTCAGCCTGTGTCAGCTGTGTCTCAGTTACCTTTAATGAATACGAAGCTTTAAAACAAAGGGTTTGGGGCCATTGGTGCCAGCTAGCCATCTAATCCTTACAGTAAATCAATAGCTTAAAATACCTACCAAAACTTTGCAATAGTTCAGTTCTTCTAAACAGCGATGTGAGTTCTTGACTCTTCTCTGCAGGTATCGCAAAGGATTTGAACTCCAGCCAACTCTCTATTCTGGAATTAACCTTGCAGTTTTGCTGCTTGTTGCAGGACAACAGTTTGAAAGCTCGATGGAACTGAGAAAAATAGGTAAATAGCCACACACAGTGCCACAGACAAGTTTTCTGCCTCTCTCCACATGAAGAAAACAAAATACTTACAGTGATGGGTTGCGTAGACAAAAAGGTGGCTCAGGTTTTTTGTTTCCTGGATAGCAGTCTAGAGCACAGAGATCTCTGTGCTTTAGAGATTCTGTAATTTAGAGATTTAGTCAGAGATTCTGACTGCCTTGGAGCAGCTTTCTGGTAACATGGCCCATCTAAAGGGCCCCAGAGATTGGAGAACAACAAAGGACCAACTTCAGCACCATCTGTAAACTGCCTTTACTGCACCACAGAGATTCTCATTGAAGAGCCAATAGGGCACAAAAACAGGAATAGACAGTGTGCTCAGGAATGCCAGGAAGGGTTTCTGTTATCACTGAGTTGAGAGATCTACAAGAAGTATTGCCTGGAAGGATCTATCAGGAGAGTTACTTATTGTCTACCTAGAGTCAGTCACATCTTCCATGTATGTGCTAACTAAAACACATCACTTTGCATTTGCAAAGAAATCCCATAATAGAAACAGATACGCAGTTCTTCCTAGGAAGATGATAGCTGAACATTATATTTGGAATTTGGTCTTGTCGGAAAGAAATATTTTAGCCTTAAATGTTAAGAGTGCATAGATGGCTTTAAATCATTCCTCTGATCCTTTTCTGGGGTGGACTTGTGTGAACCTCTAGCCATGGATCTCTTGCAGTAAATGTAGATGAGGACACAGATTTGTGCATCTTACACTGAGAATCAGGAGGCAGATGGCCCAGACAGGAGGTAAAAGAGGTTTTTCAGCCCTGTGTCATAGGAGTTCTGTATATAAATCATACTTCTGGAAGTATGATTTGCAGATCCTGCCTCTGTATTGTGCAATGTTGTTTTCTGGGGAAAACTTACTCCTCTTTATTTTCATCAATAATGCTTAATCAAGTCTTAAATTAGTCTTTTACTGATCAACTTACCAGTAAAAAACACAGAAGAGTGTTTTACTGATAGAAAATTGGTTTCCAATTGAAATTTTACAGGTGTACGGTTAAACAGCTTATTGGGAAGAAAAGGAAGCCTAGAAAAAATGAACAATTACTGGGATGTGGGACAGTTCTTCAGTGTCAGCATGCTGGCAAATGATGTTGGTAAAGCAGTACAAGCAGCAGAGAAGCTTTTTAAGCTGAAACCTCCAGTGTGGTATGTGGTACAAGGCTGTTGCTCAAGTACTAAACTATGGGGAAATGCATGAATTTGAAAAATCTTGCAATCACTTGGATAACTTAACTGGATTTTTTTATCTTAGATTGTTTGCAACTCTGACTTTATGCTCTGTTCTTTTATTATGAGAAGGAAGGGGGAAGGTGAGAAATTAAGTTATCCAACATTGTCAGGTTATATCCCATTGAAGCACATATTTATAAGAAAGAATTTTGATATTAGTAATGACTCCTCATGAAGCAGTTGTGAAAAATTGTGAAACCATTGTTTTCAGAATTAAGCTAGCTGCTGCTTCCCTCCACCATCTTCTAGTTCATCATATCCTGTCTAATCCCCATGTAACTACTCGTGCAGCTATACCTATTTGCAAAAAGCTATTGTTCATGAACATCCATGTGAGATTATGACTCAAGGCTTTGTCTAAACTTGCTATTCTTTCCAGAAATCTGTAAAAATCAACACTACCATTGAGGTAGCTTTTAAAACACATTTAATTTTGGATGTCTAAATCAGTTAAGTGGTTTTAGAATCTAGTCGAATTTTGTTTTCTCTCTTGTTAATTCACTAATTCAATACATTCTAGGTACTTGAAATCATTAGTTCAGAATCTGATGTTAATACAGCGTTTCAAGAAACTCACCATAGAACATTCTCCTAAACAAGAAAGATTGACTTTCTGGCTAGATATAATTTTTGAGGCAACGAAAGAAACAACTAACGGACTGAGATTTCCAGTAAGATGTTATCTCCGAACAAGTTTTGCATGTTTTGTGTTTCTGGATAGGATATTACAAGAACTGGAAGACTCTAAACATAATACTTGAAAACTTAAATGCCTGTTGTTCACTGCATGAACCAAACCCCTGTACTCTCTTAATATTTATGCTAGAAAAAAATTAACCCACACCCAAAAAGCATTCTAAGAAATACTTGTAAGTCTCCTGTAACAAATTGTGATAATGCTATTCTGTTGTTCATAAAAACACAGACTTTTCCTGCCTTGCTTTGTCCTCCTGTCTCCCTTAAAATTTTTTAGGCCTTACTTCAAAATTACCTTTGTCTATATCTCAACATCTGCAGATACTGTAGTGTATTTGTTACTAGTTTATTATATTAAGGAAAAATGCTCTCTGTCTTCAGGTTTTGGTGATAGAACCAACAAAAATCTACCAGCCTGCCTATGTTTCAATCAACAGTGAAGCAGATGAGAGCTCTCTGTCTTTGTGGCATGTCTCTCCCCCTGAAATGGTAAGACCATTGTGTTAAATGGCGTGATTCAGTGTGTTAAATGTACTGATTCACTGTACATAAAGTAATCTTTTACATGTAGATTTTGGAGTACTTTGCAATAATTTTAAATTTGCTACATTTCTGTGAAGCCCAAGCCTCAGTATCTCTTTCGTGCAGATACAAAAGTTGACATTTTATAGAGCAAGTAAAAGGAGTGACTATGATTAGAAATCAAGTGGTTCTGATGTCATTCAGATTTAACTTTTCTTGACCATGTCTCTTAGAAGTGCATGGGTTATTTGGTCTGTTCATAATATTCCTCATTAAAATTCTGTGATTTTAGTTAAGATGTAGGTCAAAGATCAAAAGTAAAGATAAAGCCCAGAATTGTGTTTAATGGTTTAGGCATTTTAAACTTTTACAACTGTAATATTTGAAACTAGAAAAAATGGCAGCCTGTGACAAGTGTCAAGAAATACAATATTTGGTGTCCTGGATTATTGGATAAGGCACAGGATTAAGAAAGGTGTAGGCACTGTTATAGATAGTGTCAGCTCTTGAAAATTAGAAATAATTTCAGCTTCACATTGAAAGACGTGAAATCTGCAATGTATTTCGCCACACTTTCTTAATGTTAGAACAACATAGATGGAGAATAGACAAAAGCATAGAGAGACAAAGTGTGGAAAACAAGCATGTTGGAGCAGGACAAGACCACATAATTACCTGGATCTGTGAACAGTTTTTCCAGTACATCATTGTTTCAGGTGTATGTACCTGACACAACATTGCTTTATGGAACAAATTTTTGGTGCATATCTGACATTGCTAAAAAAGATCCAGCTCATAGCTTATAATTAGATATATGGAGGGCTGCAGTCCTAGACACAGATTGTCCTTCCTGTGTTTTGCCTCCAGTGTATTCCCTGGGCCAAAGCTGTTGGCTCAAAACCTCTTAGGGAGATGGGTGAATTTGCCTTTCCCTTTGAGCCTAGATAAGAGCAGGGCATAGTCTGCTCCATGTTTAATGTGAAATGTAGATGTATTGCATCAAAACATAATGTTTGGTAAATTGTGCTGCACAGCTTATTCTTCACATTGAATTTACATGAGGAAATGTGGCCTTTGCTTCCACGCTGTGCCATTTATATGCATTTTTTCCTCAAGTCAGTAAAATAGCAATATATGTATAAGTTCTTTACCCATGTATTAATCTTAATTCAAAATATGGGTGGGGAAGAAAGAAGGAGACATGTTGGAAAACCTTTTTTTTGCTTACCATGCTGTGACTTTGTTTTCGATATTATGTCAAGGTTAGACTGTGGTTGATTTTATCCCTTTGTTCTTTACAGAAACAGATTCATGAATGGAATTTTACAGCTTCTTCCATTAGGGGAATAAGGTTGGTATGTCAGTAAACAGTTCAGTGTCTTTTTGTGTGTGTTTTATATTTCCCTCAAGTGCAAAATCTGGATTCTACCTTAAATCACTTTCAATGGCGTGTTATAAAAAAGCTTGTTCTGTCCAACCTGCCTTGAAATGTCACAGTAGAGTTTGCCTTTCCTTGCACGGGCAGAGCTGTACATTTCTCATAGGAGCACCCAGATCTGAGAGGACCACTGGGTGTCTGTATTCTCTGGTAGACTTCTTTGTTTTCCACTATGTAACTGATTTTTGTAGATTTTTCTAAATGTTTAACTGAAGTTATTGCCACCTCTGCTTCTTAAAAACATGGAGGGCAGAAAGAAAGAAGAGCCCTTAGTGCTTCTTGCTTCCTTCCATAAGTGAAAGAAGACTTTGTTTTCCTTTAAGTAAAGGAAACCATAATATCTGTTTTCTGTTTGGAATTCAGAAATTCTTCTGATATGGCTTTATTTAAATATCTGCTTGACTTATTAGAAAACTAATAAACGAGGCATAAGTGTAGTTTTTGCTAAGGACAGAAAATAGTTCTTAAGCTGGAAGTAGACTACTAGTGTAGTTTCTCAAGGACTAAACTTTAAATAGTTAAGACAGCTCCATTTTGTGATGCTTACATCAATGAAAACACTAGTCACAAGTAAATGGGTCAAAATATTAGTACCAAAAAAGACCAGAATATTATAGAAAGAACAGGATTGTTCTGAGAACTGAATGGATAGAAAATATTCATATTTGGTGTTAATAATTTGCAAAATGCATGACTACATTTAGAAGGTAGATTTTGTATGTTAAGTTGGGCTGCTTTGCTGGCAGAAGAGTGAGAGAAAAACATCAAGAGAGGAAAAAGAAAGTAAACCTATCTCTTCTCTGAATTATGCAGGCTGCAGCTAAGAACCAGAGGAACTGTAAGTACAGGGAACACCAGGCGGGCTTTTGCCTTCTCTCTGAGCTCCTGAGTCTCCACACTTGTGGATCTGGCCTTTCTAGGGCCATAAATTACTGTTGTCTGGGGCCACTTGTGTGACTGCATAAGCTTAAGTGCTTGAAAAACTTTCTGATTCAAACACAAGGAGAAATTCAGTTACTTAATAGGTTCCATAGTTTTGAAAGGAGAGGGGTTCTAGGCTTTGGTCTTGACTAAGAGTGCCTAAAATTTTAGGTCCCAGGTTCGCCTTCCCTGAATTTGTATAGTTTGCCTAAGCAAGTAAGCTCAGCAAAGAAGTATTTCTCTGACTGATGAGTGGTGGTTGAAAACCTAAAACTGTGGATTTGGACATAGATTCTATCATAACTTCATTCTTTTCTTCTAAAAAAAAAAAAAAAGCTTTGGTTTAAATGAATTTTACATGGTATTTTATTCTATTACCAATGCACTGTGAATTACTGAAGTCTGTGGAACTGACTGAGAATAATTCAGCATAAAGTTTTTATACCACATTAATTACCTTCAGTCAACACAATGCATAGAAATTAATCTTTGAGAAAGATAACTTTAATCAAGAGGAAGCAAGCAATTAATTTCATTTACTTTGATTTTTAATCACTACTGAGTGATTAAAAATTCACTGTATTACAAAGCTCAAAGAGGCAATCTTTTTTAAATTTACTGGAGTTAGATTTTTGCTTTGTATGTGACAACTTTAAATTACTATACTTTTGAAATTGCATTCCTTCGAAAAAAATGTGGTCTCGGTTAAAATACACTCTGTCAAAACTCTTAAACTGCATTTATACAAACCAGTTCATCTTATATACCCCATACATGACAATGTTTATAATGCAGTATTGTTACTTAGATACTGTCTTGTCTGTCCTGTATTTGCCTCTGGAAGAATCACCTTGCTTTGTTTCTTAGTTCTCAAGTCAGGTATGTGCTTCTCTGGCTTGTTAGACTGGAATTTGCTATGCTACATGAAACTAAAATGGTATAGTTTTTATTTTCACATGTTTCTAGAAAAGTCTTCAGGCAAAATTTGGATTTTTTTTAAACATTTTCCATGTAGCCCTTAATGGTGCTTCAACAGGCAACATCAACTGGTCATGTAACATGTGGCAACTTTACAAGTGTACTCTCATGTATTTTAAGTAGCTGGCTCAGCAGAAGATAAGCAAAATAGAAGAGTTTGAACAGATCAGGCAAGAATCTAAGAAATTTTATTAACTAAAGGCACAACAAGAAGCCTTAAGAAGCCTAACAACTTGGGATTATGTAGCAAAATACTTCATTGCAAATGGTTGGCATAAGAGATTAATTATTGTATTTATTTTCATATTGATACTGTGTTTTATGGCATTTAACTTTTTGCTTCAGTGCAGTTATATGAGATATATATGGCAAGACACAATATGCAATAAATAATCCCTTTTTTCTGAATTATTGCTGCGATTTGGAGTAAATATTGGTCAGCCCAAAACCTGTTTATCAGTTTTTAGGCCATAAAAAGGATAGACTGAGAAGGATCTGTTACACTGTTGATATTTCCCAGTTCAGTTTTTTTTTGTAGGAGCAATGGAATTATAATAACCTGAAGTACTTTTCAATCTTTAAGGAAAGGTTTTCTGGATCGCTAAATTAGTGTCAGAGCAATTAATTTTCCTTTGAGGTGTCATCAAGTACCAAGGAGCCTGATGCACTTGTGTAAAAGCAGAAGTGGAGGTGAACAACAAACCAACCTCAATACATTTCAGTATTTTACCAAAGTAAGCAGCAGCTTATTTATCTCAGTGGAGATAGGATTATAGAATATTTAAATAAGCTGAAAACTCCTAGTTGTAAGGAAAATATATATAATTGCGTACTGCTTCTCTGAGGTAATTAACTGTGAAAAATGTATTTCTTAAGTGTTCATAATTTAAAAAAAAAACCTCTTCATTGCCTTCTTACAATAGTCATATCCAAACTAACATTCTCCTAATGTGAATTTTACAGCATTTCCAAGTTTGATGAACGATGTTGTTTTCTTTATGTCCATGATAACTATGATGACTTTCAAATCTACTTTTCTACAGAAAACCAGTGTAGTAGGTGAGTTCAGTTTCTGTGGATGTTGCATGCATAAAGATTGAAAACCAATATTTTTGCTTGAGAAACAGATTATTTATCTTTTCTTGATGAAGAAGCAATGTAAACTCGGTGATGCTTAAGGTGATTAGAGCACCCATTATACTTCCTGTGGGATTCTGATTAGTTTATTTACAAATCATTATGTCTGAAAAAGGCTTAACCAGTTTAATCAAAATTACAGCTATTACCTTATTTTTCTTTATCTTGGCCATGTCATGTAAGGTGCTACATTGTTTCAGGTTGCCTTATGCGTCTGTTCAGTTTGATTTAAATAAGAGTATCTAAGTGTAACAAGAAATTGTAACTTACATTGTGTCAGAGATCTGTGTTGCAGATTGTACCTGTAGTTAAATGTTTTCTGGTGATCTGTGGTCTCCAAAAGGTTTAAATCTTTCTGCCTTATGACTGGTAGCTGCAAATACACCTTCTGAATGATGCAGGAGGGAGTTGTTAATACACTTACGTTTTGGAGTGTAATGGTATATTCACTATTTCTTGCAATAATTACTACTTATGTATTACATGGAATAAACTCAGGTTAAAGAAAATTACTAGCTTTGCAGAATGCATTGCATAAAAGGTAGGAAACACTAAAATTAATGTTACCTCTTCAGCCTTAATTTGGCAGTGCAATTTGTGTGTCATGAGACATGCTACATTTTTCATGCCAAATTCAGTGTGCTACAGGAGTCAGCTCAAGAGATGTCTCTGTTATTTAATAAAAGAGATGTATGAAATGAAATTATTATATTTTTTAAAAAAATTAAGTAATTGTTAACAATTTCTTACAGAATTTGGAAAAAATTAGTGGCTCAAGCAGGGAACTACAGGCAAAAATGTTCTTATACTTAAGTATCTCCATCCCACAGAACTAGAAATTAGTTAAAACTCTCTTCTTGTAGCTACATTACTACTTTTATACTTTGGGCTTTCTGAATGCCTGACAAAAAGCTACAACATCTAATTTTCTGAAATACTGAGTAATCACACTTGCAGCCAAACATCTACTGAAAAAGTATTTGCGTTGAATCTACCAAGATTTTACTATGCAATTGCAATAACAAGTAACTATCAGGTTCTGCTACAGAAAACATAATAATTTTATAAATAGTGAGGCTTTGCATTGTGTGTTCGATGTTCTTCATTTAAAATGGGATAAATATGGAGAAAGTCAGTAATGAAAGAAAGCTGTGAACATGCTCATCAGTTTATTAGATTGAAAGCAGTGCCCAGCTTGCAAGAATCCCTTTAGTCTACTTCCAAAAGGATATTCTTCTTTGATCTTGTGCTACATATTTCTTTCTAGATTCTGTGGTTTGGTGAAAGAAATTTTGTCTGATGCAGTTGGCAGTACTTTGGAACTAGAAGGAGAAGTAGATGGAGACACATTAGAGGTATGTCAAGGATAAAAGATCTGAGAACTCTAAAACTTGTTCTCAGTCTTCCCTGCGCTTTCATATCGGTATAGTAAAAACATAAACAGCATTTAAACTCCTTAATTGCATATGAAATTTAAATTCTTTCACAATCATTTGTACATGAGATTTGCATTCATTTAAAAACACACATTTTTTATTAAGTGGGCCTGTTACTACTGTAAACTGCAGAAATCATTAATGAAATGTGTTACTGTGTTTGTATTCTCTATATAGATAAGAATCAACGGTTATCAGCTGGCTCAAGTGAATAAAAAAGATAAAATATTAAATAAAAGTTACTAAAAAGTCATTACAAAGGTACTTTAGTTTTTCTACCTGATACCATTACTACTCCTGGTAATTTCATTTGACAGGCTTCTGTCCCAGAGATATTGTAGATATTTAGGATCAGGTTAATACGTTGTGCTTTTTTTCTTATTGCTACAACATCCATGTTAGGAATCCAGTAGCTGTAAGCTTTATAACTAGTGCAGAGAGGAAAAAAGGAAAAGCAACCAACTTGGGAAGGGTTATTCACATTCCATGTGGCCTCTGGTTGGGATATATGAATCCATGTCTTCATAAGAAAAAGTGGCTCATAGCAGATGTCCACATTTGTAGGATTTAATACATATCCTGGAGAATTTATTATTATTCTTTTTATTTGTTTTGAAATCTGAAAAGCTACCATAGAAGGTAGGGTGTAAGTTTTATTTGTGGACATGCAAATTTAATCAATCAGTTAATGAGCATGAAAATCTTCCTGTGGCTTGTTTGCACTGGGCATCTTTGTGATTGTGTCTCATTCCAGCAATTCTCTTCAGCAGACCATTCAGAGCAGCTGTTCACGGTAGTGAGCTTTTGCAGGACTTGAGGCTTCAGGGGAGGAAAAAGAAAATATATAGCTCTCTGCTGTACTGCTAAATGTAGTTCCATATAGTGGGAAAGATGAGTTTCTGCACTGGAGTTTGTTTGGCCACAGAATTCTTTCCTCAAGCAGAAAGAACAAATACACACATCTGTTAATCCCAGTTTAATACATCCATCTGAGGTCTTGACACAGCTTCAGGGCTCTGCCTTGGTACACACAGGGTATTAACTATAGCTGCAGATCTTTATATTACATAATTATGTACTCAGCTAATAGCAGGGCTATCTCCAAACTCACAGTCTGTTCAACTGTGTATCCTCTGAAAGGATGTGAGCTCATCATGGCTTGAGCCTTTTAAAAACTGAACTGAAAAAAATCACTTGACAATGCATAGCAGGAAGCAATCCTGCATGAATGAATGGCATATGGAAATGTGACTACAGAAATCAATGTTTAATCTTTGAGCTATATCATTCTACCTATCTTGAAGTTTTCACATTTGTTGCCTTGTATTTATTGTCTTAGGTTAGGACAATGAAACAGAAATCAGGACTTCTGAATGGGAGAAATAATTAGTTTAGTATATAAATGAAGAAAAACACTTAATGCCTTCCTGCAGCTTGAGATCTTAAATATAAGAAGTGACAATGAGGAAAGTGCAGCTTTATGTGGTCTTGATGGGCTCCACTAATACAGAGAAAACAGTTCTTACTGTTAATAAAACAGAGAAACTTGTTTATATTTGGGGAAGAGGAAGAAATAACCTCCTGCAAAGTGTGGGGCAAGAAAATATGATTTCAGTCAGAATCCTTATGAGCATGTTGTCACCAGGGGTTGTATATTTTATATATAAACTGCAGTCTAATTTTACAGCTAGGAAGTATTTTGAAGGAGTGTGAATGTTGCAGTTCCTTCAGCCTTGGAGTATTCACTTCCATATATTGATATGAGGAAATTCCTGTCACTTTAAGAATACCTGCAGTACCCCAATTGGGTAATCTAGAGAACAGATTCTGCCTTATAGAAGGTCAGATATGAACACTTGTTTACTTGTACCTACTGGCTGGATTTCACAGCCAGTGGATCACTTATTCAGATTTTTGGCAACCAGAGGTGGTTTATTCAATATTTGTAGCTGTTGGGACGAGAAGAGGCAAATGTAAAGTATATACATATACAAGTATATACAAGTCTATTAAACTGTCTACTAACTAGCACTGAACTCTAAATACCAACAATTTTCATGTATCATGGGACCCAGACTGGAGAACATAGGTTTCTCCACGATAATTAAAGGGTTGCCTTAGGACCAGTGTGTTGCAGATGGGGTTACTGCCAATCCTAAATTCTGCAATGTGACTGCTGTCTTTTTTCTGCACAGTTTTCTGTCATATGATAGCTGTGAAAGCTGGATGTGCTCCCACCAGAGAACCTGGCAAATTTTGCATATGGCGTTTTGGGTCAGTTATGCCTATCGTATAACGAGATTATGTTGTGAGCCGTGAAGTGCTGAAATGTGGTAAATGGAGCTGTGCTAAAGCTGTGCCTGCTCCAATTTAGTTCCACTGAGCAGAATATGCTGTTAGGAGAAGTGACAGACGGGTTTCCTTTAGCACATGCCATACAGCAGCATGAAGCTTGCCATCTTTGCCGAGGTGAAGAGGGGGAGTGTCAGTGACACATGGACACTGCAATGTGAAATTGGAAGGCACATCAAAGAAATTCTCCAAGGCTGCATTCTGTCAAAGAGTTACATTAGACAACTCAGAAAAAGTAGACATTGACAGAAAAGTCTGTAGTTATGGCCATTGTAAAAAGTTTTGTTGTTTGTTCTTTCAATAGGAAAATCACATGAGGCCACAGAGAATACCCTGCAGTTTTCCCATATGGAACATCCTCTTGGATGTGGGAAGATACTAGGGGAGATCTGTGTACCCCTGGCAATATCCAAGACTATGAAATTGTCTAGTTCCTTTCACCCTGATTTGAGTAATGATGTGCTGTTCAACCCAACTTCCATAAGAAATTTAGTTTTATATCATGTCTGGGGTACGCTTTCATTAAGCATGATTCACTCCTTTAGAGCAGGAGAGTTCTGTCACAAGGTCACTATTTGAGGTGGTGTAAATTAGTGTAACTTCACTGAAGTCAGTGTATCAGCATTGAGTTATTCAGCTGGAAATATGACCCAGCACGTTTTGGCAGCAGTGAAAACCACCATTATATTTAATGATTCATTGACAAGATGAACATCTTTTTCTGCTCTTTGGAAAAATCTCATAGTGAGAGGGGATGTCCTGGGGTGACTATATGGTCTGATTACTGTCTATTCATTAAGCCACTGGTTTCAAAATTTTAGGTTATGTTCCATATATTTACATGTTCTGAAGGCTCTATCAGCATTCTTAGATACAATACATGAATGGGTTCTTTTGGCAGCAGTGTTTCATTGAATTTGGTTTATAGGTATGTTCCCTGTTTTGATGAATGCATCTTTCTCAAAGCTGGTTAAGGAAAATTGTATTACAAAGCAAGTAAGATGGAAATGTTACAAGTTGTGTAAAGCATGAGGCTGGTGGGTAACCTGCTGTCCTACAGCTGCACTGCAGCAACACCTTTGTGCTGTGCTAAATTTGCATTAAGGCTCTCTGTAATGTCAAATGGTAGTGATAACAATTTCTGTGCTACTTTTTTTATCTTTTCTGCTTGCAGTATGAATATGATTATGATGAGAATGGTGAAAGGGTAGTTCTAGGGAAAGGTACTTATGGAATAGTTTATGCTGGAAGAGACCTTAGCAACCAGGTCCGAATAGCCATCAAAGAAATACCTGAGAGAGATAGCAGGTAAGACCTAGTTCATTGTTATATACACACTGTGAACAAAATGCAGTTGTTTTTTGAAAATTTGGCTCTTCTTAGCATGTGTTTCTGTGTGGTTAGTTTATAAAATGCCAATATACTGAAATTCAATTACTATTTCCTCCTACTATCCAAAAGTATATTTTTGAGAATAAAGACTTTGTATTTTGGGGGAAAATACATGTTATATATCATAAATATTACAGTTTAATAATCTGTGTTTATATCTTACATTCCAGGAGACATTGGTTTTAGGTTGCAGTTGTATCTCATTTGTATTCTTTTTGTGGAGGGTGAAAAGTAGGAAAGGAGCTCTGAAGTCAAAGGCAGTGCTATGTATTGATACAGAAGACACACATATAAATTCTTGGAGGGCATGTTTCTCCACCAGAGTTCCTCTAAGACCTGTCTCTTTACTTTTTTGGAATAGGGAGTAAATGACACTGCATTTTAAGGTAATGGATGAGATGTTTGCTGAGAATTTAAGTGGTATCCCTAAAATCCATTCTCTTGTCAAACTAGCATTTAAGCAAAGCCTAGAATAAAATAAATAATCATTGGGTTTTTTTTTTCTTTTTTTGATAGGTATTCTCAACCTCTTCATGAAGAGATAGCACTGCACAAATATTTAAAGCATCGGAACATTGTCCAGTATCTTGGATCTGTTTCAGAAAATGGATACATTAAGATTTTTATGGAGCAGGTGCCAGGAGGTTTGTATCATGCTGAGTTTGGTCTGCCAAAGGAAAAGCATTTGGGACTCCAAACTGACTGAAAGGCAATAGATAGGCACTTAATGTGTTTGTGCTCTCTGTATGGCTTTTCTGTTGGGACATTAACTGTATAAGTCTTTTTCTCATAGAAGGAGTAGATTTGAAGAGTATAGGTCCTAGTACCATCTCCCCTTTCTATAATAATTCTAAACCTAGAGAGAAGTCATTAAAAGTATTTGGTTTCAAGTACTCTTGTGTTAAAATATAGTGGAGTTAGAGCTGTATAGTCCATTGAGCTCAAGTGTCTGAATGATGGCTGGAGCTTTCAGTGTAAGTTTCTCTTTGAGCAGTAACACTGATAGAACAATTAAGTACTGTTATTAACTGCTATGTACAAAGGACTGCTATTCCCTAGGTAGATGAGAGATTAAAGTGAGATATGTTCCTTGCTCATAATTTCCAGTTTCACTCCTCCAGCCTTCTCTCCTGGAGGAAGAGGATGTGAAATCACTTTGTAACCTCTCTACTTTGTTTCCATCTTCATTTTGCTATTTACTCTTCAGTGTCAAGGATGTGTTCAGAATGAGTTTTAGATTTTGCATTAATTTATTTGCAAAGTAAAAACAGAAATAAGAAAAATCAGGGGAACAGTTCAGATTTTCTAAGAAATGTCCAGACAAACATTCAAAGTGTAATTAAATTCATCCAGGGCATTTAGGGATGTAGGGAAACTATTTTGCTTTTGAATCCTTGTGATCTTCTCACCTGACAGCTGAGACACTTTGACCTGCATGACGCGTGCAGATGTGATGGAATTATGCCAACACTTCCACTTGTTTTCCCACACTTGTTCACAGTGTCATCTAGTGTTGTTTCCTGTTCATATATGCACAGTAAAGAGTGCTGTGATTACTTGCTAATGGCAAGATATTACTGAACCAATTTAGATATTTTAAACTCTGTCAGTCTTAAAAAGGAACCAGCTGTTCAGATTATACAAGATTCATTGAAGAAACTTTACTTTAGAAAGCTGTCGGTTCCTTCAGCTGAATTTTTTTGGCCTTAAGTAGACCTACTCTACTTAGTTTATTTTGTGCTGAATAAGCAAAACTGTTCTTTATTTTGCCCCATGATTTAAATGTTTGTGTTATTTAAAGATTAGTTTTATTAGAATTGGGAATGTGTAGATGGCCCATCTCCTACTCTGAATATCCATTCAGGGTTTTATTTCAGAAGTTTTCTTTCCTGTCTCTGAATATTGCCAGAAGTTGATGCCATATTTGTAAAGAGAAGGCTCTTCTGATTTAGATTCTACCCTGCCTGCCTCAAGAAAATCAGCTTGTATTTGCCCATATCTGTGGTTCATGAAATACAATGTACAACATGGTAGACTGTTACCTTTAGTCCTTGTTTCATTATGGAGTACAATGCTGCTAATTGCAGTCTCAGCAGTTGTTACAGTGAAGTGACGGGGATGGATGCAGCTCTGTCACAACATTTATTCTTCTTGTGGGAGTAGAACCTGACCTGGCAAATAAGAAATAACCAGTCCAGACCAACAGCAAATTATTTGCTATGAGTGATCTAGCAAGAATTAGGCTTAATCATAGGTACTGCTTTTTATTTATATTAGGATGCTGAGCAAAGGCTCCATCCAGACTTACCTGTTTCATGATAGTTTGGGAAATTCGCTACCTTGATACACTTTCTTCTTAAACTCCTGTAGGCAGCCTCTCAGCTCTCTTAAGATCTAAGTGGGGCCCAATGAAAGAACCTACAATTAAATTTTACACCAAGCAGATTCTGGAAGGCCTCAAGTATCTCCATGAGAACCAGATTGTACACAGAGATATAAAGGTAACTTTTCCTTTTGTGTGTCTTGTTTGATTTGCTTTTTATCTTTAGTTCAGTTAGTTTTGCTTTAATCTGAAGTAGAATTTTTAATAAGATTTCATGGAAGCTGAAAGCAAAAGGAAAGCATAACTCCTTCTCCTGGTGCTCCTGGAATATTGCTTTGTAGAAAGGTGTATTACAAAGATAAGTGCAAGCTTGAAGTAGTAGTGAGATTGAGAATCTGTATTTTTCTGTCTCCCCCTCCCTGTTCACTGCCTTCCTCTTTCCCCCTCTCCTCTTCCACCTTCACCCCCTCCCCTCCTTCTCGCTCCTATCCAAACCACAGGGGGACAATGTTCTGGTGAACACCTATAGTGGCGTGGTTAAGATATCCGATTTCGGTACTTCCAAACGGCTGGCAGGAATCAATCCATGCACTGAAACATTTACAGGTAAGATTAATCTAGCAAAGTGTGTAAGGGTTTTCATGACAGGTTCAGCATTGGAGGCAAGAGGCTCTTTGGCTTAGTGATAAAAACACTATTGGGTCTCTGTTTGCAGGGCCGAGTAAATGGGAGTGTTATCACCATAACCATAGGCTTGATAGCTTTCCTGACTTTTTTTTTTTTAATTTAACTCTCTTCCTTTTACTTTATGAGGGTAAAAGTTTTTCTTTAGAGTGTTCCTTAAGTAGCAATTGGTTTGCAATTAAACCTGGAAACAGTTGAATTTAGCAACTTTTTCATTTAACAATCTTGGTACTAGTAACATGCACACTTTCTAGATGTATGTTTAAAAGTGCAGAAAAACAAACTCAAGCTTAGGACGTTTTCAGATTAGACGTGTTAATTATAAACCAGCCAACTGGCTAACAACAGTAAAAAGAACATTTTACAGGAAAATTTTAGGCTGATGTGTTATACAACTGCTTTCAATACAACAAGGTTTTAAAGACTTGTAATATTCAGGGAAAACAGAAATCGCTGAGCAAAAGGGGATACTCCACATTAAAAAATTAATATGTGGTCACATAGTTTCTGTGATCAGTGGATGTGGGTAACATAGTATTTTTGCTTGTTACATGGCTTTATGCAAAGGCTGATATCACAAGCCTCTTTCTTGCCTGCAATTTAAGTAAATGGTACACAGACAAAGCCATTAGTCATGGATGGCTTCAGAGTGGAAGACAAAAGATAACAAACTTCACTTAAGTGAAAATCAAGACTTCCCTTTACTTCTCTGGTGGTGTGTCTGCAGCTCCTCCAGCTTTCTTACAAAGGAAGCTGTGAAAATAAAATTAAGGTTCTGAAGTAACTTACCTTTCTTAGTTATTTTTACTCATTATCTCATTATTACTCGTTTTCATTCTCTTTGCCTGTATTTTACATGTTCCTCAGTGACTTTTATAGCAACTGATTGTCAGTAGAGACGATATATAGAGAAATGATATCTTAAGAAAAGTCTCCATACCATAATAAAAGGAGGTAACTCTTTCCTTATGCCCTTCTTCTTTCTTCTCTTGCAAATTTTCAGCCCAGTTTGTGCCTTTGCGCTGTAATTTGCCATGTGGCTAAATACTTAAGTCATCATTTTGGATTTAAATCAGTAAGCATGTAGCTATACCCCAGAGGACCTTAAAAGGTCCTTAGCAATTTGGGTTTTGTTCTTAACGCAGTACATAAACCGTAGATTTTAGGCATTATGTAATAAAATGACATGGTTTGAAGAACAAGACTTCTGATGGTTTAAACATTACATCCCTCCATTCAGACACAGCCTGAGGGCAACACTGTGGCTTGAACTTTCATTCTGCAGCAGTCACATTCAATGAACATATGATACCCTTGTATCTTCATCATATGTTCATTACTTGATAGTTCACAGCTCTATGGCAGTGTAGTTTTATTGCATTCCTAAGAAGAAAAATAATTTAATTTAAAGATGTCATAACAGAGCTGATAGAAATTCAGGCAGAGAAAGAACTGTAGTGTTCAAAATACACTGAGCATAGAAAGGTTTCTGCTGGTGGTGGTCTTCACTCTTCCTGTAAAGACCTCATTACCTGTGTTAGTGAATGGTTCAATAACAGTGATACCAAATTGACCGTCTTGTATTTAATTATTTACTGTACTGTTCTTTATCAGTATTATTACTAGTATTACACTCAGGTTGTCTACAGGCAGGATCTTATCTTGTCAATCTTTTTTTTTTTGTCAATAACTTTAGAAATTCTAACCGGTTGGTTTTTTGGTGTGGGTTTGTTTTTGTTTTGTTTTGGTTTTTTTTTTTTTTTTTGCTAACCTTGGATTCAGAAGTCCCAAGCACATCCAAGGCATCCTGGAATTCTAGACAAACTGTGATGAGCTGTCTTAGTTATTGCCCTGTATTTGCAAACCTAGATTTTCAAAGTAACTGAAATTCCTTATCACTTGTGTTCTCATTATTGGTAAAATATGAAAAATTATTCTCATGAAGACTATCTGTCATTTCTCAGATTTTGCCATCTCTTACATGCATAATCTTTAAAAGTTGGTGTCTGCAAATATTGGATGTAATTTTATTTTCTGGGGAAGCTATTGGATTATGTGGTATATAGACTTTCAGCATTTGAAACCTGGTGTTAGAAAAGAGGGGCAAAAAGATAGTTTTTAAAAAAGATGCTATAACAAGTTTTTCTCTAGTTTTCAGTGCTGATGTGGGAGATAAGGTATTTGGCTAAATAGATTGCATTTCACAATTTTTAGCTTGCCGAGTGTTGTGTTAATTCTCCTTAATAAGAATTAAGAATATACACTTGACTTCTCTTTTGTCCTGACCAGGGACCTTGCAGTACATGGCTCCAGAAATCATTGATAAAGGACCACGAGGATATGGTGCTCCTGCTGACATCTGGTCCCTGGGCTGTACCATTATTGAGATGGCAACAGGCAAACCTCCTTTTCATGAACTAGGGGAGCCTCAAGCTGCAATGTTTAAAGTAAATACAGCTTTTTTGCTTTAGAGTTGATGAATTGTCAATTATAGCCTCACTTCATAATATTAATTGGTAATAACATTGTCTTACATGGGTTGTTTTGTACAAAGCCATAGTCTGACCTGTGTTTTTAAGTCTTGTTGAAAGATCCTATCCTTCTCTAAGCTGCATTGCCCTAGGGGGTGATCAGTTATTTTTGTGCTGGAAATAGGTCATGACTCAGAGCAGCAATCTGAAAAATGAGTGAAGGCTTATGAAAACTAATATCCACTGTGCTACTTTTTTCATCTCCTATTCTTGGTTTATGATTTCCTTCTTGTAACCAGTCTCCCCAATAATGACAAGCAAGTTATTTCTGCTCCTTTAAGTAATTTTTGTAAGCTTCCTTCCCAAAGGAAAATGTTTTAAAGACCCAATCTCTGCAACAGGGATGCAGGAAGATGTGGTGGAAAGGGCAGGGGAATAGCTCTCCATGATTCCCAGTATGTATTAAAGGAGTAAAATACTCTGTATTTTGTATTCCAAGTCCTTCAGGTCATAGCCACCTCCTCAGTAAGCTGTTGTCTCTATTGCATTGTTTCTCTTAGTGCATCTGTTTTCCAATGCAAAAATTGGAAAATTATCCAAATTATCCAACATTTATTATCCAAAACACTTGGATAATAAACGTTGTTTAAAAGTTACTTGTTCTAGCTTTGTAACTAACAGAAGTGTAAGAACTATGGTGTGTCAAATAAGTAAACTGAAAAATTTTGGTTCTTCCATTGACTTGCAGTAGACCTTTAGGAAAGCACGTAAGTTTTCAGTTATGCTTGAGAATTCTTATTCTTATAGTGGGGAAAATATCCCATCCATAAGTCAGCAAACTGCTTTAAATTACCAGTGTTGTACGTTTTTTGTGTATCTTGTTGAAAGCCACTTTGTGAGCTTAGTATCATCATTAAATGCAACCATGGTGGCAAAATCAAGTCTTTATCAATAGATATAGAAATCTGGGCTGCAGTTCAGCATGACGTGTAATGCCATACGTCATACTAGACCTGTGATTTATCCCATGAACCATGCTAAAAGGCAAAAAGGGGATGATTATGGGTTTTGATACACTTATTTCAGTGGTATAATAGGTCACCTTGGTGCTGTCGACTTGTGGCATACCTCAAAAGAAGCTGCCTGGGTGAACATGGTTTGGCTCACTAATGCTTTCCTGAGGGAGCCATGGAAAGAGACTATTTTCCATATCACTGTAAATGTCAGATACAAGTCTGTTGGCAGATGCCTTTTAACCTTATGTACCTGGCATGTAGTTGTGACTGCTCAGTGAGTTACACATCTTATTTTTCAGCACAGTTTATTGAAAGCTTTTAGCATTCTTATTGCAGACTGTGTTAATTTACTACAGGCAGGCATTTGGTTTTGTTTCCTCTTTCTTGGCTCTGCTGGGATGTATTTGGAATTGTGTCTTGCTAGACACCATATGTTACAAACCATGTTTTCTTCTTCTGCGTAATGAAAGCAAGCAACCTAGAAGCTGGATTTGAAGCAGAGTGACTGCGTAAACATGTAAAAAGAAGTCTGGAAAACTTTTAATCTTGAACTTTTGAGGTCCCCACCTCCACACATGAACGTTCTGTTGTGCATAGGGCAGGTGAGGAGAGGGAGGGTTTAAGTCTCCCTGTGAAGTCACTTTAGAAATTGTAAATGACCAAAGAGTTGGACAAAGTAGAGAAAAGGGGCTATAGTAAACCAAGAACTGGATAGGTCCTGGCTGGGAGTGCATTGCATGATATTTATTCTATGAGCACAGAATGTGTACATCTGTGTCTGTGTGAAAAGAGTGCAAACAAATCAGATTAAGTGGAGACAAAGTACACTTGTGTTGCCATAGAATTTGCAGGTGGTTGTGATGAAACTTACTCCCCTTGAGCAACAGAGATGAAGATAAGATCAGAGACAAGCTTTCAAACTTCCTGGTCCTGGTTTGGAATTTTTCTAGATTTTTGCTTAGTGCATAAGAGTGAAACCTGGCACCAGAGTGCTGCCAGTTTGTGACACTGAGTCTTAAATGTGCTCAGGTCATGGTTTGGAAGGCCTTAAAGCCCTGTTAGCATTTTATTACTGCACTGTCATTCAAACAGAAGCAGGACTGCTCAGCATGTTTTTCTTCAGCTTGTATTGAAGCTGAAGCAGTATTGTGAGTACTTAATAGTGCCACAGTGTGTTAATGCAGCTCTGTAATTAGATTATTTGAAAGCAGATGGCACTTAACTGCTGGGCTGCTGTCTCCCTTGTGGACACTACCTTTGTGCTTGTTCTCCAGGATGTATTTTGTGTAAAGATGCTGAGACTACAAACAATAATCTCTCCAGACATGTGCATACACATGGTTATACAGCTGTGGCTTCCAAACAATTCTGCCAGATTGACATTAGAGAATAAGAAGGCAGTGGGGAGCTGGAAAAATCACTGGGGAACAACCTGTAGGGGCACATTTTTCATTACTTAGAGACTTAAAAGAGACTCTTTTAAGTAATGACTTAAAATAAGTCATTACTTAAAGAATGGTTTAACAAGGATCTTGTTAAACCTTTGGACATAATGTAATTTTCAATTAAATAACACTGAAAGACTCAGGAAGACACCTGGCCTAAGAGGGGGGCTGGTGCCAAGGTCTGCCAAGGTCAGTGTGCATATTTGTGCAAGGACATTTGTCAGTGGCAGGAGCAGAAAACAGCCTCAGGCTGTTGGTGCTAGAGGAGGAGATTATTGCTGTTCTTGGGCATGAATGTGCTGGAGGAGTCAGCAGCAGAGACACAGCTCTGAGCAGGGGTGATAGGAAACCTGTGCAATAGCTGGAGGGTTTGTGGCTGCTCAGAGAAGGAGTATTTGAAGCACTTGTTGTCAATAATGCCCAGATACCAAGATTGCCTGAAAGCAGGTGATTATTAGATACATCCATACCTTGGCATTTATGTAATACCACATGGATATTTACACCATGCTTGCCAAGAAATAAAACAGGATTAGAACCTTGTTGTCATTTCACTGCTTTGTGTGGGACCTGGATCACTCCTTTTCTACAAGAGTCAGGAGAAGTGTGAGCTGTACTGTATTATAAGAGCTTTGGCCCATGGTCTCATGGTCTCCATAAAAATAATTAGTATTTGTGTTTACTTGCAGGTTGGGATGTTTAAGATTCATCCTGAAATTCCAGAATCAGTGTCTGCTGAAACAAAGGCCTTTATTTTGCTCTGTTTTGAGCCTGATCCTAGTAAACGTGTTACAGCATCAGATTTGCTCAGAGACTCTTTCCTGAAGCAAGTGAACAAGGGCAAGAAAAGCAAAATTGCATTCAAGCCTTCAGGTAAGGAATTATCAGCCAAATTCAAGTCAACATCATCATTAAGTGTTACATAAAAATTGGAATCATTAAGCACTTTCTTTTGCAAAGGACATTTCTTGTGCCAGGGAAACAGCAGGAACTCAGCTATTAAAAATGTCTGTGATTTTTGATTATACGTATTTAAATTTAGTAATTCCCAGAAAATAAAGTGCATTACTTATTTTGTATTTTGCTTGCTGAAACCTCCCAAGGTAATTTTTCCTCTCCCCAGAAATAAATGCCTCATTTGTAGTAAATTAAAATTAGAAGAGTGACATTTGACAAGGACTTTCCAAAGCAGTTCTTCCTTTTAGATTCGCAGTTATATAGACTTCAGAGGTCTGAGTTTCATGGAGTAGGTGTTTGACACCTGAAAATATGGATATATTAGGTACTTGGGTCAGCATTTTCAAACTTGATACACAACATTGAAATTTGGCACAAAGGTGCTGAAGTAGCTGTCTAGTGGGTTGTTTTGTTTTATCTGCATAGCATATTTCTTCTCCCCTCCCCCCAAAAATATCAGCCACTTGCTCAGTGATAAGATAATGAACCTTAATATAGACCTCAGATAAATAAATATGCCAAATAAATAATATGTTTCAAAACAGGGAAAGCCATTGGTCTTGCTGCTTCTTTCACCTGTCTGCACACACACACACTCCCAATGCAAATTGAAGTTTTTCCTATTTGAGCTTCTTCTCTCTCAATAAATAACTTTTGTAAGAATGGAATTCAGAAGGGAACAAGTGGCCAGGAATTTATACCATCTAGCTGAATTGTTTTCATCAAGGAAATGGGCATTACCTCTTGTCCTGAGGGGCACTGAGAACGGAACTCCAGTCCCTGCAGTGACACTGGGATAACAGGAGAGCTCCTGCTGCTCAGCCAGGGCAGTGGCACGCAGGAGCTGTTGGCATGCTGTAGCTCTCTGTCCTACAACAGTCTTCTCTCGTGGCCTTTCAGCTCTTGAGGATGTCTTCCTGGAAAAATTGCATGATGTTAGAAAGTGCAGAGCTTGCCTTGTTAGCAGCCTTAGGAGCAACAGGCCTTGTCAAATATCAGGGCAGGTGCACCCCTCCCTCCTCCTGCCTTCCTCCTTTCTTCTCTTCTCCTGCTGGTGAGGTTATGGAGCTGGTGCTGGAGGGAGTGAGCTCAGTGCTGGCCATGGATATGAGCAGAGTGGGCAAATGTGAGATCTGTGCATTGGGTAAGGAGAGGGAAAGGCACCTGATGGCATCTGAGTGTGTGATTCTCCATGCCAGAGCTGGGGACAGCTGTGTTGGCTGCTGCAGCCGTCCCCAGAGGAAGTTTGGTGGTTCCAGGTAGATTCTGGCCCAGCAGTTAGCACAGTCCCAGCTGCAGCAGTTCACCATCTTCTTCCTCCATTGTTTATCTCGCCTCAAATTTCTTCAGATTTGTCCCTATCTTTCCATCTCATCCCTATCTCTTTCTTTCCAGTAACAAAGGCAGCCAGAACAAATCTCAGCCCTTACTCTTGGGACAGCAGCTCTCAATTTGCTGTCCTACTGAGATACCTTGCACCAGGTTTCATGAGGTGACATGTATTGCTTCATATCTGCGACTGTTTAACCTCAGCCATTTGAACATCAGTCATGTGCCATGGAGTATCTCAGAGCTTTCTGAACAACTTTCAACTTCTAGCTCTCTTCCTTCCCTCACCTCCAAGAATTTTTAGTGACAAGCATCAAAAACTGTAGTCATATTTTAGCTCCATGGTTATGTTCACCTTGGGTTGAGAGAACTTTACCTTTCCTGCCACACAGCTGCAAACTGGCAATCAGGATTACAGCAAACTCTCAACATCTGGGTTGGTTTGGTGTTTTGTTTTGTTTTTATTTTTTTCTTACTTTTAAGATTAATTGGAAAGGGACAAGAGATTTCCTTCAGGCCAGTGCTGAGAGGGAGGGTCCTTGCTAAGGGCAGGGGCACATGTGAGTGAGGCAGATATCTCAGGCATGGAGAGGGAAATTTGATGCCAATTAAAGGCATTAAAGGTGATGAGGGCACATAGAGTGCTCTCTGCTTAGAGAGACGGCTGTGGTGGAGCAGCAGATTAACCTCTTGGTTCCTCAGGCTCTTTAAACTGCTCATATCCATTTGAGCCACTTTGTAGGGCCAGCACCAAGGGGGGACTGTGTGTATGTGTGAGACAGGGTAACAAGGTAAAATGGCATTTCCTGTGAGTATCTGTGCTGTCTTTGGGTTTCACAGTTAACTTGTTAAAACCTTTTATTGCTTATTCATGCAATGATTTTAAATTGTGTTACTGCTTTTTATCAACAAGGTTACTTCTCCCTCAGCCATTTTGCAAAATGAGTTCTTGATATCAGTGAAGATGATCACAGCTGTTTAAAGCATGTTGCCCTTTGTGGCCTAGCTCTGTCACACATTTTGCCATGTCTGTCCTAGATTATAATAGGAACACATCCCTCCCACTGCCAATCCATGGGGAACAGGCTGGCAGTAGCAGCAGCGAGCACGGCTCTGTTTCACCAGACTCTGATGTACAGCATGATGTGTTTTTCGAAAGGCCAAAGAGATCCATTTCAGAGATTCAGACAAAGCATCCCATTTCTCATTTACTAAGGTAAAATATTTGCTTCTCACTTGACACCCTTGAGGGATTCAGTGGATTTAATTCACATTTTATTTTATCTGAGGGCAGTTTTTTCACATAATGGTTGGGTAAGCACATGTGTTAATCAGTAAGTTGCATAGACAGATTACCAGTTAATGTAAACATTGTCCATATTTAATAATGAACAATCATTCCTCTCCTTTAGGGTTTCCATGTACTTTTACACTTTCCTTCCTTCAGTGAGTAAATGTCAGTGGTCTTATTGATTGAATGGATATGAATTTAGGAATTAAGTAAGGATTTGACCCTTCCATATGCTCATGAAAAATGGGAAGCAGAAATACAGTTCTGCTTCTCCCAAAGTATAAAGCAATACTTTCAAATGAGTATGTTACAGAATGGGTCCAGAAAAAAAAAAGAGTAGTTTCAGCTTTCCTCCCCAAAACTGACATTAATGCCAGCTTCTTAGCAGGGGGAAATCAGCCATGGGGGCTTTGAGTCAGCAGAGGATCTGAGCCATCTTCTATCTCAAAATTAGCATTTACCAGTCTGATCAATCTGCTGCTCTCGTTTGAACTGAGTTTTTAACCCCAGAAGTGTCCTTGCTCCCTTCTGGCAGTCCTGGTTCCTTGCTAATGCTGAGGTCTCTCTTGTGCCTGTGCTGGGTGGCTGCCACAGCGTCCCTGATGAGGGCTCAGCCTCGGAGGACAGGAGCGCCTCGCCGTCCGTGGAGGATAAGGACTCCGGGCTGTTCTTGCTGCGCAAGGACAGCGAACGCCGAGCAATCCTGTATAAAATCCTTAAGGAAGAACAGGATAAAGTTGCTTCCAATTTGCAGGAGTGTATTGCACAGGTAAGTTTACTTCAGCTCATCTTTTCACATGTCAAAGAAAAAATGATGAGCCAAGTCATATTATTCCTTTTCTGAGAATGAATAAATGAAGATGTTTGGGTTGTTCCTTCTGAGTACCCCTAATCTCTCAGACCTGTAACTGTGTGAGCTGTTTGCTGTTGTGTGAATGGGTAGCAAATACCACCTTTTGACTGCTCTTGGTTTTATATGAGGGAGAGGTTTGGGCATTTGATGTGGGATTGTGGAGAGCTGAGGTTGGTGAGTTGGATGGTTTTGATATTGTCTTTTCTTTTGGCTTTTAAGGACATGGAGCTAAAACACCACATAGGAATAGGTATATTCTACTTTAAAGGTAGAGACCTGATTAACAATTTTTTAAGAAAACATTTGTTAACTAGAGGTCAAGACTGCAGGATGTGAATCTTAAGAAAGCTAAGGTAGATTTTCTGAAGAGGGGAAGGTTGGGTGGGAAGGTTTAGTTACTGTGAAGAGGAACAAGAAAAAAAATCATAGAATGGTTAATGCACAGCCAAACATTGCCACACCTGTAACAGCCTTTTCTTCTTAATGTCTGCTTCTGATGAGCCTCTCTCTGGTGAAACTGACTTTTGCTCATACCCTTGTCAGTGATTTTTGGGCAATCTCCAGCACACTTCTTTGTGACACTCTCCCATCATTTATTCTTACTAAAGCTATGTTTTTTCACCTGGACTGCACTCCCATAAAGGGGAGTGTGCTGACTCTTGGTGTGGTGTCCCCAGCCAGCTGTTGACATTTGTGGCTTGGCTGTCAAGCCCTGCTGCTCCATGGTCAGCTCTGCACAGCCCAGGGTTTGCTGCTCCCTGTGCTCCTTCCCCAGCAAACCCAGCACAGGGGCTCCTGTAGGGCTCTACAGACCACAAACTCAGGCTGGGGAAGCAGCTGGGGTACATTTCTGCTCTGAGCTTAAACTGCAAAACAGCTGATAGCCTTACAAACAATTAAAATTCAGAGTCAGAAATAACCAGGGCCCCAAGCATTTTCTGCAATGAAGGATTATTTAGTAGCAGCAAGTCCTGGTTCAGTCTCCAGCTGTTCTATAGCACTGTTGTCATCATCTCTTTTCCATAATTTATGTGATAGTCCTTTACCTTTTAATTACAGAGGTTGTTCTTATAGACATTTGGATGGCTTTAACTGTGGGGGGTTATAGACTGAAAATCATAAAATAAGCACTGGTGGATCACTGTGTCATTTTAGACCTTTTTTCACTTGGGATAAATGCATATATAAACATACTTTTTTTTCCTAAGGAAATAAATATCCGCATGATTAGATAGAAGTCCAGATTCAGCTTATTGAAAGGATAGTATCTAAAAAAATTGGGTCTCTTATCGACTCATTTTGCTGTTTTTATGGAGGAGAGCTGCCCTCTGCAGTACATTGCAGGAATGCATAGATATAATTTGGAACCTCTTCCCTTTGTGACAGCCACAGTAGCTAGTAGATTCACAGGGTTTTTTTGAAAACAGAAATTACTTTTTTTTTTTTTTAAGAAAAGATAAAACTAGAGAACTTTGAATAAACAAAAGTTCTGTAATTCTGTTCAATAATGTGAAATATATGTAAGCAAAGTGATGTAACCCTAAGAATATTAATGCTACTCAATAGATGTTTAATGACTCTGTGATTCATTTGATATACATTCATAATATTTTCTCCAGAGCTCTGAAGAACTGCAACTTTCAGTGGACCACATCAAGCAGATTATTGAGATTTTAAGGGACTTCATACACTCTCCTGAGCAGAGAATGATGGCTTCTACAATATCCAAGTTGAAAATGGATTTGGACTTTGACAGCACTTCCATCAATCAGATTCATCTGGTGCTGTTTGGATTCCAGGATGCAGTGAGTTCCTTTCCTCGTGTAGGGGCAGAGGAATGGTTTAGGTTGGAAGAGACCTTAAAGATAATTTATTTCCAACCCCCCTTCCATGAGCAGAGACACCTTCCATTACATCAGGTTTCTCCTGGACAAAGCTCATGCCAGGGGTTTGCAGTTTCCCCATTGTTCCTCACTCCTCTCCCTCCTTGTACTGGAAAAGAGTTTGAATGTCATAGTCTGGTTTGAAATGGTTTGAAACCTGTAGCCTAAAACTGTCAAATCTATTGTTTAGACTTTGAAAGGTGGGAAGCTTTTAGTGCTGTATGCAGTTTTTAACCTTATAAAGCATATTATTACTATTGGAAAATAAGATTCTCTTTCCTAAGGTGTGAGCAAATGGTGTTTGCTGCTACTTTTACAGGTGAACAAAGTGTTAAGAAATCACTTAATAAGACCCCATTGGATGTTTGCAATGGATAACATCATCCGCCGTGCAGTCCAAGCAGCAGTCACTATTCTTATTCCAGGTAAATCAAAGCAGCTGAAAATAATATTTTTTTTTTTAAAAATGTGTTCTGCATATCAAAGAGCTGTAGCAAATGGAACAGTTCAGTTGTTTACTCTTTCAGCATGCTATAAACTGCACCCCATGTACCACTCATCAAAAGACATGGGGTCAGAGTGTTGCAGAGAAAGAAGTGTTGATCTGGAGGATTAATGCTGTACTTGCAGTACAAAAGCACATAATGAGGAGATAAACAGGGGTTCTGCGCCCCCAGTGTGGTCCAAACATGACAAAAAAAGGCAAATTAAATTCAGTCCAAGCTGGAGATTTTCTAGTAAGAAAGAAAATTATTCTGTACATATTAATGACATCCAGGGTAGTTAAAACTGCACAGGTCTGGTTATGTGTTCTGAAAAATTATTAATGAGCTATGGAGCAGATGTGTGGAAGGGAGTACATCAATATGAGAAAGAGGATGGTTTTTGACCCATAGATGGACAATAGGGAAAACCACCAGGAAGATAAATGTCTAACTACTGTCTAGGAATGAGTTATATTAGGAAATATTTATACTAGGAAATATTTAAGTAGTTTTGTAACTGTTTAAAATGCTGAGCACCCCTTCCATTATGGGAATGTTCTGAGAGACTTAGTGATCCCTTTCAGTCCAAAGTTGCCATGGCTTTTAAAGCCAAAGTGGCCAAATTTTTTAGGATTTTGTACAAGAAAAATTGCAGCTGTTCTTTGGTAATAAGGGTGGCCACCTGCAGCAAGTTCTGAGAAGTGGGGCTAGAAATTCTCCCTGGAGAAGAGGAATGCTTTTACACTCTTTGGCCTAGGACATTAGGGAAAACCACTTTTTTACTTATTGACTTATTACTCATCTCATGATATTTGTCCCAACTACAACTATGACCTACAGCTCTACCTCTGCTAGTGCACCATTCATTCTAGAATCAATGCCAGAGAATCTGTGCTCCAGCTCACTCAAGGCTTCACTACTCCCGTGCTCAGTGTTGCAATAAAAGACATGATGCATATATATATATATATATATATATATATATATATATATACCCGCCCACAGTAGTGACGAACAGACCGCACAACCTCTGAAGACAGAATTACCAAAAATATCTTGTTCTTCACCTCTTTTCTTTTACCAGAGCTTTGCACTCACTTTGAGCCAGCATCAGAAACTGAATGTGGGGACAAGGATGCTGATGAAGTGGAGGAGAGTTTCCAGCCCTCTGAACAAAATGGGGCTGAGGATGCTGCCATCACATCGGGGATCAGCACCCTCAGTTCTGTGGTGTCACACAAGGTTCAGCAGCAGCTCAGCCAGGAGCTGGGCAGACTTAAACATGACACCTTAAGGTAAAATCTCCTGTAAAGACTCTGGATGTATGTTCAGGCAGTCTTTGAAAAGCTCTCAGACTGTGCTTTCTACACTGATGGGTACATACTTACCCATACTACTGCTCACCTACTGCCTTGCAATAAAGCCTTCTGGGAACACAAGTGGATTTGGATTACACTGGCAGTATAGTACGGCAACTGAAGATCATTCAGTACAGCATTTGTTTCTGTGTAATTAATATATTAATTGCAGAATGTCACGTTGGATTTCTATAGGGAAGTAATTAGGTTTGTGTAACTGTGCCAATTTCCTTCCTACTCCTTTGATGCCCCATGACCTGGTGTCAGTGCCTCAAAGCTGTTCCTGCAAGGAAAGGCCAGAGCAGCTCTGTCCTGACTCACGGGACAGGCTGGCCCCTAATTAGCACCAGCAGAGCTCTGCAGAGCCCTGCCCTGTTTCTCGTGGGTTACATGTGTAGGGTGCTGCCAGCATGGGTTACATGTGTAGGGTTAACAGCTGAAGTTCCCATTCTTCTTTATGCATGTGATGTAAATCCGAGATCAGAAAGTCCCTGGTAAAACATCAGTGTTACATTGTTCAGTAGTAAATTACAGTATAAAGGCAGCAACTCTGCCCAGGGAGGCTGCACAAAAGTAGGAACAGAATTTATGAGCTATTTACTAAATTCTGCAGGTGAAAACCTTCAAGTGGCACTCCTGAGTCTCAGACAACCAAAATGAAATCTCTAAGCCATTAGAGATGTTACTTACTACAGTACTCCTCACAAATGCCTCTGTCCTGTGGTACTCATTAAAAATGGTGTTTTTTCAGTTAGATTTATACTCAATCTTGTTGTGTTTGATCTTTCTTATATGCTACAAGGCTTTTGGAAAATCTCGTTCAGAAGGAGAAAGAGTATCAGACCCTCTTACGACAATCTTTGGAGCAGAAGACTCAGGAATTACAATTGCTTCAATTAAAACTTAAACCCAAAGGTATGAGGAGATACTGCAGAATTAAGATACTGCAGCTACACAAAAACATATGAGATCATGTGTTTGTTGAAAGGATGCAAAACCGTATAGCTTAAGCTTCAGTTACCTGTAAACAACCACTTTTGCCCTAGTTTTGAGGTGTATTAACCTTTGTTTTTTGTTAAAGATTCCCAGCAGTCTGCAGCAACTTTTAGAGAGAATGCAGATCCTGAGCTCATGAACTGGCTGAAACAACAAGGAGCAGACTTGGATACCATTAAGAGGGTAAAAATAAAATCACATTTTAAAATATCTGAATTTTAGTCATAATTAGCAGTTTGGTTTCAAAGAAGGAATATTTGTTTATGAATAAATTTGCCTTTTAGTTTGCTGAAGAAGATTACACTCTAAGTGCTGTACTTAATGATATCACCAAAGATGACCTGTGGTATCTTCAGCTGCGGTAAGAAAATATTTTCTAGTTCATTGTTAAGAGCCTAATTAACATATTTTGTTAAAAACCTTTTAAAGTTTGGTTATTTCAATAGGTCAGTGACAGTTCAGGGGCAACTGCCATCAGTTTCCTCTCAGATTTTCTGATAAAAGTTTTCACATCTTAACTGACACAACTGCACTGAGGATGCTTCGAGCCATCTGCTTTGGCATTTATCAAGGTTGGACCTTTTTTTGCACCCTTCATGATGTAATCATATGAAAAACAGGCATAAAGAATTTATTTTTCCTACCCATTGATTCAGGTCTTTTTGTCATCGTTAACCCCTGGCTGACCTGGAAGTAGTTTTAGCTATAACCATAATACAGTGTAGTTTGCTATGTACTGTCATAACGAGTCTATCCTTAGGATTTCTTGCTCAGTTTAAGGTAATGGAGACAAGGGAGTTTTCCCTAACTGTTCTCCATTTCCCTTCATGCAGGGGCGGTCTTCGCTGCAGAATCTGGAATGCAATCCTAAACCACCGACAAACATCCGGCAAGACCTCAGTGCAGGTCAATGCTTTGGAAGAAAATAAAAGGGGAATAAGCAAATGAAATATATTCCCAGCACTTAAACTGTTAGATGTATATATTTATATGTACAGTGGCCTTGCAGGTTTTGCACAGTTATGTAGCTTGTTTGACCATCAGTGTAAAACACAGTGAAAAGTAACAGCTTTTAAGTCAGTGTCAATGTATGTAAGTCATTTATGACAAGACTAAAGCATATGATTCCTGTCAATGTAATACAAAACATTAGCTGAGAAAAAACCTACCTGAATTGGCTTCAGCACTGTGAAAACTGTGAACTTAAAATGTGTTACTTCTGCTGGCTGATGGTTTGAGCAGGGACAGGATACGCTACAGCATATCACCTCATTGTAGATGGATTTATACAGCTTTTTGTATTAAAGCTACTCTCACTGAACTACTGAGAAAAGCCTGGTGTGATGTTTTTAATTAGTGACTTTTCTGTAGCAAAACCAGAGCACGTAAATGATATTTTTAGTGGAGTTTCTGGGAAAGAGTTAATGAAACAAAATAGACCATTAGATAAAGGTTGATAATGTTTAATTTTTATTTTTCTTTTTACACTGTACATAACACATACAGTGATCCAAAGAAAGTCAGTAAAGCAAATATATAGCACTTTAAATAAACCACTTTCTCCTGACTTAGCTTCTTCTGAAACATTCATCACATTTAAGAAATTCCATACTCAGATGGATTTCCTTACAGATTTCCTCTTTTGAAAGAGCTCTTAAATAAGCTTAAGAGTTGTTTATTATAGTTCCTGTAAATACATTCACTTATTCTTATGAATAAGTTACACCAATAAAAAGCCTTTAGCTGACAGACTTGTACTTTATCCACTGGTTTGGACCACGCACTTCAAAGGGTGGCTCATTGAAGAAGATGTGGTGACCCAGTTCTTCCAGGGGAGGCTCTGGGTCAGTGGTAGCAAACTGAGCAGCTTCCTCAATCTCCTTCCTTACTGCCACATCAATTTCCTAAAACAGAAATGCATGCTTATTAGAAGACAGCTCAGAAAAAGTATCATAACTTTGAATTTATATGCTATGATAAAGTATCAGTCAGAGTTAGTTAACAATTATTAGAAATATAAAATTAAAAACCTTTTTAAACTCCTTCCCTACTAAACTGCATCATTTTGGGTAGTACTGGTGCCTTACTGACCAAGGAACATGAGCCCACTGAGCCTAGGGGGCTCCACAGGATTTGTGGGTTCCTCACTCCTTAACTAGGATTCTTCACATTTAGTAATATCCCTTTCCAAGACTCACCTCCTTCCTGGGAAATCAAGAAAGCCCAGGTAATTTTGATTTCTATCTGTTAGCAAATGGCAGCTCCCAGCCTTACACAGCACACAAAAGCAAAAGGCCTTTCCAGCAGAACACAACTTCAGGAGCTGTCTGCAACAAAACTTCACCATATAAAAGTGATTTTAAAGCAAACCTTAAAGAACTTGAAAGAAAGCATAATGCCCAGTGATGTGCTTTCTGGAGATCATCAGTGTGTGACTGCTCAAGAACTTCCTTACACAGCAACTAAAACCATACCTTTAGTTCTTCAACACTAGCAAGGTTGTTGTTGACCATTCTGTCCTTCAGCAAAGTAATGGGATCACTTTTGCTTCTCACTTCTTGAATTTCTTCTCTAGTACGATAGCTAGGAACAAGACAGGCAAAGACATGAACCCTGGAGCAGAGTGAGGTTCTGGACACAGCTCATTCCTAGAAAGAGTCCAAAGAGTTGAAAAGGATGCAGTGACAACACGGAACATTCATCACCCAAAGGACGGCACAGCAAGAGCCAAAGGCCTCCGGAGAGAGATCTGTAAATACCAACTGAACAGAAGTAGCTCCAGACTCAAGGGAAAGGGGAGCAAACCCAGCCTGAGACAGTCATCCTGAAGGGTCTTATTTCCTCCTAACCCTTCCCCCCTGCAGAGGGGGCTGCATGACATGTACATGCTTCCAAGTCACTCCAAGTTTCCAATGAAGAGCTGGGATACACCTCTACTTCATGGAGACACATTCAGCCTTCTCAGTTGGAGCAATGCCCAAATGTCTCTAGCACCTGGATGTTTGTATTTTTAGGATGTGTTCTACTTGTCTGGGCAGTCCAAACTGTGCTGTAATTTTACCTTACAGGATTTTAATCCTTTTAAAACCCCAGAAAAGCATGATGCTATTTAGCCAAATCTTCATTAGGACACACTGTAAGGCCACACTGAAAGCAGAATTCATTAATAGAGAGCACAGAAGTTTAACTGACTTTGTGCTTGTTCTAAACCCACATCTATTAATTCTGCATTAAAATAAGTGTGTTACATAGCTACAGATTATCAGCTGAAAACGAGATTAGTGAGCAGGCTGCTCATAGCAATTTCATCGTAACCTTTAAATGCATATGACATCTGATTTAAACACTGAATTTCCAGTTTAATCTCTTAGAATTTGACCATCAGTACTTCTTTTCAGTGAAAAGAAAGAAGAATGTGACAGTACCTTATTCCAGGGTCACTCATACTGTGGCCATGGTAACGATATGTCTGTAACTCCATCACAAGGGGACCCTTGAAATGAAAAGCAATACTGAGTGTTGCCACCATGAATGACCAACTTGTTACAGCAGCAACTATTTGCTAGAGCTGAATTGCACCAGTGATCAATTATTTTTATTCAATAGGTTTTTCTCAGTTTAATTTACATAATATTAGCACATATAGTTTCACATAGTAAAATGAAACCTAATTATTTCCAAATGAAAGCATGTGCTGATATTGTAAGCATTTCTTTTCGTGTTTTCATTGAGTAGCTTTACAATCTCCTTCCTTCCACCGTTACCCAGAATATTTCAAATTACCTCACAGAACCTTCACTGCTTCAAGTGTTGAAAATCTTCAAAACCACTCTTACTGTATTTGGGTGATGGACACTAACATTGACTCACAAAACCTTTATTTCACTTTCCATTTCTTGTAAATATAGAATGATTATTGCTTTCCTTGATGATTCCCATAACTCAACACAAAAATCACAACTGCCTGACAGTCATAACACCTTTCACAACAGAATATAACTGTGGTAGAAATGGGAAAAAATGACAGTATAAATAAGTGTTTGGTTAATACAAATTGAGGAACTACTGATGCAGCAATAGCTTGCAAGAATTCCACCCATGGAGAAGGAATGCCAGTTACAGACTTACTTTTCCAGATCTACAGTACTCGGCTGCAAACTTCACTGCTTCTCGGACACAGAGAATATCCATGCCATCCACCTGGTAATGAGAAAAGAGATGTTAAGGCAAAAAAATCCCAGCCTCCAAACTTCCAATCTCAGTTTTTCCACAAGTGGAATAGAATTCAGCTTCAAGTAAATATATGCAAAAATAAAGCAAATACCAATGTATGCATTGTGTAGGTATGTGCACACACATTTCCCCTGAAAAAAAGGTATACTCACCCTCAGACCTGGAATGAAGTATCCTCTTTTGTAGTAGTCAGTGCTGGCTGCAGCTCTTTCAACTGATGTTCCCATCCCATACCGATTGTTCTCACAGACAAAAATACAAGGCAACTTCCATAAGGCAGCCATGTTGTATGTTTCAAATATCTGGCCCTGAAATAAAATTAAGTTACATCCCATCAGGGAGCTCAGCCTTGAAGCATTAAGCTCTACTGAAAATCCTATAGTTGCAGAGGTCTAGAAATTTTAATACTAAAAGTGATCTGAAACCAGCCATTTGCTACAGCTCAGAAGGAATAAAAAGAGAAGCTACACTATATAAGGTAACTTTCATCTTAACCACTAGTTTACAGAAGTACATTTTTAAGCCTGAATCAGTATCTGTCTTAGGGTACCACAAAACCTTCAATTTTAACTCGGGTATTTCAGCAACAGTCATTTAAAAACTTGACAATTGATTAATCTGGCAGGATGCTGCTACAGCAAAGTTAAGTTTGACTGCAGTAACTGCAGTCAGCCTTGATTGCTCTGAATCAAATTCAGGGAAAACCATGAACTGAGATCTCCACCTGTGCTTTGAAAGTGTGAAACCATCAGTGGTACACTCTAAATCACCAACTGCTTATTTGGCTTACTGCTTATTGTCTCAGCTGATAACATGAAAACACTGGCTGGAATATCCATAGTAACTGGCTCTGCCAGAATGCTCTGTCCTCTTCTCAGTCTTCAGAAACCTGAATTACACATATCTCCTTATGCAGCAGCACTGTCATCTTCACTGCCATCCTTCAGAGCTCTCCTTACAGTACAGACAGTTCAGGGTGTCACACTGAGGTGAGCTGTGCACAACTGGAAACCCCTCCTCCCAAGACTCGAGTACCATTCACATAATTAACCATTAGCTTCATTAGCCGCTGAGTATCCAAAGTGTTCCAGAACAGAAGGAGCCAAAAAGCTTTCCTTCCACTACAGCTACAAGGGCCAAGCTCAAAACAGGAGTGGGGAAGGACAGATGTTTACACAGGTCCAAAATATGATAAAACACTGCAAGCACATGGTACATTCCTGATACATAAAGAGCTGCTAGCAATTAACTTCTTAACTGTTCACCTAAATCACCTCTCTGAGGACTACACAGTTGTTGGAACATATCCCTGTTCAAACATCTAAGACAACTCAAATAAGAGGTGGCCATGGCCAAATTCTCCAACATGCCTGGCCACCTCCATGGAGTTTATCAATACTGCCTGGGTTGCAAAATGTGCTCTTCCACCCACTGGAGTAAAGGCAGAGCTCACAGAGCACAGAAGGAAAATTGATTCTTCCCAGCCATGCTGCTTTACCTGATTAGCTGCACCATCCCCATACAAGGCCACGCAGATTTCATTTTTATCATAGTATTTACAGGCCAGAGCAATCCCTGCTCCAAGAGGAACCTGCCACAGAGTACAGGACAAAACATTTTAGAACAGCATTTTAAGGAGTTGAAGATAGGCAGCCTGTGAACTTCAAGGAGACATTTAGGCTGTTAGAGACCTGCTCAACAAACAAGCTCTTACCCACCCGCTTCCCTTTGTTACAAATGTTATTGCAGCCAAAATATAAATATGAATGGTATTTTCAATTTGAATTATTTTTGCTACTGTTTACAAAATGGTGAGCACACCAGAATAAGACCTACCAGCCACAGAGCAATGGTATCTGCACACAAGCTCACACACCACAAAAACTGAGAGGAAACACTGCCTGGCAACAGGACACAAGCTAAATTCAGCTTGTGCTTTAAAACAGAAGTAATGTATATACCTGAGCACCAACAATACCGTTGCCACCGTAAAAGTTTTTGGTATACATATGCATTGAACCTCCTTTTCCCTTTGCACATCCTCCTTTTCGACCTGAAACATGAATAACAAGCAATTTCTTTTTTGGAGGAAAAATACTATACAAATGGAAACATCTAATTCAGTCCCTAAAGGTAATAACACTAAGACCATGATCTGCGAGGAGTTAAGACATGATGGCCTCTCTCATACAAGTTTACAATTAAACATCTCAGAAAATAAATAAGAAAAGGGAGGGAAGACAGAACAATAATGGCATTCTGGAAATATGCATGAGATTAAGAAATTTCAAAACCAACCAGAAGTTTCAGTGTCCTACACAAAAGCACATTCAGATAAATATGGGGTGTTTTTTTATGGACAACAAGGTCTCATATCGTAATCTGCAAGAAGTATATTATTACTTTTGGCTTCTGCAAGAAAAGTAAGAATACTGTTCCAAATTAGTTGCAATAATTTAGACTAGTCTTCTCTTTGACAATAACCACACGTAAAAATTGCCAACAGGACACTGAAAAACTCCCAACAAATGCTCCCCATTCCACCCCAATATAAACATTAGTCACCCAGCCCAGCTTCATTCAAGGTGTAGTTTGAAGATAACCAGTGATCCATGAAGCATTACAACAAACCCTATTTAACTGAGCCCATCTAAGAACACAGAATTTCTCATCAGCCCACTCCATTTCCTATTCTTATCTGTCTTGTTACTATTCATAGAAGATTGCATTTTATTTCTAATAAGCTCAGCTTGTCTGGTCGGTTTTTTTGCCTTAGCGTTAATTTTACAAGTGTCTTGAGACTCTTTCTGAATTTTGTACTTCTCTTTCTTACTTTATAGTGGATCTTTTTTATTAGTGATATTTCTCATACTTTTGCTACGTTTATGAATTGGTTTTGCAGGAGCTGTTACAGATTCTGCCAGTTGAGACCAAAGGAAAAAAAAGTTAAATTAAAAAAAAAATAGTTTTATGAATAAGTGCAATTTACATTTAGTAAGCTCCCTCCACTTTTTGTATAGTCCCTTCTTGTGTTTTAGAATGTATTTAAGAACGCCTGATTAACCAATGTTACTTTTTGCTACATTTTCTACTTTTCTTAGAACACAAACTCATATCTCATGTCATTGTCAATTCTCCTCAGAAGTCCTTTTCTATAGCTTGTTTCCTATAGGATCTTATCTACTGGTTTTATTTTGGGTGACTCTGCTTCCTTCTTCAAAGATTTTTGAATTCTGTCATTGTAACTCATGCTGTCTTTCAGTTTGCCATTTGTAGTCAAGATCTTTCTTTGCAAGAATGAGTTCTAGCAGCAGTTTTAAGAACTTCCCCAAGTGTCATTTTCTGGAATAAGTCTCTTTACTAACTATAGCCACTCCTTCCCAATTGAAAGAGCCCCAATAAAGTCAAGTATAATGTTAAAGAAAATTATGAGTGTCATGAAATGACAAAAATTCCTACTACATTATCACTCATATTTGTAGTTTCAGGGCCCATAGTTGGCTACAGTCATTACTTTCTTCCCATTTACTTTCTGATTTCCCAGTATCCAGTGACACTTGGCAAATCAGTCACCACTGGATTCCGGGCTTTTCTGCACATTACATATATGCATTCTTAACACACACAATTCTTAGTTTACAAAATCATACCACTTGTCTAACCCCCAAACAGGCTTTCCTATACTAATATTTCAAGCATGCAGATTCTCAGATCAAGTCTTTATTATCAAGTCTTTATGCATAAAGGCCTTCAAGCTCCTCAAGTTCACAGATTTCATAAGAGTTCATCAGGTTGATCCTCTCTTCTCTGCTCCATCCTCAATCCTACTGTAGACAGCCATCTCTCCTTTCTGCAAAATCTCTGTCTTGATTATCACTTAATATTCTTGTCGCAGTCAAATTTTTACAAATCATTCAGTTTATCATTATAGGCAAAGTTTACCAGTCTTCCTAAGACTTCATCAGCCTAATTCTGAAAATCCAGGTCTGTCTCCTAGGGAGGATAATGCTCTGTCCCACTGAAAGCAGATGCCTACCATCAGCAAATTCAAACCTGCTGCAGCACAATGAATACAGCATAGAGTATCTAGAAAAATCTTATGAATTTGTGCTTTAGAAGTATTAGCACTTAAATATTCTTCGTGTGTTAATTTTCACAATAAAAATCACTGATTCATAAAAGTGAAGCAACTGATCCATTCTGGTATCTAGACTGCTTCTGAAGGTCCAGTATACTTTGTGCATCAACATCACTTTGAATTTGAGAAAAAAAAATCTGACACAAGCACAGCAGCAAGTGATCCTCACTCGGCTGAGCACAAACCTGTAAGTTCCGCGAGAATCTCCCGGACAGGCACTCCTCGGGTGAAGGTGAAGCCGTGGGCTCTGTACGCTGTTATCACATGGTCTGTGGGCTTTATGGCAGCCTCAATCCCCACACAGCAAGCCTCCTGTTACACAGGACAAAGAAGTTTAACAATGAAGAAAAACACACAGCCCCCACAGTCAGCACTGTGGCACACTGCTGATCCTACACACATCAAATACTGGCAGGTCACAGGAAGAGCAGATATACAGGAGACTGACTTAAATCCCAAGGATTGATAACAGGCCTGGAGCTACAACAGCCTTGGGCTCTATATGCCAAGCAGACTGACTAGCAAAGGCACATGGGAGAGGAACCCGAATCTGTAAATATCTGAAGAATTTTCCCCTCCAACGAAGTATCTCAACAATCACAATTCAAAAACATCAGGGGATAATGGACAGACAGCAAAGTTTCAGTAAGTTCATGAAGTTTCTTCTCCTGGCTGTTGCTTTTTAGTGGGCACATGATCCATGAGATACAGAAACAAAAGCCACCAATGAAACTTGAGGGGGAAAATGGAGGCCTTCAAATGGAGGCCTTATTCCTCACATTCAGCTGATCTTCAGCTGCACTGTGCCCTTCCCTGCCTTTGTGTCTCTCCTCCTACCTCCTCTGGCAATGTACATATTCTCCACTCTATTAAAATCCCTACATTAAATAAGGTAAGACAATATAAAACCTCCTAGCCAAGAGTTCTTACCTGACCATCATATAAGTGGCAGAAGCCACGAATGATCTTCTGCTTGTAGAGCTGGTCAGACTTGAGCTCCATGCGTCGGATGGTCTGCATGCTCTTGTAGTAGTGCAGCCCCTCCTCTCGAGTCATCACTGCTGTGGTGCCCGGCCCTTCCTCCAGTCGATGGAGGTCACATTGCTGCAAGTTAAACAAGTCATTATTTCCTGAAATCACTCATTCTCTTTACAAGTATTATTAATTTTTTTATGATCTGCCATTTTCAAATTCAGAGTGTAATTCCTTCTAAAAAAGAAAGCCAGCAAAACCTGAACTCATAGGTTAGGACAGTTGCGCACTGTTTCAAAATTCAGGGAAATAAAACCCTTACTTTTATTAAAGACAGATTTCTACTCAGAACATAAAGCCTCATTATTCCTACAAGCAGAAAATGAACTAAAGTCCTCTGGAAATTTGGCAAAAAGCACACTTCCACGGTTGTTGCACACCAAATACTTGAAAAGAGCTACAGAGGCTTAGTGAAGAGATAAGAAAGATCAAGAGAGTCCTCTGTTTGTAAGATCTGGCCCTAAGACTGGCCCTCACCTCTGCTACCTCTATAAATAAACAATAAGTTCTGTGAAAGAGATTAAACAAATTACTCTGTCAGTGCAGATTAAATAGCCAAAATACTTCTATATAGGTTAAAGACAGTTTATATCAAAGTGAAAGTCACTCCAGAGCAAATCCACTGACACCTAGGTGAACTGGATATAACACCTGGGCACACTACTCAAGACAACTCTGCTTCAAAGTTCACAGAACAGAAACTCTGGAATCTTGTTATCAACACAGGATCAAATATTAAACTACTAAAAAAAAGACTTTTCATATAAACATATATTCCTTCCCTTCCACCTGAAACAATTTTCATACTTCACAGGCACAGCCAAATAGGGAGAGGGTGGAGAGCAACCCAAATTATTTCTTTCAGATTTGCCTTCATCAACTCCTGAATGAAACACCAGCAAAAAGCTACTGCCAATAGAAACACCACTTTTTCCTAAGACCCAGCCAAAGTGGAAAGCTGACAGAATATAACACACATTTTCTGAGCAGCACCAAGTCAAACACTGAAAGGATGCCAACTTTTTTTCCTCAAAAACCCCCACAGATTTCAAACAGCTGCATGTTTGGGATAGACTGCAAACACCTAATTGTTTGAAAAGCATTAAGGAAACAACAGAACAGAAAAGGTTATTTATCTCCTTTCTGACGCTGTTCTCACAGCTGCATTGTAATATAACAGCTGCAAAAAAATCACCACTTCACATTCTTAAGAAACAAGTAACATAACCACACACTGCCAACGCAGTACTTCCAGCTGCACTTAGTAATCAGGTCAGATAGTGAGGGGTTTGGTTCTGGAAATTCAAACCATATTTTCTAACTGAAAGAGACACGGGGACCAGTCCATCAGGTTAAGATCTCTAACAAATGCTTACAAAGAATGCCAGGATTAAGTGTTCTTCTTTACCTTAATCTCAAATGTAGCCTCACTTGCGAAGTCTCCATAGTTACGCGATGCTACCACCACTCGAGAGGCCTTAAAAAAAAGACAAAACCAAAGCATGAGCAATGTTTAAATGTAATTATCAAGTAAAAGTATGTGACTTTTTAAGTAATTTCTATGAGTACTCCCAAACTGAAATAACTTATAAACTAGACTCAGCAGTGGCATATCCCATAAGACTAGGGAACTTTTAGTCTGTAAATCAAAATCCTTTAAAACCCATTATTTAAAATTAAGATTAGAAAAAGAGAATTTAAACTGGTAATACCGTTGATTATCTAAAATAAACCTGGTAAGTTTCAAAACTTTTGACAATGAAGATCATCAAAACCACAAAAATAATTGTTTATCCCTTCACATGCCAGGCTAACAATATAAGGAGAGACAACCAACACAGACTTTGCTGACTCTGTGCTAAATGGAATTTTGACTAGATAGAACAAAAAAAACCCCAAAACTAACCAAACAAAAGAAATCCAGCAGATATCTGAAATGTAAACTACTCTCACTTTTCCTTTTCAATAGGAAGAGAAATTGGGGGAATTCAAAGCCATAACAATGGAGAGAGAGAGAGAGCATAATTTCTATAACAGCATGGCCACTACTATGGCTACTCCATGGAAACTCAGAAGGTTCCTGAGGATACAAGAAACACAGAACAACAGAAAGGGTGGCATGGTAGAGGAGAGATAGGAAGGATATCTAAAAATACATTACTGGTCCCTCTTAAAGAAGGAACACGGGCTGTTGACTAATGAATGGTGGTGATTTGAGATGACTTTAGCAAGTTTCACTGCAGTGTCAGACAGGATGGGCCCATATCCATGCATGCACTGTGGCCACAATGTAAGGAACACTGCATCTTTAGTGGCAAGACTGTACTGCTAATTAAGTTACAAAAAACTTCAGCAGCTCCTTCAGCCAGGAGGTAGATTCCAGCAGAAGGTAGACTCCACCAAAATTTTGAGAATGTTCAAGTCACCATCTCCAAAAAAGGTCTGACTGACACGCGTCAATCTTGGGAGAAAATTCTCAACCCATCCTGGTGACCTCCTCTGTTATGTATCAATCAAATTTATCAGTAACACTGCCCCCATTCACCTTGCCCTGTTATCAGATTACATATTTAGAAGTTTTAATTTACACCTAGTTTCTATACTATTTACCACAATGTATCAGTATTATTGGTGAAGAAAAGCTATTTTACTTCTAGAGCTGGAAGTAAATCCACAGTTTGGATTCACAGTATCACAGAATGGCCAGGGTCGGGAGGGATCTCTTTAGGCCACCTGGTTAAACTCCCTACCCTGCATAGACATAAAAGCACACTGAGGAGTCTGATCCAAAGCCCTGATATGTGGGCAGTACGTCTATCAAAAGTAAACTTTGATGAGACTGACTGAGGCCTTACCTCGCTAACGGCTCCCTAGGTTAGCAGCATTTGGAAGAAAAAAAAAAAAAAAAAAAAAAAAAAAAAGAGTAAGTAGCTGTATCAAATAATGAGGGGAGGAGAAGTCAGCAAATTATTATCCAACTAGAAAAGAACACTGCAAGTGCTAGTTTCTATACATGGAAATCCATCTGTACACTTTGGAAAATGCTCAAAGCATATATGAGATACTGCTTTATAGATTAAGTCTACCTCTGTTTATTTGGTAATTTATGCCTTCACTACAGAGGCATAGGAACAATACAAGACAAATATTTACATATTTGGTAAGCAGTAGGATCTAAAAGTCTTTATTGAAATATCTGAACCAGATTTACTTTGGCATTCCAGGAGAACACAGTATCTCCAGAGCAGGCCAAGTACTTGCAGTAAGGGACAAATTTTAGGCACCCATATTTGCAAAATTTAATCTAGAAATTCTATTGTAAAGTAGGAAATACTCCTAGATGTGCAACCCAAAGACAGATAGTGACAGCTTCCAGTAAATTTTCTCCCCTGTGTTTTTCTGATGGATGCAGTCATCCTCATACAGTGAATGCCTGGGTGAGAGAGCTGCCTCAGAAGGGGGCTGCAGCAACACATCTGCTCTCCATGGCAAAACGGCACCTGATTTCCAGTTACCAAAAAAGTATCTTTTAACTCTGGTCTTGCCAACAAGTCTTTTTTCAGTAGGGTTAATTTTTCCTCGTGGCCACAGTCATTACAGTGGAATAAGCTGAATGAAGCGGTAAAAGCACAATTTTTCACACAACAAGCATAAAATACAAGAAGTGACTCACACTAATAAAAAAATAACAAACTTTGAAACACAATTCATGCAGAGGTTGAAAGGGGCCGCTGGCTGAGCAAAGGGAGATGAAGCAGGGCAGTCAGGAGCTGAACTGCAATCGGGCCGAGCAGATCCCTCTGCGGGAGCTGACCTGTGCAGGCTAAGTAAGCACGGGCAGTATCGATCAAGCCCTGCGCCATTATCGGCTTAAAAACCGAGCTCCTGCACGCGACCACCATTTCACTGTCACCTGCGATCGTCACGCAGAGCGAGGGGAAAAAAAAACAACGTGGGGTTGTTTTTTGGGGTTTTTTTCCCATTAATTTTCCTTCAGCTGCTCCCTTCCGCCGCCGGACCCCCGTTCCCGGGCAGCTCCCGCCGTCCCTCCCGGGCTCTCCCGGAGCCGTGCCCCTCGCACCGCACCGCTCCCGGCCGGGCCGCACCGGCCGCGCTCAGCGGCCGCACTCACCGTCCTCCCGGCGGCCGCCGGGCCCTGCAGCAATCGGGAGAGCGCGGCCAGCAGCATCTTGCGCATGGAGCGGGAGGGGTGGGCAGCGCGGCCCCGTCCGCCGCTCTCCTTCAGCCGCCTCGGCCGCGACCGCCGCCCGGCCTGCGTCCGCGCTCTCTGCGCATGCGCGGGCCTGCGCTGCGGCGGCCGCCCGCGCAACGCCCCCTGGCGGCCAGAGGCGAAATGTCATTAAAGGTCATTAAAGGTCATTCAGTGTGGGGAAGATCGGATTCCCTCACACGGCCCCGCGCGTTCCTGCGCGCCTCGTGCGGCCTCGCGTCAGGGGGAATTTTGGATCTTCGGAGGAATTTCTTCTCGGAATTGAGAAGACTTTCTTCTCCGAAAGCGTGATTAGGCACTGAAATGGGCTGCCCAGGGGGCTGGTGATCGCTGGAGGTGTTTAAGGGAAGAGTGGACATGGCACTCAGTGCCGTGGTGGTGTCGGGTCATGGGCTGGGCTCGAGGATATCAGAAATCTTTTCCAGCCTCATTGATTCTGTGGCTCCGTTCGAGTGCCTAATGTGCTGCTCCGTGTGAGCTTTTAAAAGCATAAAGTGTTGAAACAGTTTCCCTTTAACGTCACAGGCATCCATCCCTTGGGAAATGCACAGCAAAGTTAAGATTTAACTCGGTGTTGTAGGGTCCTCCCACCGTATGACAGCTGCTGATCTCCGCAGCCAGCCTCCTTTCCCTGCCGGCTGCAGGGCGCGCCGGGGGCACTTCTCCCCTGTTCCTCGTCAAGAAAAAAAAAAAAACCAAACAAAAAACAAACAAACAAAAAAAAAAAAAAACAACAACAAAAAAAGACACTTAAAAAAACCCAAAAACAAAACAAAAAACCACCCAGAAAGTAAATCTCATTCACCTGTTGGCAGCACAAGTGCTTGTGTCTGCTGAGTCCTTGATTCCTGCGGGTTGCACAAAGCTCAAGTGCAGCACAAGTGATTAATGTTTAAGGCATAATTTCCAGTGGAAATGTGCCTCTCAAACTACCTCACCTCCATCAGAGAGGACTGAAAGTCCTATCTGTTTCCAAAATACAGCCTCATATGGATCCCCACTGTACTGTTCACCTTCTTCCTTGGCTTCCCCCCGTTCCATTAATAAAGACACTTGTGGCTAATGCGATTTTTCCCTCTCTTTGTCTGTAACACAGAGTAGGAAGGAGGTAGCCATCTCTCATCTCATAAAGATGCTGTGAAGAAGCCTAACTTTTCATGTATTTGGTTAGTTCTTGCTCAGAAAAACAAACCCAGGCTTGGTATCAGTTTGCTGGAGGACTGAAAATTAGTTAAACTTTCTTCAGCTTCTAGTGCTGGTGACAGTGCAGGGCACTGGCAATACTCAGCATCCTATCTTTGTGCTGCTGCCTTGCAGCTTCCTTGACATGTACTATGACTTAGGTACTCCAGGATGTGTAAAAGAAGCAAAATAATACTACTGATTTTCACATCTAAGAAAAAAAGCCTGAAAATAATATCACTTTTGCAATCACGAAATCCATCCGGGAGTAGCTGGATAGTGCAGTTTCCAGTGTCCCAAGGGATAAAGCAATTCTTGCTAACGTGTTGGTAAAGGCAAGTCTCTACAGGAGCCTCTTGTGGAATCTTTACTGGCATGTAATGTGTTGGAAATTTGAATTTTGCAAGTCAGTTTTACACTACTAAGCAGATTTAGGCTTCCTTCATGAGGCAATAACATCAGTAACAGCAGCTGACCTCCAGGAAAACAAAGGGCAAAGTGAAAATATTGATCAGTTGTCTCAAAAGGCATTTTTCCTAGGTTGCCTTTAGTCTATAGCACTTCACTGCTTGGAAAGCAAGTACTTGGCACCTTCCAGCAGACTTGCTGGATATTTTGTTCTGCAGGCAGGGAGTGGCTCTGCTGCTAAAGACAACATTGTCCTGAAGGAGTGTATGTGATTTTCCTCAGGGTTTCCAAGGTGCTGCAACATCCCCAGAGGTCCCAGGACAGTTCTAAATAGTGTAGCCATCTGTCTGGAAGCATGCAACCTGCATTTTTTTATCATCAGCCTGCACATTCCTGGAGAGATTGCTGGTGGATTCATGCACATCGGTGGTGTTGATGCACCCACCAGTTACCTCTGTGGGGCTCATGAGACACACACAGGTCTGTCCTCCTGCTCACCTCAGGTCTATAGCAAGGCCAAGTGGCACCTGGGCTGGGATGATTTGCTCATGGGAGGATGCTGCAGCTGCAGAATTTCCTGGAGTGCATGGCAAAACAAGGATTCACCTTCTGCTTTTAATAGTTTTCACATTCTCCAAATGAGGTTCATCAAAAGAACAAAGTGTACTGGCATCTGTATGTAAGACAGAAAGCTTCTGGTAAATTTACATGCCAACTTCACCAAGCAACAGTATGAAATAAAGGTTTCAAGAGATCACTGAACAATTGTTAACTGGATAATTGCTCCTGCTCAAAGGAAAATTATTATTGTTATTATACAAAAGAATCCAGTCAAAATAATTTCAAGTTCAGTGTCATTACCTGTTCTTTCTCCTAGTGAAAAAAAAAACCAAACAAAAAAACCACAACAACAACAAAAAAACCAAACAGAGCCATTTGTATAGCTACACAATTATAGACAGAAGTTATCAACACTTCTAATAGTCATTGGAAATAGTTATTTAGATAGGAAATGATCCATTCTTGTCCTCCCTGGAAATATAGTAAAGCACTGATTTATATCACCTCTGCCAATTTTTTTTTACTTTTCATGGTATTTCATTAATATTAATATATTTTCTTTATTAAAAGCTCTTAAAACATCCTGAAATTATTAAATTGTCCTACAGAAAACTAATGCAGAAAGCTAATTCATGAATGATGTAAACAACAAAGAGGAAAGCAAAATAAAATCATAAGCAGAGAACGACACTAGAAAATAATTTCATGAAAGATGATTATGTAAGATTTCATAATGGAGTACCTTGCCATGTGTGACTTTAGTATTACATCAAGGGTGTGTTGCATGGCAGTTGGTCAAAACTCATCGTGTTCTATTGTTCTGGGTGTGATCCTAAAATGTTATTTTTCGGGTTGCAGCTGCTGTTACAAATGTTTGCCATTGGGGTGAAAGCAGAGTGGAGCATCCAGGACTCCCCTGGCAGTGTCTGCATCCAGGTGAAAGCAATCTCCTCATTCCAGGAGCCAGAAGTTTGCTGCATGATTTTTCTTCCTCCTGTGCCACCATAGCTCTAAGTCAGCAGGCAGCCAGGGTGGCTGCCAAGGAGCAGCTCGTGGCCACATTGCTTCAGCCTCATTTCCTCCGTGGGAGGATCCGTGCTGTGACACGCTTCCCCAGGTCTCCTGGGTGGCACCATATGGTGGCACCTTAAATTGCAGTCTCTGTTCTTCATGTTCATTTAAGTCAAAATGCTTGAAGTAAACTGAGGCCATGTAGCAGCCCTTCTGAGTGCCATTTAAATGGCAGTACAGGGGGACTCTGCTGCATGCTCGTCGTGAGAATCTCTGTAGTGGATGGTGAGCTGGCTCTGTTCACTTTGGAGGACAGACTGGTGATGATGGTGGCATAATCTTATCTGTGCTGGTCACATAGCAGCTTCCAGATTCCTGCCCTGACTTCTTCCTGGTGGGAAGCAGTCAATTAACTCTGGGTGAGAGCACACAAGTGGATGGACATATTCAGATGTGAATGACAAGGGACCAGATCCTGGGACTAGGCTGAAGAATTAAGTAATCAAACACAACAGATGTAGTCTTAGTTCCTTTTCCATATTTAAAATCTAAACCACCAGCTTCACTCCATATGCCTCCTCTCATTCTAAATATTAATAAATACACTATACTCTGTTTTAAACTGCTTAGCAAGAACAATCTTTTCTCTCATTATTTTTTGTTTTGCATTTCCATTTATTTCTCTTTTCCCATTTTTCTTTCTGTCCTCCACATTCTCATTCAATTTTCTTATCCAAGCATTTCTTTTATCATTATTCCTATCTTCCTTTTCTCAGGTCTACATTGCTTCTCTGCATTTCTCACTGAAAATGTCTCTATTTTGATCTGTCTCCCGTCCCTTCTGACTAGTTCCCATTCAATCCTACAGGTTCTAGTAGTTCCAGCTTTAGACAGCAACATAGATGGGGGAATTAGAGCACTTATTTGTACTGTCAAAATCCTTCAGATGGGTTGTTTCCTTTGGAGTCATTGGAGTTTGAAAGAGAGGCAGTTTTCTAGGATCTTCCAGATGTTTTGCTTTCAGTAGGGATAGAAAAATGTATTAAGAAAGTATAATTTCTGTTCTTCATTCTGATTGCTTTTCTGCATTATTATTTGAGAAACACCAATGTCTTGATGGAGAAGAATGATAATGAAGTTACAATGTCATTTTTCATGCTCAAATTTTTTATCCTTTTATGCCTCTGTGCTTCTCTTTATGTTAACTTTCTTTATATTAACTTTTCTTTTAGTCCCAGGAACAATTAGTATTGCAACATACAGAGAAACACTGCTGTAGAAAAGATTCTACCCAGTTACATACTTTCCATGGGAAAAGAGGTGTTACTTTACTCTTCTGTGTAAGCCCAGCTACTGTAGAGTTATTTGAATGTAGCATTGATCAGCTTGAAAACCGTAGCAAAAGAAACCAGATGAGTTTTTTGTTGTTGCTGATATCACTGAAAAGTTCTTTTCGAGGCTCAGTTCAGTCCTTTTGCATTTTGATATTTTCATGTATGTCTTTCAGGTATATTCAAATGTATAGTTCTATTAAAAATTGAGATCTTAGGCTTTATGTCTAGAAGGCTCAGGCAAATGCTTTAAACAAACATTTGTGAAAGCCAAATTTATTGAAAGCTTTGTAAAGAAACCAACTGTTTCTACTTAATGTTTTTTACACAAGCATCCTTCTTCTGCTGTGTTGTATTTCCCAGCACCTTAGAGATAACATTATTTTTGACAAAGCTCTATGTAACACCCTCATTTTCACAGTGCCAGAATATTTTTGAACAATACTCATTTGTGAGCCACTTCAGTGCAAATTCTTTCCTGCAGGATTTTTGTCAGCTCCATTGCTCACTGCCTGCCTTTTCTTTGCTGGGTTCATCTCTCTGCAACCAGCTATAAACCACTAATTTACATCCTGTCTTTCAGTCCACTCTTCCAATTTTACAAATAGATGAGTTCTGATCCTCTGCCCCTCTCAGGTTGGTGTCTCTCCCGAACTAAATGCAGAGTCTGCGCTTCCTTATATGTCCTAAAAATACAAGTGAGTAGAACAGGCACAATGGGTCAGAATCAGAGATAACTATGCTCTGACCGTGGGCTGTTTGGAGTTTCGGAGGGCGGAGAGGAGCGCTGTGTAGCAGAAGCGCCGTGGGGCGGCAGCGCAGCCCAGGGCTGGGAGCGGCTCCGCGCCTTCCCCCGCGGCCAGCACCGAGCCATTCCTGCAGCGGGCCGCTGGAGGCTGCCGCGCTCCTTGGAAAGCTGTGTTAGGATAGCACGAAGGGAACAAACTGAAAATAAACTGGTTACACTAGAATGGGTGTGACCACTTGGTATTGCTTCCCCAGTTATGTCCGTGGTGTTTATTTCCTTTCCCCGAGCACAAGGACGGGGATGGCTCAGTACCTGATCTGTTGCTTTTGCCTTCAGTACCCTCACTCCCTCATGCCTAGTTTAGATTTGTCCTTTAATAATTTCGATGTTTCTCTGACTTGAATGAAGCTCATACATCTGAGTGCAATCAAATTTGCACTCCTCCCTGCACCAGAGAAACACAGCAGCACTGGTTGCAAAGTTTTTTTAACCTCTGCAAAATCCCAGCCAGTGCTATGGTGTATGGAAAGGGTCCTGTACCACAAAACTCCCACCCTGAGGGATGTGTCAAGACCATTCTATACCAAACTCTTACAACATAAAGCCATTTTGCTCTAAGCCACATTGATCCTGACAGCCCTTAGCGGATTGTGATTCACCCCTGCCTTCCTTTAGTTGGGGATGATATGATGCTACTGGCTTTAGCATGTGTGCATCTGGATCCATGTGCAGAAACCCTGCAAATAATTATAGGAGAGAATGTTTATGAAAGCAGATCAATCAAATTACAGAATTGAGGACATTCTTTAATTTGGCTTCCTGAGCTTTGATACTAAAATGTCCCTTTACCCCTTTGTGGAGGACTGTGCAATAAGATTTATCTCCCTAATCTCACACTTTCAGAAATTCTTTTCTTCCATGTGATTAAGGGTATTCAAAATTATCTTCAGTTATGCATCTAAGACTACTCTAAATGTATTCAAATAGAATGGAGAATAGAATTTTTAAAAACCAAAACTTCAGAGAGGTGAAAAGTAGTCCCCGCAGCCTGACAACCTTCCATCCAGGTTTTGTCATTTCTTAAGGAACATTGAAAACTATTTAAATGTAAAAATTTACTAAGGAAGCATGGCTAACTTTCACCAAACTAATGAATCTCTTCTGGTAATCTGCATGATAGAATAAATCCTGTATTATTATTTTGTTCCTAGGTCTTAAAATTAAGTACATCTTTGTTAGAGCTCAATTCAGTGTCACCTGGTCCTGAGCATTACAGGGCAATGGCCACTGACTACACAGTTTTTTCTAAATGTTATTCTCTTGGTATTAAATAGGATCTTCCATTTTGTCCTAAAAGCTCAGAATATTTTAACTGTATTATTGCTTTACATTCAGATATTAGATTTTTCTTGCTTTGCTGTCAGTCAGGCAAGTCGTGAGCAAGAGGTCAAAGGTAGCACTTGCCCAAAACCTCTCAGTAGTTTTGGGGAGGCTGATCTGGCTAAACAAAATTTGGAGCTGTTTCCTGGTCCAGGAAAGAGTGGGGAGAGCTACAAAACTGTGAGGAGAGCTGTGTGGAGCTGGGTTTGTGTCTGCTGAGGCCTGGGTGGAGATGGGGGGCACAGACACCATGCCTGCCGGAGCAGAGCTGCAGCCCCAAGGACCTCTCTGGCAGCAGCAGCAACCACCAGGACTTTTCAGGGATCTTTCCAGGCAAAGTAAGTAGGGGCATAATAACTTAAAAAAAAAAAAAAAAAAATAAAAAAAAATTCTAGTCTGTTAGCTGTTTGACGCAAACTCCAGCTTTGCCCATAGTTTTAGCTGACCCTGCACAGAGAGGATTTTTATTCCAGCTGTTTATCTTCTTGATGTGTTTATCTTGCCTGCAAAACCTAGGAGTCTTTGCTCTGGGGCAAGGTGTGCTGTAAACATATTTGCAGAAGAGTAATTCACTGTAAAGCCACAGGAGAGGGAGGAAGAGGGGGATGTCTCTCCAGAAAGCAGCTGGTGGAGGCTAGGAAGGATTGTCTATTGACCATCTTGATGACAACAAGATTTATCATCCTGGTTTTCAGATCACTGCTCTTCTCCAGACTCAATCAAAATCAATCAGAAGTTTCCTATTGTTTCTGTAAGTTTACAGTAAACCCCACTGTGTATTAGCTTTCAAATATATCAATATGTGCATATTTGCAGTCAAAAATACAAGCCTATAATACTTAAAAAGGAAACAGAAAAATCATTATAATATTTGAAGATTATGTATCCTAGGTTCAGAGTTTGGAAGCATGATTAAATTCAGCTGCACTTAATGAATAAGCATGAGGAAGAGTTCATGTTTGGAACTAATTTTAAGTCTTCATTAATTTTATGGTCTCTGCCAAATAAGGCAGAATTTATTTACTTTTGTCTGACTACCTTCTACTGCTTTAGAGCCCCATAAACTTCATACAACAATTATGTCTTGGGTCTTTTTACTGTGTGATATTACCTCCCTTTGCTTTCTTTAAATCATCTGTCTCCTGTTTCATATGACAAGCAGTGTTCTCACAAAATCCCTCACCAACTAGAATCCAGTATTCTCTAGCTGATGCCATATAATGCAATTAACAGCAAATTTTATTTTCCATTATAAACCTCAATAGTCAAAACTCAAATTATGTTTCTTGGGATGTTTCCTATTGTTTTTGCAGGTGGCTATTTTTTTTTTAATCCTCAAACAAAGTTGATACATCAAGCGAGTCAAGTATTTCAATGTATATATTAAGCAATTAAAGCAAACCAGTAAAATTCTGCTCGCCCATGTTCCTGAAGCAAGTACATTTTGCTGAGGAAGGGCACAGTGTAAGTTGGATGCAATGGGTACAGATAAGGAAAAGGAAATTTGTGTTGCATTTTTATACCGCAGTCCAACAGTAATTTTCAGCAAGATTCACAGCAATTTGTTTCAGTTTCCTGTGAACTGGGTTCCTTTTTGCATTAATTTTTCAGTTTTTCAGTAGACACACAGACTGAGTATCTGGTTTCCACGAAGGCTGGAATAGACATTTTAAAGATTGCAGGGTGGCTGGATAGATACCTTTTGCTTGTTTTTTATACTCGCCTTATATGGTTTCTTCTTCTTCAGAATTTAACTCTTAAAAGATTTTAAGTCATTCTAATTGCAACATATAGTGAGCTATTTAGATATTCAGCTCGATCAATGCTTTAAAGAATCTGAAGATCTATGTTGGAAAAAAGAACTGGGTAAGCCTATTTCAGAGCCATTATGTCTGCACATCAATTTCCAGTACTACTATTTATCCAGAGAGAATTTTAAGAGGGAAACTCAGTGATGGTAGTCATGAGTACTTGTCAGGAGTAGGCAGCCATGAAATCAAGGGATACACAATTTTAGAATATTATTTTTACCTTTTCTTCACTTGGACAGCAGAAGACAAGGCCTGGAAAGATGGACAAACAGAATTTGTGAGAGAACATTTCTCAGTGGCTGGAAAAGTGAGACAAGTGACCCAGCTGGCTGACCCGAAGTGGTATGAATGTTGTAGATTTCCAGAGTGGATTTTTTATAGCTCTTCTAGGAGAAGTTTAGTTGAAGGAACATATCAGAAAATAGAAGCAAATGAAATTTGAGCCAGTGTGAGTTTTCCTGTTATTTTTCCAAACTTTTTTGAACACATTACATTCAGTCAGCTAAAGAACTCATTTGCCCTGCACATTTCTTTCCACTTTCTCCACAGCAGAGGAAAGGCCAGAGTTTGAAATATAAAATAGTGGTGCTTCCAGCAGCTGTATTTAACTGATTTTCTTTCTGTTTTGCCTTAATTGGTTCTGATTTTAGTAACTAGATTATGCACTTGGCCTACCCATAACTGAAATATTTATGTCTTATGTAGTCTGAAGCCTTTTGTTAACTATATGTTAAAGAATGTTCAAGAGCATAAATGGAAAGAAATGGAATAGAATTCGTAATAAAGTTTTCTAGATTCACTTTTCCTGAACAGTAGAGAGGAATACCTTCTTCATTTCCCCCAGTACATGTAGTTTGGACTTAGCCATGCTTCTGTTTCAGGTTGCCCATGCTAGCAAAAGATGTATCACCAGGAAGACCAAAACATTTTCAGGGAACAAATTAAATGTTAGGTCAAATGAAATGTTTGACATTAAAGGTAGCATCTTGCCCTCATAAGGGTAATTAATTTTCTTGTTAATATATTAGAATTAATGTAAATCCCACAATGACACTGAAATAAGCACTTGAGCTATTTTTACTGGGCAGTTGAGGTATTGCAGTATTTTATATTTAAGAACTGATTGTATTTCTAAAAAAAATAAAATTTTGTCCCCATGAAAACCAGAATGAGACAATGTCACCTTCTGAGGCTCACTGACACTTAGATCAGGGCTTCCTAACAGTATAGTGGGACAGATGCCAATTTTGGGCACATCTGTGTGCTCAAAATTTGGATGGAATTATTGCTGATCAAAGAAAGGGCCCAAGCATCTGCAACCACAGTAGAAGAAATTTGAGCCATCAGAGGCTGAGTAAAATCTTCCCACAGGCTGCCAGCTGCTTTCTCTGCTCTAGACTGTTTCTCTGATACTATTTCTTACCAGACCTCATTTCTGCAAGACTGTTATTCCTTCCATAGCTGGAAAACTGCTGTAATTGAGTGGAAGAGGAAAGATTCTTGTTAATCAGACTATCATTCAGCTTTTAAGGAAGTTGCAGTCAATTGTAACCCTTTGTAGTACCAGATCACCAATATTAGAATATGATGAATCTCAAAGACCTCAACATGAGAGTTTCTGACAATACTTCTATACAGGCCATCGTTACAAGGATATAAATTCTGAAAACAGCCCTCTTTTTGCATGCACAAAGCTGCATTGTTATCTGTGGGATGTTTATATGCAAAAAAACCCTGTGAATCTGTCAGCCTGCCCTGAAGGCTTCTTGAAAAATATTTAGGCAGCCAGTTGATTAGGTTCTTAATGAATTTGAACATTTAATGTTGTCAAACTGAAATTTGACATAATTAAAAGCAATTTTAAAAGTGACCGTGCATGCTTTGGAAAGCCATAATCATGTAATAATATTGGTGCAAACAGCCCCGTTGCAATTAAGGCCATAATGATACTAATTTGACCTGATCTAGGAGAAATGAGTACCTGGGGCAGTAAAAGCAGCATACCCAAATTGACATATTTCAGAGAGTGGAGAGGAACTCAGATCTTAATGAAAATTGATTTTTTTAGATGTTCTTTCTTTTAGTGGTTTCACATCTGTCAAATTTCTTTCAGGGGAATGCTTTTGGACTTTTGCTAGTGGGAATAAGTGTTTTGAAATTTTATGCAAGTAATGCTGCCATATCTTGATTTATTGTTCCTTCAAGTGGAGATCCATTAAGAATAATTTATAAAATCCATATTTTGAATAGATTTTAAAAAAAGATCTTCTGTCATGGAAAAACAGCATCATGCAGAGATACTGAGACAGAGTTATACCAAGTTGTCTACATGACAGAAGAAATTCAGATGTGATAAAATGGTTCTCTGTCTTGCTTGTTTGAGTTAGCCTAGGAATTTTTACATAGTAGCTGTGCTTCCTTTGTCTGTACAAGTGTGTGTACATAAAATGGTTCACAAACAGTATAAACCTCCCTCTAACAAATTAAGTTTGAAGGTGTCATTATGTTATTAATTAAATAATGATGACTTTCCAACTTCTGTAAACAGATTTTCTGCAGACAAAAATAGAAAAAAGAAGGACGAACAGGGTCCCATCCAGACAGAGCGTAAAGTAGGAGCAAAGGCACAGGGAGAACAGGTTTCTATTACATGTCAGCCCTGCAAAACAGAAAGAATGCCAATATTAGAAACACTACAAAATATGCATCAAGAGAAACATGCACAGGAGATGCTGCACTGCCAGACAGCAGCAAACAGGGCATAGAGTGCATGAAATCAGAGAACACCTCCAAGGACAAAAAGTTAACAGTGATGATATGTTTTTTACTGGGGTCATTCTGTGACCACAGCCATCCACTGTGCACAGTAATGGCCTATGATTTCATGCAGAAGCTCATCCTAAAATGAAGATTTAAATGGGAGTGAAATATAAAATAAATTCAAAATTACTTATGGACAATAATTTAAGAATAGGAACAAAAGGCATGCAAATGTGAAATCAGAACAATAAGGTCAAATGAAAGGATTCAGAGGTTTACTTGAAAAATGGGGGGGTCATCTCTCATAGTTTCATTTATAGGAGGTGAAACATAGAAGTGAGTCATGTTGTCTGAGCTCATTATTTAGATTTCACAGCCACTGAGGAGAGGTAAACAATCCTACAGAATTATAACCAGTAAAATAAATGGACCTATGGACTGTCTTTGAATATATACTTATTCTGAAACAGCCACATGTAGGTGAGAAGAATCATATGTAACGATGATCATGACAGACAAGAAAGGCAGGTGTTAAATGTTACTTTGTACTATGTAGAAAAACCAGCAAATATTAGAGGGACCTTCTCAACCACAAAAACAAATATCTTCAAAGAAATGCATGCCTGCAATGCATCTAGGATTAGATGCAAGTTCAGAGCTAAGTAAGGTTAGTTGGAGGACTCACAGAATCATGGAATGGTTTGGGTTTTCACAGAATCATGGAATGGTTTGGGTTTAAAGAGACCTTTAAGGTCATCTAGTTCCAAACCCTTGCCATGGGCAGGGAGCCTTCCAGTAGACCAGGTTGCTCAGTCCATCCAACCTGGCCTTGAACACTTTCAAGGATGCAGCATTCACAATTTCTTTGGGCAACCTGTCCCAGTGCTTCCCCTCCCTCGGTTCACTGGTGCATTTGAACCCGTGAGAGTATCAGAGTATATGATGGTTTTTGCTGTCAATTTCTTTTTCATTTAAGGAGAAACAGAAAGTGAAAACAAATCCGCAAGTTTGGTGATACCAATCTTTTACCTCTTCTAACAGTTCCTGAAATCTCATTTTCATTTACTTTTCCATTGCTCCTATTAAACAAGCAAAACCCACAATAAATTTTCAACTGCACTCCAAACTTATTTTTCTTTGGTGTGGCCAGTGCTGAAATAATACAGATACCTCCAGTGGATTTTTTAAACGCATACTAAAAAGGAGGGGAATTTTGCCATCTCTTCCTGCTCTGACCCTGCCCAATGTTATACAGGCTGAAATGTGCACAGGAGTTTGGTATAGTTTTTAGGCATATGGAAATTCATTCTTTATTATAATTAAAAATATTACTGCAATTATCTTCCATATCCAACCCGCAATGGAAAATAGATCTATGGAAGGCTGACCTAAGGTGATCTTGGTTCCCTGGGCTTATGTGCACTGCTTTTAAAACAGTCTCTTTTCCATGTAGCCCGGGGCAAGAGTCTATATTTATCTCCGACTTGTTGCTTTTATTTTGCGCTTTGCAGTAGAGATATTCTTGAAGTATGTTTTACAACCCGTAGGTTTCCCTCTCCAAAATAAATACATTGGGTCACTGTTATTCTGGTAACTCTCCTGTTTGGAATCTAGACCTGGCTCCTTGGGCTTGTACTTTGTGAAATAAAGTCATTCCAGTCACAGAGGGCCGGTAAGCAAGAGAGCAGAATATGTCTGGCTCATGGCTTTTCAATTTAATGAAGGTATGCTACCAGCATTTTTAAACTGATGATTACACCATTTAAAAAATCTTTACATTTACAGCCTCTGGTAGATAAGAAATATAAAATAAATCAGAGCAAAGTTTTCTATTTGCCAGTCAAACTGGGCTCAATCCTGCAAATACTAGGCTTTATGTACAGCAAAGCAGACCCCATTACAGGCCTGGTCATTTTAGCAAAACCAAGTGTAAGTCTGGTGAGTGCACAGGTGCAGGGAAGAAGAGAGGATTGATTTAGTCCCCTTCACTGTGTAATTTACAAATTGGGTTGGAGGGAGCTTTTCATGTGTCATATGGTCCAATTTGCAACAGGATTAATTTCTTCAACACCTTCAAGGGGTCCTGTTTGTTCTACATGTGTGGATTGGCACAAGGTAACATTCTTTAAGGAGCTCCTGGCATTTGGTGTTCTTACCTGAAATGAGTTGTGTACAACTGGAGAGCTCCCATGTAGTTATGATATAGTGTTCACTTTTTGATCCACAGAAGAGCCAGCTGTCCTTTTGAACAGGGAACATCCTGCCTTTTGTAAGAGAAATTTCAGAAACTGGTACAGAATGGACTCAAGCATCATCTTGGATGACTGAGAAGAGCTGTGGGAATATCTGGTATTTCGTGGCATGTCCAGACAAAGCTTTGAGTCCAGATTTTTAAACCACTTCCTAGAAGCAAAGAAATGTGCAAAACTAATGTCAAGACTTGGAACTACTCTTAATGTATTAGAAATGGTGTGAGTGTTAGAAGATTGTTACTCCTGAATATTTTGTATTTGGGGCAGTGACCTTGAAGGCTTCAAGTGAGGTTTCATTCATTAAAGTGGAAATACAGGTAAGTATTATGAAATACTTAAAATAATTCACGCTTGGATAAAATGGAAAGTAGTGTGAAGAATCGGGAAAACTATTTTATCTTTATTTATAGTGTAGATACTGGAGTACTGTGTACTGTTCTGAAACTCTTTTGTAGAAAGTGAAAACACAAAGTATCTCAAAATGGTTATAATAAAGAAATAAATTTAAAGACTACAACCTTTTTATATACATAAAATATCATCCTTGATGCTTTCACCCCAAGAAATCTCACAGAGAAAAACGAGAGCAATGGCCAGAAAATTTGAGCTACTAGAAAAATATCACACAGACTGAATAGCGGTGATAACGATACCCAAAATTACCAAGAGAAGGAGGGACCTCTCTGTCTTTAAAATGAAATTGTCTGAAGTGATTCCAGAGCTGAGCACAAGTTGTTAAACTCCATATATGAATTGCTGGATGCCATTCCCCAGGTGACATTATGCAGGAAGTTAGGCTGGTGGTGTAATAATTTTACTAATCTATGAATCAACAAGATTTTACCAGCCTAACTCTGCTATTCCTGTGTACCTCCTTGAAGATTTCAATACCATTATTAATATTTATCAAAGTGACAGGAACAAATTACAGAATACTTTCTACTCTTTAGCATTATGTATTGTCTGTTGTAAGAGGGAAGGCAAAGTGATTGCTGCATTTCATGTTCTGAGCAAGTGTTCTACTTGCTGCACTTGTGAGTGTTGATGAATCATAGTTTGTTAGGGTGGCCCCTGTAAGTCTGTTTGAAAATATTAATGAGAGTTCTGTGGTTGCAATTGACCCATTAGTGATAGGATAAAAATAAGCTTCACAGCTGTCAAGATTTATAGTTGTATGTGAAAATATATCTGGGGAGAAGGGAGGGTACCAGAAAATATATCAAACAGTTAATTTAAACTTAGAACAAAAATATATCCTGACCAATTTATTTCTAACTCTGATATCTCACATAAACTTTTAATAAGGTTCACTGTGTATGTTGGCATTTGGATTTATTATAAGGAAGTTACAGCTTAATTTTAAGACATCTATAATAAATGTTTTTAAGGAAACATTGAAAGAAAGTAACATTAAATCATATTACAGAAAGGAATTCCCAGAAGAAAGAATTATTAATTTGCTGATAATTAATTTGTTGTATTTACTAGGACAAATGAGACAGGTTACATTTGGGGCTACCAGCCTGTGGGTGGAGTTCTAGAAAAATGTTTTTTAAAGCAGATGACATAATAGCTATGATGTAAAGTGAGCGCTCATTCTGTTCTCAGGGAAAAAAAGAGGTCCAAAGCAGCTTTGGCTGCACAGAGAATTACACTCGTAAAAAAATAATCTGTTATTAGGTTTTCTCTGTTTGCCAATTTATGAACTTGGACAATGCAATATTGCTTTAAAAGAAAAATCTAAAATTCATTCAACTCTCTTCACAGACTGTTAACCTCAAATGTATCTTATTAAATGCACTGGTTTAATAATTTACTTAATTTTAATCATTATAGTGCTTTGCTGTTTGGAATATAATTTGAATTTAATTTTAATCCAACTTGCCTTTATGATTAATGATTTGATACATAGCTCTCCGCTGAAAATCTCATGACAAAATATATTTGATTCTTTATTAATCAATGTCTACTGTTTTTCATACAACATGAACAGAAGCAGCTTATTCAGTGAAAAGTTTTGGCATTTTCCATATGCAGCAGTGTAATTCTCAGTGCAATCAGAATTCCTCAGATGCTGGTTTTATATTGGCTGAAAGAGATCCACTTCACACAGTAGGTATTATTCCATTATACATATCAGTGAATTTCAATGTTTTATGAGTTGTTGACCTTCCATAATTTTCCAAGGGAAAGAAAGATCCTGGGATAGCGAATATAAATTATAATGCCAGTAGTCTTGTATTTTATAGTCCCGTTTGAAAAACCTTTCAGAAGCAGTCAGCAAATCCCCGGGGGTCTATGGGACACAGTGTGGAAATCACCACACCAAAGGAAATATTTGCCAGCCTCCTGTGAGTGATAGAGATCTGTGTGTGTGTGTGTCCTGCAGGGTACTAAACAGCCTCAGCTTCAGCTCCCTCCTCCCCATTGCTGCAGTCACACTGAAAGACCAGGATTCCCAATTCACCACAAAGCATAACTAAAGTACTTATAATTAAAAATACACAGAGGAGAGAAAAATCTGATTTTGGCCAGTGTCTTCCTTGCAGTCTGACCACAACACACCATTTTAGAGCCCATTTCCAAAGCAGTGTACTTTCTCTCCAGTGCAGGCACTGACTCATGCTAAGGAATGTATTCCATTACAGCTTTGCTGGCTTGCACTGTAACTTCATGTAGAACCAGTTAGTTGCTGTGGTGACAGAAGCCAACAAACAGAAAAAAATCATGAACTCTTTCAGGACTGGTCAGAGCAGCTTAATGACAGCATCCATGCTTAAAAGTGTAAAACTTTCTTGTTTTGCAATTATTTAGAAGGAGATTTAAGGTGTAATATCATCCTAAGGCCATGTATGTTTCCTCCTATAATATTACATTTTTGAATCCATAGAGACTGTAATCTATAGCCATTCTTTCAAGAAAATCTGGAGTTTATCTCCCTAATAACAAACTGACCCACAGCTAAACTTGGTGAAATCCCATTGTCTTTTGGAGAGGTATGTGAAGATAGAATCCAAGCCTGTCGATGTGGATAATATTCATCTAGTGCTGAAATCTGTACAATACTTTTAGAACCTGAAATTTACTGTAACATTCAATGAGGGTGTTTGAAAAATTATGTAGGATAAATATAACATTGCAATATGTTCAGAGAGGTACAAACTCACCAAAAATTCACAAAAAATGAAAGACATAACTATCTTTATTATTACTCTAATATTTGATTTTATTAACAGTTTCAAGAAAGGCATAGCGTGGAATGCTGTCTATGAAAAGTGGAGATTTCTTATTTTAAAGAGGAAAAAATATTTTACAAGTCCATTATTCAGTTTTGACCTTGGTAATGTTTAGATTTGCAGATATCATCCAGTGACAATGAGATGGATATAAAGTTACTGCAAGGATGCCAAGTTGTTACGTGCTCTGTGTCAAAGAAAAAGGAGCATGGGGCAAAAGGTGATTTAGGGCTGTTATAGAACAGGAGATTATTGTGCTCTCTTCCCTCAGATTACCTTGTTCAGTTTGAGGAATGAAGAACCAAGGGAAACACCTCACTACAGGTGAGTTTCAGCTTTTTGCTCAATCCACTCACCAACTACAGATTGTGCTAAAATCTGGGAATATGGTTTTGTTCATTGCACTGTGACAGAACAGAGTTTCCCTTCTTAATGCATTTTGGTTGAGAAGAGTGTCGTAGTTAAAGCTGTTAGTGAAAAATTCTTTCTGGCTGTGGAACTCCCAGATCTCCTGGAAATGTCAGGAGAACCCAAGCAGATTTCCAGCAAAACTACAGAACCACAACACAGCCCAGGCCAAAAAGGATCTTGAAAGATCATCAGGCCCAGTCTTTTATGGGAAAGAGAACCCAGATGAGATTATCTATCACCCTGTCCAATTGCATGGTAAAACCCTCCATTTATGGGTACTTCATCCTTTCCCAGGGAGGCTGTTCCAGTGATCAATAGTTCTCACAATAAAAAGTTGGGGTTTTTTCTAAATTGAAGATGGAACCTCTTCTGGAACAAGAACAACAACGAAGGGATGTGTGTCCCATCCCTTCACCTACCCCCATCTTTTCCATGTACCTCCTTGTGAAGTGAGAGGCACTGTCCTGTTTCCAACAGGAAAATGTTCAGCCTAAAATGGTGCAAGTCCCTTATTTCATTAACTCAGTACTGAAGCATTCAGAGAGGCTCTTTGGTTCCTGCCTGTTGCAGGAGCACCTGCAAGGAGGTGGCTTGGCACCCTAGGAGAGGCCTCCAGGTGACCCCACCAGGGCAGCCAGCAACATGTGGTCACAAAAGGCTCAGGGACTCATCTGAATGTCCTGCCATGTCCCTGCCAGCCCCACAGAGATGGCAGAGGGCTCTTCCCACTGCCACTCTGCTCCATCTGCAAGGAGAACCTCTGGGATTAGTGGGCCACCTGAGCTCAGACAGAGGTAGGACAGAATACAAAAATAGGAATATGGGGTGCCTTCATACAGGTACTCACTGAGAGTTAGAGGCTCAGCCACCTCAGAGAAGATACCTGTGGGCACTTTTATGGTTGTGCATAGATCTGGCACAATACATTCATGTTGTTATTCTCATTCATTGACATTTTAATAGCCTAACTATCAGATCCATCTGCCATGAAAAACTGTGCATGTAAAAATCAATTTTGAAAAACCAGACTTGTTATGGTATAAGTTGGGGAATTTGGCTCAGAAGTGATACAGGTGCATATATGTGCCTGCAAGGGCATATATTTGTAGGCATGTCTGTGTATTTCATTAATAGATGCTGTATTATTGCTATAGTTAGGTAATTCTCAGCCCATTACTTTTATTGCTGAATTTGTTAATTTGCCACGTGTCCTCAAGGGACTATATTGACATTGGCAGGATAAGCCTAAGGGCTGCTGTGATGTCTAGACAAAAGGAATTAAAGACAGCAGAAACACTTACTCAATATTTTCCTTCTGTGGGAAGTTTCTGTCTCACTCTTAGAAGCCTTTTAATGTAACTTTATTAACGATTTAATATTATAACAAATGTGTGCTGTAATGGAATAAGTGTAAGCATTTTACATGTATTTACAGTTGGCTGGGGAGACTCTCCCTGCCTAACATCAAAGCCAATTTATTATTGAGGATTTGAAATTAAACTAGGAGTGTTAAGTCTCTAGAAATTTTCACTGCAAATGAAAAACAATCCCATCAGTTAGACTGGTACTATGAAAATCCTACACTATTTTGAAAGGAATAGAAGGTAAACCCACTCTTTGAACAGCAGAAAAAGAACAAAGCAAAAACTTGGATTGTCTCTATGGGGGCAACATAATCCAGGGAAGATCCAGGGATGCATAAATTCTAGGTCAGAGAACAACCATTATTGTAAAAGTCTTGTCTGGGTTCCTACCAAACCACCAGACAAAACATCCTGCTGCATCACTCCCATCAAAACTACTGCAACAAGAGAATTAATGGGCGGAGTGCTGATAGCTCTCTTTTCAGACTTGTGTCTTGTTCTTTTTTTTCTCCCACATCTTTAAAGTTATTTACATCAAGGTGTCATCTCTGAAGAGGATCTGAGACTTGTGAAGGAAGTCTGGTTAAGTCAAAAGATTTTCATAGGAAAATGTCAAGAGAAAAGAAAAATAGAAGATTAAAGGGCAGTTCAAAGAGAATAGAAGGGATAGCTTACTGAAGAAGTCCAGAAGAGAGTGAGGTAGAAAAGTTTTATATACATATATATATATATATATCAGTAGATAAAGAGGTTTTGAAAAGTTTCCATACTTATGAAGATTGAGCTGAGTGAAACCCATCTGAGTCACCAAGAAGTAACTTTGTCAGGATATTCAGTGTTGGTTCATTCTAACTATTCTGTTCTCTCCAGGACTGTAAAGGAGGCATTTTGATAGAACAGCTCAATTAAAATTAAAGAGAAAACACAAGAAAACCCTCACACATTTCCAACAAGATCTGTTCCATACTATTGCCACCCTATCCCTTCTTTCTGGAGTGAAGATACCTGCTTCATCCCTCTCCTTTCACTGTCAATCTCAGTTTAGGAGATCCCACATTGCATTTTGGGAAGCTTCAATCTCTGCTGTGTCACAGCCTGGCTCTGTCTCTACATTTAACAGGGTTTTGGCAACATCTTCTCCTTTCCACTCCATACCTCCCTCTAGTACCACATGGGCAGATGAGCCTTGCCTGTTACTCTAACTGCTACACTTTCCTTCATGATTGATTACATGTCTTAAAACGTGAAGACAGTGAAGGAAAAATAAATGTTGCTTGGCTTTGGAAATCTGCTCATCTTAGTCTTTTCCAGCAGAGAAAAGAATGCAGTCCAAACCAGAAAGAGGAAGAATTTAGAAGACTAAATAGCAGAGTTTTATTGCCCAGATCTTTTTCATATAGAAAACATAAATTAGTGATATATATATATATATATAACTAATGAAAAGAAACACAGAAAAAAGAATGAAACAGAAGAGGAGAGCTGAGAAAGATCTCTCAGTTACATATGCTGTACTGGTGTTCTGGAAGCCAGGGATATTGTTCTCAAAAACATAAAACTCCATCATGACCCAGATTATGAAAAGGCTTTTCCCTGGCCTTACTAGAAAGGAGAGTCTATGGCGGTTTGGAGGCTCTCTGACAGCCTGGAGCTTGGGGCTTAAGATGATCTATTTTTTTTGGACTTGATTTTGAAGTTAGAGAATACACTGTCAGTCAGCAAACCGCAGAACACATGTAACCCAAAACAAAGCTACTAACCAATTTGCAAATGCAACTAAATACAGGATTGTTCACAGTGCCTATGCATACTGGGGTAAAATATACCCAAAGGCTATCACAGACACTGAATTCTCTGAGTTCCTTTATCTCATTCTTTACTTTTTTAGCATGACAGAAGCTGTTCACAATGCTTATATGAAACCTAGCACACATGTGGATAGATGTATATATAGGTACACATGGCCATTCTTAGCTGTGGTTTGTTTTTTGTTTGTTTTGTTGTTTTTTTTTTTCCCTAACACATGGTTGTGGATATTTTAATATTGCAGCAATGAGTAATCACCACTGTGGTGCTTTTTAAATGGGATTCCAGCTGGGACTGACTGTTCCTCAAGGGTCTGTGCAGGCACTGTGTGAGCTGCTTGTTCTGCCAGTGTTTGCTCCATTCCTTGCTACTGTGTCTCATCCTCCAAAGCAGCTCTGGCATTCACAGTCTGCATTTCCTCCCGCAAGGCTTTTTTTTACTGCTGGCTTTTTAAAACTGATTACAATTACCAGGTGACCATAATTACCATATTATAGTCAAGATGTCCTTTGTCCTCTATCAGTGCCTGAAACGTGTCTTTATACACTCCAGCTTTCTAACACCAATACTGTGCTCAGTTTACAGACATCTGTAATTGAAAAAAATCTGTCACTAAGTGATATAGAGACAGTGTTTATTTTTTGGGTGAGAAATGTGCATAAGGTTGAGGTATTCAACTCTGTGGCATGCATTTTATGTGTGTGACACCCACTAACTCTCCATAAGTAATATATCAAGTATTTTATATGCATGAATCATGTTTCTAGTTATGTTTTTTCTGTATAAACCACTGGAATTCATTATAACAATTTCTGTCATATCACGTATCAACTTCCCAGTCAAGCCCTCAGGTTTTTTAAACACATTTTTGTTTGATTTATCCTTTATTTGGTAGCCCTCATTGCATACTTGTGCTTCAAAGATGCTTGTTCAGGTAGTTAAACAAGGCAAATATTTTTCTATCAACAATAAATTCCATTACAAAGGATCATCTATTTATCTGCTCCTCAAATTGCTTTTTTATTTTCTTTAAATAATAATTAAAGCAAATAACTAGAAGGATGCCAAGTGTTGGGGATTTCAGATATTAAATAATTGTGACAGTTGGCAATACTCTGGAGCTTGTAGTACATCATGCTTCTGTATTCCCTAACCTGTGATTTCAGATGTTCCTATTTCAGTCTCTACCAAATCCTTAATTCTGTAGGGAAGTGAAATATCCCTGAGAAATTTTGTTTTTCTAAAAGCAAACTGTTGCTATAGCAAAATATGATGTCTCAAATTTGACTACAATGGAGGTTAAAGGAGAGAAGGATATTTTAGAACATAAGTCATCCCTGCAAAATCACTGAAAATGCTGTTTAATAAACAGAAGAGGGTGGAATTATATTTAACTGGAAACTTTCCTGTTAATGAAAAGCCTCTTTCTTTAGTGGAGTCCACCAGCTCATGTTTTCCATTTAAAACTATTTGCATCTCTGTTGCAGGTACAAAGTATATACGTTTTCTTCAACTGTATTCTTACATCCATGTCACTTAGTAGATGCAGTTGCCCTTGGAGTACACAAGTAAGCCACTGGCCTGGGTTTTTCTTCTCCTGGATCCTCGGCACAGGTGCCCCTACTCAGGAGGAATAATGGAAGGAAAAGAAATGTGTCAGTCTGAAGGTGGTGCTCAGCTCCCATTGTCCCCTAACCCCTGGTGTCAGTGCAGTGCTGGCTTAGAGAGAGCCACTGGCCAGTACACTTGAGTTGTTTTGCTTTCCATAAAAGCATTTGACCAGGCGAAAATAAATTGCTTTACAGGGAAAAAAAAAAAAATCTATTGTGGTTGGATATAGCATTGCAAATATTTGCCTTCATCTGGAATCCCAGCCTACAGCTGCCCCTGGCCTGATGGGAGCCTCTCAGTTCCATCTCCCAGCCCATCAGCTAAATCACACTGGCACTGGTTTAGATACTCACATTTGAAAACACGCACATCCAGATCCAAATCACCTCTCTGATGGAGCATGGCTGTTGGGCATCCTCAGCAGCAGCCCAGCTGGCTTTGGGACCTGAGTGTTGAGTCAGTGTGGGCTCAGGTCAGTTAGCTGTGCTAAGTAGGGCTAATTTAGCTCAGGGGCAGTGTTGCAAGCTACAGAGCTCTATGGAGCCCGTGATGCCACACCCCTGCATTAGAAATGCTGGGAGCAGGTTTAGGGGCTTTTGCCCCATACCATATAGCACAGCACAGACACGGCCCTTCAGTCCCAAAGAGTATACCTTGAAGTATTCAAATGGCCAAGTCATTTATACACCTTCACCTCCCTCAGTCTCAGAGCTGGATTTTGTGATGATTATATTAAATATTACTCCACATAAAAGCACTTTCTGCGCTGGGGCAAGGTGTTACTCGGCATTGGGACAGACTCTAGTCAAGAGTAAAATGTTGTTTTCTTATCTTTTTTTTTGTTCCCGTCAAAGATGTGAAGGAAAGTGCAAGTGGCTTCCAAAACTGTATTTTCAGATTTTCATAGTCCTAACATGATGTAAGGGATGCCAACAATTAAAACATATTTCTTCAATTGGTAGCCTAATCTGAGTACAGATACCATAAAAAAAAAAAAAAAAAAAAAAAGTGGGACTACCTCCCACATTTGTATAGCACAGGAAATCATTGAAGCTGACATAAAGATGCTACACAGATTTACAAGGATGATACTGTGAGGTAAATCTTTAATTACAACAACTCTAAGCATTTACCCAACTATAAAAGACAAAGTAATGAACATCTTGACTATTTGGGAACTAAATGTTTTTTTTCTTTTGAAACAGTGCTGGAGATATGACCTCTTTTTCAACTGGTAGCTGAAAATGGCTTTTATATCACCTAAGCAGTGCTTAATTTATTGAAAATACAAAGCAAGTTATGGATAGCCTGTCATTAATATAAAATCACTAACCAATCCAGGAATAGATTTAATTTTGATGAAATGGCTAAACATATTTGAATCAAATGAAACACATGTGAATACAAAAGTTTAATGATCAAGTAGAAATGAACATATTTTGCAAAGTATTCTACTGTTTTTCCTAAAGCCCATCAACCACTGAACTGTCCCAACACTTGAACACTGTTCTGCTGTCAGCCTGTGTGCCCCATAGAGAGCCCAAGGTACCAAGAAGTCACCACGGTGGTCCATCTTCCTTTCCCAGAACAGGATGAGCTATTCTCAAGCTATTTCTGAGGGACTACTTTGAATATATTCTTTAATATTGGACATTTTTATGGAAATATGGAGTTCTTATTTCCAGTCCCATCCTCAGTCTACAAAATATTTTTTTCTACTATTTTATACTATGCTGGGTATTTTTCACATAAATAGAGTTAAAATAGTTGCCAAGGAAACAAGAAGTGGCTGTAGTTAAAACAGCCTGGAGTGTTTATTCATGTTCAGCTCAGGTGCTGGAATGGGAAACGCCTTGTTCAGGGAATTTTACTTTCCTGAATCCTAATCTGGATTGTTTAAATGCAGCTGTTCATGTGGTGTGCCTGACCTTGTAGAATCACACACCAAATTGTGCAGATTCAGATGGATTATGGTAAATAGAGTTCATAGGATTAGAAGAAGAAGATATTGTTTGAGTAAAATCCAACTTTGTGATTAATGTGCTCACACACAAAACTGGAAAAATTACCCAGTTCCTTCGAAATACCCGTGGTTTCTTACCAGCTGGAAGCTTGTAACACATGAATAGTTTAAAGATAGATGGCATAATACTTCCTGTGTCTTTGAATTTTATGCTATGAATTAATTTTTTTATATTATGTTATTTCTTACATGTTTTTTCTTCTAAAACTATTTTAAGGAGTACAATCAGACACTATTAGCAACAGCACAACACAATGCAAATGACCTTCTTATAACACTGTAAGTGATTCAAAATGAAGAAAAACAGCTTGAGTCTCAAGGTGGGTGTGCTCAGACTCCAGGGCAGCCTTGTTGTTGTGCAAGGGGACCAGGAGGAGTCTACAAGGAATCCTTTCTGACAGTGGGGTCCAAATACAATATCCATATGGTGAGGCTGAGGTTTTACTGCCTGGCCTTGGTTAGTCCCTCAGCAGTGCCCTGAAGGTGGCTTTGTGCGCCTCAGCAGTGCCACCATGTCAGAGTGAGGCCAGCCAGGGATGCAGGGCTGGGGCTGAGATACAGCAGCATGGCAAGGGCTGCCCAAACGGGACAGTGTGAATGGAGCTCTTGCCCTCCCCAAGAGCCACAGGGGGAGGCTGGAGTGTCTCAGCAACTGGTAGGCTGCCTGGCTTGTCCCCAGCAGGAGCTGCTGAGCAGGGCAGGACGTGGTTGGCAGGAGGATGTGTCGGGTGATGGCCACACTGGGTGATGCCTCGCTGGGCGTGTGCCTCAGTGCTGGCTGGGAAACTGCCTTCTCCCTCTGCAGGGCCCTCTGGGTGCTCAGGAGCAGGACCTTGTGCTTTTGCGCCACCAGGCATGGGTGGATCCCTTTTTTTGTCAGAAGATTGGAAAATGAGATCTGGATAAAGGAGCTGCGGCTGTTGGACCTCAGGGTTTTCTGCATGATTGCTCAAAGGGAACTTTCATTTTTTCTGCAGTTGCAGGGAGAGCAGCAGTTTGATGCCACATTGTGTCCTCTTTTGTCCAGTTCTGGTTTACCCTTTAATGTTGTTTCTAAGTATTCACAGTGCTTTCAGCTAGTCCCTGCTAAACTTGTTCTTTATTCCCGCTGCCAGCTGAAGGTGGCTTCACAGGGGAGTACTTTGCAGTTGCTGCTTATCCCAAAACCCAGCCTTTGTACTGCTTAGAGGAAGGGCATATTACTTCTCCTTCTTGTCACAGAATTCACAGAATTACTGAGTTGGAAGAGACCTTCAAGATTATTGAGTCCAACCCATGCCCTAACACATCAACTAAACCATGGCACCGAGTGCCACATCCAGTTATTTTTTTAAACACATCCAGGGATGGCAACTCCACCACCTCCCTGGGCAGACCATTCCAGTACTTTATCACTCTTTCTGTGAGAAACCTTTTCCTGATATCCAACCTGTATTTCCCTTGGTGCAGCTTGAGACTGTGACCTGTCGTTCTGTCACTGTCTGGTGAAAGAGACCAAGCCCCCACCTGACTGAAACCACCTTTCAGGAAGTTATAGAGAGTGATAAAGTCACCCCCGAGTCTCCCCTTCTCCAGGCTAAACAAGCCCAGTCTTTGTCCTCCCTACTCGTCCTCCTGCATTGCCTAAACCTGGCTAGCAGGGGCCAGCCAGAGACATGGCTTCAGGGTGGAAGCTGTGCTGGCTGACTGCCTGACATCCCTGCTTGGGCTCTGTCCCCACAGTGTCCCCTGCAGCTGTTCCCTGCTGGGGTGGCAGGGGTGACGCTTGTCGCTGTCCCACCCACTGCAGCACAGCTTGCACAGCTTGCAGGGCTCCTCAGCATCTGAGTGTAAAATCAACCCCTGTCTCTGTGTGTCCAGGGCCATCTTCAAAGCCCTTTGATTTTTCTGCCCACTTCAAAGGGCCCTGGCTCATGAGCGTGCAGCACAGCGTGCACCAGTTAATTTTTAAACTCCCATTACCTGAAAACTTCTTGTAAAGTGTACCAGAGCATAAGGCTGGGGACGAGCTTGCTGGAACACTTGTAAAGGCAGAGATGAACACCTGGGAATAAAAATTTGTTTCTTTGCTATTTATCTTTTTATGCCATGCACATGCCTTTTAATCATTCCTTGTAATCATTTACCTGTGTTTTCTTCTGTCCTGCACATTTAGTGCTTGGTCATTCCCCTTGCTACCCTTCACCCAGCAATCCACAGGATCCAACAAGGTCTGCAGGGCTTTCCTGAGCTGATATAACAATTCTGAACAGACTAAAAGTTCAGAAACCCTTGTCATACTTGAATCAGAACCACACCACCATATGCATGGCTCTGCAGGAAGCTGCTGCTGCAAGGACAGTCCATGGACAGCATCCTCACTTCCTGCACTTCCTGCCTCCTTGTCTCTTGCATGGCTCCCAAAATATCTCCCCCACTGCAGCCTGGGATGCTTACTGCCATGGGATGGTTGCTGGTAGGACAAGAAGTTATTAAACAGTGTGCAAAGGATGCTATTTTATTAGGCTATGGTTTGTGAGGTGTATAAAGATACAATGCAAGATTAAACAAACAAACTCAAAGAGAACACTTTCCTTTTATTTACTTTTCCAGGAAAGCTTCATGTTTTTGTCTCATCCAAAGTCCTCTATGATGCCCATTTTACATCTTAA